>NC_060174.1:29562238-30762238 GCF_021184085.1 Oncorhynchus gorbuscha
TCTAGTAAAAAACCATTGAACTCACAAGAGTATAACAAAATCAAAAACAGCTAATTAAAAACATTTGACAGGTCAGGGAATCAGCCTAAAAATCCTTCATCAGTGATTTAAAAACAGCAATCGGGACAAGATCTTCCAGTTTAAAGGTATTTTGTCAGGTGTTCCAAGACGATGGCGCAGAGTACATAACCCTTTTACCAAATTCAGTTCGGACATTTGGAACAGTTAGCAGGATAAAGTCCAGCGAACGAAGAGAGTACCCACCACATTTCTGAACAATAAAAATGCACAAATAAAAAGGTAGTAAACCCCAAATGGCTTTGTAAATAAAAGTATACCAGTGACTGAGCCCACGAGTGACTAGAGAAGGCCAATTTCTTGTCCCGGAATCCCGCTTAACTGACAGGTTAGTCTGCTTGAAAGAGCTGCTAACCTAGCAGCATCTACAGAGCTGGAACCGTTCATTTACTTCTCCAGACAAAGAGGGTTCCATAGGAACACTTATCTGGGACTAATTTCATTATCTTGATGGCTACTGCTAGCAGCTTAGCTAGGTTAGCAGCTCTTTCAAGCAGACTTTAACCTGTCAGTTAAGCAGGATTCCGGGACAAGAAATTGCAGTCGTAGCTGTTAAAAGCTAACCGCTTCGCGTAATCCATGCAAAAACTAGTTCGGAGTTTGGAACTTGAAGCTCTCATTAAGTTTGTTGATGACCCAAAAGGTGGTAGGCCTGATCACCAACAACTATGAGAAATCCTATAGAAAGGAGGTCCTTGACCAGGCAGTGAGGTGCCAGGACAACAACTTTTCCTTCAACGTCAGCAAGACAAAGGAGCTGATCATGGACTACAGGAAATGGATGGCGGAGCACGCCTCCAAACACAGGCTGTAGTGGAGCGGGTTGAGAGCTTCAACTTCCTTGGTGTCCACATCACTAAGAAATTAACATGGTCCACGACAATGCCTCTTCCCCCTCAGGAGGCTGAAAAGATGTGGCATGTGCCCTTGTTCCTCAAAAAGTTCAATAGATGCACCATTGAGAGCATCTTGACAGGCTGCATCACCGCCTGGTATGGCAACTGCTTGGCATCCGACCGCAAGGCACTACAGAGGGTAGTGTGTAAAGCCCAGTACATCACTGGGGCCGAGCTCCTTGCCATCCAGGACCTCTATACCAGGCGGTGTCAGAGGAAGGACCTAAAAATGGTCAAAGACTCCAGCCACCCAGTAAACTGTTCTCACTTCTACCGCATGGCAAGCGGTAACGATGCACCAAGTCTGGAACCAACAGAACCCTGAACAACTTCTACCCCCAAGCCATAAGACTGCTAAATACTTAGTTAAATAATTAACCAATAGCTACCCGGACAATCTACATCGACTCTTTTGAGTCATCACATGTGCTGCTGCTACTGTTTATTATCCATCTTGTTGCCTAGTCACTTTATCCCTAGCTATATGTGCATATCTACCTCAATTACCTCATACCTCTACACATCACCTTGGTACTGATACCCCGTGTATAAAGCCAAGTTAATGTTAATTATTGTGTCTTTATTCCTTGTGTTATTATTGTTCTACTATTTCTCTATAGTAAGCATTTCACTATTAGTCTACACCTGTTGTTTACGAAGCATGTAACAAATAAAATAGTATTTGATATGTTGCGGTTACTGCTCTTTATCTATCCTGTTGCCTAGTCACGTTAACCCTACCTTTACACTGAGTATACATAGAAAAACTGACCAGGTGAATCCAGGTGAAAGTTATGATCCCTTATTGATGTCACCTGTTAAATCCACTTCAAATCAGTGTAGATGAAGGGGAGATTACAGGTTACAGAAGGATTTTTAAGCCTTGAGACATGGATTGTATATGTGTGCCATTCAGAGGGTGAATGGGCAAGACGGAATATTTGTGCTTTTTGGTTATGGTAGTTATGGAATGGGTTACGGTAGTAGGTGCCAGGCGCACCGGTTTGTTTCAGAAACTGCAACGCTGCTAGGTTTTTCATGCTCAACAGTTTCCCGTCCAAAATGGTCCATCACCCAAAGGATATCAAGCCAACTTGACACAACTGTGGGAAGCATTGGAGTCAACATGGGTCAGCATCCCTATGGAACAAATGCTTCTTGTAGCCATCAATTTAATTGCTGCAGCTTCCTACTGGCAATGTTGCCCACTTTTCAGTAGCAAACTGCTCTAATTATTCAAGGTTTTAGACGTGCCCTCCAACAACTGCAGTTTTCAGATCTCGCAGTCCAGTGCGTCTTCTTGATCCATTCCAGTTTTTTCAGGTGTGTTTGGGTTATTGTCCTGCTGGAAGACCAACAAGCCCTAGTTTTTGGACACTGTGTTGAACATTGCACTCCAAAAAACCTTGATAATCTGCTAATGTCATTATGTCTTCCACGTTCAAGGCACCCAGTACCAGGAGCACCAAAGCAACAACAACACACTCAACCAGGCAAACAAACAACCAAATACACATACACACAAATGTACACACAGAGTAAATGAGTTACATGTTGACCAAACCGGCTCCGCTCGTGCGTCCACATGTTTATTTTGTCTATTTCTACCAGACGTGTTCATGACACGCAGACTAACATACCAAAACCAACTACTGTATATTATTTGGGGACAGGTCAAAACAACACAAACATTCCTGGACATTTAGTTAGCTTGCTGTTGCTAGCTAATTTGTCCTGGGTATTTTTTTTGCGCTGGATCTTTGTAGATGGGAGAGGCAGGACTTGCAGCACTTCAAGCATCTAAAATTTAACCGAGTTCTATTTTTGCGCCTGGCTACACAGAGTTATTGATATGCGCGAGCAGTTAGGATAAAATGATTGATTCACATGTGTACATTCATTTTGCAACATGCACACAATGCGGTCGGTTTAGTCAGCATGTTAGTGTTCCTGTTTAAACCCAGTGTAACTGATAGGAGTGAGTTACTCACTGGGAACCATTTTGTGCCTCGCAGAGGCGCTTCAACTTTAAGAATGTTCTCACAGTATCCCCGGGGAGAGTGGATAGCTCCTCCAGATGTCTGTGGCTATGAGGAGAGCATGCTGGACCCCTAAAACACACATGCACAAAGGCTCCCTGTTAGGGGTTCACCCAGCTGCTCCTCACCCTCTCCAGCAGACCCAGGCCAGGAGGAAGTCCTTGAAAGGATAATACACTTCCTGCCCATTTAAAGGCCATTGGCAGACCTCCTCTCACAGCTCAAGACTAATAGAAAAACCATGCAATTTCCCCAAATCAGACTTCATATGGATAACCTCTTGACCTTTTACGGTGGAAATTTGTGTAGAAAAAGAGAGGTGATGACAAGGTAAATCACAATTGGGGAAGAAGAGGGGGACTCGTTGAGTCCCACGGTCACCCTGGGGTGATTTAGTGCTTCCAACCCCTACTAAACATTGTGTTTGAGCTACAGACTTCTGGGTTATTGTATTTGTCTATTTCTTCTATATACATGGATACCAACCATTAGCTTGTGAGATTAATAGGGGTGAGCTAGAGTGGTGTTAGTGAGACAAGGGCGGATCCCGAAATGAGATCAAAACGTCTGTTAACGATTTGAGCTACAAACTGTTATGACCCCACTATGAAAAGCTTAGACTCTCACGAACACACAAATGAAGCACAAAAGCCACACAAGAGTCAATAGAAGGTAAAGGGTTCTTCTACTTTGAAGATGATATGAAATCCCAAGACATAGTATAATACTGTAATAAGCTCACATAGTTGCTGTCACAATCTCCAAATATCCCACTGAGCAAAACATTTTATAAGGTGGTGTAACCATGAGCTTAAAGGACATGTAATGAGAGACTGGAGTGAAGGTTTTAAAGGGATTTTCTTGACCAATTCATGTCCATCTGTGGAATCTTTAGGTGAAGAACATGCAAGAGCATCTCAGTTTGTTTCCCTTCACAAATATCTACCAAGAAGCATAACAGAATGCTCCCTATGCTGTCAGTTTCTGATGTTTTTAGGTCATCATGGTACACTCTTAGACGCCTCTTGGCTCTAGACTACAAAACACCCTGTGCTGTGCTGTCATACTGGTGTGTCAGATAACAGAGGAGAGTGAATGAGGGGGGGGGGCAGTGAAACTGTGTGTTTAGTGTTCCCCAACACAGAATCAATATTACCTCACTGGTCACCCGACTGGGCAGAGTGTACACGCACCAAACAGAGGGCTGCTTCTCTATGGGTGCCTCCGACAAGCTCCTCAACAGTTACTAGGACACCACAGAACTCTACCTAAACCTAAACATAGAGACTTCAAAATAAGATATGGCACACAGCTTTATAGATGGTGGTGCTTGTACAGCAGGGTTCTATAAAGAGTTCTCATTAGTATATGTGTGGATGCTCTTTCTGCATCTTAAAGACGGTAGTAGGTCTTTTAGCACACTCTCATTACAAACATAGCAATGTGTACCACTCATACATAACCAATGGTGGAGAGATGCACCTGATAGCCCTGCTGAAGCATAACACCATGACTGGTCCTTCACTTGGGTGTTCATGTTCCTAAATCCACTCATCTTCCCCACCTCTCTCCCTCTTCACTGACAACTCCTCAGACTCATCATCCATAATCTCTGCTCTATTATTACTCATTCACTCCCTCAGTCACACGTCTCCTCTCTCCCTGGTCACTACTGCTGCTGCCTCTGACCCCACTTACCCCCCCTGACCCCTCACCCCTGGAGGCTTCTCTCAGAGCTCTAAGGGAGGTGGGAAACATAAGTGAGCTACAGAGTACCAGAGGATGGTCAGCAGCACGCAGTCCAATGAGAAGGGGGGAGACCGACTGTTTTGAAAAGCTGTGAATCACTTTGTGCCAAAATTGACTACAAAGTGTAAATATGATCATTTTGGTGGTAAAGTCAGTTCTCTCTAAAATGGAGTTTGGAACATCTGTACATCACACTGGGTAAAATAAAGTTGGGTTTTGATTTGATGATGTCCATTTGCCCACTAACATGGGGTGAACAGCTGTAGTGATTGCTCTCTATCCAACAGCATAGTGAGACAGACCTTCCCAGCAGCTCCGACTGTTTACATAAGGCAATACGTTGCACGTTTCTTAACTTGAGAAATACTGCACTAAACACCATAGTTAGATGTCAAATAGCGCAACTACAACATCCACGTCCAAAATATAAAAATTCATCAGATTTCTTGAGTTATCTTAGATTTCCTCTGGGGATTTTGAGGAAGTGAAATAGGCTTCCGCGTCTACAGTGTCTCATGGGGGACACAAATCATTAACCAAATGTGGAATCGATCAGGAAACACACCACGAAGACTAAAATCCTATTTTTCTAACGAACAACAGAAAAACACACGTGCTAATCGGCATGTTCAGTGGCTCTTTAAAAGGGCAATTACGCCACTTATCAACCTCATAATCTCCAGCACCAAACCAGTGTCTACATATGTGAGAACAGAGCATTTCTATAATCTGTGGTTAAAATGATATGAAACGTCCTAAAAAAATGATCCCCCTTGACATTACAGGGTAGGATTAAAAATACATTTTCAAAATCTGGAATGAGTTTCTAGCCAAAGGGAGGGTATTTGATGATGTCATCATTGTTTTTACTTTTTATTATAAATGTGCTTTTTTTCAAATATGTTGACATTATTATGCTGGAAATAACGAACAGGAGGCTGAAAAGTGGTGGAGTTGGCCTTTCAGATCAAACAGAGACGAGCAAAGAGTGTAAAAAAACAATAATAATGAAGAATTCATAAGAATGTTCTGATCTGGGAGCAAAGAGTTCCAGTCACGTTCAAACTCACACATACAGGGAAAAACATGTGAGCGCACACACAAAATTGAGAAGTGTGTATAGACAGACATATCCCTCTGCCCTGGGTGTAGAGTCAGGCCAGACTTAAGTGTATGATAGCTTTCCTCACCATCTCTGTAATAACAATGAGCAGGTTTATTTTTAGGCCCCTGAGATTTCCCTCTACAATTAGAAAAGCAGGCCTCTAAGTTGAGAATATATTGCAGACATAATTGCTATCGCTCACACAAATGTGTGTGTGCGCACCCTCACTCACACTAATACAATCACACAGCGAACATAGGTGATACACACAAATATACAGGAAAAGATCAACACAGGCAATTGCCCTGTTTTCCCAGCCCTGCTGGCCTCTTAACTTACACACCATAACACAGGCTTATGCATAGACAGCTACAGTCAGCAGGTATGATTTTAATTAGCGATCATTTTTCATTCTCTTTCCTCCAGTCATTTTTTTCGTACTTATATTTTATTATGTGAAGCACTTTGTTACTTGTATCGGAAAGCGCTATATACATAAGTTATTATTATTACTGTGGCCCATAGAGAACAATGGTTGATTATTAATGTCATTGTTAACACACTCTCTCTGTGTTAATGACATTGAAATCATACATTAAAAGCATCTTTATAAAAGTATGTCTTCAGCAGGGATTAAAAAGAGGCACTGAATTTGCAAGGCTGGAAGACCATTCCAAAGCCTAGGGGCCCGGTCAATGTTTGTTTTCAGCCTAGACTTTGGAATCGTCAACAGTGTCCTGACAGGGATCTCAGGCTTCGTCCTGGTATATAGGGAGACAAAATATCAGAGATATTGGATGGGGCTAAACTTAGCCTTAAATGTGATTAATACCGTTTTAAAATGTTTTCTAAAAGTGACTGGTAGGCAGCTAAAATATGTGTGATATGGTAGAAATGTCTGGTGCCTGTTAAAATCAGAGCTGCAGCATTTTGAACTAACTGTAGACAATGGGAGTGATTTTTTTACTGAGACATATACAAAAAGTTACAGTCATCTAGACGTGAGGAAATGAAAGCATCTATATAGTTTATATACCGCTGTGTGCAGAGCTGTCATCAAGGCAAAGGGCTGTCATCAAGGCAAAGGGTGGCTATTTGAATAATATTTTTTGGTTACTACAGGATTCCATGTGTGTTATTTCATTATTCTAGTTTAAAAAATATAATAAAACAAATGAGTAGGAGTTCTAAAACTTTTGATAGTGTATGTGGACACCCCTTCAAATGAGTGGATTCGGCTATTTCAGCAACACCTGTTCTTGACAGGTGTATAAAATTGAGCACACAGCCATGCAATCTCCATAAACACACATTGGCAGTAGAATGGCTTTACTGAAGAGCTCAATGACTTTCAACGTGGCACCGTCACTATGATGCCACCTTTCCAACTAGTCAGTTCGTCAAATTTCTGCCCAGCTAGAGCTGCCCCAGTCAACTGTAAGTGCTGTTATTGTGAAGTGGAAACATCTAGGATCAATAATGGCTCAGCTGCGTGCTGAAGCGCATAGCACGGACAAATAGTCTGTCCAAGGTTGCAACACTCACTACTGAGTTCCAAACGTCCTCTGGAAGCAACGTCAGCACAATAACTGTTCGTCTGGAGCTTCATTAAATGGGTTTCCATGGCCGAGGAGCCACACATAAGCCTTAAGATCACTATGCGCAATGCCAAGCATCAGCTAGAGTGGTGTAAAACTCACCACCATTGGACTCTGGAGCAGTGAAAATGCATTCTCTGTAGTGATGAATCACGTTTCACCATCTGGCAGTCTGACAGACGAATCTGGGTTTGGTGGATGCCAGGAGAACTCAACCTACCCGAATGCATAGTGCCAACTGTAAAGTGTGATGGGATGGGGCTGTTTTTCATGGTTCGGGCTAGACCCTTTAGTTCCAATGAAGGGAAATCTTAACGCTACAGCATACAATGACATTCAAAGTTGTGCTTCCTACTTTGTGGTGATAGCAGGAAAGGGCCTTCCCCAAACTTCAGCATGACAATGCCCCCATGCACAAAGCGAAGTCCTTATAGAAATAGGTTGTCGAGATCAGTGTGGAAAAACTGGACTGTCCTGCACAGAGCCCTGACTTCAACCCCATCAAACACCTTTGGGATGAATTGGAACGCTGACAGAGCCAGGCTTAATCTCCCAACATCAGTGCCTGACCTCACTAATGCTCTTGTGGCTGTAGAGAAGCAAGTCCCCCGAAAGCCTTCCTAGAAGAGTGGAGGCTTTTATAGCAGCAAAGGGGAGACCAACTCCATATTAATGCCCATGATTTTGGAATGAGATGTTGGACAAGCAGGTGTCCACATAACTTTCAATTCAGGAAAACTTTCTTTACATGCAGCTCAAAGTTTAGGTCAGGGTCAAAGAAGACACCAAGGTTTCTGGAAGACCTTTTTTGTCAGACATCCAACATTTGATGTCGGCAAAACACTTGTGAAGGGTAGCTACGCTAGCTTGGTCACAGGGTCTGATTGGTAAATAAAGCTGTGCGTCATCAGCACAGCAGTGAAACTGAATGTTATGATTGCAGATGATGTCAAGCACGTACAGAGAAAAAAGGATGGGGCCCAGAATTGACCCGAGGGACACCATAGTTAATAGGTGCTGGGGACTCTACTGAGCCACCCATACTCACTGAGAAACGTCTGCCACATAAATATGACTGGAATTAGTTGAGGGCAACACCAGAGATTCCCACCCACCTCTCCAGCCGATGAACAAGGATGTTATGATCAATACAGGGGTTTTCGTTTGCCGGTAATAGCTGGCTTTTGTCTGTATTTTTTTTTTGAAAAGCAGATCATTCAAATCCCATTTTGCAATAATGTTGTTTTTTTTTTGCCTATTGATGGAAATACCAGTCGAAGTAAATGCATTTGACTGGTCATGGTTATCATTCTACTCTATAGGATAATTCACATAATTTAGTGGAATTAAATTGGCGTGTGTGTAAAGAACATTCATTAAGTATCTTATTTATCACAGTCAGAGCTCTGGATAGTGGCCCGAGTTGAATGACCCTTCAAAACTATTTTTCCCAGTCAGAGCTAGTTTTTTGTTGAACACACTGAAGTCAGAGATTTCCAAGCTCCCAGTTGTTTTGAACGCGGCATCAAACGGCAAACGGAAGGCAGCCTTCATCAGCGCGTCGCACACCACTTTGTAACATGTACTTAATTGTCTGAAACCTGAACGTTTTAATACATATTATGATGCATGTCTCTTTCCAAATTTAGAACTGATATTTTCATCTCGGTCACATGAAACCGCTTGCATGTGCAGTGCCCTTTTGACAACTGTGTTTTGCCGCTAATTGCATTATGGATGGAACATGTGCGTGTAGCCAACTGCCTTGTGCGTATTGCTGCGCTTCTAATGTGAAGAAATAATAGTTATCAACATTTTAAGCTAAACATTCTGTTGTATCAGACACATTGCCTTTTAACCTTTTTTTATGTAGCCTAGGCTACATGAATTTAGGATCTATCGTCCCACAACTGTTCCAGAGTCCGTTTGGAATAGGCCATTTTATCTTGACAAGTTGATCGATAGAATAGGTAGCCTAAACCTTTCTACTATAGTAGATCGGTGGAGGAAAAGTACATGTGGACAGTTACTCTAACATGTTCAAAGTGCACGTCAGAATCCGGTAAGAAGGACCACACATCATTGCATCCTCGACCTGCATGTTCTGTTAATATGAATTTAAAAAGAAAATGAGAGCTGCACACTCTAGGAGCTCAGATGCAATAATTGAATAACTAACGTTTATGACAAACACTGCGGGTCACTAGTTTGTATAGTTTCAAGACACACAGGTGTCTGTAACCACGGCCAGGTGTGGCTTGATTTCATTGATTCATTTACAGATATAAATACAACATATAAAAAAGCATCAATGGATAACATACGATCATTTTGGCTACACAGGCCAAACAATTACAATGAATAGCAAAAATCACAATAATCACAGGAATGGCTTCAGATCAAAGTCTACGTTGAGACCGAAGGGAGCAATGGTCTTTAAATTATAGATCCAGGCAGCCTCTCAGTTTGACAATAAATTGTCAAGGTCACCCCCCAGGGACGGTGACGTGTTCAATACCAACATAACGAAGGGACGAAATATAGTGATTTGTTTCCAAAAAGTGGGCCGCAACTGTGTACGTAGAGTTTTTGCACCCAATGGTGCTCCAAAATCCCTACTTTTAATTTGCGCTTCGTTATACCCACATCATTTTTTACCACAAGGATAAGTTATTAAATAACTGCCTTAGTGGAGCAAGGGGCGGAGCCAGAGGGGTGTCCAGGGTGGCACTGGACACCCCAGACATCTGATTGGCCACCCCGGGTGCCACCCCAAAATGTCATTCCCTATTGGCAGTTTGACGCTGATTGACATCTCATACATTTACATTTGATTGACTTATCCAGAGCGACTTCAAATTTCACCTGACATCCAGTGGGACAGTCACTTAACAATTGAAAGAAGGGCATTATTTTTGGGGTTTCAGGTGTCTCCGGAAGGTGGTGATTGACTCGCTGTCCTGGCGTCACCTCTTTTCAAATCGCATTTTTCAAATCGATGACGAGAAAATATTAATGTTGGTTGGGAGATACAGAAGAATAAGAAGAACAAACAGAATGAGAGAATATTTCCACAGCTCCACGGGGTCTTTTCGCGATTGGTGAAAGCATCATATTTGAAGTAAGTTTTTAGGTTTAGCATCGGGTTTAGGTTTCCTGAACAACTTTTACAACAGTAGAGTCGCTGTGTAAGTTAATGTTAGACCTTTGACTCCATTAACAAACAGTTAATCAGTTAAGAGATCGGTTCCCAATTTAGCCTAACATTATGTTTACATCTGTGTTAGTAATACACGCATATAAAGTGCGGTGTCGTAAGTTATAGTATACGAGTGCTTAACTAATGTGGGGTAACTAGTAGGCTACAGCTGTCAGTGTTCAGCAAGTTAAAATCCATTAACTCAAGTTAGATTTTCGTACTTGAACACAAATCAAACAATTGTTATTATCAATCTGTTAACATTACTCAAAAGATTACCACAATTTGCAGATAGCCAGTTTGCTATCGTAAAGGTGTAAGACATTATAGCTAGCTAAGTTACTTAATGCCGAGTAGGGCTAGCCATGATCTAACTAGTAACTTAGGCTGGTAGTTGATTTTAAGGTATAGTTATGATAATGGTGATTTGTAATTAAGATTGAACTAAAATGTGGGTAATTGGATGCTTAGATGTAACCATAGACTGACCCTATGCAAAAATATGACAATTAAACATGAAAAGAAAGGGAGAGATATCAGACTTCTGTTCCTAAAGGACCCAATGGCAGGCCAGGCCTATACTTTAAACTACACCTTTTAGTTAGCAGCTGTTAATATCTCATCTTGTGGATCCCTTAATTATACATTTCCATAGAGATATGACATTATTTAACGTGTATTTCAGACATTACACGATCCAGAGAAGAGGGTCCTGAACAGCCGTGTTTGAACACATTTCCCAGAACTCAGCATGGTACTAGGAAAAGGGCTTTCAATCCATGGCTTGAATATTCTGTAAGTCAAGATTCGATTTATTGTTTCGCCTGTAGTTGTTTTTCTCTGCCCAATACACCTGAATCTGCCTTCACATCACAGTCAGGGTTTTGTAACTGGAAAAAGGCGCTGTTTAAAGATTCTGGGTTTAAGCTCCATTCGAAGGCAGAGCATCATATCAATGCTATGTATGCTTGGAATCAGCATAAAAGGGCTATTGACAGCAACTCATCAATGTTAGATGTCATAAATGAGGACCAGAAAAAGAAAGTGGAGGACAGTGCAAGATTTGCATTTTATGTGCACTGTAATGCACATTGTTTGAATTTAGTTCTTGTCGATGCTGTAAAATCAGTGCCTGAGGCAGTTAATGCTATAAAGCAGAAGCTTTATAATGTTCTATTCTGGCTCGTAAGTTCATCTCAAGTGGCTTGCAGTTCAGAAAGAGCTCTATCCACAGCAGCAGCACAGGGAACTACAGAGACTTACGGATGTAAGGTAGATGCAGATACATGGCATGCCGTAACCTGAGGGACAGGCTTCCAGCAGTTCTGAGAGTGCTACAGGCTATCACACTTGAAAATAGATCAGTGGAGGTAAGGGGTCTTCTTTCTCAGATAGATTTACATTTCATAGGGCTTTTAGTTACCTTTTGTGAAGTGCTTGGTGATGCCAAATGTCTTTCTGACCGGCTCCAATCAAGCTCTCTTGACCCAGCAAGGGCTGTGGACCTAGTAGGTGCCCTTACAGACACATTACAGGACTACAGAAGTGAGGGTTATATTGGAAAACTATGGAAAGAGGTTGAAGATATGTCAGAGCACTGCAAAATAAGTGTAGAAACAGTGTGCAAAAGACAGCCTAAAACAAGCGTAAGATTTCACTACTCATTGATGATGACCACTGTAGGACAGACAAATAGTGACCAAAGTGATAGTGAAAGTTTCCAAAGAGATGTTTTATCAGGTGCTTGACAGTCTCACAGCAGAGGTGTTTTTCAAAGAAGAATTGCGAGATAATGCAAGGGGTCCAGTCTCTTAACCCAAAGAGGACAACATTCTTAAATGAGGAGCCTGTTTGCCTTTGCTCAGACCTTTGAGTCAGATTTAGAGGACCTCAAACATGAGGTTCATCAAACCAAGCGGCTTCTTGATATGAGAGAGAAAAGTGGAAGGGACAGACAGTCTACTCTCCTCTCCTTGACTTTGTTGTTTTTCTAGAACCTTATAAAAGAGGTCTTCCATGAGCTATTTCGACTTTGTAAGATGTCTGTTGTTACACCAGTCAGCAATGCTTCTTGCGAGAGAGGCTTCTCAGCTTTAAAACGGATTAAAACCCACCATAGGACAACAATGGTTGATGACAGGTTAAGTGACCTCTGAATCCTCAGTGTTGAGTCAAGGAGGGCACGCTCCCTCAACATGGATGAGTTTGTGAAACATTTTGACAGTTCTCAACAGAACCGCAGAATTATGCTGTTTTAAATCTTACCTAGGATAATTTGGCACTTAGGTGGTCCCTCTGGTCATGATTAAAACCTGCACTGTGTACTAGCTAGTACACTGACATTCTAAAATTATAAATCCAAAGGGTATCATGTCACACAGATTTCATTTGGTCTTGATTAGGCCAATTCCAAAACTTTTCTTTGATATTAGTGAACATAATATATATGACCATACATATGATACTGTAAGTTTATGATCCTGTAAATATTGATGGGCACCAAAATTATTTTTAAAGTCCATTTCTCCTTTTGTGTTTGTGTGTGTGTGTGTGCGTGCGTGCGTGAAATTGAGCTGCAGTTCCGAGGTAGAGACACTGACTATTCATAGTATGTTAAAGAATTCTAGTGAAGTAACCCTTTTGGACCACACTATCTGCCACACTGAAGAACTTCAGGTTAAGTGAATTATCACTTCTACCTCTAATCAGCAATCATACAATTCATTCATGCTCCTTAGATGCCAGGTTAGGGTTACACACTCATAGGGTTAGGGTTACACACTCATTTTCTGTCATGGTCCATGGACCCCCTGAAGTAGTCTTGGCCACCCCATGTATAAAACTCTTGTCCCGCCACTGAGTGGAGCACGTCGCCTAAACGTGTGTGCGTTTCTTTCGCCTCCAGATGAACCTGCTAATATAAATGACCATATTCTAAATGTGTTTTCTGTCATTCTGAGCTCCGTGGGTGGAGGCCCTAATCAGGTTACGTGTCCAATGCATGAATTAAAATGTTGCCGGTCAAATGTCCAGCTCCACATTTTCCTAATGGAAACCTTGGACCAACAGTATCAAAAGCGGGATTAAGATCCAAAAGAACTAGAATAGAGAAGTCACCAGCATCAGCAGCCAACAAGGTCTTTACTCACTTTCAATAAAGCAGGTTCCATACTGTGCAGTGAGCCCTACTGGAATTCTTCAAATAAGTTCATACTCAAACAAGCCACTAATTACTTGAAAACGACTTTTTCTAAAAATCTAGGATTTTAAAAAAGCAAGTTTAGCGATAGGTCTATAATTACACAGTGAGGAGGGGTCTACAGACTGGTCTTTTTAAGGAGAGGTTGAACCAGAGCCGTTTTAAAATAGTCTGGAAATGAGCCAGAGGTCAGGGAGCAATTTACAATAGACAGAATGTTGGGGTCAGCAGTAGGCATAATAACCTCTTATAGTAGTCTAGTAGGGATCACATCCAAGGGGCAGGGGGAGGTCGCCATGTAAGCTACAGTATCAAGGAGGGACTCACATGATATTTGCTGAAAGGAGCTAAAGGAAGCAGTAGACAGCCTCAGAGTAGTTGCCTCAAGTGCCTCCTGACCAGAAAAGCTGGGATGGTGTCGACTACTGTCAATCTGGAATCTAATATTTTCTATAAAGCATCAGAAAACCTCTTTGCAGAGACCAAGGGATGTGAGCATGTCATTCTTAGTTTCTACTGGTGCCACTGAGTCTAAAGCAGCCTGACATATGTCACTGAAACTGTTCAGCAAATCATGAGTGTGATGACAAAGAGCATGATCAGTAGTAGGGGATTTAAAAGCTTCAGTACATTTATTAACAGTTGTGGAGTTAATGATGCCAGAGAGTGGGGACAGACGTTTTTAAGGAGGAGAAAGCATTTTAAAAACAATACTGAGATGGTCAGAGAGACACACATCAATAGTTTCCAAGTTATCAAACCATAGGACAGACAGCACGAGATCAAGGGGATGGCTTTTGTTGTGCGTAGGTCCCTGTGGCGTAGAGCACAAAGCTAAAGGGTTCTAATAGGTTAAGAAACGCCCCAGATAACTCATTATTTAGGAAACACACAGGAATGTTTAGAATAATAACTGTCATAATTAGGCGCAACCAAAGAGGGCAGGTAGGAGAATTCTGCAATGAACAAACTATTAGGTTTAGAAGGGTGGTACACTAAAATATACAAGGAGGCATGTTTCTTGTTCAAGTAAAAGATAAGACTCTGAAATGAGGACATTCTTCCACATGACACCGGGCTACATATATACTTGTCTATGAATGATTGCTACTCCCCCACCACAGCCAGGATTTCTGTCGATAAGAAGGGGCTGGAGGGATAGATTCATTTAGATCAGGTATTCCCAAACTGGGATACGCGCAATGCCGTCGGAGGTACTCCAAATAAACATTTCATTCACTTTTTATTTTTTGTTATTACATAAAATATATTTTAAAATATTCACATTTTCAAACAGTACATTTATATTTTCCCAACGGGCCTATACATTTGGGTGAGGTTTTTTTCTCACCTGAGTAGCCTCGTTTCACTGCCAAAAATGAAATTAAACCATCTAGTGTTCAGTGAAATAACAACACAATGTCAAATACAGGTAGTCTAATCAAATAATGAACATCCAATCACATTAACCATTACTCAATCGCAGGAAACCTTCACTCTTGTGCAGACATTTAGAAAGTTTTTTGAGCAGGAATAAAGATGACTTTTGAGTAGTAAGACATGAATAAAAGCAACAGATACCATTAATAAGAAGGGCTAAAAGAGTCTTGTATGGTGAGCTACCGAGTGGCTAGGACAGGCAAGCCCCATACTATTGTGGAGGACTTCATTCTTCCTGCTACCGCAGATATGGCTGGGACAATGTTGGGGGAAAAGGTAAAAAAAAACTATACAGACAATGTCTCCACCAAACAAAACCGTTTCACGATGCATCAGTGACATGGCAGGAGATGTTTTGAAACAATTACTGTTTTGCATACAAGCCAGTGAATTCTATGCATTACAGCTGGATGAGTCAACAAACGTGACGGGCCTGGCACAGCTCCTGGTATATGTTTGTTACGTTTATGAGAGGTCAATTAAGGAAGACATCCTCTTCTGCAAACCACTGGAAGCCAGGACAACAGGAGAGAATACTTTTTTAAAGTACTGGACAGCTTTGTGACGTCAAATGGACTTTGGTGGTCAAGGTATTTTGGTAATTGTACTGATGTTGCAAATGCCATGACAGGAAGACATAGTGGAGTGGTAACGTGCATGCATACACTGCAGCATCCACCGAGAGGCTCTTGCTGCCAAGGGAATGCCTGACAGCTTGAACAACATTTTGGACACTACAGTGAAAATGGTTAACTTAGTTAAAGCAATGCCCCTAAATTCTCGTGTATTTTCTGCATTATGCAGTGATATGGGCAGCGACCATGTAAAGCTTTTACAACATACAGAAGTGCGCTGGTTATCAAGGGGCAAAGTATTGACACATTTTTTTTAAAATTGAGAGACGAGTTTAAAGTGTTCTTTACTGACCAGAATTTTCCCTTGTCTGACCGCTTGCATGATGACGAGTTTCTCCCATGACTGGCCTATCTACGTGATGTTTTTTCTCGCCTGAATGATCTGAATCTAGGATTACAGGGACTCTTTGCAACTATATTCAATGTGCAGACAAAATTGAAGCTAGAATTAAGAAGTTGGAGATCTTCTCTGTCTGCATTAACAAGGACAACATACAGGTCTTTCCATCATTGTTTGATTTGGTGAACTGTCAAATGTGATATAGCGAAGCACCTGAGTGAGTTGAGTGCGCAATTACTCTCCCGAAACAGATGACACAAATAACTGGATTCGTTATCCCTTTCATGCCCTGCCTCCAGTCCACTTACCAATATCTGAACAAGAGAGCCTCATCGAAATTGCAACAAACGGTTCTGTGAAAATTGTATTTAATCAGAAGCCACTGTCAGATTTCTGGATTGGGCTGCGCTCAGAGTATCCTGCCTTGGCAAATTGCACTGTTAAGACACTGATGCCATTTGCAACCACATACCTATGTGAGAGTGGATTCTCGGCCCTCACTAGCATGAAAACTAAATACAGGCACAGACTGTGTGTTGAAAATGATTGAAGACTGAGACTCTCTCCAATACAACACAACATTTGCAGAGTTATGTGCATCCTTTCAAGCACACCCTTCTCATTAACCTGTGGTGAGTTATTCACTATTTTTGATGAACAAATAAGGTTTTATATGTAAGATGGTTAATATATTATATTATTATTTGTGCCTTGGTCCTATAAGAGCTCTTTGTCACTTCCCACGAGGTGGGTTGTGACAAAAACTCACACTCATTCTTATGTTTAATAAATGTATTGTATAGTGAGTGTGTGGCAGGCTTACAATGATGGCAAAAAAAAACATTTGAGAGTTCGCTGACTCTGGTGCTAGAGGGGGTACGCAGCTGGAGGTTGAATGTTTGAAGGGGTACGGGACTATAACAAGTTTGGGAACCACTGATTTAGAGAACTGAAGTCCTTGGTTTAAGCCAAGTTTCAGTAAGTATGAAAATATCAATGTAAAATCAAATAACAAAATCATTGCATATGAATGACGTATTTAGAGATCTTACATTCCATCTTGACATGGATTGCTGCCGGATTGACAGAGGTATTCAGGGGATAGAGGAACATAAATGAGGTTACTTACAGTAACTGTACTACGGGGGATAATATGCTGTCCATGTCCTCTGTGTCACGTTGGTAAAAAATTATTCGGGACACAGGAGCAGGAATGCGTAATAGTTTTTTTTATTGTACCCAAATTACGGCGTGCCGTGGAAAGGCACGGGGATGAAGACCAAACAAACACGTACACAAAACACAGGGTTGAGTCCCAAACAAACACGTACACAAAACACAGGGTTGAGTCCCAAACAAACACGTACACAAAACACAGGGTTGAGTCCCAAACAAACACGTACACAAAACACAGGGTTGAGCCCCAAACAAACACATACACAAAACACAGGGTTGAGTCCCAAACAAACACGTACACAAAACACAGGGTTGAGTCCCAAAAAAACACGTACACAAAACACAGGGTTGAGTCCCAAACAAACACGTACACAAAACACAGGGTTGAGTCCCAAACAAACACGTACACAAAACACAGGGTTGAGTCCCAAACAAACACGTACACAAAACACAGGGTTGAGTCCCAAACAAACATGTACACAAAACACAGGGTTGAGTCCCAAACAAACACGTACACAAAACACAGGGTTGAGTCCCAAACAAACACGTACACAAAACACAGGGTTGAGTCCCAAACAAACACGTACACAAAACACAGGGTTGAGTCCCAAACAAACACATACACAAAACACAGGGTTGAGTCCCAAACAAACACGTACACAAAACACAGGGTTGAGTCCCAAACAAACACGTACACAAAACACAGGGTTGAGTCCCAAACAAACACGTACACAAAACACAGGGTTGAGTCCCAAACAAAAGGGCGAGGAGTACCTTGAATAATTAACACACGGAACGAGACCAGGAATCATCTGCGCAATTCACAATGGTACGAAAGCCAAAACACACAGCACAGGTACTCACACGCACATTGTAACAATAATGGAGAGCACCATGGTATACAAATACTAATCAGTGGGAAGAGGGGACAGGTGTGCGTGATGAAAGTTCTGGAGGAATCCGTGACACTCTGGTGCTAATTATGACAGGGAGGACTGGAGAACTAACAGACCCAGGCCGTCAGTCTCTAAAACAGTTCGCTACGTTGCTGGAAATAATTCTGGAACCCGTGCAGTTAGGGTGAATCCAGTATCATTTAAAAGAGTGCTGGCTGCTCCCAAAGCAAGTCAAAATTGTCAAAGAAAGTAGCCCAGAAGCTGAACTGGTACACTCACCCGTTCCCTCATTGAGAAAACAACAATAATACATCTGGTGAATGAATCAAGATGAGCTGACATATAGTAGGGAAAGAGAGGGCTGTGTTGAGACAGATGATGTGCTGCTCTCTGGTCTATTCCAAGCTCCCAGCCCAGACTCCCAGACTGACAATCACAGAACCTCTATCTGACCCTGCCAGCAGGAAACAAACTCTCCCAGGATAAGCCCTATCTTCTTCACAAGCAGACCAGACTATATGTGTGTGTATATACAAGACTACAGTAGGTGCAGTAGAAGATATCCTTACTGTTGTGATACAGTAGCGATGATGATGTGTGCGCAGTCACGCATAAATGTGTGTGTGTTGTAAGAATATGCCCTAATGTGTTCAGACTCAATGTTACCCGGCGTTGAGTGGTGAGGTAACACCACGGAGACAGAGAGCAATCAATCAACCAATCATTAGAATTCCCAACAAGCCGCTCTAAATCTCTGTGGCATGCTAATCGATAGCACTTAGCCTTCACCCCCAGTATTATGCAATGCCACTGTGGTCCACTGCTCTGGCAGACTATCGCCCTGCCACACACACACACACACACACACACACACACACACACACACACACACACACACACACACACACACACACACACACACACACACACACACACACACACACACACACACACACACACACACACACACACACACACACACAGGACTACCCACAGAGCATGACAGCAGGTCAATCAAATCTATAAACACAATTGCTCTCAATTAGATCAGGGATTGATGAAAAGTTGGCTGGTATTTTTAGGTGTGAGTGCACAACTATGACGCCTTATGCAACAACAGCGGGCTTTTATATGGTCCAATACTGTAACCTTGATATTGGCTCCCTGGAAGCGATCTATAAAAGGAGGAATGATAGAAAATTGAGAGTGAGAAAGAGTGTGTGAGAAAAAGACCGATGGAGGGAGACGGGGAGTGAATAGGAAAGCAGACGAGTGATTTTCTGTTTGCTGTAAGGGCAGTCAGCAGGGCCAAATTGGGGTGCAGTGGCTACTAGCTAGGTGCAGTAGGAGCTCAGACAGACAGATAGACAGAGCTGAACAGTATGGTACAGATGCACATGTTCCTTTAAGAGAGGCTGCACTCAATGGAGATCACGTGTCTGGGGCCTGTCCTGCTGACTCAGGCCTTCCACTCCACTGCTAACCTCAAATCACACAGGAGGGAGGGGGAGAGAGAGACAGAGAGGAAGGCTTAACTCAACTTAACAGGACTCAGGAGGCAGAGACAGAGAGTGGGGGTGGAGAGGGAGGGAGAGAGGGAGAGTGAAAGAGAGTGCAAGAGAGGATGGGGTGCAGACAGGAAGGTAGAGGGAGAGCCGAAGATGGAATAAATAATGAAGGGACAAAAGGCGGGAAAATGCAACAACACAGTCCGTACAGTCAACACTTCTCTGCCTCTCGTTTCAGGCGGGAAACTAGTGGTTGTAACATCGGATAGAGAGAGCCCCATGTGACCTCCGTGACAACATAGCACCCGCCACCCTTATGTAACAAACGTTATCTCAACATCCTGAGAGTGTTACGAGCTGATAAAAAACAACAACAAAGTTGGTCCTGTCCCTGCAGCAGGCTGTGATATGATGTGGTTCAAAGGCGGGGTAATTAACTTAATGGGTCTGGTCTACAGGGATGATGAGGGAGGGCTTCTGACTGACTGATGGCTCCTTCCTGTTGTCGTACTATAGGTAAGCCCTCCCTCTCCCCTCATCTACAACAGGAAATGGCTCTGGACACACTGTACATTCTGTAAGGGAAAGATCACTACCTGTCTGGACACAAGCCACCGCCTCAGAGGAAAGACGTGTAAGGTAATTAAACACCATGGAAACGGAGGGAAGTAATGCCATGCAGGAGCGGGATAGAGGAGAGCAGAGCAGCTGGAGCTGTCATAGCAAGACAATGATACACACAATTATAGTACACACACACATACGTCACACAAGGGACACTGAATGTACAAAATATTAGGAACACCTTCCTAATATTGAGTTGCACCCCGCCCCATTTGCCAAACACAACAGCCTTAATTGGTCAGGGCATGGACTCTACAAGGTGTCGAAAGCGTTCTACAGGTATGCTGGCCCATGTTGACTGGATGTCCTTTAGGTGGTGGACCATTCTTGATACACACAGGAAACTGTTGAGCGTGAAAACCCTGTGCGGTGTTGCATTTCACACTCAAACCGGTGCGCCTGGCACCTCCTACCATACCCTGTTCAAAGGCATAAATCTTTTGTCTTGCCCATTCACCCTCTGAATGGGACACATACACAATCCATGTCTCAATTGTCTCAAAGCTTAAAAATCCTTCTTTAACCTGTCTCCTCCCCTTCATTTACACTGATTGAAGTGGAGTTAACAAGTGAGATCAATAAGGGATCATAGTTTTCACCTGGATTCCCCTGGTCAGTCTATGTCATGGAAACAGCAGGTGTTCCTAATGTTTTGTACACTCAGTGTATATGCACAAACACAACACACAGTGATATCAGAGCAGTGTGAAAGGCGAGGCGTAATCCCACTCCCTGGCTTCTCAGTAGCAGAGAGAGTGGATGACAGGATCAAAGGCTTGCTGTAGGAGCTGTCACAAATCAATGGAGAGAAGCCTGGGAGGATTGCCCTCATGTCCTACACACAAGCCTTTTACAGCCTATTCAAACATGTCTGTGAAAACACAATTGGCACCACTGCCATTTGCACATGCACACACACATATAAATGAGTCATAGGAAGTTGAGTGATGGGAAAATGGAAATCTGACTGGGTTCACTACCTATTTAAAAAGGAATGCTGGTGAAAGTAGATGAAGCAGTATTTCACATTATACTGTACCGTAATTTAAGCAGTGGCAGTACTTCTGTTCATATACATCTAAGTGATATTTAACTTCTATACTAGTCAGACACTTAGAGAAGGAAGGGTGATGTAAGGTAGTAACTGTGGAGGCGGGTGGGGGGGTGTACCTGGGTCCAGGGGTGAGGGAGGAGGGCTCTGGTCTGCTGGGTATAGTCCACACATCTGGTGTTTCCTCCTTGGACTTCAGAAAGCACTTGGCCTCCTTGGAGTCAGCATCTACCTCTTTGGTTACTCTGAAGACAGTAACAGGCAGACTCTTAAACCCAGGACTGTATTAGTGGCCTCAGTCTAATGAGCATAAGTAGAGATCAAATTACATAACACTGTACATTTCTCAAGAAAAGGACACACAAGGACACACACACACACAACAAGCCTTGGGTTGCTTTGGCACAAACAAATTGCCAACCTCTCTCTAATGCCACTTAATATAATGTTTACATACCATACATTACTCATCTCATATGTATATACTGTACTCATTTAAACTGCTGCATCTAGCCATCTGTATGTAATACATGTATCACTAGCCACTTTAAACTATGCCACTTTATGTTTATATACCCTACATTACTCATCTCATATGTATATACTGTACTCGATACCATCTACTGCATCTTGCCTATGCCGCTCTGTACCATCACTCATTCATATATCTTTATGTACATATTCTTCATTCCTTTACACTTGTGTGTAGAAGGTAGTTGTGGAATTGTTAGGTTAGATTATTCGTTGGTTATTACTGCATTGTCGGAACTAGAAGGACAAGCATTTCGCTACACTCGCATTAACATCTGCTAACCATGTGTATGTGACAAATACAATTTGATTTGATTTAATTCTCCCTCACACACACACACATACATACACATAAAAACATAGCCCCAAAATATATGTATTTTTAAAAACCAAAAACCGACATGGCCGATGTTTCATTAACCCCTTAGGTTGGTCACTGTTTACAAGCCAATAAAACCAACAAATATGTTTTCTGCTTTTGGTTGAGTCCCTCCCTGGTAGTAGGTTTGGCCGGAGTAGGCCGTCATGTGAATACGAATTTGTTCTTCACTGACTTGCCTAGTTAAAAAAAATACAAAATTGTACAAGAAACCCCTCCCACACATGTGCACTTACACACACATGAATCAACACTTTGTAATAATGAGAGGACATTCCTTTCCTTCCATCTCCTGCCAAGTGGACATTTTTGATGCATTTTTTGTCTCTGCCTCTCACTCCTCTGTTTCTTCTCCCTTTCCTCCTTAAACCATGCAATCATTTCTAGCTCTCCCTTTACACAACCATGCTCTACTGGATCATAGTCTTCTAAATTCCTCAAAAGAAACACTGCACCCCATCAGATATAATAGACAGTCCTCTCTTCTCCAATAGGACATAATGACAGGGATAGGAAGAGACCAGTCCAACATTAAGGTCAACCAGTACATCCTCTGGGAATACATTCTTTAAGAAGATTGCATCCATTAGGGTGATAATGATAATCATATGTTGCAATGATTTCAGGCTTTCATAGAAAATAAGCAACGTCCTTTAATGTGTTTCATATTACATAGATAATACTACTGGTGAGACCCTGACTAATCTAAAACCACTTTCCCAGGACAATTATTTGGCCTGTAAACTGACATGTGTTGTTGTAACTCAGAAATGTAATTGCGCCAGTATGCTGTGGAATGCAGACACTTTCTCAGGATCATTATGTGAAGGGTTCAAATGTAAGGTTGCACTGCCATCTGGTGGTCAAAGAATGTACTGCTACCGGTATGTGAGCAGTGCACCAGTGGTCTAAACTTACCGGACCTCTTCCCCAGCAAAGTCAAAGACCTTAGTGATGGTGACTTTAGAGGGCTCTTTAGATTTATGCTCTAAATGATGATGTTCTGATGGGGCCTCAGTTGACTTCTTCGGTCTGTCTGTGGGTGCAGCCTGGTGAAGATTGAAAAACAAAAACAAATGTTAGACATCATAGTGTTCCAAAGAGTAAAAACTTGACTCCAATGCAAACTTGACTCATATGCCTGGATGTCTCTATGGGCAAGATGTCTGTAGATTTGGTACAATACCTGCTGTTTAGTAGTAGACTGTGGTGATGGAATAGATGGCTTGGATTTGGGACCAACATCACTCAGAAAACTGGCCCACAAATCATCTGCTTTCTTCTTCTTTTTCTCTTCGTCCACCTCCTTCTTGGGCATGGAATCAGAAAACTCTCCCTCCTCCTCCTGCTCCTCCACACTGCCATCCTGCTCTGTCTCCTCTAACTTCAGTCCTCCTTTCTTTCTTTTCCTATGAGGATCGCCAAAGAGAGTGGTAGGAAAATAACGTAAAAAGATGGTCATCAACCGATTTCAGCAGACTAGCTTGGAAATTACAATAAAAACTGAGCAAAACAAAGCAATCAATGCACAACTTCACCCTCAACACAAGGGCCCTACAAGGGTGCGTGCTCAGCCCCTCCTGTACCCCCTGTTCACCCACGACTGCGTGGCCATGCATGCCTCCAACTCAATCATCAAGTTTGCAGACAACACAACAGTAGTGGGCTTGATTACCAACAACGACGAGACAGCCTATAGGGATGAGGTGAGGGCCCTTGGAGTGTGGTGTCAGGAAAACAACCTCTCACTCAACGTCAATAAAACAAAGGACGTGATCATGGACTTCAGGAAACAGCAGAGGGAGCACCCTCCTATCCACATTGAAGGGACAGCAGTGGAGAAGGTGGAAAGTTTTATGTTCCTCGGCATACACATCACGGACAAACTGAATTGGTCCACCCACACAGACAGCATGGTGAAGAAGGTGCAACAGCGCCTCTTCAACCTCAGGAGGCTGAAGAAATTTGGCTTGTCACCCAAAACCCTGACAAACTTTAAGAGATGCACAATCGAGAGCATCCTGTCAGGCTGTATCACCGCCTGGTACGGCAACTGCACCGCCCTCAACCGCAAGGCTCTCCAGAGGGTGGTGCTGTCTGCACAAGGGGCAAACTACCTGCCCTCCATGACACCTACAGCACCCGATGTCACAGGCCAAAAAGATCATCAAGGACATCAACCACCCGAGCCACTGCCTGTTCACACTGCTACAATCCAGAAGGCGAGGTCAGTACAGGTGCACCAAAGCTGGGACCGAGAGACTGAAAAACAGCTTCTATCTCAAGGCCATCAGACTGCTAAACAGCCATCACTAACTCAGAGGCTGCTGCCTACATTAAAACCCAATCACTGGCCACTTTAATAAATGGATCACTGGTCACTTTATACAATGCTCTCTAAATAATGCCACTTTAATAATTTTTACATATCTGACATTACTCATATCACAGTATATACTGTATGTTATACCATCTATTGCACCTGCCTATGCCACTCAGCCATCACTCATCCATATACTTACATGTACATATTCTCATTCACCCCTTTAGATTTGTGTGTATTAGGTAGTTGTTGGGGAATTGTTCGATTACTTGTTAGATATTACTGCACTGTCGGAACTAGAAGCACAAGCATTTCGCTACACTCACATTAACATCTGCTAACCATGTGTATGTGACAAATACAATTTGATTTGACACCATTGGTCTAAACACGGAGCCAAATACAAAAGTGTTGAATCACTCACCTCATGCCAATGTCCTGGCCTTTCTTCTTTTTCTTCTTGGTGACATTATCTGACTGTTGGCCATGCTGGTCACCCCCTTCCAGACCATCTTCTTTCACACATTCATTCATGTCATCTTCACTGAGGTTGTCATCTGTCGACCACACAACAATCATGGTAAGACTTGAACTGAATGACAAACACGGTGGCTAGTTATCATCAAGCTACGTACATGAAGAATATGACACATACAGTGGAAATATTGCATAACTACTGTATAAGCTTATGATTCTCTGTCATGCGTGTAACGTTAATAAAATATCTGCTTAACTTGCATTGCATTTCTATCTGTTTGTGGAAGTAACTTTACCAGATGGGACATAGTCTTGATCTTCATTTGAAGAATAGCCATCGGAATCATAATCTGAGTAATTCATCATTTCCCCTCCAGAAAGAGCCTACACTTTCTGCCAATAGTAAACACAGCAGTAAAGGTATGACGGATAACTGGCTAGCTAGCAAATTACAAAGCACCGGATATCTGACGAACCCTGTCTGTAGCTATCACGCGGTTACAAAATAACCGTTAAAGTTAACACATGTTTCTAGCTGTATAGTTTATTATAGCTACAATTACAATAACAAACAAATACACAAGTATCCACAATATGAAAACGTGTGGCTTTGTTGACTAGCTACAGGAAGGAGCGCGGATCTATATTGATCATTGTGTAATTCTATGGTAGCTGCTTATCTGACTTCCTGATTTACTACGGCACGTCCACAGGATCAATCGATCGTTAGGAAAGACGCGTTATCGCTTCTTTATTGTTGGAAAATGAATACCGTATTCATAATCGATTGCATTATTATACATTTATATGTTAATACGGTTTGGAAATTGTATTCAACAATTTATCAAAATTGTGAAATCCTTTTTGTGACCCCGCCTCTGAGTCTGGTACCGGCGTGACGTCAAATCAAGTTGTGTTGACATCAAGCTAACGGCTATATACAGGAGATCAACCAACCCTTGTCGACTTGCTAGGTAGATCCAACATTAATGTTCTGATGGTGTTATTCGGATATTCGTGGTCTCGCACACATGCTCGTGGTGTTCTGTGCATTAGACATGCAGAACGGATATAACGAGATTGGGTTTGTGCAGCAAATTCTTAGCTTGAATTTGGTCCCTAGGAAAAATGGAACCAATCGAGGCAACGACACATCGCTTAGCGACTTCTCAGGTGAGATTCATTCCACACTGTTCTACGTTAGCCAATTGAACAACATTATTATAAACTTTAACGTACATTTTTCGTTAACTATTATCCAGGTAACCGATTTAACGTAGCTAGTAATACTACTTAGTGAGCTACCACATTCAAATATACGTAAGTCGTAACGTTTGGGTCCTTACGTTAGTCCATTATTATTGAACTACTTTAGCTAACTAGATAAATTGACATGGCTTCTACTGTAGCTATTGTGAATGCTAAACAAGTAGCTAGCTAGCTAACTTTAGCTGGCTAGCTAATCAAGTGCTAGCTAGCCAGCTGGCAATAACAACAAATATTATTGTACAAAACGGACAACTTTAAATTACCCATAACGTTACCCACTAGAGTATTCTAATGGATTACCTAACGTTATGTATATATTACCTTACGTCATATATATTAGTGTGAGAGAGATGTTATATATATGTGTAATCGTTAGCAGCTTGGATTATTTTGCAGGGTGATTAAGGGGTCAGATTAACATAATGGGCACGGGGTAAGGTAGTATTTATTTCAGAAGACATGTCAGGCCACAGGCATATGTAAAGTCTGTAAACATTGCAAGGATATATGTTTGCTGCTTACTTCCTTTGTCTCAGAGATGTGGTATGGAGTCTTCTTGTGGGCTGCTGTCTCTTCACTGGTGTTCCACCTACCTGCTGCTCTCCTGGCCCTCGCCACCCTGCGACAACACAAAATAGCCCGCTTCATGCCCATTGCCATCATACTGATGAGTATCGTGGGCCCTGTGTGTGGTGGTGTCCTTACCAGTGAGTTACTCACCTCATGTTCTGATAAACCATCAACATAATCCATTATTGTACGCGAAGACATAAACTACTCATTGAGTCAGTGTAAAAATTATTTTATACTTTTCAAAAACCAAAATGTCTTTGTGCATGTAGGTGCCGCCATTGCTGGGGTGTACAAAGCAGCAGGGAAGAGGATGATCTCCTTGGAGGCCTTGGTGTTTGGAGTGGGCCAGTCCTTCTGTGTCCTCATTATCTCCTTCTTAAGAGTCCTAGCTACACTCTAGCACTGGGACACAGGAACTCAAGGGGGGGAGAGGGAGAGGGGGGGGGCATGCAATCAGCAGGACGGCATATGCAAGACAGCTGTTCCTTCAGAGGCCTTATTTTCTATATCTGTTATCGGATGACTTTGTTTGATACATGATTAGTTGCCAAAGTGGTATATTTCAGGGCTGGCCAGGGGCTCTGTTTTTCTATGTGTGTTATTTTTAATTCAGATTGTTGTGTGTTGCACTATACTCAGAACAAGCCTTCTCATTCTGCGTGTTATAGATGTATCATACACATAGCTGAGAGTGAAACATTCCAGCATGCAGGAAATTTGTGCTCTACAATTTGGATGAATACACTCCATTTACTGTCTCGATAGTTCCACAACCTGGTAAAGACAACAAGTCTGATGTGCATGCCATCAGACAAACACTAAAGGAGATCATTCTCTGCTCTGTTCCACCACAGACCAATCGGCTTAAATACAATGTCTTGACTGAGGGGTGATGTGTTCACAATGAGGCACAGTACTCAATGATATTGAAATATCTAAGTCAGACATAGCTACAACTTAAGCTTTTATTTCCACGTATATATTTCTCTTTCTCTCTCTCTCCATATTCCAACTTGGGGTGTGTCTAATTATAATTTTAAAATATATATATATTTAAGTCCATTCCAGCTTCTTCTGTAAGCAGAGGCAATAGAAGTGGAGACAATGAAGAGAAGGAAAGTTGTAAGTTCCCAATCTCTTTGTATATTGCTGAGCAAATCATAGGGAATAGTGTTGACTAATCTCATATTTATTTTATTTTCCTTAAATATAATGTTTTCAATATTGTTAGGGTATTTTTAGATAGTTGATCTGTGGGTTATATCAGTGTATATACAAAATACTTTTTCTGAGTGAAATCTTTACACAAAACAGTTACAGACTGTTCTAAGTTCTCTGGTGGTGTCAGTGTGCTTATATAATTTAATCTCTTGAGAACCTTTTCAGCATTGCTCTTTTTTTGTTAATGTTCTATTGGCCTTAATGATGTTAAAGGTGTACAGTATGTAGGAATAGTGTAATATATTGTTACTTTGGCATTGATTATGCTAAACTAAAGAGGCAACCTCACTCTAAACCATGAATGTGAATCAGATTTCCTTAAAATTCCTTGTGGAATTTCTTAAATCTATTTACCAAAGAGAACCTAAAACATATGTACACCTGGTTTTAGTTTGAACTGATAGCCCCATTGTCCCAAAATCCTGCTTTAATTAAGGGCTCTATTCAATCTGTATCGCTGAAGCATTCCAGATTTCGGGGTGTAAAGGTCATTTCCGATTGAGCCGATATGCAGTGTTTACTGTGAATGCAGTCTCTGCTAATGCTGAAACACTGTCTTTACATTTGATTCGCGCTGTAACGCTGAACATCCGTAATACGGATTGAATAGAGCCCTAAAGGTTTCGGTATTGTGTCCAGACTTAGAAATCATGAGCCGTGTGTAAGAACAAGGTAAAAGCCCAACTCCGTGAGAAAAAAGTCCCAGTCCACCATAGAAAAGCACAGCTTTACAGATGTCTCTATTCTAAGCCAAGAGTAGCAGACTAGTGAAATCAAGCATTACAGTCCAACAAAAAGCTTTTTGTGTTTTGTTATTCAGCATGGCTACATGCATATTGTTCAAAACTATCAGCAGTGTGGTGGTCATTGGTGCAGTAACAAAACCACATCCTTTTCAAAACACTAGTGTGGTGGACTGGTTATAGGAACAAATGAGGATGGTTGGCCATCACACTAGTGTGGTGGACTGGTTATAGGAACAAATGAGGATGGTTGGCCATCACACTAGTGTGGTGGACTGGTTATAGGAACAAATGAGGATGGTTGGCCATCACACTAGTGTGGTGGACTGGTTATAGGAACAAATGAGGATGGTTGGCCATCACACTATTTGGTAGTGGTTCATTATTGTAATGTAGACAGATTTGTGGTGATTAAAGTTTATTAGCAGCAGGCTAGAGCTGTTCTGTCTGGCAGTGATATCATGAGGGGTGACATGTTGAAAGCCATGCTCTGCTTATCTGGGCCTTGAACACCTCAATTCCACAGAATGTTTATTTTTCTAAAGTTATTTTAACTTTCCTTATTGTAGCATGACTGCACACTACTGTTTGTTATATAGCTAGTTGGTTTGTCTTGCTTTAAATAAATGAATGCTCTTTCTTGCCCATGTGATTTTAATCCATGGATTGATTTTGGTTTTACAAGACAAGGTTGATTTTATTACATTAAATTAAAGTGCCAATTGTTAATATTTTCATGTAATAAAATATTTCACGTTATAATTGAGTGGTGTATTGATTTCAACTCATTTTGACTACTGCATTACACCTTGGTAGTGTGTATAGACCTCTCCACAGATGGATTATTTATCTCCTGCTCCATCTCTCTGCCTCTCCATACAAACACACACACAGATGGATTATTTATCTCCTGCTCCATCTCTCTGCCTCTCCATACACACACACACAGATGGATTATTTATCTCCTGCTCCATCTCTCTGCCTCTCCACACACACACACACACAGATGGATTATTTATCTCCTGCTCCATCTCTCTGCCTCTCCATACACACACACACAGATGGATTATTTATCTCCTGCTCCATCTCTCTGCCTCTCCATACACACACACACACAGATGGATTATTTATCTCCTGCTCCATCTCTCTGCCTCTCCATACACACACACACAGATGGATTATTTATCTCCTGCTCCATCTCTCTGCCTCTCCATACACACACACAGATGGATTATTTATCTCCTGCTCCATCTCTCTGCCTCTCCATATACACACACACAGATGGATTATTTATCTCCTGCTCCATCTCTCTGCCTCTCCATACACACACACACACACACACAGATGGATTATTTATCTCCTGCTCCATCTCTCTGCCTCTCCATACACACACACACACAGATGGATTATTTATCTCCTGCTCCATCTCTCTGCCTCTCCATACACACACACACAGATGGATTATTTATCTCCTGCTCCATCTCTGCCTCTCCATACACACACACACACAGATGGATTATTTATCTCCTGCTCCATCTCTCTGCCTCTCCATACACACACACACAGATGGATTATTTATCTCCTGCACCATCTCTCTGCCTCTCCATACACACACACACACACAGATGGATTATTTATCTCCTGCTCCATCTCTCTGCCTCTCCATACACACACACACACACACACAGATGGATTATTTATCTCCTGCTCCATCTCTCTGCCTCTCCATATACACACACACAGATGGATTATTTATCTCCTGCTCCATCTCTCTGCCTCTCCATATACACACACACAGATGGATTATTTATCTCCTGCTCCATCTCTCTGCCTCTCCATATACACACACACAGATGGATTATTTATCTCCTGCTCCATCTCTCTGCCTCTCCATACACACACACACACACACACACACACAGATGGATTATTTATCTCCTGCTCCATCTCTCTGCCTCTCCATATACACACACACAGATGGATTATTTATCTCCTGCTCCATCTCTCTGCCTCTCCATATACACGCACACAGATGGATTATTTATCTCCTGCTCCATCTCTCTGCCTCTCATACACACAGATGGATTATTTATCTCCTGCTCCATCTCTCTGCCTCTCATACACACAGATGGATTATTTATCTCCTGCTCCATCTCTCTGCCTCTCCATACACACACACACAGATGGATTATTTATCTCCTGCTCCATCTCTCTGCCTCTCCATACACACACACACACACAGATGGATTATTTATCTCCTGCTCCATCTCTCTGCCTCTCATACACACAGATGGATTATTTATCTCCTGCTCCATCTCTCTGCCTCTCATACACACAGATGGATTATTTATCTCCTGCTCCATCTCTCTGCCTCCATACACACACAGATGGATTATTTATCTCCTGCTCCATCTCTCTGCCTCTCCATATACACACACACAGATGGATTATTTATCTCCTGCTCCATCTCTCTGCCTCTCCATATACACGCACACAGATGGATTATTTATCTCCTGCTCCATCTCTCTGCCTCTCCATACACACACACACACACAGATGGATTATTTATCTCCTGCTCCATCTCTCTGCCTCTCCATACACACACACACACAGATGGATTATTTATCTCCTGCTCCATCTCTCTGCCTCTCCATACACACACACACAGATGGATTATTTATCTCCTGCTCCATCTCTGCCTCTCCATACACACACACACAGATGGATTATTTATCTCCTGCTCCATCTCTCTGCCTCTCCATACACACACACACAGATGGATTATTTATCTCCTGCACCATCTCTCTGCCTCTCCATACACACACACACACACAGATGGATTATTTATCTCCTGCTCCATCTCTCTGCCTCTCCATACACACACACACACACACACAGATGGATTATTTATCTCCTGCTCCATCTCTCTGCCTCTCCATATACACACACACAGATGGATTATTTATCTCCTGCTCCATCTCTCTGACCCTCCATATACACACACACAGATGGATTATGTATCTCCTGCTCCATCTCTCTGCCTCTCCATATACACACACACAGATGTATTATTTATCTCCTGCTCCATCTCTCTGCCTCTCCATACACACACACACAGATGGATTATTTATCTCCTGCTCCATCTCTCTGCCTCTCCATATACACACACACAGATGGATTATTTATCTCCTGCTCCATCTCTCTGCCTATCCATATACACACACACAGATGGATTATTTATCTCCTGCTCCATCTCTCTGCCTCTCCATATACACGCACACAGATGGATTATTTATCTCCTGCTCCATCTCTCTGCCTCTCCATACACACACACACAGATGGATTATTTATCTCCTGCTCCATCTCTCTGCCTCTCCATACACACACACACAGATGGATTATTTATCTCCTGCTCCATCTCTCTGCCTCTCCATACACACACACACAGATGGATTATTTATCTCCTGCTCCATCTCTCTGCCTCTCATACACACAGATGGATTATTTATCTCCTGCTCCATCTCTCTGCCTCTCATACACACAGATGGATTATTTATCTCCTGCTCCATCTCTCTGCCTCTCCATACACACACACACAGATGGATTATTTATCTCCTGCTCCATCTCTCTGCCTCTCCATACACACACATACACACACACACACACACAGATGGATTATTTATCTCCTGCTCCATCTCTCTGCCTCTCATACACACAGATGGATTATTTATCTCCTGCTCCATCTCTCTGCCTCTCATACACACAGATGGATTATTTATCTCCTGCTCCATCTCTCTGCCTCCATACACACACAGATGGATTATTTATCTCCTGCTCCATCTCTCTGCCTCTCCATATACACACACACACAGATGGATTATTTATCTCCTGCTCCATCTCTCTGCCTCTCCATATACACACACACACAGATGGATTATTTATCTCCTGCTCCATCTCTCTGCCTCTCCATATACACACACAGATGGATTATTTATCTCCTGCTCCATCTCTCTGCCTCTCCATATACACACACACACAGATGGCACTCCTGTGCATTTACTACCTCCACCAGCCAAGTCCCAGTAGCAGCACGGCTCGGTGGCGGTCGGATGGAATAATGTGGTGTTACCAGGGAGAAACTACACACAGATCACTCATGGTGAGGGGGCCACTCTGTCTAGGCTGTACTCCATGTATTCCTGGCAGGCACCCTGAGACAGCCTGGTGCTTTATGATCATCATGAAACATCACAGAAGTGAGCTAATATCGGTCTTCCTGGCTATTACATGTTTTCCATACACTACACAGGCGAAACACTGCTGCTTATTTGAATAATGATTAAATCAAGGTTTTGTCAATACTTTATGTGTAGTATTTTGTAGCTTCATACATCAAGTGAGGGTTGTTAATATATAGTCATGTTGCTCTAGTTCTCCCTACCAACAGTCATGTTGCTCTAGTTCCCCCTTTCCAACAGTCATGTTGCTCTAGTTCCCCTACCAACAGTCATGTTGCTCTAGTTCCCCCTACCAACAGTCATGTTGCTCTAGTTCCCCTACCAACACACACACAGTCATGTTGCTTTATTCCTGCTCCAACAGTCATGTTGCTCTAGTTCCCCCTCCAACAGTCATGTTGCTCCAGTTCCCCTACCAACAGTCATGTTGCTCTAGTTCCCCCACCAACAATCATGTTGCTCTAGTTCCCCCACCAACAATCATGTTGCTCTAGTTCCCCCTACCAACAGTCGTGTTGCTCTAGATCCCCCCCAACAGTGTGATTACCAACAGTCGTGTTGCTCTAGTTCCCCTACCAACAGTTATTTGCTCTAGTTCCCTCTACCAACAGTCGTGTTGCTCTAGTTCCCCCTACCAACAGTCGTGTTGCTCTAGTTCCCCTACCAACAGATGTTGATTAGTCGTGTTGCTCTAGTTCCCCCTACCAACAGTCGTGTTGCTCTAGTTCCCCCTACCAACAGTCATGTTGCTCTAGTTCCCCCTACCAACAGTCGTGTTGCTCTAGTTCCCCTACCAACAGTCATGTTGCTCTAGTTCCCCTACCAACAGTCATGTTGCTCTAGTTCCCCCTACCAACAGTCATGTTGCTCTAGTTCCCCCTACCAACAGTCATGTTGCTCCCTACCAACAGTCGTGTTGCTCTAGTTCCCCCTACCAACAGTCGTGTTGCTCTAGTTCCCCCTACCAACAGTCGTGTTGCTCTAGTTCCCCTACCAACAGTCGTGTTGCTCTAGTTCCCCCTACCAACAGTCATGTTGCTCTAGTTCCCCCTACCAACAGTCATGTTGCTCTAGTTTTACCAACAGTCATACCAACAGTCATGTTGCTCTAGTTCCCCTACCAACAGTCATGTTGCTCTAGTTCCCCCACCAACAGTCATGTTGCTCTAGTTCCCCCACCAACAGTCATGTTGCTCTAGTTTACCAACAACAGTCGTGTTGCTCTAGTTCCCCCTACCAACAGTCGTGTTGCTCTCTCAACAGTCGTGTGCTCTAGTTCCCCCTACCAACAGTCGTGTTGCTCTAGTTGCTCCCCCTACCAACAGATGTTGCTCTAGTTCCCCCTACCAACAGTCGTGTTGCTCTAGTTCCCCCTACCAACAGTCGTGTTGCTCTAGTTCCCCCTACCAACAGTCGTGTTGCTCTAGTTCCCCCTACCAACATGTTGCTCTAGTTCCCCCTACCAACAGTCATGTTGCTCTAGTTCCCCCTACCAACAGTCATGTTGCTCTAGTTCCCCCTACCAACAGTCATGTTGCTCTAGTTCCCCCTACCAACAGTCATGTTGCTCTAGTTCCCCTACCAACAGTCATGTTGCTCTAGTTCCCCCTACCAACAGTCGTGTTGCTCTAGTTCCCCCTACCAACAGTCGTGTTGCTCTAGTTCCCCTACCAACAGTCATGTTGCTCTAGTTCCCCCTACCAACAGTCGATGTTGCTCTAGTTACCAACAGTCGTGTTGCTCTAGTTCCCCCTACCCCCTAGTTCCCCCAACAGTCGTGTTGCTCTAGTTCCCCCTACCAACAGTCGTGTTGCTCTGCTCCCCCTACCAACAGTCGTGTTGCTCCCCTACCAACAGATGTTGCTCTAGTTCCCCTACCAACAGTCATGTTGCTCTAGTTCCCCCTACCAACAGTCGTGTGTTGCTCTAGTTTACCAACCCTCTACCTACCAACAGTCGTGTTGCTCTAGTTCCCCTACCAACAGTCATGTTGCTCTAGTTCCCCCTACCAACAGTCATGTTGCTCTAGTTCCCCTACCAACAGTCGTGTTGCTCTGCTCAGTCATGTTTCCCCTACCAACAGTCGTGTTGCTCTAGTTCCCCCTACCAACAGTCATGTTGCTCTAGTTCCCCCTACCAACAGTCATGTTGCTCTAGCTACCAACAGTCATGTTGCTCTAGTTCCCCTACCAACAGTCGTGTTGCTCTAGTTCCCCCTACCAACAGTCGTGTTGCTCTAGTTCCCCCTACCAACAGTCGTGTTGCTCTAGTTCCCCCTACCAACAGTCATGTTGCTCTAGTTCCCCTACCAACAGTCATGTTGCTCTAGTTCCCCCTACCAACACAGATGTTGCTCTAGTTCCCCCTACCAACAGTCTGTTGCTCTAGTTCCCCCACCAACAGTCATGTTGCTCCATCTACCAACAGTCATGTTGCTCTAGTTCCCCCTACCAACAGTCGTGTTGCTCTAGTTCCCCTACCACACACAGTCATGTTGCTCTAGTTCCCCCTACCAACAGTCGTGTTGCTCTAGTTCCCCTACCAACAGTCGTGTTGCTCTAGTTCCCCTACCAACAGTCATGTTTTCATGTTGTAGTTCCCCTTTACCAACAGTCTGTTGCTCCAGTTCCCCCTACCAACAGTCGTGTTGCTCTAGTTCCCCCACCAACAGTCGTGTTGCTCTAGTTCCCCCTACCAACAGTCGTGTTGCTCTAGTTCCCCCTACCAACAGTCGTGTTGCTCTAGTTCCCCCTACCAACAGTCGTGTTGCTAGTTCCCCTACCAACAGTCGTTGCTCTAGTTCCCCTACCAACAGTCGTGTTGCTCTAGTTCCCCCTACCAACAGTCGTGTTGCTCTAGTTCCCCCTACCAACAGTCGTGTTGCTCAGTTCCCTACCGTGTTGCTCTAGTTCCCCACCAACAGTCGTGTTGCTCTAGTTCCCCTACCAACAGTCATGTTGCTCTAGTTCCCCCTACCAACAGTCGTGTTGCTCTAGTTTACCAACAGTGTGTGTTGCTCTAGTTCCCCCTACCAACAGTCGTGTTGCTCTAGTTCCCCTACCAACAGTCGTGTTGCTCTAGTTCCCCCTACCAACAGTCGTGTTGCTCTAGTTCCCTACCAACAGTCGTGTTGCTCTAGTTCCCCCTACCAACAGTCGTGTTGCTCTAGTTCCCCCTACCAACAGTCGTGTTGCTCTAGTTCCCCCTACCAACACTAGTTCCCCTACCAACAGTCGTGTTGCTCTAGTTCCCCTACCAACAGTCGTGTTGCTCTAGTTCCCCCTACCAACAGTCGTGTTGCTCAACAGTATGTTTAGTTCCCCTACCAACAGTCATGTTGCTCTAGTACCAACAGTCGTGTTGCTCTAGTTCCCCTACCAACAGTCGTGTTGCTCTAGTTCCGTGTTGCTCTAGTTCCCCCTACCAACAGTCGTGTTGCTCTGTTCCCCTACCAACAGTCGTGTTGCTCTAGTTCCCCTAAACAGATAGACAAGGACATGTCTAGTTCCCCTCTAGTTCCCCTAGTTCCCCCTACAACAGTCGTGTTGCTCTAGTTCCCCTACCAACAGTTATGTTGCTCTAGTGATTACCAACAGTCGTGTTGCTCTGTTCCCCTACCAACAGTCGTGTTGCTCTAGTTCCCCCTACCAACAGTCGTGTTGCTCTAGTTCCCCTACCAACAGTCGTGTTGCTCTAGTTCCCCCTACCAACATATAGTCATGTTGCTCTAGTTCCCCCTTTACCAACAGTCGTGTTGCTCTAGTTCCCCCTACCAACAGTCGTGTTGCTCTAGTTCCCCTACCAACAGTCGTGTTGCTCTAGTTCCCCTACCAACCGTGTTGCTCTAGTTCCCCTACCAACAGTCGTGTTGCTCTAGTTCCCCCTACCAACAGTCGTGTTGCTCTAGTTCCCCTACCAACAGTGTTGCTCTAGTTCCCCTACCAACAGTCCCTACCTAACAGTCGTGTTGCTCTAGTTCCCCCTACCAACAGTCGTGTTGCTCTAGTTCCCCCTACCAACTTCATGTTGCTCTAGTTCCCCTACCAACAGTCATGTTGCTCTAGTTGCTCCCCCTACCCCTACCAACAGTCATGTTGCTCTAGTTCCCCCTACCAACAGCTCTAGTTCCCCCTACCAACAGTCGTGTTGCTCTAGTTCCCCCTACCAACAGTCGTGTTGCTCTAGTTCCCCTACCAACAGTCGTGTTGTTCCCCCTACCAACAGTCGTGTCCAACAGTCGTGTAGTAGTTCCCCCTACCAACAGTCGTGTTGCTCTAGTTCCCCCTACCAACAGTCATGTTGCTCTAGTTCTCCCCTACCAACAGTCGTGTTGCTCTAGTTCCCCCTACCAACAGTCGTGTTGCTCTAGTTCCCCCTACCAACAGTCGTGTTGCTCTAGTTCCCCTACCAACAGTCGTGTTGCTCTAGTTCCCCCTACCAACAGTCGTGTTGCTCTAGTTCCCCCTACCAACAGTCGTGTTGCTCTAGTTCCCCCTACCAACAGTCGTGTTGCTCTAGTTCCCCCTACCAACAGTCGTGTTGCTCTAGTTCCCCCTACCAACAGTCATGTTGCTCTAGTTCCCCCTACCAACAGTCATGTTGCTCTAGTTCCCCTACCAACAGTCATGTTGCTCTAGTTCCCCCTACCAACAGTCATGTTGCTCTAGTTCCCCCTACCAACAGTCATGTTGCTCAGTTCCCCCTACCAACAGTCATGTTGCTCTAGTTCCCCCTACCAACAGTCATGTTGCTCTAGTTCCCCCTACCAACAGTCATGCATACCAGCAGTGATGACAGTGCTCTTGATGACACTTCAGAATCAACTTTTTAATAATTATTAACAAGTATAGGTATGGATTTACGCTCTTTAAAACATTTGTTCATAATTTGTTTATTTTTTACATAATCTGGCGTGCAAGGCGAAGGTAGACATGATAGAAAATAGACTCTTGCCAGGTCAGTCCATGTGTTTCACCATTAAAGGGGGTTCAGTTCTTTGGTCTGATGTTTCTGCCTGCGCTGTGTGCTGCTGTGAGACCGTCTCACCCCTCTTCTCTGCTGTGCTCTTTCCCTCTACCTGACTGGCCCCCACTGGGTTTGGCCCTGGCTTGTCCTCTGTTACCGGCCGGCTGCCCGCCCCATCACCCTCTCCAGTCCTCTTTTTCCCTGCTTCACCTGCTGTTTGGATGATTAAACGAAGCAGAGATGAGATTTTTAATCACAAAGACAACACAGAACAAGATGGAACCTGCCTTTTTACAGGCAGAAAGATAAACCTAACAAAGTTTGAAAGAAAAGAAAAGCAATTGTTTCTTGATTAGATTAGTATTATTCAAGTAATCATTTCTGTTTCATCCAAAACAAGGTAATTCTAGACTTTAATATCTGGCACTGTATAGCATGCTGTGATGTAGATATTGACTGAGGGCTGCATGAGGGTTGTGGGCATAATGATGAAGCATGGCTTTAATAAATCTTTCACATTAATTGTACCATAGGGGACCTGATATCCAATCCTCCTCCAGCCCTGTAATTGAAGCTGATATGAGATGTAATAGGATGGTAAATGTCTCTAAAGTGCATGTGGTGCTGATGGCCTGGTGGGTGAGTTATTATTATTTTTACAGACAAATAGAGGTGGACAAAGCAGAGGGAGGAGGAGGAAGTTGGCATATGCCCATTAAGCCAAGGCTCATAGGCCCCAAACTAAACATTAGTAAATGTGGCACAGTGCCTCAAGAAGTGCATCCATTTTACAACCATACACTCATCTTCAAAATATCTTGACTCAATCTACCTTTCAAACCATATGTTCAGTCAGCAACTGTTCTTATTTGCCTTATTTCCCCCGCCGATGCCTGCACCTTACACCCTGCACCCCTGCCCCCATACTCACCCTCCTCTCCCTCTAGCTGGACCTCACTACAGGTAGGGAGCTCCCCCAGGTTGGTACGTTTCTGGACTGGTGACCTCTGCAACCATGGCAACACTGCCTTCAGCTCTGATGGGAGGGAGGAGGAGTAAAGATTAACAACCTGCCTCAAATACCTAATGTAACAGGGCATCAATGAACACATTTAGGCTTTTCGATGTATTTGTACACAGTGACGCAGTGATATATGTTTTTAGTGAAGTGCTACCATAGGGGAAGGTGGAAAGGATGATAGACTATTTATTTATTTGGATCCCCATTAGCTTTTTCTGTAGCAGCAGCTACTCTTCCTGGGTTCCACAAAACACACAGAACATGACAACTAAAAAAACACTGATAGACAAGGACAGTCACACAAATGTGAAAAACAACGACATACAAACAAAACAACAAAATATTATCCAAACAATATTGCTGCTTTTTGTTCTATGTTGCTCTGTCTGTATGCTATGTCTTGCTTGTCCTATGTTGCTATGTCTTGCTTGTTCTATGGTGCTATTGTCTATATTGTAATTGTTTTTAATAACCTGCCCAGGGACTGCGGTTGAAAATTAGCCGGCTGGCTAAAACCGGCACTTTTACTGAAACGTTGATTAATGTGCACTGTCCCTGTAAAAATAAAATAAACTAAACTAAACTAAGACATGATGTGTGTTTGTTTGTGTGTGTCCCCTCACACTCCCTGCTGTTCCATGAGATGTTGTTTAAATCATTTTTATAAGGTCATTTTGCTGTTTGCTTAAGTAATTTGGGATGGAAGGGAGTTCCATGCCATCATGGCTCCGTATAATACTGTGCCTTGCCATGAATTATTTTTGGACTTGGGACTGTGAAGAGACCCCTGACTTTGTCAATATGACTTGACCATGATAATTGACCACCCAGTGTTACACCCAGGAGTCTATCTTCCTCAACTTGCTCAATGGTCACCCCCTTTATGCACAACTCCAGTTGATGTTTTATAGAATGCTTTAAACAAAATGTATTTATATGTATTCAACACCAGTTTATTATTTATCATCCATTCTGATACTGACTGCAACTCCTCATTTAGAATTTCAGTGAGCTCACTGACTTACGGTCCTGTAGTGTGGAATCATCTGCATACATAGTCATTATAGCTTTGTGTAAGACCAGTGGCAAATCATTTGTAAAACAAAAAATAGAGAAGAGTAACGGCCAAAGGCAACTGCCCAGAGGGACGCCGCACTGCACACATCTCATGTTTGAGAAGCTTCCATTGAAGAACAAACATGTGGTGGTATGTGATGTAAAGCCATAGTGCGTTTCTTCAATAACAACTTGTGTTAAATAACATCAAAGGCTGCACTGAAATCTAACAATACGGCTCCAACTATCATCTTATTATGCTTCTTCTTTTTTACCAATCATCAGTCATCTGAGTCAATGAGTCCAGTGTTAATCTGCAAAATTGTAATTATTCGCCTACCTCATGCCTTTTGCACACCAATATCTCTACCTGTACATGACCATCTGATCATTTATCTCTCCAGTGTTAATCTGCAAAATTGTAATTATTCGCCTACCTCATGCCTTTTGCACACAATGTTTATAGACTCCACTTTTTTTTCCTATTGTGTTATTGACTTGTTAATTGTTTACTCCATGTGTAACTCTGTGTTGTCTGTTCTCACTGCTATGCTTTATCTTGGCCAGGTCGCAGTTGCAAATGAGAACTTGTTCTCAACTAGCCTACCTGGTTAAATAAAGGTGAAATACATTTTTTTTTAAATGAATACAAGTTGAGTGCCCTTCTCTATAGGCATGCTAAAAGTCCGTAGTTAACCTGTTCTCTGAAAAACTATAAAACACTAGAAAACAGAGAAAACACTGACATGACTGGGTAACATCATTTCTAGAGCCATATACAGTACAGTATACACACACAGTATAGTCTTTTTATATGGCTTTGATCATCTGCAGTAACCAGTGGTATACAGCAGGAGGTGTTATCTCTCTCTCTCTGCTGACGAGCTCACCTTCGGGGTCCAGCTGAGCGGCATGTTCCTGGAGGAGCGAGTCCTCGTAGACGGACACAGCTCTCCGCTGGGGAGAGAGCTTCATGCGGGACTGGGGTTTAGGAAGGCTCTCTAGGGGATGACCAAGACACACAGGAGTTAGATACACAGTTACACACACAGTGACACCAACACACAACTCGCGCTGGATTTAGGCTTGACACTGAAGTCACAGTGACATGTCCAAAAAGACCAGAGCAGGCATACCCGACACATGTTTGGATGCCATCCTCTGCTATAATGTGGACCCAAATAACATCAGGGTCCTACATATTGCTGGTGGACTGTGCAATAAACTGTACATTAATGTCATTCAGTCATTCAGCTAGTGCACTCTTGAGTCAAAACCAATACAGTCCGACATCTGGCAAATGGACTCCCACGAGTGATATCAGCTCACTTTGATTATGTAAAATAATCTTTCTAATACAGAGTGCATTAGGTGCTGCCATGCGCAAAATATGTTACAGTATATGAAAACAAAGAGAGATACCAAAGTAATTATTATGCTCTGAGCAGTCACTGTGATTGCATTATTTCATAGTAAGCTTATAATGAAAGACAAAGCATCAGAGAGAGTGGGAGAGATAAAGCATCAGAGAGAGTGGGAGAGATAAAGCATCAGAGAGAGTGGGAGAGACAAAGCATCAGAGAGAGTGGGAGAGATAAAGCATCAGAGAGAGTGGGAGAGATAAAGCATCAGAGAGAGTGGGAGAGATAAAGCATCAGAGAGAGTGGGAGAGACAAAGCATCAGAGAGAGTGGGAGAGATAAAGCATCAGAGAGAGTGGGAGAGACAAAGCATCAGAGAGAGTGGGAGAGATAAAGCATCAGAGAGAGTGGGAGAGATAAAGCATCAGAGAGAGTGGGAGAGATAAAGCATCAGAGAGAGTGGGAGAGATAAAGCATCAGAGAGAGTGGGAGAGATAAAGCATCAGAGAGAGTGGGAGAGATAAAGCATCAGAGAGAGTGGGAGAGATAAAGCATCAGAGAGAGTGGGAGAGATAAAGCATCAGAGAGAGTGGGAGAGACAAAGCATCAGAGAGAGTGGGAGAGATAAAGCATCAGAGAGAGTGGGAGAGATAAAGCATCAGAGAGAGTGGGAGAGATAAAGCATCAGAGAGAGTGGGAGAGATAAAGCATCAGAGAGAGTGGGAGAGATAAAGCATCAGAGAGAGTGGGAGAGATAAAGCATCAGAGAGAGTGGGAGAGATAAAGCATCAGAGAGAGTGGGAGAGATAAAGCATCAGAGAGAGTGGGAGAGACAAAGCATCAGAGAGAGTGGGAGAGATAAAGCATCAGAGAGAGTGGGAGAGATAAAGCATCAGAGAGAGTGGGAGAGATAAAGCATCAGAGAGAGTGGGAGAGATAAAGCATCAGAGAGAGTGGGAGAGATAAAGCATCAGAGAGAGACAAAGGGAGAGACAAAGCATCAGAGAGAGTGGGAGAGATAAAGCATCAGAGAGAGTGGGAGAGATAAAGCATCAGAGAGAGTGGGAGAGATAAAGCATCAGAGAGAGCATCAGAGAGGGAGAGATAAAGCATCAGAGAGAGTGGGAGAGATAAAGCATCAGAGAGAGTGGGAGAGATAAAGCATCAGAGAGAGTGGGAGAGATAAAGCATCAGAGAGAGTGGGAGAGATAAAGCATCAGAGAGAGTGGGAGAGTGGGAGAGATAAAGATGGGAGAGATATAAAGCATCAGAGAGAGTGGGAGAGATAAAGCATCAGAGAGTGGGAGAGTGGGAGAGATAAAGCATCAGAGAGAGTGGGAGAGATAAAGCATCAGAGAGAGTGGGAGAGATAAAGCATCAGAGAGAGTGGGAGAGATAAAGCATCAGAGAGAGTGGGAGAGATAAAGCATCAGAGAGAGTGGGAGAGATCAGAGAGAGTGGGAGAGATCAGAGAGAGTGGGAGAGATAAAGCATCAGAGAGAGTGGGAGAGATAAAGCATCAGAGAGAGTGGGAGAGATAAAGCATCAGAGAGAGTGGGGAGAGATAAAGCATCAGAGAGAGTGGGAGAGATAAAGCATCAGAGAGAGTGGGAGAGATAAAGCATCAGAGAGAGTGGGAGAGATAAAGCATCAGAGAGAGTGGGAGAGATAAAGCATCAGAGAGAGTGGGAGAGATAAAGCATCAGAGAGAGTGGGAGAGATAAAGCATCAGAGAGAGTGGGAGAGATAAAGCATCAGAGAGAGTGGGAGAGATAAAGCATCAGAGAGAGTGGGAGAGACAAAGCATCAGAGAGAGTGGGAGAGACAAAGCATCAGAGAGAGTGGGAGAGATAAAGCATCAGAGAGAGTGGGAGAGATAAAGCATCAGAGAGAGTGGGAGAGATAAAGCATCAGAGAGAGTGGGAGAGATAAAGCATCAGAGAGAGTGGGAGAGATAAAGCATCAGAGAGAGTGGGAGAGATAAAGCATCAGAGAGAGTGGGAGAGACAAAGCATCAGAGAGAATGGGAGTGGGAGATAAAGCATCAGAGAGAGAGGGAGAGATAAAGCATCAGAGAGAGTGGGAGAGATAAAGCATCAGAGAGAGTGGGAGAGATAAAGCATCAGAGAGAGTGGGAGAGATAAAGCATCAGAGAGAGTGGGAGAGATAAAGCATCAGAGAGAGTGGGATAAAGATCAAAGCATCAGAGAGAGTGGGAGAGATAAAGCATCAGAGAGAGTGGGAGAGATAAAGCATCAGAGAGAGTGGGAGAGATAAAGCATCAGAGAGAGTGGGAGAGATAAAGCATCAGAGAGAGTGGGGAGAGATAAAGCATCAGAGAGAGTGGGAGAGATAAAGCATCAGAGAGAGTGGGAGAGATAAAGCATCAGAGAGAGTGGGAGAGATAAAGCATCAGAGAGAGTGGGAGAGACAAAGCATCAGAGAGAGTGGGAGAGATAAAGCATCAGAGAGAGTGGGAGAGATAAAGCATCAGAGAGAGTGGGAGAGACAAAGCATCAGAGAGAGTGGGAGAGATAAAGCATCAGAGAGAGTGGGAGAGATAAAGCATCAGAGAGAGTGGGAGAGATAAAGCATCAGAGAGAGTGGGAGAGATAAAGCATCAGAGAGAGTGGGAGAGATAAAGCATCAGCATCAGAGAGAGAGAGTGGGAGAGATAAAGCATCAGAGAGAGTGGGAGAGATAGATAAAGCATCAGAGAGAGTGGGAGAGATAAAGCATCAGAGAGAGTGGGAGAGATAAAGCATCAGAGAGAGTGGGAGAGACAAAGCATCAGAGAGAGTGGGAGAGATAAAGCATCAGAGAGAGTGGGAGAGATAAAGCATCAGAGAGAGTGGGAGAGATAAAGCATCAGAGAGAGTGGGAGAGATAAAGCATCAGAGAGAGTGGGAGAGATAAAGCATCAGAGAGAGTGGGAGAGATAAAGCATCAGAGAGAGTGGGAGAGATAAAGCATCAGAGAGTGGGAGAGATAAAGCATCAGAGAGAGTGGGAGAGATAAAGCATCAGAGAGAGTGGGAGAGATAAAGCATCAGAGAGAGTGGGAGAGATAAAGCATCAGAGAGAGTGGGAGAGATAAAGCATCAGAGAGAGTGGGAGAGATAAAGCATCAGAGAGAGTGGGAGAGATAAAGCATCAGAGAGAGTGGGAGAGATAAAGCATCAGAGAGAGTGGGAGAGATAAAGCATCAGAGAGAGTGGGAGAGATAAAGCATCAGAGAGAGTGGGAGAGATAAAGCATCAGAGAGAGTGGGAGAGATAAAGCATCAGAGAGAGTGGGAGAGATAAAGCATCAGAGAGAGTGGGAGAGATAAAGCATCAGAGAGAGTGGGAGAGATAAAGCATCAGAGAGAGTGGGAGAGATAAAGCATCAGAGAGAGTGGGAGAGATAAAGCATCAGAGAGAGTGGGAGAGATAAAGCATCAGAGAGAGTGGGAGAGATAAAGCATCAGAGAGAGTGGGAGAGATAAAGCATCAGAGAGAGTGGGAGAGATAAAGCATCAGAGAGAGTGGGAGAGATAAAGCATCAGAGAGAGTGGGAGAGATAAAGCATCAGAGAGAATGGGAGAGATAAAGCATCAGAGAGAGTGGGAGAGATAAAGCATCAGAGAGAGTGGGAGAGATAAAGCATCAGAGAGAGTGGGAGAGATAAAGCATCAGAGAGAGTGGGAGAGATAAAGCATCAGAGAGAGTGGGAGAGATAAAGCATCAGAGAGAGTGGGAGAGATAAAGCATCAGAGAGAGTGGGAGAGATAAAGCATCAGAGAGAGTGGGAGAGATAAAGCATCAGAGAGAGTGGGAGAGATAAAGCATCAGAGAGAGTGGGAGAGATAAAGCATCAGAGAGAGTGGGAGAGATAAAGCATCAGAGAGAGTGGGAGAGATAAAGCATCAGAGAGAGTGGGAGAGATAAAGCATCAGAGAGAGTGGGAGAGATAAAGCATCAGAGAGAGTGGGAGAGATAAAGCATCAGAGAGAGTGGGAGAGATAAAGCATCAGAGAGAGTGGGAGAGATAAAGCATCAGAGAGAGTGGGAGAGATAAAGCATCAGAGAGAGTGGGAGAGATAAAGGGAACAGATACAGAACATAAAACTAGCCTAGTATTTTTCTGCACAGACAGAAAAAACATTATAGTTAGTCAAGTATTTTTTCACAAATGAAAAAGTGTGGTCAGACCTGGAAAGAAGAGAGGTGAGTGATACTGTATGTACAGTGCATTTGGAAAGTAGTCAGACCCCTTCTTTTTCTACATTTTGTTATGTTATGCGTTATTCTAAAATCGTTTTTTTAAATCCCTCATTAATCTACACATAATACCCCATAATAACAAAATGCTTATTTACATAAGCATTCAGACCCTTTGCTATGAGACTCAAAATTGAGCTCATGTGCATCCCATGGTTACTCTGTCAGAGTGACCATTAGGTTCTGTGGAGACAAGATAACCTTCCAGAAAGACAACCATCTCTGCAGCACTTCACCAATCAGGCCTTTATGGTAGTGTGGACAGACGGAAGCCCCTTCTCAATAAAAGGCACATGACAACGCAGGAGTGACTTCGGGACAAGTCTCTGAATGTGCTTGAGTGGCCCCAGCGAGACCCCGGACTTGAACCTGATCGAACATCTCTGGAGAGACCTGAAAATAACTGTCGAGCAACACTTCCCATCCACGCTGACAGAGCTTGAGAGGATATGCAGAGAAGAATGGGAGAAACTCCCCAAATACAGGTGTGCCAAGCTTGTACCCAAGAAGACTGAAGGCTGTAATCGCTGCCATAGGTTTTTTCAACAACGTACTGAGTAAATGGTCTGAATACTTACGTAAATGTGATATCTTTTTTTAAATTTAGAATAAATACATTTATTTAGAATAAATACATGTGCAAAATGCAATGTATAACCTGTTGTTTTTGCTTTGTCATTGTGGGCTATTGTGTGTAGATTTATGAGGGGGGGAAACGATTTAGTCAATTTTAGAATAAGTCTTCAACATAACAAAATGTGGAAAAAGTAAAGGGGTCTGAATACTTTCCAAATGCACTGTATGTATACCTTCTGTGACTGATTGTGCTCTCTCAGTGCGCTCCCTGCTCTCCAGAGAGCTGGGGCCCCTGTGTGGCGATGGGGCAGGGGGAGTCTCCTTGTGGGAGGAAGGACTGGGCGGCTCACTCTGCTGGGTCTGGGTCTGGCTCTGGGAGGGCTCTGGTTCTGCTGGCTGGGTCTGGGTCTCCGTGGCTGTGTTGGGCTTCCAGGGGACCCCTGGGGATGTCCTAGTGGCAGCAGGGTGCTGCTGGGGGGCTGGGAGAGGGGGTTTGGCTGCCACTGTGGGTTTAGGAGGGAGGGGGCCGATGGGACGTTCTGGGAGGAGGGGCTTGTCTGCTCTGATTGGCCGCCTGGTGTCTGAGGGGAGAAGGGAGGTTGCACTGAAGTCATTACTTCAACATTATATTTACATAAAGGCTTGGAGCAGGGGTGGGAAAAGTTTTTGGCTCGAGGGCCACATTGGGATTTTGGAATTCAACGGAGGGACGCATTTTTTGGGGGACAATTGTTTGTTGAAATCAATTTGCGGGGGCCTCCCAAGTGACGCAGCGGTCTAAGGCTTGAGTGCTTGAGGTGTCACTACAGACTCGGGTTCGATCCCAGGCTGTGTCACAGCTGGCCGTGACTGGGAGACTTATGAGGCGGCACACAATTGGCCCAGCATCGTCCGGGTTAGGAAGGGGTTTGGCAGGCCGAGATTTACTTGTCCCATCGCGCTCTAGCGACTCCTGTGGCAGGCCGGGCGCATGCACTTTGACACGGTCGCCAGGTGCACGTTGTTTCCTCCGACACATTGGTGCGGCTGGCTTCCGGATTAAGTGGGAATTATGTCAAGAAGCAGTGCGGCTTGGCTGGGTCGTGTTTCTCGACCTTCGCCTGAGTCCGTACGGGAGTTGTAGCGATGGGACAAGACTGTAACTACCAATAGGATACCATGCAATTGGGGAGAAAAAAGGAATAAAATAAAATACAAATAAAACATTTATTTGTATTTTATTTATTTTTTGTCTCACGGGCCGGATTGAAGGCCTCGGCCGTACTTTGCCCCCCCTGGCTTAGAGTATAGATGGATATATTACATGGACATCCATTCACCAGCTTTAAGTGTCAGAAGTACCTGAAGCTGATGTGGACATAGTGCGAGGCTTCATGGACGTGGGTGGTGGTTCAGGTTTTTTGTCAAGAATTGCACCTGAGAAAGAGTAGAGAATTACAGCAAAATGGGAGGTTCACCTACACATATTATGAGCCCCTCCATACTTGAAACAGTCTGACACACAAAATAAACAAGAAATCCACACAAAAAACAGCTAAGGGAGCTTTCACTGTTATCTATAGAACACAAGCCATTGGCTGATAGTGCTGCGTTCCCCTCTGAGTGAATGTGTGAACTGATCCCTGACCTCCAGCACTGAGTGACAAAGGGCAGTAATGACGCCCAGGCTAGCCGGTCTGCGTTGCTTGGACTTCCCATGAACGTCTCTGGCCTCCTCTAACCTCAGGGTCAACGCCAGTCACCACCCAGCTAGCACATAACGTTATGAGAACCCTATGGTTATTTTGCATACAACCTTCCCACAACATTCTGGAAATGGTGCAGGATAGTTGCTTGGCTTTGGAACATTCTCAGCACAGATAAAGAACTTGACAAAATAATGTTATTTTCTTGGTATTTAATTGGTTTAACAGAACGTTTCCTAAAAGTATCAAACATTTTTGGTAATGTTCTAGGAATGTTCTCCAACTGGTTTGACATTGGGAATGTTTTCAAATAGTTCAGAGAACATTTAGAAACAACCCACTGGGCACAAACTGGTTGAATCAATGTTGATTCCATGTCATTTCAATTAAATATGTTGAACCAACGTGGAATAGATGTTGAATTGATGTCTGAGCCCATTGTGAACATTCTTCTTTGGGAATTTCAGTACTTCAGCATAACGTTTCCTCATGGTTCTATTTAAAGTCATGTTTTTCGAACATTAAGAAAACTTTCCAGAAAACCACAAGAAAACATTAGTAACGTTCAAAGAACGTTATAAGCATGTTATTGAAAAACATATACATTCCGTTCTCAGCGTCAACAAAACTCTCTCTATCCTTTATCTTTTTAAGTGTGTTCAGGTGTATCGGCTATGCCCACTAATTGGCCACACTTGACCTTAATGAGTGCTTGTTTCCTTTGAAATTGGGTCTGTTTGAATAGACTAAACTGAACGAGTTCAAACATGGCACACAAGCTCCATCCTGGTGGTGCTGTGGACTAATTCCATGGATAGAAAACAGAAGATCATAGGTTCATCTCACTGATGCTGTGTCACAATAAAAAATAAATGTTCATGTCTAAGCAAATTAATTTCCATGTCTCCTATCTGTGCATGGAGTTCTAAAGAGTTAACCTCAGCTAGCAGTGTTATTAAATGTCTTATTGAAACATTCAGTAAAAGTTTTTAAAGTTATTCAAAAACCTCAAAATAACCGTTAATAAAATCTCACAGGAAAACTTTCAGGGAACCATAGTAAAACATTCTGAGAACCTCCCTGCAATCTAAAAATATACATTCCCAGAACAAGTGAAATTTTCAGTTCCGTTCTCAGAACGTTTAAAAAAACATTCTGTTTAACCAGTCAGGAAATGTATGGCTTCGTTACGAGAACCAATAGGAAACCAAAAACGTACATTCCCACAACTTCCAAGGAACCAAATGTGCTAGCTGAACACTTTATTTATTTATACATGCAAGATTGATTTCTCTGAAGGCCTTTACCTCACTGAGCTTCATACTGGCCTTTACCAGAAATAAGCACAGTTTCTACATTACTATCAAATTGATCTAGATTCCTTCTTCTTTTCAAAGGGTACACAAGAGGCCAACAACAGCAGTTTACATTTGACAAGCATCTACCGTCAAATCGCACCCTCGTGCTACAGCAACACTTTTACTTGACAGTCTACAATTCTACAGTTCTAAGAGGAGATATCTACATGTAACACAACCACCCGACTCTAAGTTGACAAAGACTACACATCTACAGCAAACGTGAGATGCTGTCAAGCTCCCGTCAGCAGCAGGGGATTTGTACATACAGTGTGATGAGTCACACAAGGAGTCCCAGACACACAGCTGAGGTGTGCGGAGTGGCTTACCTTCGGAGTTGGTTTTCCTCAGCTCCTCTTCTTTGTTCTAAAGGAAGATATAAGAGAATGTTCTTCATGCGTTATCCTCCCATGTGCTCCTACCTGGACTAATAAGGCGCTGCAGTGGATAAGCTGCAATATCACAGTCTCAGGATTAGGTACTATACTGAGATATTCACTGCCATTGCACATTACATGAATGTCACAAAGGTGCTGTAATAACATCAATAGAGGAAATAGGGAGGAAGAGAACAGAAAGGGTGGTCCACAACCATCAATACACACACACACACACACACCTGGCTGTTGTTTGTGTCTGCAGGAGGTGTCTTGGCCACCCCCATGCGGTGGAGCATGACGTGGAGACGCTGTTCAAAGCTGGATGTGCATTCAGATGCGTGTTTCTGAAAGTGGATGACCAAAAGCATTTTTAGAAATGATGTGCATTTTCTTTAGAACTCACTCCATGTGTTTTCTGATCACTAGTGCAGAGTGGTACCTACCTTTCCGTGTGCGGCAGCTCCATCCTCCAGGCCTGTCAGCAGGATGAGGGACTGGGACTTGCCCTCCCTGAGCGAGCGCCGTGTGGCCTTCAGCCTCCTCTCTCCATCTGGTGTCTTGCTCTTTTCCAGGGTCCGGCTCTTCTCCCTCTCCGCCAGGAACCCGCCGACAGGGCTGAGGATGGGGCTTGGGGTCAGAGCGCTGGGGGACACAGATGACACCTCCTCCTGGACGGGGGCACTGGTGGGCAGGGTTGTGGGGATGCTGGGGACATCAGAGGGTGCGGTGGGGGCCATGGTGTTGTCCTCTGCTGCTCTTACTGTTTTGGTGGCATCAGAATCATTAACACCGGTCGCCTTAGCACCACTCTCTTCTTCTAACTTCCCCTTCTCTCTCTCCCGCTCTTTCTCTCTCTCCCGCTCTTTCTCTCTCTCCCTCTCTTTTGCCTCCCTGAGCGGCCTGATTAGATCTGCGATGGAGGTCTTTTTGACCTTGCCCTCCGGCCCACCCTCACCCTTTGCCCCCCGGCCAGCACGGACTTTCTTGAAGGCGAAGAAGTCCCCAAACTTCTTCTTGATGTTTTTGGAGGGGGCAGTGGAAGGGGTGGTGGTTGTGGTAGTAGTGTTGGAGGTTGTTATGATGGAGGAGGAGGAAGAGGAGGTGATAGAGGTGGTAGAGGAGGGTGGGGCCAGGGCAGACGTGCTGGGAGGGGCAGGGGTGGTGGAGGTCGACGCTGTGGGTTGTGCTTTGTAAGGGACCTCCTCCCTCTGCGCTTTTCTGCAAGTGAGGTGAGGCACAAAACAGCAACAACACTACTGAGTCTCCATTCAGTGGTGGTGCTTGTTCAGTGTTCATACTCTATCTAGTGCTGGGATCAGTGAGATGCTGTGTATTTGGGATACAGTGTTTTTAACCACAGTAGACAAACATTAGTCTAATACATTCTGTTATCTTTCTGTTGCTACAGTATGTATGCATGGTGTGTGTAGCGATGTTTGTCTACACGGGAGTGTGTGAACATGCATGTGCAGAGGGTGTAGGTGTAGAAAGCTAGTATGAGTGGGTTTGTTTAGTGTGGGTGCATGCAGTATATCTATTCTGTACGTGTCAGTATGCAAAGGTGTATTCTGTTGGAGGTATACGGATACTTACAGTGGGTCATCAGGGATGATCTTCTTAGTGAAGAACTCCTCTACTCCCTCATCCACCCTGCCCATGGTCTCATTGGCTTCATTCTCTTCACGCTCAGCTGCTTGCTCCTGCACACACACACACACACGTGTACAAAAACACAAACAAAAGATAATTGCAACTCAGTATATGCAAAAGTGAAGGCACTGTGGTTCATCTGCGTGGCCAAAAAATAAATGTTTGCTTATTGGCCAAGCCAGCATCGCATAACCAATAAGATAAGTGGCTTGAAGAATGCTTATGGTAAAACCATTGTGTGACTGATCAGTGTAGGCTGAGTACACTCTCACACTCACCGTACACATAGTGATTCATATGTTTGACAACAGATATGCAATAGATAAGAAATATATGTTTATGAACAAACACAGACAAATACACCCACGCAATCACACAATAGATCATCCTCTCTATTCTATAGAACACTGTGTGGCTGTGGCAGAAGCAGTGTGTGCAGGCACATCTGTGCTTCAGGTACCTGGAGAGAACACAACCCCTCAGCCCTGATCCCCCACCATGTGACTGGACCTCTTAGACACACCCTTTCCCCACCATGTGACTGGACCTCTTAGACACACCCTTTCCCCACCATGTGACACACCCTTTCCCCACCATGTGACTGGACCTATTAGACACACCCTTTCCCCACCATGTGACTGGACCTCTAGACACACCCTTTCCCCACCATGTGACTGGACCTCTGAGACACACCCTTTCCCCACCATGTGACTGGACCTTCCCCACCATGTGACTGGACCTCTGAGACACACCCATTTCCCCACCATGTGACTGGACCTCTGAGACACACCCTTTCCCCACCATGTGACTGGACCTTTCCCCACCATGTGACTGGAGACACACCCTTTCCCCACCATGTGACTGGACCTCTGAGACACACCCTTTCCCCACCATGTGACTGGACCTCTGAGACACACCCTTTCCCCACCATGTGACTGGACCTCTTAGACACACCCTTTCCCCACCATGTGACTGGACCTCTTAGACACACCCTTTCCCCACCATGTGACTGGACCTCTTAGACACACCCTTTCCCCACCATGTGACTGGACCTCTGAGACACACCCTTTCCCCACCATGTGACTGGACCCACCATGTGACTGGACTGAGACACCCTTTCCCCACCATGTGACTGGACCTCTAGACACACCCTTTCCCCACCATGTGACTGGACCTCTTAGACACACCCTTTCCCCACCATGTGACTGGACCTCTTAGACACACCCTTTCCCCACCACCACTTTCTCCTCTCGCTCTGTTCCAGTCTGAAGAGTAGCTGTTTAGTTTGGATCAAAATATGATCATTTAAAATTCTGAATTATTCACTGTTATTAAGCAGGCTGGTGGGAATGGCAGTTCACACTAACTCTTTTCCTGGCTGTCTGTCACTTACTCAGATACAAACAGGCAGTCCACAACATTTTGACCTGTAGTATTGGCTGACAATTTTCAACAGTGGGAAGAGACAGGGTGACAGGGCAAGGACTGTTTTCTCAGTGTCTCTCGCGCGCACGCATGCACACACAAACACACACACACACACACACGGTAGGTTAGTGTTTGAGACGTTGTTCTGTATTTAACCAGTCTGTGAGTGTAGCTGCTGTTGAACAGACTGTGGGAGAGGAGTCTAAGGCACAGTGGTTACAGTGATCAGGAGAACCTACACCCTGCAGAACAGAGCTATAGCAACCGTATACAAATGGAGCTCCATGCTGCATGACAAACGGATTATAAATCATTTAGCACTTCTCAGCCAATCAGAGAGCACCGATCCCCATCACTCCACTCCATCTTCAGGAAGAGAAAAATATGTGCCATAAGACACAAGGATGGTGTTTCCACTGATGACTAACAACACACACTAACCCTATCATACATATACCCTGTCTATACATCTAGTACAGCAACACTTTTTTACTGATAGACTGGTAGGTAGAAGGGGGGTGTCTATTGGTTTCTCCCTAATGAAGAAGGGGGCAGGACTTTACTGTCTTTGCAGTGCATTGTCTATTGTGGTAAATAGAACATCAATAGGTGGACTTTTCGCAACTACAGTTCATGTCTATGTAGGTATAGGGCTCTGGTCATCCAATAATGTCTCGCACTAATTCTATAATTAAGCAATAAGGTCAGAGGGGGTGTGGTATATGGCCAGCCCTTAGCTGCGTCGTGCATTGGCCATATATCACAAATCCCTGAGGTGCCTTATTGCTATTATAAACTGGTTACCAATGTAATTAGAGCAGTACAAATACATGTTTTGTTATACCTGTGGTATGTGGTCTGATATACCATGGCTGTCAGCCAATCAGCATTCAGGGCTCAAAACACCCAGTTAATAATAGTCAATTAACCGTATAAAAAGGAGAGCAGAAAATGGAAGACAAATCTCTGACATATGGTCTGACATGTCCTGTCTGATAATATGAGGTCTTGGATTTCAAAGAATCATCTCCCACACATTCCCAGGGAATCATTCAGTAGGAGTTCCCACCATTTGCAGAATTCAACTGCCAGGCTCTGTCCAATTCCTCATATACCACTAGACTGGCTGTGTTTTGGCTTTAACATAGCACTGAGTGATGGCAAGCGAATGGTTTATGACCAAACCTCAATGACTCTTTATTTATATAGCTTCCAGTTTATTTCCTGTTTGTCAGCACCTCTCCACTAAATCATTTTATCTGGGTGTGCTCCAGCTCCAGCTTTTTATTAAACCTCAGATGACGACATCAGTTAGTAGCCTCTGCAACATGGAGGCAAGATGTTTTAGGGGGAGGTAGCTATGCCGTTATAAAAAATCAAATGCAGATGACCTTACATTTCTCTACAGATGTAATAAAATCAAATGCTACGGACCCAGCAGAATGTGCAGTGCCACCACCACCAATCACAGTGAGTGTTACAGCAGTGTGACAGTAGACCCTGTAGACCCTTCCTTTTCCACCGTCAACACAGCCAGCAGCCCTCCAACAACTGCCCCATATTTCACCAGGCCAACTACCTACATTATCACACATTAGAAACATTCACATAACATAAACCTGCTTGCGATACACATGCAAAAAAATTAATAAAAGCAAACACAAAAAAAGAAAGAATTCTGCCTCATAACACACTTCTTCCATTCCATAGATGGGTAAAGCGGTTCTTTCTGCCTCTCATCCTGCCGAAGCTATCTCTGTGGAGTCGTCCTCTCTGATCAGAGCTGGTCGCCCGTCCTGCCTGAATGTACACTGACCCCAGAGACCCAGATGAAAACACAGGGTTTAACACACTAACAATTACTATATAGGAGCACAGGTAACCATGGACAACAGCAATGGATATGCTGTTTCAATTGCGTTACAGACACACAGGTAACCAGGGACAAGAGCACAGGAAATATAGAAATACACAATTGGGGGCACCTTGAATACAGTCTATATAACAATGTGGTGGCACTGTGTGCCAGTAAATACAACACAGTGGGTACAGACACCTGGTTAATGTGGTATTAACCCAATTGTACAGTGTTACCTGCAATAACAAGAATGAATCACGCTACAACACCAGTGTAGCACCACTAATGACAACGGCAGGAGGCAAACAGACACACACACAGACAGACACATATAATGTTACAAAGAACACCTTATATCAGCCATTTATATTGAACTAGTTCTGCTTATAAGATGGCTGCAGCATTGTTTTTCACACATAACAGAGAGATAGCTGTCTGATCAGTTGGCAGAACAGACAGTGTCAGGGGAAAACACATACACAACCACACCCACACCCACACCCACACACCACACCCACACCCGCACACACACACACACACACACACACACACACACACACACACACACACACACACACACACACACACACACACACACACACACACACACACACACACACACACACACACACACACACACACACACACACACCACTAGACTGCCACCAATCAGCACGGAGCATCCGCTGCTACTTGTGGGACATTTTAATCAAACACGACAATGAATACATACATTCAAACACAGACACATGGCCAGTTCCCATTGACAATCCTAAACAATATTCCACCGTAAAAGAGTGATTGTCCTAAAGGCATTGACGGGAGAGTGGTCATGGAGGGGGGGAGGGGCGGAGAGCCGGTGAGCCCACCTTGATGTAAAAACATGAATAATAAAAATGATACGGCAGTCACACAGAGCAGAACAGAGCCGTCCAGAATCAGCATGGAAAGACATTGCCCTGTTCTGACAGCTCCCACCCCAACTACTGAGAACCACAGGGACCATCGTTAATGCAGGGGAAAATATGGAAAAAACACACAGAAATGGCTCCTCAACACATCAACAGCTAAAGCAGCAGCACTGACGAGACGGTGAAATAGAATCAGATAGACAGAGAGAGGGAAAGAGGCTGGAGATGAGAGAGAATGTCTAGCGCTGCAAGCCACTGACACTGCCTCTGCTGCTGTGGCTGCAATAACCTGAGAACCACCATCAGAACACTGCTTCCCTCCTCTATTCCCTCTCCCTCACTTTCTCTCGCTCTACCTCCAACATTCTCTCTGCTCTACCTCCAACATTCTCTCTGCTCTACCTCCAACATTCTCTCCGCTCTACCTCCAACATTCTCTCCGCTCTACCTCCAACATTCTCTCCGCTCTACCTCCAACATTCTCTCCGCTCTACCTCCAACATTCTCTCCGCTCTACCTCCAACATTCTCTCGCTATACCTCCAACACTCTCTCGCTCTACCTCCAACACTCTCTCTGCTCTACCTCCAACATTCTCTCGCTCTACCTCCAACATTCTCTCGCTCTACCTCCAACATTCTCTCGCTCTACCTCCAACATTCTCTCTGCTCTACCTCCAACACTCTCTCTGCTCTACCTCCAACACTCTCTCTGCTCTACCTCCAACATTCTCTCGCTCTACCTCCAACATTCTCTCGCTCTACCTCCAACATTCTCTCGCTCTACCTCCAACATTCTCTGCTCTACCTCCAACATTCTCTCTGCTCTGCTCTGCTCTGATTTTTTTCTCCCCTCATCTCTATTTCTCTCCATCCCTTCTCATCTATTCCTCTCTCAGAAAGCAGCTCTGTTGCTACAATTATCCTCTCCATGCATCCCCCCTCTCTTCCTCTCGCTGTGCCTCCCTCCCTTTCTTCCCTCCATCCCCATCCTCCTTGGTCTGTGATCGTCGTGTTGCCTCTTACCTGGGGCTTGCTGGGCGGCTTGCTGTTCCGGCGGTTAGGTCTGGGCCTGGAGCGGGTGTAGTGCCTCAGTGTGTGGCCTTCGATGGGCAGGTCCATAGGGGGCTGAGGAGGTGCAGGCTCAGGGCGCCGGGGATCACTGTCGCTAAGAGCCGCGGCAGCAGCAAGAGCAGCGGCAGCATCCGCCTCCCTCCCTGTGTGGGAGGGGCCTTCAGGTTTCAGCTGGCCTGCCACTGTGACTGACAATAACGTTGTCGACGACAACGCCCACCCACCCACTCCCCCCTACCCCTGAGACCTCCCCTCCTACTTCCTGCTGATAATAAATGCTCTCTCTCGCCTGCTGCTCCGTGTCTACATCCAGGAGACCTGCAGAGAGAGACAGAGAGGGAATGGTACCAACCTACACAGGCCCCGGGTGTGTGATAGAATGCATGGAAAAACAGGACAACTAACTATAATGTGGCGTTATCACACTAAGAAGGGATGTGAGATAGAATGGGAGAGAGAGAAGGATGGTGGGTGAGAGAGCGTTGATGAAGAAAGGGAGAGGAAAAGAGGACAAAGAAAAAAAGCAGAGAGCAAAGCGACAGAAAATATGGATGGAAGAGGAATCAGATGGATGCCTTTAACACCGAATCTAAACAATGGAAGAGAGAGGGAGGGAGCAAGAAAGAGACGGAGAGAGAGGGAGCAAGAGAGAGCAAAATAAAAATACAAGGAGAGAGATGGTAGTGAAAGAGAGCGCAGGTAGCGTCAAAACAGGGAGAGAGAGACAACGGAGGGGGAGGGGTTGTGTAATGATTGTACACAACCCCTCCATCCCCGTCCCCCCAGTGAGACTCAGTGGTCTGAAAGTAACCCGGCCATGCTCCAGTTAGCCACAGACCTTTTTATTGGACAGGCAGAGCACCGCACTGCTGATTATCTTTTGTTGGGGGTAGAGTAGTAACCCCCCCCCCCCACACACACCCCTCCCCTTCAATGGAGTCCTTTAACCTTCAGCACCATGACACAGCATTGTCACAAGGAGGGGAACTCCTAAGACATACTGAGGGACAGCACCTCTAGGGTCCCAAACTGCATCAATGACACACAAACACATACAAACACAAAAACATATGCACAGTAAAACATAAGTGCTTTTTTTGAACATGTTTTTCAGCAGACAAGGGGTTAAAAAGATTAGCGTAATTTTTTTCATGTAGCACACCGACACAAATTTTGACTGATTCTAAATCGGATTTAAAATGCACTTATGAGTACATTGCACTAGGGGGATTTGAGCAGAGCAATCCAGAACCATATGGCTCTAGACAATATCTCCCTCTTTGTTGTGACTGCTCCATTATTTTCATATTACTGCCCTTCTGACCCTCTTTTGATAGAGCTCACTCCTAACTGGATAATGCAATGGTTCAGACACGACCTCTGACCTTTCAACTGTGAACTCTGGGTGAAACCTTTTTCTAAGCTAATCACAGTGGCAGAAGATTGTAGCTACTGCCATCACAGGTCGAGGCAATTTTTATGGAGCAGACTGCTGCAGCCAATCATCAAACCTACAATGTTAATCTTCCTAGTTTCATCCCAGACTCCCAGCTTTCCAACTAAATAGTCTGTTACAATAAATCTTAATTATACTTATGACAAGCCTGGTTCTTACTTTTCACTGAGGTTGCTTGACGGATAGCTGTTCCTCCAAAAGACATGAGCATACTGTGGAGGAGAATAAGAGAATAGGAGAAACAAGAACTAATGCAGGTCATGTAGGTACTGTGTAGACTGGTAGAATGGTTCGGCATATACAGTATAGTATGGTGGCATATGTGTGTTTTATATTAGTCAGAACTTTTACATCATCCAGGGGGCAGTCATGGTCTACTACTTTTAGCTGAGGGAGCTGGGCACAGATTCACAAAACCTATTTAAAACGTTTAAAAAAATAAAAATGAACGGCCATTTCTTCTGGTCTGCTCCCTCATATGACGGTTCTGAGGTGGGGGAGGGTGGTGATCAGTCATACTAATCAAACACACAAACACACACAACTCACACACAAAACAAACTCACCAATTGCCGCTGAGCCACAAACAAGTCCTGCAGAACCTCATAAATGATACTTTCCACCAAGGAGACACTAAACTGACAGTTTGAGTTCACTGAAAGAGGAGTGAAAAGCAGAAATAAATAATGGAGGGGAGAAGTAAACCATTAGCAACTACAGTAAGCTTTATGAGATATGTGGGAGGCCCCTAGGTGGGGAAAATTAACAGTATTGAGTATGACAAGATTGTGACACAAAACAACAAAGATCGTGTATGATGTAACTGTTTGTATTCTACATAAGCTGTGTTTTTGTGTCAGGGTGGATGTGTGTATATTCAGCTGTTTACCTGAGCTCTCCTGTGTGCTGTATGAGGGTGTCCCAAATGAAGAGGTCTGTCTGTCTGGACATCTTAGCCACATAGTCAGCCAGCTTGACATGTGTATGATCCTGGGACAGAGAGTCTGGGCTGCCTGTAGCAAGGCCTGAGCCAGCTTCTGGAACACACAGGGCGTATAGATAAAATGGCGCCCGAAGAGGATGGCAGACGTTTTACATGCCCATAATCAATTTAGCTACTTCATTCTTTTTTTTGCGTTGTTTGTAAATTATTTTTTTACTTTATTTGTACATAATGTTGCTGCTACCGTCTCTTATGACCGAAAATAACTTCTGGACATTAGAACTGGGATTACTTATCATGAACTGGAAAAAGCTTTTTCCTTTAACGAGTCCGACGAGATAGATATACTGCTCTTCCGGGAACAGGACCAGATCCACGTCATTTGAGTGAAGAAAAGACGGAAGAAAAGAGGACGCAGATCGGGCTGCCTTTTGAGAATCCGTAGGTGAGCGAGGAAACTCCCATTGCCATCAATTCTACTTGCTAACATGCAATCATTGGAAAATAAAATGGATGTCCTACGATTACTATTATCCTACCAACGGGACATTAAGAACTGAAATATCCTATGTTTCACCGAGTCGTGGCTGAACGACGGCACGGATAATATAGAGCTGGAGGGATTTTTATTGCACCGGCAGAACAGAGAAGCTACGTCTGGTAAGATGAGGGGTGGGGGTGTGTGTCTTTTTGTCAATAACAGCTGATGCACGATGTCTAATATTAAAGAAGTCTCGAGGTATTGCTCGCCTGAGGAAGAGTACCTTATGATAAGCTGTAGACCACACTATCTACCAAGAGAGTTCTCATCTATATTATTCGTAGCTGTCTATTTACCACCACAGACCGATGCTGGCACTAAGACCACACAACCAACTCTATAAAGGCCATAAGCAAAGAAGAAAAGAAGAAAATGTTCATCCAGAAGCAGTGCTTCTATTGTCCGGGGACATGCAGGCAAACTTAAATCAGTTTTAATTTGAAATTTTTACCAACATGTGCAACCAGAGGAATAACAACTCTAGACGACTGTTACGTTCCCCAGTTTCTGTGTTATGAGTTTGTGGATATGTATGTGTGTATTTCAGTAAATGGCTTCCTGGTTTCCCCCAAGCAGCTGATTGGTCGGCCCCATTGTAGATTGGAGCTCTGATCACGCCCTCTCGTTAGTGGATACAGCTGTCGGCAATTACTGCGACAGCTTTAAAAGTCAGTGTTCCTTTGTTAGAAGAGAGGGCTTCTTGGATGTCCTGTGTTGGTTGTTGATCAGAGACAGTTTTGTTGAAAGTATTTTGTAGCTGCTACTTCTGAGGTACGAGTGTGCCAATGGGACTCAGTGTTTTTAATTAGTGAAATTGTTCACTTTAAGTTTGTATTATTCTGTGTCATTTGTTCCCAGGGGGGAAGGGGAAGGCACCTTGGGAGTGCTTAGGCAAGAGGCCTGCGGGCATACATATACCCGTAGTATGTATTCCGTCTATGCACACTAGGTAAGACCTGGGCGGACCAACCCCTGTATTTTGGTTAGCGAGCCAGATGGCGTTAAGGTTAGGTAAGTAGTGGGTAGGCAGGTAAGGTAGGAGAGGGGACTCTAACTTTTACTTTCTTTGCTTTGGTTCTGTCCAGCCCCTTTTCCCCACATTACTGGAAATGTATTTCCTTAACATGGTAAAAGGTCATATTCTCTGACTCTGTCATCCTTACCCGTACCTACAAACACATACCTCTTTCACTCTATGGGGAGTTGAGTGTAGCAGGGTGTTGCGTTCCCTCCTCCAAGAGGAATGCGTAACAACTACCTTAACTCCACACACAGAGATGCATACAAAGTTCTCCCCCGCCCTCCATTTGGAATATCCGACCATAAATCAATCCTCCTGCTGACAAGCAACAACTAAAGCAGGAAGCACCAGAGACTCCCTCAATATGGAAGTGGTAAGATGACGCGGATGCTACACTACAGGACTGTTTTGCCAGCACAGACCGGAATATGTTCCAGGATTCATCCAATGGCTTTGAGTACAACACCGCAGTCATCGGCTTCATCAATAAGTGATTCGATGAGGTCGTCCCCACCGTGACTGTACGTACATATCCTGACCAGAAGCCATGGATTACAGGCAACATCCGCATCGAGCTAAAGGCTAGAGCTAACGCTTTCAAGGACGCCTATAAGAAAACCCGCTATGCCCGCAGACGAACCATCGAACATGTAAAACGTCAATACAGGATTGAGATTGAATCCTACTACACCAGCTCTGATGCTCGTCAGATGTGGCAGGGCTTGAAAACTATTACGGACCACAAAGAGAAACCCAGACGTGCGCTGCCCAGTGACGCGAGCCTACCAGACAAGTTAAATGCCTTTTATGCTCGCTTCCAGGCAAGCAACACTGAAGCCTACAGGAGAGCACCAGCTGTTCTGGATGACTGTGTAATATGACTGTGACGATGTGAGCAAGACCTTTTAAACAGGTCAACATTCACAAAGCCGCAGGGCCATATGGATTACCAGGACGTGTACTAAAAGCATGCGCGGACCAACTGGCAAGTCTCTTCACTGACATTTTCAACCTCTCCCTGACTGAGTCTGTAATACCTATATGTTTCAAGCAGACCCCCATAGTCCCTGTGCCCAAGGAAGCGAAGGCAACCTGCCTAAATGATTACCTCCCCGTAGCACTCACATCGGTAGCCATGAAGTTCTTTGAAAGACTGGTCATGGCTCACATCAACAGCATCCTATACCCACTCCAATTCGCATACTGCCCCAATAAATCCACAGATGATGCAATCTCAATCGCACTCCACACTGCCCTTTCCCACCTGGATAAAAGGAACACCTATGTGAGAATGCTGTTCATTGACTACAGCTCAGCATTCAACACCATACTGCCCTCAAAGCTCATCACTAAGCTAAGGACCCTGGTACTAATAATAATATAATAATAATAATAAACACATGTCCCGGGGGAACTCACTACCCTGGGTCAGCAGGACCACCTAAACACCTCCTCTGCAACTGGATCTTGGACTTCCTGAGCGGGACCACTAAACACCTCCCTCTGCAACTGGATCTTGGACTTCCTGACGGGCCGCCCCGAGGTGGTAAGGGTGGGCAACAGACGTCTGCCATGCTGATCCTCAACACTGGAGCCCTCAGGGGTGTGTAATTAGTCCCCTCCTGTACTCCCTGTTCACCTACGACTGCATGGCCAAACACAACTCCAACACCATCATTAAGTTTGCTGACGACACAACAGTGATAGGCCTGATCACCGACAACGATGAGGCAGCCTATAGGGAGGAGGTCAGAGAACTGGCATCTGCATCTGACCATAAGGCGCTACAGAGGGTAGTGCGTATGGCCCAGTACATCACTGGGGTCAAGCTTCCTGCAACCCAAGTCATAGACTGTTTTCTCTGCTACCGCACGGCAAGCGGTACCGGAGCGCCAAGTCTAGGACCAAAAGGCTCCTTAACAGCTTCTACCCCAAAGCCAGTAGACTGCTGAACAATTAATCAAATGGCCACTGGACTATTACATTGACCCCCCCCTCTCCCATTTGTTTTGTATATTGCTGCTACTCGCTGTTAATTATCTATGCATAATCACTTCACCCCTGCCTACTTGTACAAATGACCTGGACTAACCAGCACCCCCGCACACTGACTCCCCATGTATATAGCCTCATTATCGTTATGTTATTGTGTTACTTTTTATCATTTTTATTTTATTTTATTTGGTAAATATTTTCTGAACTCTTCTTGAACTGCACTGTTGGTTAAGGGCTTGTAAGTAAGCATTTCACGGTAAGGTCTACATTTGTTATTTTCGGCGCATGTGACAAAGTTTTATTTGATTTGACACCAGTCACCTGGGAGACTCACCTGGATGACCTCTCATGAGTCTTTTCCTATCATGTGTTGCAGCAATAGTTTTAGGTATGTCTCTTCTAATTTGCTGACTGGTGATAGTCATCTGTGTGGTTGGTGACTGATGCATATTGATGCTACTCATAAACACTGTACACAAACAATAACAGACTTAGAAACTTAGAAAGTAATTGTTTTGGCAGTCATTCAGTAAATGCTGCAGCATTACACCTCTAGAGGGTGTCCTCCCCAGCTCATGAAGTGAAGGCAATAGCTAGAGGACGATGCTAAAAAATGAGAGGCAAGAAGAACAAAACTCTTGATGCTGCAATGATGAAAATATCTCAAAAACCAAGAGAGGAATTACTAAAAACTCAACCAAAAAAGAAAAACAACACAGTCTTTTGCATCAAGTACACCAAGTGTTCAGAGAAAATTAAAGCAATCCTGAAAAGCACTGGTATATTTGATGCTTATTATGCATTATTGTTGAACCAAAAGATTACATGTAACAAAATGTTTTCATGAAATAATAAACAATGAAATATATATGTGAAATTGAATTAAACAATGCATGCTGGTGCTAATATTATGTACAATATTTAATTATGTTTCCATATGATAATAGCCTAATATATTATATATGCTATAACCTATTGTTTTTTAACAATTTCACTCAATTCGTTCTAATTAACGTAATTATGACACACCGCTCACTATTGTCATTGGTTGCACTAATTGCACTGTTTGTCTACATAACCTGGTTCAAGTTTTATATATAGCATGTGCTATATATAGCATGTGTTTATATATAGCATATGCGACTCTAAGCTATAAAAATAGAGTTTATTCATCGTTAGTCAGCACCTCTGCATAAAATAATTGTGTGTGCGCCAGATCATGTTTTTTAATAGGTAGAGGATGAACACCAATGTATTATGTTTCACCATCCTCAAATGAGTTCCTCATTAGGCCTATGTTACACAGATATACATTGTCAATCTAGCCAACAATCACAAATCTATTATATGAGACTCAAGGATCAAGGAAACCTTACCGTGATGGAGGTCTCAGCATTACAAAGCACTTCCTCTGCAGCCAAAATGTCTGACTGCACTTCCTGTACTGTACATTGCAGGGGTTTAAAGGTAGGACACACTCCCGTAACCTCTGTCAGAGACCCTGAACCAGCTGGGACAGGATGAGTTAGACAGAGACGCAGGATGACTTTTACTGTCCCTGTCATAAGAAGACCCACATCTCAATATACCATATTTATCATACAAAGCCCAAAACTAAGAGTGACGTTTCAAATGTTTACTCCGAGAAGATGTAACGTAACAGCTGAATACATACATTCAATACAGTGCAGTCTGTACTTCCACCCTTAGCTCTCACCCCCTCACTTCCAAAAATATGTACTTCAGTACTTTTCCATCAACCAGGATTTCTCTGTCCATATCAGAAGACTTGTTATCAGTCAGGAGAGGCCTTGACTTATTGGGACCACACATTCCTACAGTACACTAAATAATTACACTTCTCATACACAAACAGCTTGAACCTAACACTACTTTCAGTCTCTGAGGAAATATAAAACAATTCAATCATACTTAGAGGGTAAAATGCAATAAAAACAGTAAAGATATAAACAGCAATTTATAATATATCACCTGTCAGAGGCAAATGTACCAGAAAGTAAGGAATATGGGAAAGGAACAGATCCTCATACATACAGATTATACACATACATGAAGTCGAATGTTTACATACACCTTAGCCAAGTACATTTTAAACTCAGTTTTTCACAATTCCTGACATTTAATCCTAGTGAGAAATCCCTGTCTTAGGTCAGTTAGGATCACCACTTGTCAGAATAATAGTAGAGAGCATGATTTATTCCAGCTTTTATTTATTTCATCACATTCCCAGTGTGTCAGAAGTCTACATACACTTAGTTTTTGGTAGATTTGCCTTTAAATTGTTTAACTAAATTGTTTAAACGTTTCTGTAACGCCGTTCTTTGTTAGTCGAAAGAGAGTCGGACCGAAATGCAGCGTGGTTGTTACTCATGTTCTTTAATGAATAGATCGTGATACATGAAATAACTATACAATACAAAAACAACAAACAGAACGTGAAACCTAATTACAGCCTATCTGGTGAAACTACATAGAGACAGGAACAATCACCCACAAGATACAAAGCGAAACCAGGCTACCTAAATACGGTTCCCAATCAGAGACAACAAGAATCACCTGACTCTGATTAAGAACCGCCTCAGGCAGCCAAGCCTATACAACACCCCTAATCAGCCGCGATCCCAAATACAAAAACCCCAATACGAAATACAACAACAATAAACCCATGTCACACCCTGGCCTGACCAAATATATAACGAAAACACAAAATACAATGACCAAGGCGTGACAGTTTCAGGTAGCCTTCCACAAGCTTCCCACAATAAGTTGGGTGAATTTTGTCCCATTCTTCCTGACAGAGCTGGTGTAACTGAGTCAGGTTTGTAAGCCTCCTTGCTCGCAAATGCTTTTTCAGTTCTGCCCAGAAAGCACCCCCACAACATGATGCTGCCACCCCCATGCTTCACGGTTGGGATGGTGTTATTTGGCTTGCAAGCCTCCCCATTTTTCCTCCAAATTTAACAATTGTCATTATGGCCAAACAGTTCTATTTTTGTTTCATCAGACCTGTGGACATTTCTCCAAAAAGTACGATTTTTAGTCTGGCTTTTATATGGCGGTTTTGGAGCAGTGGCTCCTTCCTTGCTGAAAGGTCTTTCAGGTTATGTCAATATAGGACTTGTTTTACTGTGGATATAGATATTTTTGTACCTGTTTCCTCCAGCATCTTCACAAGGTCCTTTGCTGTTGTTCTGGGATTGATTTGCGCTTTTCGCACCAAAGTGCGTTCATCTCTAGGAGACAAAACACATCTCCTTCCCGAGCGGCTGTGTGGTCCAATGGTGTTTCTACTTGCGTACTATTGTTTGTACAGATGAACATGGTACCATCAGGCATTTGGAAATTGCTTCCAAGGATGAACCAGACTTGGTCTTGGCTGATTTCTTTTGATTTTCCCATGATGTCAAGCAAAGAGGCACTGGGTTTGAAGGTAAGCCTTGAAATACATCCACAGGTAGACCTCCAATTGACTCAATTTATGTCAATTAGCCTATCAGAAGCATCTAAAGCCATGACATAATTTCCTGGAATTTTCCAACCTGTTTAAAGGCACAGTCAACTTAGTGTATGTAAACTTCTGACCCACTGGTATTGTGTGATACAGTGAATTATAAGTGAAATTATCTGTCTGTAAACAATTGTTGGAAAAAACTACTTGTGTCATGCACAAAGTAGATGTCCTAACGGACTTGCCAAAACTATAGTTTGTTAACAAGACATTTGTGGAGTGGTTGAAAAACTAGTTTTAATGACTCCAACCTAAGTGTATGCAAACTTCTGACCTCAACTGTATTTCTGTTGCCTCCTATGACTGAGCCTCACCCACATGTTCAGAGAGCATACAGTTTTCAGGCCCTGTTGCAGGTTTAGTATCTGGGCCTCCTGACTGTGTCTGGTTGTTCCTGAGAAGACAGGCCTGGATCTGGACACACAACAGCCAAAGATGTTTATTACCAGGGTGAGAGATGGAGTTTTGAATGTTAGTTTTTAGTCAGGCATCTCATGGACAGCCCAATCTAAACTTCTGTCTTCTCAGGACTGCTACGATAATGTGAAGTTCCTGTGTTCATGACTAAACAAACATGAAAGCCAGGAAAGGAAGGGTAATATTATGTTTTAGGAGATATTGTTCTGTTTGATGGACTGAGACCCTGTCCATTATTCACTTCTCTAGAACATTTGCCACATCCAGAAACCCATTGGCTGTCACATTGTTTCTGTCCCAGACCAGGGTCCTGTAGAGACATGGATAGGGCTATGGCAGGTCAGGTTATTGTTGCTTAGTTTGGGAGTTGCGTAGTGTTATGGCTATGATAGTGGTTAGAGCATTGGGCCAGTAACCGAAAGCTTGCTAGATTGAATCCCTGAGTTAAGGTCAAAATCTGTCGTTCTGCCACTGAACAAGGCAGTTAACCCACTGCTCCTGGGTCATCATTATAACTAAGAATTTGTTCTTAACTGACTTGCCTAGTTAAAAAAAAAAAAAAAAAAATATGATGAGATAGGTTCGTTAGGTGTAGGTTTGGTTGGGTTATGACTCGGTTACCTAAGCTTAGTGTTGATGAGTAAGGCCTTGGCCAGAAATTTGGCTCCAGTGTCTTTGATACAGTTGCCGCTGATGTCATTGTGGCCGCTGGTGGCATTGCAGCTCAGGCTGTTGATGAGGATGGTGGTGCTCGTCTTCAGCTTGGAATCACACACTGACAGAGACTCCAGGGGCTGTGGGCACGCACATATGCAGACACACACCACCGATCTCATCGACGGGGTTGCAGTGGAGCAGGTTGAGAGCTTCAAGTTCCTTGGTGTCCACATCACCAACAAACTATCATGGTCCAAACACACCAAGACAGTCGTGAAGATGGTACGACAAAACCTATTCCCCCTCAGGAGACTGAAAGCACCCATGCCATTTGGCATGGGTCCTCGGATCCTCAAAGGATTCTACAGCTGCACCATCGAGAGCATCCTGACTGGTTGTATCACTGCCTGGTATGGCCTCCGACCGTACGGCCCAGTACATCACTGAGGTCTAAGCTTCCTGCCATCCAGGACCTCTATACCAGACAGTGTCAGAAGAAGGCCCTAATAATGGTCAAAGACTCCAGCTACCCTAGTCATAGACTGCTCTCTCTGCTACCGTACGGCAAGCAATACCGGAGTGCCAAGTCTAGGTCCAAGAGGCCTCTGAACAGCTTCTAACCCCAAACCATAAGACTCCTGAACATCTAGTCACATGGCTGCCCAGACTATTTGCAGTGCCCCCCCCCCTTTACACCACTGCTACTCACTGTTGTCATCTATGCATAGTCACTTTAATAACTATACCTACATGTATTGTACATACTACCTCAACTAACCGATGCACCGGCACATTGACTCGGTATCGGCAACCCCCTGCATATAGTCTCACTGTTGTTATTTCACTGCTGCTCTTTAATTACTTGTTACTTTTATCTCTTATTCTTATCTGCATTGTTGGTTAGGAGCTCGTAAGTAAGCATTTTGGCGCATGTGACTAATAAAATTTGATTTGATCTGAGCCAGAGCTCCATCCAATAAGAGCCCAGAGCTTAGACCTTAAAGAACTTCAGTTGTTTACATGAACTTCACCGTGACATCTCCATCTCAGATATAAGAGGGCTCTTTGATACTCTGAGAGAAAATGGCTGCCTGTTTTAATGAGCCTTGTATACTGTAAGAGTTTAAGCTGCTCAGTGTGTAATTACTGAGGCAGGCCGCGTCTCGCTGGAGAAGGATTCTGGGTAATTAAAAGTATTGCTTTCACTCAGGGCAACATCCCTGAGGACTGTGCCTCCACAGAGCCTCCAACTATTACAGAGAATGGGACACCACTGGAGAAGAGGCCGGGGCAGTTGGAGATCTACTGAGTTGGATATCTACTGAGGAGAGGGTAAAGGAGACTGGGATATACTGTTGTTGTCAGAGGCTAGGAGATGAATGTGATGTGAGTCCTTTGCAGAGTTAAGCTGAGTTAAGCTGATGTTTAAGTCAATGGTTGTTTACGACAGCTTATTAGAACAGGTTAATAACAGGTAGCTGGGGCGGCAGGTAGCCTTGATGTTTGGTCAGTAACAGAAGGGTTGCTGGTTTGAATACCGGAGCCGACAAGGTAAAATAATGTATCTGTCGCCGTGCCCTTGAGCAAGACACTTAAAACCTCTTGATTCTAGCCATCCCGGATCCGGGATCGTGAATACAGCCTCAAGCTCATTACCATAACGCAACGTTAACTATTCATGAAAATCGCAAATGAAATGAAATAAATATGCTAGCTCTCAAGCTTAGCCTTTTGTTAACAACACTGTCATCTCAGATTTTCAAAATATGCTTTTCAACCATAGCAAAACTAGCATTTGTGTAACAGTATTGATAGCTAGCGTAGCATTTAGCGTTAGCATTCAGCGGGCAACATTTTCACAAAAACAAGAAAAGCATTCAAATAAAATATTTTACCTTTGAAGAACTTCAGATGTTTTCAATGAGGAGACTCTCAGTTAGATAGCAAATGTTCAGTTTTTCCTGAAAGATTCTTTGTGTAGGAGAAATCGCTCCGTTTTGTTCGTCACGTTTGGCTACCAAAAAAAATGAAAATTCAGTCATCAAAACGCCAAACTTCTTTCCAAATTAACTCCATAATATCGACTGAAACATGGTAAACGTTGTTTAGAATCAATCCTCAAGGTGTTTTTCACATATCTCTTCGATGATATATCGTTCGTGGAAGTCTCCTCTCTCCTCTGAATCACATGGATGAATGCGTGCAGCTGAAGATTACGCACCAATTTCGACAAAGGACAACGGGCGGACACCTGGTAAATGTAGTCTCTTATGGCCAATCTTCCAATGATATGCCTACAAACACGTCACAATGCTGCAGACACCTTGGGGAAACGGCAGAACGTGTAGGCTCGTTTAGGGCGCATTCACAGCCATATAAGGAGACAATGGAAAACAGCGCCTCAAAAATATTGCTCATTTCCTGTTTGAAGTTTCATCATGGTTTTGCCTGTAGCATCAGTTCTGTGGCACTCACAGATAATATCTTTGCAGTTTTGGAAACGTCAGAGTGTTTTCTTTCCAAAGCTGTCAATTATATGCATATTCAAGCATCTTTTCGTGACAAAATATCTTGTTTAAAACGGGAACGTTTTTTAATCCAAAAATGAAATACTGCCCCTAGTGTTCCAAGAGATTAACCCTAATTGCTCCAGGTTAACCCTAATTGAGGGTGTCTCAGGAGGAGTTGGGATATGCAACAACAACAACAACATTTCCATTACACGCATGTGGAACAGGACAAATATAAGCACCCCTCAAATGATTATAATTACACATGGTACACAGGAAAGTTAAGTGTTTGAGATATGACACATGAAAGAATGTAAATACGTGAGTTTGTCACTCAAAGGACAAGATTGAACACTCACACACTCCTCCTCCTGCATGAGCTGGACGATACGCTGTAGGACGTTTGTTATTAGAGCTCTGTGGAGAGAGAGAGAGGGAGAGAGAGAGAGAGAGAGAGAGAGAGAGAGAGAGAGAGAGAGAGAGAGAGAGAGAGAGAGAGAGAGAGAGAGAGAAGGCAGAGAGAGAAGGGGACGGTTGATGGATATACAGTAGATAGATGGATAGAAAACACAGTGGGCGTGACAGAACAATCTATTCACCTGGACTTCATGGCAAAGTTGAGTCCCAAAGCCGGATCGCGGCTGGAGTGTCTGTGTCCGATGGACAGCACCATGGTTACCATGTCACTCTCAAAACCTGAGGATAGATAGATGTATATTTGTTACTTTCTCTGTCTGTCTTTCTATATGCTTTGAAGAAGCTATCTTTTCAAGTTAGCTCAATTCAATCATGTTGAGCCTATTTTGTCATAAATACACAAATTAGGATTCCCTGGAGCTTTTTGACAGTTGCATTCCCCATGAAAACGAATGGTCTCTATATATGAACCACTGGCTGGTGTAGAAGGAAGCAGGGAGCCATTATAGTCTTTGTTCCAGTCAGTGTGACGTCAGTGGTACGATCCCCAGAAGTGAGGGACGAGGAAGTGGGTTGGCAGACAGGCAGGTGCTGGATGTTGGAGCATCAGTGTCCCAGCAGTGCTGTGTCTATTCTGACTGACACTGACATGTCTGGCCTTGCTGCTCAGTGCTGTGTCTATTCCGACTGACACTGACATGTCTGGCCTTGCTGCTCAGTGCTGTGTCTATTCCGACTGACACTGACATGTCTGGCCTTGCTGCTCAGTGCTGTGTCTATTCCGACTGACACTGACATGTCTAGCCTTGCTGCTCAGTGCTGTGTCTATTCTGACTGACACTGACATGTCTGGCCTTGCTGCTCAGTGCTGTGTCTATTCAGACTGACACTGACATGTCTGGCCTTGCTGCTCAGTGCTGTGTCTATTCCGACTGACACTGACATGTCTGGCCTTGCTGCTCAGTGCTGCATGGAGGACTGTCTGTGGGAAGCTGGGAACCCGGCCTGCACTTGTCTACCTGCTCCAGAAATATCTTGGCCTGAATTGAGGTCCTGTCAGCGGTCAAGCATTTTATTGGCTCTGCTGTATTTGCAGAACAAGGGTTGAGAGAGGTCATAGTAGGAGAAGAGAAAACATATTTTTCATTTTCTATTGGTAGATCCAAAAATAATGGTAAGTTATAATGATGCAGAAAAAGGGTTATTCATCGTAAAACACCTGTTTTCTTATCCCCTGAATATACATTTCCTCAGCATTCGGTTGCTCTCTGAGATTCCTAGATAGAAATATATGGAAAATACTCTATTCAAGTGGAGTTTTCTTTCTCTTAATGATGCCCCCTATGGAGACTCCCTGGACAGTTCCCAGAACATTCAATCTAACCACCTCCCCTCATCCATGGGCTGATTCCTGAGATCTCCTCATTGTGCTAGAGAGCACGGGATCGTCCCACGAGGAACACATCGTCTCCCTCTCTGTTACGTGATCTGAATGGTGCGTGATTTATCACCTGCTGGTTGGCACCATCACCTAGCCCACAGACACCACCCGTCTGTGCGCTCTCCATCTCTCTCCATCTAACCCACACCTCTCCAGAGAGAGAGAGAGAGATAAGGGGTGGGTTTGGTATCGTAATATTGTCAGAGAGGTTCAGAATGCTGATGGCCTTGGCTTCAAAGATGTGCTCCTGTATCATCTGGGCTCCAGCAGACCTCAGCTGGACACATAATACACATTACATTTGACATTTGAGCCATTTAGCAGACGCTCTTATCCAGAGCGACTTACAGTGAGTGGTGAGTGCATACATTGTCGTACATATGATTATCAACCAGCTCAGCTCACTGATTTAAAAAAAGTGAGGTATGTGTGTGTATGTCTATTAATTCAAATTTTTGATTTTACCCTTATTTTACCAGGTAAGTTGACTGAGAACACATTCTCATTTACAGCAACAACCTGGGGAATAGTGACAGGGGAGAGACGGGGGGATGAATGAGTCAATGGGAAGCTGGGGATGATTAGGTGGCCATGATGGTATGAGGGACAGATTGGGAAATTATCCAGGACACCGGGGTTAATACCCCTACTCTTATGATAAATTCCATGGGATCTTTAGTGACCACAGAGAGTCGGGACACCTGTTTAACAGCCCATCCGAAAGATGGCACCCTACACAGGGCAATGTCCCCAGTCAATGCCCAAAATGAAAACACATAGTGTGTGTGTGTGTGTGTGTGTGTGTGTGTGTGTGTGTGTGTGTGTGTGTGTGTGTGTGTGTGTGTGTGTGTGTGTGTGTGTGTGTGTGTGTGTGTGTGTGTGTGTGTGTGTGTGTGTGTGTGTGTGTGTGTGTGTGTGTGTGTGTGTGGTGTGTGGTGTGTGGGTGTGTGGTGTGTGTGTGTGTGTGTGCGTGCGTGCGTGCGTGCGTGTGTGTGTACGTGTGTGTCTACCTCACAGCCGCTCAGGTCTAGCTCCTTCCCACACAGATGAGTACTTACTTCTGGCCAGACCCTGCAACAACAATCTGCATAAAAGACAGAAAATATGTGTATCAAACAGCTGTATACATGTGTAAATCAAAATGTAAACACATACAGTATTATACACTATCATCCAGTGCTATAAGTAGGCTTCACATTCTGTTTGACATGTATCACGTAGGCATTTCCTGGTATAGCATTCCGTCAGTGTTCACCTGAGAGCCACTCTGGGGGTAGTCTGGTTCCTAGCAGTCCCACAGCTCAGAGCTCTTACTCCATTACAGTCCTTGTCACCTCCCTCAACTTCATGGGGACAGAAAGAGGTTAGCGTTGGGTCTGACAACACCGGTCAAGATATATAATGGAAAGCAGGGTTCTCACCTGTGAGAGGTTGAGGTGAGCCAGGTTGGAGAAGAAGCATGCTGACAGAGATACAAACAGCTAGGGGGAGAAGTAAGTTGGGGATGTAAAGTGCATTATTTCACATTGGCACAAACATGCATATTCATTTTCAAATGGACAAAGATTACAGAGACTGATTATGTTTATTGTCATGACCAGAAGTAAAATGTTAGAGGTCACTTACAGCATCCAGAGGGCAGTCATTTCCACTCAAGTCCAGGTTAGACACAGCATTTGTCCCTGAAAGGAACATAAACAGGTTCTGACAGGAAGAGATATGAAGCTTTTGAGTGCTATGGCCCTCTAGAGCCAAAACCATCTACTGAACAACTCAATTCAATACTGTACTATGGAGTAATTATATTACTCTGACTGAGATTCCTCTTGCATCATTAAGTCATATCAGTATCAATTAGCATGCATATCCTGACACATATCAGTATCAATTAGCATGCATATCCTGACACATATCAGTATCAATTAGCATGCATATCCTGACACATATCAGTATCAATTAGCATGCAAATCCTGTCACATATCAGTATAAATTAGCATGCATATCCTGTCACATATCAGTATCAATTAGCATGCATATCCTGACACATATCAGTATCAATTAGCATGCAAATCCTGTCACATATCAGTATCAATTAGCACGCATATCCTGTCACATATCAGTATCAATTAGCATGCATATCCTGACACATATCAGTATCAATTAGCATGCATATCCTGTCACATATCAGTATCAATTAGCATGCATATCCTGTCACATATCAGTATCAATTAGCATGCATATCCTGACACATATCAGTATCAATTAGCATGCATATCCTGACACATATCAGTATCAATTAGCATGCATATCCTGACACATATCAGTATCAATTAGCATGCATATCCTGACACATATCAGTATCAATTAGCATGCATATCCTGACACATATCAGTATTAATTAGCATGCATATCTTGACACGTGGGACTGCATTTGCAAAACAAACTCCCTTTAGTATCCACCATGTACATTATACACAAAATGCATTTAACTGAAACTCACAGCACCTACAGTATAGACCTTCATTCAAGTATGATAGTGTATGGAGCAAAGAATTCTAAACCGTGAACCGAAAACAAGTGTTGCCCCCACCCTCATCACAGCCTCCTCTGTAGCCAGACTGCCTGTATTCCCTGACAAGTCCAGGTGACACAGAGAGCTGGCGAAGGCCTTGTTCTGAGAGAACCCCTGAGTCAGATTAGCCAACCCAGGAGAGATGGAGGGGGCAAGAAAGAGGAATGAGAAAGAGAAATGTAATACTCTACGTGAAAACTATCACAAGATAAGTATCAACACAAAGACAGTTTCTTTATGGAAAATGAACAAAAAGGATGAAGCAGACAGAAGAGTTTGGGAGAGACAACAATCCTGGAGACGGACAGCTGGGTGAGACCATTGGGTTCTCCAGTTCCTGTCTGAGAGCTTTCACACCCGACGACAGGCAACACAGGTAACACACATGAGCAGATGAGTAGTCACTAGCCAGTCCAGGCAAGTTGGAATTGGGAACCTCAGCAATGGACATTAACAAACCCCAAAAGTTATTTATGATAGGAAAAGGCTCACCTTTGTCCTCTATATAATTGGCTGACAGGTTGATGGTGTGGATGGCGGAGCAGGTGTGATCTCGCAGGCCACAGGCCATCTTCAATGCAGAATTCCAACAAGAGGAAAGGCTAGGAGAGAGACAGAGGAACAGAAATTAGTTATTAATGTTGAACTGAAATGAAAAATAAAGTGAACCAATCACATAAATCAAATGTCATCCAAATATTTCCCATTTCCTCAGTGCCTCAGACACCAGGTAGAATGATTTAGGGAGGGAGGGATGTTTTAGAAAGGTGAGGAGGATCACGTGGAGTAGGCGACTCACAGTGAGCCCACCTCCTTCCAGACACACCTCCTCCAGGGTTGAGGATCTGTTGATCATGAAGAGAACCTGCTCCTGGACTTCAGAGCTCTGGGGAGAGATACAGAGGGGCACCGGTACCGAGTGAATGTGTGGGGGTACAATCTTTCCCTCATTTCCAGATCAATCCTTTTACATGAACTGAACTCTTGTTTTAATATGATGAACCTAGTCCTTTAAAAAAAAAAAAAAGGAAAATAAACATTGAACATATAACAGTCGAACCATAGAGCAGGTGACCTGGTTCTACTCTTTTTGGCTATTTGCTGGTGTTTTGTGGTGGAAAACTGAGCTGGTCGAGAATAACACATCAGCCTGTTAAGCTTGCGTTCAATTGCCACTCCCTGTTACAAACAACAAGCTTCCATTACCCCTGTCACATTGTCAACCCTTTCATATCGTCAACCCTGTTACGGTCAACCCTGATACGGTCAACCCTGATACGGTCAACCTCGATACGGTCAACCCTGATACGGTCAAACCTGTCATGGTCAAACCTGTCATGGTCAACCCTGTTACGGTCAACCCTGATACGGTCAACCCTGATACGGTCAACCCTGTTATGGTCAACCCTGTTACGGTCAACCCTGATACGGTCAACCCTGATACGGTCAACCCTGTTACGGTCAACCCTGATACGGTCAACCCCGTTACGGTCAACCCTGTTACGGTCAACCCTGTTACGGTCAACCCTGATACGGTCAACCCTGTTACGGTCAACCCTGATATGGTCAACCCTGTTACTTTACTTGACACTTACGTTAGCCTTTTTATTATTTTATTATTTTTATTTATGAAATTGAACATGTGCTCTTTATGACAGAATGTACAAATTTGGTGAACTCAAAAGGCACCGAATTGGTGGAACGACCCAAAAGAATATCATACACACACATTCTCTCTCCTCATGAAGGTAATTTCCCTGACCTCCATCATAGCCAGGTGATTGTCTAAAAGCACTGCAGTACCAGTAACACAACAGCAGCTAGATTATGAAGTCAGTATGGCGCCCTGCCTCCAGGGCACAGTGCTCTGTGTGCACATGTGAGGACTGTTGATAAGGCCTGCTAGACCCTGCAGCGCTGACCGGGTCGGACAGTTTGGTCATCCACAAGATCCCAAAACTTATGAATGTGACATCCATGACAGAACCAGAGAGTGCAAGACTCAGAGCAAGAGAACTCAGGGAGAGAAGCATCAAGCTGTGTAATAACATGAGATAGTGTGCTCTCTAACAGGACTTGGAAAAACAAATCAGGATGTGGCTAAAAGGTTTACTAGTTTGAGGTCTTTGTTGGAGATATTGGTGAACCATTGGTTGAAGGAGAGATTCCAAACAATTCTGGGCATAGTAAATGTTGTCAACATCCTGAAAGAATATACATAATAAATATATTCACTAATATTATTGATGTATGATGACATGAGTTGATATTTATAGTAGAAAATATGTATTTATCAGAAACATTTCATGTGGTGTCATCATAGGTGGATGGTAGCCTACGGACCTATTGGACCTCCCTGCAGGGGAACTCATTGAAGTCACATAGAGCAGCATTTGTCTCTGAGAAGCCTCCTATAGTGGGAGAAAACCGAGGAATGACAGAGAGATCAGATACTGTAAAAATCCATGTCCACATAGTATGATACACACAAATGACGTGACACTGCTTCAGTGGTATGAGTGATTCTACTGACCACAGGGTCCCAGTGTTCCAGTCAGCTGCTCCTCCACCCGGGTTGCCAGGTTCCACATCCGCTCCTGCAGATCTGGAGGGATCTTCTTCAGGATCTTCCCAAGAGCAGGAGATAGAAACACATGCACATGTAGATGTCAAACATTTTGAACCCTCAGATATTACAGATATTTGCATGAGGTATCTATTTCATTATTGGTATTGGATTGGAATATGATTCACAAGTGAGTTAGAAAACCACCATTCCTTGGGTAGAAGAGGATCACTAAGGATCCCTAATCAGTTGGTTAATGGGTCGACCTCAGGGCTTTCTGCTACATCACAAACAACCCTCACAAGGCTTGAGGGAGGGTATGTTCAACTACATGCCATGACACCCTGGAGAGGAATCAGGGATGATCTTCTTCGGAGAAGCTGTCATATGACTGACCATAGCCTCGAGGTCCTCACCAGACGTCAGACTGAGAGAGCAGGTCTGTCTGTCCGTCTCAATCACCACCTGAATGGTCAACAGTACATATACGCAGGAATCTATCTGTCACTACTGACACCATGCAGACATACAGAGAGACACATTCGGACTGAAAGATTGGCAAAATAGTACAGTCGTTAGTGGCCACATAGACACAGGAACTCTGTCTCTGCTTGTCCATTTGGTGTGACTAAATACCTGTAGAAGGTTGTAGTGAGTGGTGAGTAAGATATACACAAAGCTGTTGCTGTCCTACACAGTCCTATGCTTCATAACATTTCAGAGCCTCCACTTCTGTTTTTAAATCATGTCTGTGGCCCTTGTTAGGGAATAATCAGAATTTGTTGGTAACATATGTAAGATGTTTTATATTCATCAAATGTGTGTAAGTTACTTCTCATCAGAATGGTATTTTTGTATAATACTGTGGCGAGGTTGCAGTTATCTGTTCTATGTCAAGACTAAGTTGCATGGGTGCCGCTGAGAGGGGAGAGGTCAAAGTGTCATCATGTGTAAACATATCTTTTGCTCCACAATGTCTCTGTGCCAGTCAGTGTGTCTCTGTGATCTTGTCCAGGATTGGTTGTATTTAGGATTGGATGTATCTAAATGACAATTTGATATATGCCTGTTGATATGGAGGATTGGTTTATGGTTCTGAGGTTGAGAGAGGAGACAAAGCTGAACAATGAATTATGCCGATGCTGTCTGACTATGTGTGTTCTTTGCTATTAAAGGAACTCAGCTGCAGTGTGTAGGGGGCTCTCAGAGAATTCATTGAGAGACACTGAATTTATCTGAGAGTCTTGTGATAGATTGTGATAGAGCTCATATAATTAAAGATGGACTTTGATAACTAACTCTGACTTGTGTGTGTGGTTTGCTCCCATGATTTGGTAAATAGAGGAAATTTCCATGACACCCTGCAGCCTTTTCACGTGTCAGGGTCAAGTAATATTTCCAGATGATCCCTCACTTCCTTGTCACTGTGAGTGTGACCAAACCACATCACACATTCTCACCAGGGGTTCTACACTCTCACTGTCATCATGGTATCACTAAGCGACAGCCAGAGATGACAGTATCTGCACATGCTCCCTCCCCCCTGAGGAGCTGAACCAGTGGTGGTGACAAATGTTTCCCATCCCAGGACAGACAGTGTTAACCTCTGAAGAGCTACAGAAGAGGAAGCACCACAGTCTCAGAGCCCTGATTGCGTCCTGTGCATACAGACTGGGACCAGAGGTGTGCAGAGAGAGGGAATTCTTCAGATGAGTGGATGGAAATCGGAAGTTTTCCCTCATCTCCCACTGGTATAATAGTTACCATCTCCTTATGTGGTAGGTCCCATACGGATAGTAAACGGGTGGCGATGGATTGCAGGACATTAGGAATGTTTGACGGTTCACATGTAACAACATTGAGTTGGGTAATTTGCTTTGTGTTCCCAGTTTCTCTGATTCACCACCCTAATAATTTACATGATCAGTGATCAGAGCTAGCCTATGGCCAATCAGGGCTGTTCATTTTCAAATGGACATAAATATTTTAACACCCATGCAAAGGTAACCATGGTGGTAAGGATGTGCTCAGCCAGTAACACACTAACACTGCCCCCTCCCTTTACATACTGTATGTACATATGAGGTGGATTTAATCAAAATAAAGAGAAAAACGCATCCGACTGCATGGCTGCTTTCAAATATGTCAATGAAGTACTGAGAAACACAGCATTCAAATCATTCAAGTAAGGAACAACATACTACAAAATATATGTAACTTCAGACATAGAAGAAGTTAATTTGTTTTACCTGATTGAGGCTCTCAATGCTGACGGCATCAATCTCTAGATACAGTAGCTGAAGGAGCTTTCCACCTGCAGGGAGCGACCAGACTGTGGTCAACAGTGAAGCACTGATACAAACACAGGAAAGGCATACTGACCTAAACAGGTTAACCCCCCTAAAGTCGATGTCAGTGCCCCGTGGATATCTAATTAGCATGATTTAAAAAATCCCCATAAAAATCTGTCCGTTTAAAATAGTGATACACTACATGACCAAAAGTATGTGGACATGTGCTTGACGAACATCTCATTCCCAAATTATGGGCATTAATATGGAGTTGCCCCCCCCCCCCTCCCCTTTGCTGAAATAACAGCCTCCACTCTTCTGGGAAGGCTTTCCGCTAGATGTTGAAACATTTTTGCAGGGACTTGGTTCCATTCAGCCACAAGAGCATTAGTGAAGTCGGGCCTGCCGCGCAGTTGGCGTTCCAATTCATCCCAAAGGGTGTTTGATGGGGTTGCGGGCAGGGCTCTGTGCAGGCCAGTCAAGTTCTTCCACACTGATCTTGACAAACCATTTCTGTATGGACCCTCACTTGGTGCACGGGGGCATTGTCATGCTAAAGCAGGTAAGGGCCTTCCCCAAACTGTTGCCACAAAGTAGGAAGCATGCTGTAGCGTTAATATGTACCATCACTCGAACCATGAAAAACAGGCCCATACCATTATTCCTCCTCCACCAAACTTTAAAGTTGTCACTATTCATTCAAGCAGGTAGCGTTCTCCTGGCATCCACCAAACTCATATTCGTCCGTCGAACTGCCAGATGGTGAGCATTTCACTGTTGCATTTCACTGTTGCATTTGGCGCATGTGACAAACTAAATTTGATTTGATTTGAAGCGTGATTCATCACGCCAGAGAATGTGTTTCCACTGCTGCAGAGTCCAATTGCGGTGAGCTTTAAACCACTCCAGCCAGCGCTTGGCATTATGAATGGGCATCATAGGCTTGTGTGTGGCTGCTCAGCCATGGAAATCCATTTCATGAAGCTCCCAACGAACAGTTATTGTGTTGACGTTGCTTCCAGAGGCAGTTTGGAACTCGGTAGTGAGTGTTGCAACCGAGGAAAGACAATTTTTATGCACTAGGTGCTTCAGCACTCAGCGATCCCATTCTGTGAGCTTATGTGGCCTACCACTTTGTGGCTGAGCCGTTGTTGCTCCTAGACATTTCCACTTCACAATAACAGCATTTGCAGTTGACCAGGGCAGCGCTAGCAGGGCAGAAATTTGATGAACTGACTTGTTTGAAAGGTGGCATCCTATGACGGTGCCACATTGAAATTCACTGAGCTCTTCAGTAAAGCCTTTCTACTGCCAATGTTTGTCTATGGAGATCGCATGGCTGTGTGCTCATTTCATACACCTGCCAGCAACGGGTGTGGCTGAAATAGCCGAAATCACTCATTTGAAGGGGTGTCCACATACCTTTGCATATATAGTGTATCAGTAGGTGGCAACATAGAGACCCTGAGGGATGACTGAGAGCTGACGTCGCAGCTGGACTCTATTAAATTCCAGCGCTTCTAGTGTTAAAAGACTCCCCACTTCTCCTTATATGGTTCTTTTTAAAACGCCCACTCCTTTCGACACCCCCACTATTCCTGAGCGATGCACTGCACTGAGAGATGACATATCAGTAGGTGGCAGCATGGAGACCCTGAGGGATGACTGCTCTGAGAGATGAAGTTGCAGCTGGACTCTATTCATTATTTTTGGCACTTAACATTATATATACTATATAGACTGTACTTCCATATATTTTCAACTGGTACAGACGAGTCCTGTGAAGCTTGTAGTGTGTAGTCCAAACTGATCGGACGCTACAGACAGAAGTTAGCAGATCGGCTGTACCGACTTCAGACGAGTCCCAAGACGTTTATCGGGGCCAAACCGTTTGGACGCTACAGACGATTTTGTGAGAAGATTGATTTTTGGGATGTCTCATCGTCTGACAAACAATGCTCTAGCTCTGTCACCTTTCACTGCAGATGCGGAAGTGTGTCACAGGCAGATGCGAAAGTGTGTCACAGGCAGATGCGGAAGTGTGTCACAGGCAGATGCGGAAGTGTGTCACAGGCAGATGCGGAAGTGTGTCACAGGCAGATGCGGAAGTGTGTCACAGGCAGATGCGGAAGTGTGTCACAGGCAGATGCGAAAGTGTGTCACAGGCAGATGCGGAAGTGTGTCACAGGCAGATGCGGAAGTGTGTCACAGGCAGATGCGGAAGTGTGTCACAGGCAGATGCGGTGGATTGAGACGCATCCAATGTAAAAACAGTGGAGTACATCTGTCAGTGGAGTACATCTCTCAGTAGAGTACATCTCTCAGTAGAGTACATCTCTCAGTAGAGTACATCTCTCAGTAGAGTACATCTCTCAGTGGAGTACATCTGTCAGTGGAGTACATCTCTCAGTGGAGTACATCTCTCAGTGGAGTACATCTCTCAGTGGAGTACATCTCTCAGTGGAGTACATCTCTCAGTGGAGTACATCTCTCAGTGGAGTACATCTCTCAGTGGAGTACATCTCTCAGTGGAGTACATCTCTCAGTGGAGTACATCTCTCAGTAGAGTACATCTCTCAGTGGAGTACATCTCTCAGTGGAGTACATCTCTCAGGAAAAGTGGGGGTATGGTATGACCATACCTTCTTAAAACAATTCCATATAGCTTAGTATACCCCCCCAACCATGGCCACTGTGTTTATAATTAGGTACACAGCTGATGTAAGTGAGGTCATGCCCACTGTCAGTCACATTAGATGACATTCTATCTGCCAACATACAGGTGTTACTTCCCTTTTGTCTGGTGACAAACTGAGAAAAACAATGATTCAAATGTACTAATATAGGTTTCATCCTCTCCATTTATCTCTCTCTGGTTTCCTCCATCTCCCACCCACCCTCTCTGTCTAGCGTGCTATGCTTCCTTCCTCTGCTCTGTAAGTTAACACTTGGCACGAGCCTGAGGTTTCCATGTGTTTGCTGTGTGTGCTAGGACTCTGTTTGCACCGGCTGGGAATTTATTCTAGAGGGAGATAGATACCTGCAGTGTACCAAAAGTGTCTGTTTAAATCATTTCCTCATTCTTCTGTAAGCTATCAGGCTAGTGGTGTAGGCCCTACTGAAGTTATTCCTGACTGATCATAACCAGGCTCAAGTAAGGCTGTATGCATATACAGTAGTTGGTTTACAGATACATTTAGAGAAACATCATTTAAGACATGAGTAAACACACAAGCACTAACAAAATATTGGGGATAATGTGACAGTGGACAACATAAGCTCTCCAAAGAGTCATCACCTGGTGGAAAATGTCATCAAAAACAAACCTGTGTGTGTGCAGTCATGTGAAGTACTTAAGTAAAAATACCTGAAAGTACTAATTAAGTAGTTTTTTGGGGTATCTGTACTTTACCATTTATATTTTTAGAAACATTTACTTTTACTTCACTACAGTCCTAAAGAAGTGTACTTTTTATTCCATCCATTTTCCCTGGTACCTGAAAGTACTCGTTACATTTTCAATGCTTAGCAGGACAGGAAAATTGTTTAATTCACACACTTATCAATAGAACATCCCTGGTCATCCCTACTGCCTCTGATCTGGTGGACACACTAAACACATGCATCGTTTGTATATTATGTCTGAGCCCCTGGCTATTTGCGAAAACAAAAAAAAACTGCTTTGCTTAATATAAGGAATATTACATTATTTATAGTTTTACTTTTAATTGAACCTTTATTTACATTTACATTTACATTTACATTTTAAGTCATTTAGCAGACGCTCTTATCCAGAGCGACTTACAAATTGGTGCATTCACCTTATGACATCCAGTGGGACAGCCACTTAACAATAGTGCATCTAAAACTTAGGGGGGGTGGGGTGAGAGGGATTACTTAACCTATCCTAGGTATTCCTTAAAGAGGTGGGGTTTCAGGTGTCTCCGGAAGGTGGTGATTGACTCCGCTGTCCTGGCGTCGTGAGGGAGTTTGTTCCACCATTGGGGGGCCAGGGCAGCGAACAGTTTTGACTGGGCTGAGCGGGAGCTGTACTTCCTCAGTGGTAGGGAGGCGAGCAGGCCAGAGGTGGATGAACGCAGTGCCCTTGTTTGGGTGTAGGGCCTGATCAGAGCCTGGAGGTACTGAGGTGCCGTTCCCCTCACAGCTCCGTAGGCAAGCACCATGGTCTTGTAGCGGATGCGAGCTTCAACTGGAAGCCAGTGGAGAGAACGGAGGAGCGGGGTGACGTGAGAGAACTTGGGAAGGTTGAACACCAGACGGGCTGCGGCGTTCTGGATGAGTTGAAGGGGTTTAATGGCACAGGCAGGGAGCCCAGCCAACAGCGAGTTGCAGTAATCCAGACGGGAGATGACAAGTGCCTGGATTAGGACCTGCGCTGCTTCCTGTGTGAGGCAGGGTCGTACTCTGCGGATGTTGTAGAGCATGAACCTACAGGAACGGGCCACCGCCTTGATGTTAGTTGAGAACGACAGGGTGTTGTCCAGGATCACACCAAGGTTCTTGGCGCTCTGGGAGGAGGACACAGTGGAGTTGTCAACCGTGATGGCGAGATCATGGAACGGGCAGTCCTTCCCCGGGAGGAAGAGCAGCTCCGTCTTGCCGAGGTTCAGCTTGAGGTGGTGATCCGTCATCCACACTGATATGTCTGCCAGACATGCAGAGATGCGATTCGCCACCTGGTCATCAGAAGGGGGAAAGGAGAAGATTAATTGTGTGTCGTCTGCATAGCAATGATAAGAGAGACCATGTGAGGTTATGACAGAGCCAAGTGACTTGGTGTATAGCGAGAATAGGAGAGGGCCAAGAACAGAGCCCTGGGGGACACCAGTGGTGAGAGCGCGTGGTGAGGAGACAGATTCTCGCCACGCCACCTGGTAGGAGCGACCTGTCAGGTAGGACGCAATCCAAGCGTGGGCCGCGCCGGAGATGCCCAACTCGGAGAGGGTGGAGAGGAGGATCTGATGGTTCACAGTATCGAAGGCAGCCGATAGATCTAGAAGGATGAGAGCAGAGGAGAGAGAGTTAGCTTTAGCAGTGCGGAGCGCCTCCGTGATACAGAGGAGAGCAGTCTCAGTTGAATGACTAGTCTTGAAACCTGACTGATTTGGATCAAGAAGGTCATTCAGAGAGAGATAGCGGGAGAGCTGGCCAAGGACGGCACGTTCAAGAGTTTTGGAGAGAAAAGAAAGAAGGGATACTGGTCTGTAATTGTTGACATCGGAGGGATCGAGTGTAGGTTTTTTCAGAAGGGGTGCAACTCTCGCTCTCTTTAGCCAACGGTCAGGGATGAGTTGATGAGCGAGGTGAGGTAAGGGAGAAGGTCTCCGGAAATGGTCTGGAGAAGAGAGGAGGGGATAGGGTCAAGCGGGCAGGTTGTTGGGCGGCCGGCCGTCACAAGACGCGAGATTTCATCTGGAGAGAGAGGGGAGAAAGAGGTCAGAGCATAGGGTAGGGCAGTGTGAGCAGAACCAGCGGTGTCGTTTGACTTAGCAAACGAGGATCGGATGTCGTCGACCTTCTTTTCAAAATGGTTGACGAAGTCATCTGCAGAGAGGGAGGAGGGGGGAGGGGGCGGAGATTCAGGAGGGAGGAGAAGGTGGCAAAGAGCTTCCTAGGGTTAGAGGCAGAAGCTTGGAATTTAGCGTGGTAGAAAGTGGCTTTAGCAGCAGAGACAGAGGAGGAAAATGTAGAGAGGAGGGAGTGAAAGGATGCCAGGTCCGCAGGGAGGCGAGTTTTCCTCCATTTCCGCTCGGCTGCCCGGAGCCCTGTTCTGTGAGCTCGCAATGAGTCATCGAGCCACGGAGCGGGAGGGGAGGACCGAGCCGGCCTGGAGGATAGGGGACATAGAGAGTCAAGGGATGCAGAGAGGGAGGAGAGGAGGGTTGAGGAGGCAGAATCGGGAGATAGGTGGGAGAAGGTTTGAGCGGAGGGAAGAGATGATAGGATGGAAGAGGAGAGAGTAGCGGGGGAGAGAGAGCGAAGGTTGGGACGGCGCGATACCATCCGAGTAGGGGCAGTGTGGGAGGTGTTGGATGAGAGCGAGAGGGAAAAGGATACAAGGCAGTGGTCGGAGACTTGGAGGGGAGTTGCAATGAGGTTAGTGGAAGAACAGCATCTAGTAAAGATGAGGTCGAGCGTATTGCCTGCCTTGTGAGTAGGGGGGGAAGGTGAGAGGGTGAGGTCAAAAGAGGAGAGGAGTGGAAAGAAGGAGGCAGAGAGGAAAGAGTCAAAGGTAGACGTGGGGAGGTTAAAGTCGCGAGGCAAGTCAGTTAAGAACAAATTCTTATTTACAATGACGGCCTCCCCCGGCCAAACCCAGATGACGCTGGGCCGATTGTGCGCTGCCCTATGAGATTCCCAATCACGCCTTGATGTGAAACAGCCTGTATTCAAACCAGGGACTGTAGTGACACCTCTTGCACTGAGATGCAGTGCCTTTAGACCACTGCGCCACTCGGGAGCCTTTGATACTTAAGTATATTTTTGCAATTACACTTACTTTTGATACTTAACTATATTTAAAGCCACATACTTTTAGACTTTTACTTAAGTAGTACTTTACTGGCATTCCTTTCTACTTGAGTCATTTTCTATTAAGGTATCTTTACTTTTACTCAAGCTTGACAATTGGATACGTTTTCCACCACTGTGTGTGTGTGTGTGTGTGTGTGTGTGTGTGTGTGTGTGTGTGTGTGTGTGTGTGTGTGTGTGTGTGTGTGTGTGTGTGTGTGTGTGTGTGTGTGTGTGTGTGTGTGTGTGTGTGTGTGTGTGTGTGTGTGTGTGTGTGTGTGTGTGTGTGTGTGTGTGTGAGAGAGAGAAAGAGAGACCAACCCTCTTCAACACATATATATATATATATATATATTTATTCTAGATCCTACTAGAATCCGATGTCAAATGTCTACTCTTTGCTGATGACCTGGTGCTTCTGTCCCCAACCAAGTAGGGCCTACAGTAGCACCTAGATCTTCTGCACAGATTCTGTCAGACCTGGGCCCTGAGAGTAAATCTCAGTAAGACAAAGATAATGACGTTCCAAAAAATGTCCAGTTGCCAGGACCACGAATACAAATTCCATCTAGATACCTTTGCCCTAGAGCACACAAAAGAACTATACATTCCTCGGCCAAAACATCAGCGCCACAGGTAACTTCCACAAAGCTGTGAACCATCTGAGAGACAAGGCAAGAAGGGCATTCTATGCTATCAAAAGGAAAATAAAATGTGACATACCAATTAGGATCTGGCTAGATATAGTTGAATCAGTAAAAGAACCCATTGCCCTTTATGGTTGTGAGGTCTGGGGTCCGCTCACCAACTAAGAATCAACTAAATGGGACAAACACCAAATTGAGAATCTGCATGCAGAATTCTGCAAAAATATCCTCTGTGTACAACGTAAAACAATAATGCATGCAGAGCATAATTAGGCCGATATCCACTATTTGTCAAAATCCAGAAAAGAGCCGTTAAATTATACAACAACCTAAAAGGAAGCGATTCACAAACCTTCCATAACAAAGTCATCACCTACAGAGAAATAAACCTAGAGAAGAGTCCCCTAAGCAAGCTGGTCCTGGGGCTCTGTTCACAAACACACCCCACAGAGCCACAGGACAGCAACACAATTAGACCCAACCAAATCATGAGAAAACAAAAAGAGAATTACTTGACACATTGGAAAGAATTTACAATAAAACAGAGCAAACTAGAATTCTATTTGGCCCGAAACCGAGAGTCCACCGTGGCAGAATACCGGAGCACGGTGACTAACCCAGAATTAAGGAAATCTTTGACTATGTGCAGACTAGGTGAGCATAGCCTTGCTATTGAGAAAGGCCGCCGAAGGCAGATCTGGCTCTCAAGAGAAGACAGGCTATGTGCACACTTCCCACAAAATGAGGTGGAAACTGTACTGCACTTCCTAACCTCCTGACAAATGTATAACCATATTAGAGACGCATATTTCCATGAGATTACACAGGCTCACAAATCATGCGAAAAATAAATCTAATTTTGATAAACTCCCATATCTATTGGGTGAAATACCACAGTGGGCAATCACAGCAGCAAGATTTGTGACCTGTCACCACAAGAAAAGGGCAACCAGTGAAGAACAAACACCATTGTAAATGCAACCTATATTTATGTTAATTTATCTTAACCTTTTGTACTTGAACTACTTGCACATCATTACAACACTGTATATAGACATAATATGACAGTTGAAATGTCTTTATTCTTTTGGAACTTTTGTGTAATATTTACTGTTCATTTTGTATTGTTTAAACATGTTTCCCATGCCAATAAAGCCCCTTCAATTGCAATTGAATTGAGACAGAGAGAAAGAGAGAGAGAGAAAGAGAGCAGCTCAGACTGCCAGCTGTCAATTTGTGCTAGAATCAGCTCAAGAGCTCCACTTGCAGGTGGAACCTGGTAACTTATGCCACATTGCAAACAGATACAGTATTCACACCCCTTAACTTTTGACACATTTTGTCTTGTTACAGCCTGAATTCAAAATGGATTAAATCCTGTTTGCAACAAGGCACTTAAGTAATACTACAAGAAAATGTGTCAAAGAAATGTACATTTTGTCCCGAATACAGTGTTTGGGGCGAATCCAACACAACACATCACTGAGTACCACTCTTCAAATTTTCAAGCGTGGTGGTGGCTGCATCATGTTATGGGTAGACTTGTCAGCGGCAAAGACTAGGGAGTTCTTTAGGATAAAAATAAATGGACTAGAGCTAAGCACAGGCAAAATCCTAGAGGAAAACTTGGTCCAGTCTGCTTTCCAACAGACACTGGGAGACAAATGCACCTTTCACCAGGACAATTATCTAAAACATCAGGCCAAATACACATTGGAGTTGCTTACCAAGACAACAGTTGGTATTTTATTAGGATCCCCATTAGCTGTTGCGAAAGCAGCAGCTACTCTTCCTGGGGTCCACATAAAACATGAAACATTACCTAATACAGCACATGAATAGACAAGAACATCTTAAGGACAGAACTAAATCAATTGTAAAAGGCACATGTAGCCTACATAGCAATACATACACACAAACTAGGTCAAATAAGGGAGAGGTGTTGTTTAATCTGTTTATTAAACTAGGTTTGATGTTCTTTTGAGAAATATGAGATGAAATGTAGGTTCCATGCAATAATGGCTCTATATAATACTGTACACTTTCTCTAATTTGTTCTGGATTTGGGGACTGTGAAAAGACCCCTGGTGTCATGTCTGGTGTGGTAAGTGTGTGTGTCAGAGCTGTGTGTAAGTTGACTATGCAAACAATTTGGGATTTTCAACACATTGTTTCTTATAAAAAGAAGTGATGCAGTCAGTCTCTCCTCAACTCTTAGCCAAGAGACACTGGCATACATAGTATTTATATCAGCCCATTTAATGTTCCTGAGTGGCCTTGTTACAGTTTTGACTTAAATCGGCTTAAAAATATATGGCAAGACTTGAAAATAGCTGTCATACAATGATCAAAAACTAACTTGACAGAGCTTGAAGAGTAACAAAAATCAAATATTAATGGGCAAGTATTGTATAATTCAGGTGTTAAAAGCACTCAGAGATCACTGCCAAAGGTGATTCTAACATGTATTGAGTCAGGGAGTTGAATAATTATCTAATTAAGACATATTAGTTGTATTTTTCATAAAAATGTAAAAACATTCTTCCACCTTGATAGAGTATTTTATGTAGATTGCTGAAAAAATAAATCCATTTGTATCCTACTTTGTAATAACAAAATGTGGAAAAAGTAAAGGGGTTTGAATACTATAAGTCACTGTACATTTTGGCATGAGTTTGTCATGAGTCTTGTCCTGGAGGGAGAACTGAGCGATGTCCCGCTTAGATAGGCCAGCTGCAAAGTCAAAATGGGTTATAATGTACAAATTCATGGATTTGTTGTTGCTTTTTGGTCTTAATTTAAAGTTAAGAGTGTGGTTATGGTTAGGTTTAAAATCAGATTGTATGACTTTTTGGCTGTGCCAGCTAGTGACCACTCTGAAAATCAAAACAAATTTGATGCTCCGTATACAACAGGTGTCTTACCATGAAATGTTTACATAGAAGCTCTTAACCAACAATGCCGTTCAAGAAAGAGTTCAGAAAACATTTACTTGAGTAAAAATAGTCAACAATAGTAAACAATAACGAGGCTATGTAGGTAGGGGTAAAGTGACTATGCATAGATAAACAGTGAGTAGCCGCAATGTAAATAGTCTGGGTGGCCACTTGATTCATTGTTCAGCAATCTTAAGGCTTAGGGGTAGGCGCTCCGGTACCACTTGCCCTGCGGTAGCAGAGAGAACAGTCTGACTTGGGTGACTGGAGTCTTTTATAATTCTTTGGACCCTCCTCTGACCACCTAGTAGAGGTCCTGGATGGTAGGAAGCTCGGCCCCAGTGATGTACTGGGCCGTACGCACTACCCTCTGCAGCGCCTTACGGTCAGATGCAGAGCAGTTGCCATACCAGGAGGTGATGCAACCTGTCAGGATGCTCTCGATGGTGCAGTTGTAGAACTTTGAGGATCTGGAGACACATACCAAATATTTTGTCACCTGAGGGGGAAAGGTGTTGTCATGCCCTCTTCAAGACTGTTTTGGTGTGTTTGGACCATGATAGTTCGTTGGTGATGTGGACACCAAGGAACTGGAAACTCTCAACCTGCTCTACTACAGGCCCGTCAATGTTAATGGGGGCCTGTTTGGCCCACCTTTTCCTGTAGTCCACGATCAGCTCCTGTCCTGCTCACATTGAGAGGTTGTTGTCATGGTACCACACTGACAGGTCTCCCTATAGGCTGCCGTCTCATCATCGTCGGTGATCGGGCCTAACACTGTTGTCATCAGAAAACATAACGGTGTTGGGAGTCGTTTTTAAACAGGGAGTACGAGGGGGACTAAGCACGCACCCAAGGGGCCCCAGAACAAGATTTATGACAGAAAACAGTAACCTGCTTAAATACAGGTGAACAACCCTCTGCCTGGAGACCCTTCTGAAGCACTTTGTTCCAGCCATAAAATAGGCTAACACACCAGGTTCCAGATAACCAGCTGCTGCTCTTCTGCACACGAACACACAGCTCATATAGTAGCCTCTGTGGTCAACAACAAACAAATGCACAAAGATAAACAAGCCCCAGCCAATGCCATGTAGCAGGGTTTGCAAACCTGTCAGTCACACAAATGAACCAGCAGCAAGCTTCAAGCCCAGAGACAAGATATAGTAATGTCAAGATAAACATTTTAACAAAAACACTGTAGGCCAATATCTTTTTATTAGCTGTACATTCCTCATACATGCCCTCTCAGCCCAACCCAGCCATAACACATGTATTTATGTTGGTTTTCAAATCGCTGCTAAATTCACATAGTACAGCCAGGTACAAAAATGATCAACCCAGAATTTAAGCGCTTGACAAAAAGCAATTTAAACGCAATTATATATAGGAGGAAAAGTCAGGTTGTATCAGCATTAAAAATGTTCTGTGAAAGAAAGTAAATTGTCATCTTAAACAAGTAACAAACTTTATACAAAATATCCTTCCCTCAGTTCTCTCCCCTTTTTGAACATCATTATCAGAATTTCTCAAGGCTCTCCTGTACACATCCCACAATAAAACTATGCAGTTATGACAAAATGGTCTGAGAAATTAACAGTGAACCGGGAGAAACATTCTGCTTCACAAGATTACCAAAGCCTCAATAATCATATTTAATTTACAGCTACGACCTGAAGCTAGTCCAATTGGACACCTTCTACAGCCGTCAAATTCAACTCTGAACCCCGGAGCCAGTATCACTGATTTATTGGTCCACTCTAAAATCAGGGACTGATTTAGACCTGGGACACCAGGTGGGTGCAATTCATTATCAGGTACAACAGAAAACCAGCAGGCTCTGGACCTCATAGTGGAAGAATTGAATACCCCTGCTCAACAATTTCACAGATCTTTACTAAAGCTTTTAAGAATATGAATGCATTTTACATCACTTAATCTCTTTACCGCATCTTGAAATGCAAAACAAGGTCATCTTTCAAAAACTAGAGCATTAGTGACTGTGGTTTGGGATGAACAGTGGGATAAGAGTGAGTAATGTACCTCCCATAAATGCACTACAAATATTCAGGCTAAAAAGCTCAAAACATGGAAGGTCATATAGCCAACATGATTCTTAAAGTAGGCAAAGCCTCCCACATTAGAGATAAGAAAGCCATATACAGCCTGTGTTCCCAACACCTATGGTTGACTTCCTTTCCTCCTGCGTTAAAGGACTTTAAATCACTAGAAAAAGATTCAAATGCTGGTAATAAAACTAAAATAAAAAGTATTTACAAGCAAAACGAGCCCATACTACCTTTTGTACAAACATATCAACCGCAGCCTTAAACTTTGTGGAGGGACGATTTCATTGTCCCTGGCCTGATGTTGATCGAAGCCTCTACAAACTTCAGAATCTGTGACAAGTATAATAAGTCATATGGAATATGCAGTAAATAAAAGTATTTTTTAAAAGAAAGCCATTCCTATCAACATGCCGAGCTAAAGTTAATTTTAGTCTACAGCAGATATAAGGTTCTAGATTACAAGGCTCACTTGGCACTCACTGTTGCCATGTCAAGGTCACAAACAGGTTACGAAAATAGTTGTTAGATTGGAGGGGGGGGGATGCAACTGACCACTGCATTAAGTCCCAATGTCCACCATGTGTCAAACCTCAGCTACCACCCCCCCTCCATGCACCAATAGATTACAGTAGAGAATGGAGCCATTATTTCACCAAATCTACATTTCTACAGGCCAAAGCAACTTTAACTGTTACTGTGAATGCATGGAAGGATGTGGGTTTGAGTGAAAAGAAACAGATGTCAAAAACAAATGATAAAAATAAAGTGTAAAGCGGAGTGGTTCGTAATATGGCAGATTGTATGAAGAGGGTGGACAAGGGGACGTCTTTGAGCTGTCTGGGCTAGATCACCGGTCCATCATGCTGAGGATCATCTCAGGGGTGAGATCTCCGTTGGGGGCAGCCTCTGCTACAGGCAGCTCCACTATCTCCACCCCTGCCTCTGCCTCCTCCGACTGCTCCACCACCACCTCTATGGCAGCTTGCTCAGCCTCTGGCTCATTCTTCACTATGATGTTCTCTATGACACCTGTATTCTCATCCTCCACCTGGATGATGGCTGCTGCTGAGGAGACAGAGGTAACATCAGGCATTATAACACAGCATTAAATGGGCATTTATTTAGACATTCCATGACATAGGACCAGCGAGGTGTAACTCACCTGCAGCAGCCTTGCCCTTAGGGGCAGCCTTGCTAGCTTTGGCAGGTGAGGCAGGTTTGGGCGCATTCTTGGGGGGTCTACCCCTTTTCCTCTTGACGGGCGGCTCCACAGGGGCGGGAATAGGCTTGGTGGGTGGAGCTTGCTCCAACTCCATTTCCTCCTCCTCCTCTTCCTCCAGCAGTGCTTCTTCGGCATCCTCATCCTCTTCATCAATGTCATCCAGCTCAGGATCAGCATTGTCCTCTGGAAAAGGGAACAGTTAAAAAGAGTAACACTGATCTCATTACATTCAACGAGAAATAGCAAATAGAGGTTTGGACTGAAAGAGCTTATTATAGCAAAGTCAATAGGACACTACAAATGATATGTTTCTATAAAACAGGCCTCACCACTATCGTCGTCATCATCATCATCCTTCCTTGAGCGCATCTTCCTCTTCCTCCCACCCCGTCCTCTCTTGGGTGGGGTTCCGTTCTCTCCTTCAGTAGGATCCCCATTACAGTTCTCTGCATGTCTGGCCATGGTGTTCTAAGGAGAGGAACACAAAATATTTAATAAACAAATTAAATGAAGGGCTATGTCCAAAACATGGCTGTATTCTTCCACTCAGTTCATTTACCCTGCGGGTGAAGGTCTTGCCACACTTGGTGCACACAAAGGCAGTAGGCACAAAGTTGGGGTCATGGTAGCGCCGGAAGTGCATGTCCAGGAGCTGCTTCTGACGGAAGGTCTTCTCACACTGGCTACAGGCGTACGGCTTCTCTCCTGTGTGCGTGCGCCTGTGCATCAGCATGTGACGCTCCTAGTCAATGTAAAGACAGCAAGAAACACACACATAAGGACAGAGAAACTGCTGGGAATTTTACCAGCTCCATCTCAAAACAATCAGCATTGAACCAGTTTCCATAAACTCTTGCCTTACTGCCATTGGCCTTGATTGGATATTTACTGACAAAAGGAGCTCCATCACCATAGCATCACACACACTATGCATTTACTCCCATCTAGATCCATCAATCATCCAAGGTTAGAGACAACAGGTTACAGACAGCAGGCCCTCTTACTTGTCTGCAGCAGTAGTCACATTGGTCACACTTGAAGCGTTTCTCATTCTTGTGGGACTTCTGGTGCTGAATGAGAGCATAGCGCTCGTGGAACACAGCATCACAGTAACGGCATTTCCGTCCCTGCTCAATGAACGAGTGCTGCTTACGCAGATGGACTCCTGGAGGAGAGAGGGGGTGTTAAAACCAGCTTATTGAGAGATGTCATCTGTATACACATTAGGCAAGTTCAAGCATGATGAAGTTTACGGTGGAGCTGTCCAAATCATGCTGTCATCATATTGGGATGATCAGGCCAAGTCAACGTCTAGGTATCTAACCCAGGTCACTCTTGCGGGCGATGACTGTGTCACAGTGGGGGCAGTGGAACTTGGCCACGTTCTCTGTGTGCTTCTGCAGGATGTGCATCTTCATGGTTCCACTCTGGGTGAAACGGGCGTGGCAGATGTAGCATTCATACGGCTTCTCTCCTGGAAAACAAAAAAGGAAAACACGAGTGGACAAGTTCACAACAATCAGGCCAATCACTAATTGAGTTTACACAGTATCCTTGTGGCTGTGCCTCACCTGAGTGTGTCCTCATGTGTCTCTTCAGCTTGTAGGTGTCTCTGCTGGCGTAGCTGCACAGACTGCACTGGAACGGACGCTCCCCAGTGTGGGAACGGATGTGCCGCTTTAGCTTGCTCACCTCTACACTGGCATAGTCACACATGGAGCACTTGAAGGGTTTCTCATGAGTGTGCTTGTAGCGACGATGTCGGACCAGCTCTCCGCTGGTCACAAAGGCCATGTCACAATCTTGACACTTGTGTGGTCTGGTACCTGTAGACAGAGCGATAAAACTGTATCCAACATGGACAGGACTAACAATATAGGACTGTCCTTTAATGTGACTGATGACACCATACCTGTGTGTGTGTTGAGGTGGTTCCTCAGCAGGGTAACAGTCCTGAAGGCCCTTCCACACAGATGGCACTTGTGTGGCCTCTCGTCCGTGTGGCTCTTCATGTGTCGGTCCAGGTTGGAGCGGCGGGGACAGGTGTAGCTACACAGCTCACACTGGAATGTTTTCTTCACACCTGGAGCATACAATGCCTAGAGTCAGCACTTGCAGAGGCAAACAGCACCACAACTTGAGTTACAACATTCACTATAAACAAAGGACACAGCAACAGTGGTGCTAGTAATCTCACCCTTCTTCTTGATCTTGGTGGGTTTGGGGGGCTTCATGTTGCCCACCACCTTCTCTGCGTTGACCTCAGAGAGCATCCCCTCCTGCTGCTCCTCCTCAAAGTCATAGACAGACACGTCCATGTTGTCTTTGTCCCCCTCAGTGTTGTAGCGCAGCTTGCTCTTCTTTGCTTTCTTGGCAGTCTTCTTGGCCGGGGGTTGGTAGTCTGGGTCTGTGGTCCACTGTGGGTCGTCAGGCTGGGTCTCGCAGTGCAGCTCCTCCTCCTCCTCCTCAGGCTGGACCTGCTGCTCCTCCTGGTGCTGGAGCTCATCCTGCTCCACCGTCTCCACCTCACCATTCGCACCCACCTTCACCACCTGAAGGAGGAGTAGTGTTTTAAGTTTCTTTAGAAGTAGTATATCTAGATATGTACCAGTAGCACAAACCGCTGATATAAACCCCTGAGAAAAGATGCTTCCATTAGCTCTGAATGATGTAATATCTAGTCTTGAAGTGCAGTTCTTACCTGGAAGCCCTCTGGCAGGGGCAGGGTGTGGCAGATCATAGGGTTTCCATCTTTGGGCATGGCCGTGGCGTCCACGAAGGTGCCCTGTAGCTCCTCTACAGTGGCCTGTGTTACAGGCACAGCAGAGACAGGCACCTGGACCAGCTGTAGCTCCCCAAGGCCTCCAAGCTGCTGCTCCTCCAAATTGACAACCTGCAGAGTGATGATCTGGGTCTCATCCACTGTGGTGACCGTGGCCTCGTGGGCTGTGATCACAGGGGCGTCCATCACCTCAGTCTTCATCTGCAGCAGGGCAGGGTCCAGGGAATCCATTACCATCATCTCCACATTGACTCCATCCACCAGCTCCTGGGGATCCAGGCCCCCCTCGCCCACAGGCTGCTGGTCCATTACCCCCTCTGCTGCTTGCTGGAGCAGGTCTGCCACCACCTCCTCCCCCTCATAGGTGATGCTGTCCTTGGCCTCAACCACAACATCGGTTGGTCCGCCGTCCATCGGTAATACCTGAGAGAGCCAACCCAAAACCAATCAGCACACAATCTAGCAATGTGAACTCATAACCATTTATTCATAAATGTTGAAACTGTTTTTTCAATTTGCAGGGAATTTAAATCCCTTATCAGTACCTGGACTTATGATCAACGTAGCTAGGCTTAAAAGACAGAAAATGGCATACTGTTCAGCTCACTCAAGATCTCAGACAAAGTTGATGCAACTTCCTCAGCTTCCTAAATTGTTACCTGCACCAGAAAGGAATACTTCATCTTTCTAGACCTGCTTGGCTTCCTCAATTTCTGACTCAACTCCCCTGACTGTTACCTGACACTGAACCTGTGGGGAAGACAAACAAGTTGACATTTCTACATAAACCTACTGCATGAATTGAAAGCACAGACACATTCGTAGCGAGTTGGGCGATTCTGCGAAGGGTGCAATTGCGGGCCGCAATTTTGATAGCTAGCTATATGACTTCATGTACACTAACGTCAGCTAGTCATGTTTATGTACCGCTACCAGCTGGGTTGTAGAGGGAGCTCTACCCTGTTTTGATCAATTCTATCTAGCTAGTGTCGTTGTAGCTCAAGGTAGGCTTTGAAACAGACAACGGACACTGGGTGGAAAATGAACTGCAGTAAGCTTGGAGAAGACATTTCGTTAAACAAACATCTAGACTACGTACTCATTAAATGTAGGGCGAAGGGGGACGTCGTTTTACTGGAAACGCTAGTGAAAATGGCTATCGTGGTCATTTGCTGGTTATGCATCTTAATTGTTTGAATTCGGCGTGCGCTAGAAGCCAATTTGTCTACCTAACGTTTATGTTGCTAGCTAGCTACTGTAACGTAACCTAACGTTAGCTAGTAAGATGCTGGCGCCTGCTAAAATTTGGTATAGTCTTTGCATCGTAACTTAGACCTTGTTTTAATTACCAGCTTTTAATATATGATAATTAGTTAGCTAAACTATAACGTAACAGATCAAACTAACGGTTAGCTAATTATCTAAGTTAGCTAGGTCAATGGTAGGGGTTTGCTAACGTTCGCTTTTGCGAAGGACATTGTGGGCGAAAACACTTAGTTTTGTTACTGTTGTTTCGATCATTTATAGCTTTAATAGTTCGTTAACAATACTAGCTAATCGCGTGGAAAGGGACATTACATAGCTAACTTAGCGGTCTAGCTAACCAGTTATGCGTTGAACAGCTAGTTAGCTAACTGTATGTAGCTAGCTATGATAGTTACTGTAGCAAGATTATGCATGTGCGATTTAGAAAATTCGTTGTGCTGTGCTGCAATCTGGCGCGCGCTGAGTTGATACACAACCGCGAGTTTCCATCTCGACCCGTAAAAAGGCAGGAAACAAAGACGAAGAAAAAGAAAATGGACGCTTGGCCTTAAAACTAAACCAACACGTTGAAGTCTTTAATGATCGATCCTTGCCGAAATGCAAACTAATATAGCTCCAAAAAGAGTCGTTACTGCAAAATTGTGTTGAACTTCTGGGTTATAAATGTTTTTTGCTAAATTTTCAATAACGATAGAGGGAGACAAACACCCCCCGTCTGCCGCCTGGACCGGGAGCCCCATCGTGACACCTAGAGGCCGATTAAAGCTCCTGCAAAGCTCCCCCCTTTTCTGGAAAGTACTCTTACTTTACCTGCTCTTAGTCTTTTATTTCCTCGCTGAACTTGACAGAAAGCCCAGAGTATGTTCTTCAATCTGACCGAGATGGCTGAGAATTACGCCCTTCTACTCCGGGGGTTTTAATCCTCTCCCGCTTTTTCAGAAAAGGCTCCGCACAAAATGGCGGCCTTGTGAAGTTTGTGCGCCTGTGCAGAGTGAAGGGGGGCGGTGGCGAAAGGGTGGGTGTAAACCAGTGTAGACATTGAATTATGGGGATTGGCCATGTGGGGCGCTACTTTTGAAATACCGTACACCGTCATGAATAGATAATTTTAGGTTATTTATCATAAATCTAATTGTATTGCATATGAATGTCAAGTTAAAATCTGTCGTACTCTATATTTATTTAACAGGCCTATAATAAACCCAATCTGAATGTGTCTGCCTCTAGTGTAGTTGTACCAAAATGAAAACCTGTAATCAGTTTGAACAATTTGTGTCTGCCCATCATTGCTGTGCCAAAGGCCATGGCTACAGTATCATTAGCTATGGGTCTGCTTATTTTACAATGGCCAAACGTAATTAACATAGGGAAATTATACATTCTCAAACACATTTTTATTAATAATTCATGTACATTTATTGCCAGGCAAGATATGTCAGACTATACTTTTGTAGAAATAAAATCTAAAGAAAATCATTTATTTTAATGCTGCACAATTTGAGTCATATGGAAAATAGACTTTGCTGCAGTGTTTCTATTAGCACTGGATCTCTTCATTCGTAGTCTCATCTCACCACTAACTTGAGGCACTTAGACAACTTAAAAAGCTCCTTCAGTGTATATTGTTATTTTGAAGTCCTATATAAAAAAACTGATGAATCTGCTAAGTAAATAATATACAGTGAATGCAGGTTCTCATCACACCCTGATTCCACACTATAATGGCCAGCAGGTGGCCAGTCCTAGCAGTGTGGTTGTCTGTTTAAGTGAAAAGTTGTCTGCTCCAAAAAGGCAAAGTCCAGTCCAGCACAGTTTTAAGTTTTCAATAATAAAAAAAAGAACTCCACCACCAATACAGCAGAAATAATCTTCAGTTATATCACCAGTGGCGTGAATCTCAGGAAGTGCATGGTGACTTGAGGCATCAGCACTCAAACCAAACATGAATTTACTCCAATTGTCTCAACAATGCCAACCAAATTACACTACAATTATATAACATATACACTTCCAGTGGGAATATAGATTTCCACAAAGCATATAATGATAGTATGGAATGATGGCACTGTAATAACTTTCTTCAAGCATCCTTTCCCAACTGGCATGGCAACAAGCTCCTCATCAGACTGTGGTCCTAGAATTTGGAACTGTTTCACCACCATTATTTCCTGAGGAACAACCCAATCCCTTCGATCCCCATGACTTACTTCAGTACTCCTACCAGACACTCAGTCATTCTCCACACAGACCAACGCCAACCTGCTTCATCACAAATTAAGAAAATAAGTGCATTTCCCCAGAAAAGTAATCATGTCACTTTTCCACTTCGTTCGATCCATGTCATGATTTGACACAATGATTGCAGTGTCCTTCCATCCATTCATCATCCCAGCTATAATTACATGACTCAAAAGGCAACACCACCAGACCAAAACATACTGTAAGGCAGTAAAATACTTCTACCACTCTTCATCACTTCTACAATTCCACAGTTTTCTTGAGTAGTTATCACTTATTTACACACAGGTTGGTAAAATGCGAGTTTAGTTCACTGACTTCGCGTCAAGCTGTAGATGTCATCCCAGTGTTAGTGAGTGCATGTGCAAAAGTCAGTATCCTCTTTGCATCTGGGTATATTTCACCCTGTTTGACAGTGTATACTTTAATGTGTGTATGGCATAATGGCTGTAACAGTGTGTTGACATGGGCATAACTGTATCAGTATTCCGTTCTAGTGGCATTAGAAGGCGGTGCTGGCCATGCTGCCAGGGGAGAAGAGGCGTGGCACTCCCTCCTGCAGTGATATCTCAACGTGTCTGTGGGCCAACTTCCCCTCCTCACCTGGACGGGAACACAGAGAAAGTCAATCTCACAGACACACGTCTCTTTCCCCACAAAAATCTTATCCCATTATTCCCTCATTCACTAGATCCCTCCCACAGAAAACCCACCCTCTTTGCCCGTGTACCCCTTGATCAAATCAAAGTTTATTGGTTGCATACACAGATTTGCAGGTGCAGTGAAATGCTGGTGTTTCTCGCTCCAACAGTGCAGCAATACCAAGCAATAAAACATTTTAAAACAATACATACATAATCCGGAAAGTATGAGTGATGTCAGAGACCGGAATATACTGTGTGTGTAAATGTATAATAGCTGTGCCACTAGAGATTCTGGGTTTGAGACCAGGTGCTGTCGCAGCCAGCAGCGACTGAGAGAACCATGGAGCGGCGCACGATTGACCCAGCGTCTTCCGGGTTAGGCCGGCAGGGATGTCCTTGTCCCATTGCGCTCTAGGAACTCCTGTGGCGGGCCGGGCGCAGTGCACGCTAACATGGTCGCCAGGTGTACGGTGTTTCCTCTGACACATTGGTGCGGCTGGCTTCTAGGTTAAGTGGGCATTTTGGCAAGGAGCAGTGCGGCTTGGTTGGGTAGTGTTTCAGAGGACGCACAGCTCTCATCCTTTGCCGATCCCGAGTCTAAGGGAGTTGCAGCGATGAGACAAGACTAACTACCAATTGGATACCATGAAATTGGGGAGAAAAGGGGTAAAAAATAATAAATCAATTAAATAAATAAACACACACACACACGTGGACACCTGCTCGTCGAACATCTCATTCCAAAATCATGAGCATTAATATGGAGTTGGTCCCCCCTTTGTTGCTATAACAGGCTCCACTCTTCTGGGAAGGCTTTCAACTAGATGTTGGAACATTGCTGCGGGAACTTGCTTCCATTCAGCCACAAGAGCATTAGTGAGGTCGGGCAATGATGTTGGGAGATTAGGCCTGGCTCACAGTCTGCGTTCCAATTCATCCCAAAGGTGTTCGATGGGGTTGAGGTCAGGGCTCTGTGCAGGCCAGTCAAGTTCACCGTGTGTACAGGGGCATTGTCATGCTGAAATAGGAAAGGTCCTTCCCTAAACTGTTGCTACAAAGATGGAAGCACAGAATCGTCTAGAAAGTCACTGTATGCTGTAGCGTTAAGATTTTCCTTCACTGGAACTAAGGGGCCTAGCCCGAACCATAAAAACACCCCCAGACCATTATTCCTCCTCCACCAAACTTTACAGTTGGCATTAGGGCAGGAAGTGTTCTCCTGGCACCTGCCAAACCCAGGTTTGTTCGTCAGATTGCCAAATGGTGAAGCGTGACTCATCACTCTGGAATGCGTTTCCACTGCTCCAGAGTCCAATGGCGGCGAGGTTTACACCACCCCAGCAGATGCTCGGCATTGCACATGGTGATTTTAGGCTTGCGTGCGGCTGCTAGTCCATGGAAACCCATATCATAAAGCTCCCGACGAACAGTTCTTGGGCTGACGTTGCTTCTAGAGACAGTTTAGAACTCTGTAGTGAGTATTGCAACCGAGGAAAGACGATTTGTATGAGCTATGCACTTCAGCACTCAGTAATCCCATTCTGTGAGCTTGTGTGTCCTACCACTTCGCAGCTGAGCCGTTGTTGCTCCTAGACATTTCCACTTCACAATAATAGCACTAACAATTGACCGGAGCAGCTTTAGCTGGGCAGAAATTTGACGAAATGACTTGGGAAGGTGGCATCCTTTGACAGTGCCATGTTGGAAGTCACTGAGCTCTTCAGTGAGGCCATTCTACTGCCAATATTTGTCTATGAAGATTGCATGGCCGTGTGATCGATTTTATATACCTGTCAGCAAATCTGTCGTTCTGCCCCTGAACAGGCAGTTAACCCACTGTTCCTAGGCCGTCATTGAAAATAAGAATTTGTTAACTGACTTGCCTAGTTAAATAAAGGTAAAAACAAAATACTTTTGTATATATAGTGTATATACATACAAACATACAGTGCATTCGGAAAGAATTCAGACCCCTCGACTTTTACCACATTTTGTTACGTTACAACCTTATTCATCAATCTAAACACAATACCGCACAACGACAAAGCAATAACAGGTTTAGACATTTTTGCAAATTTACTACAAATAAACAAATACCTTATTTACATAAGTATTCAGACCCTTTGCTATGAGACTCGAAATTGAGCTCAGGTACGTCCTGTTTCCATTGATCATCCTTGAGATGTTTCTACACCTTGATTGGAGTCCACCTGTGGTAAATTCAATTGATTGGACATGATTTGGAAAGGCACACACCTGTTGACAGTGCATGTCAGAGCAAAAATCAAGCCATGAGGTTGAAGGAATTGTCAGTGGAGCTCCGAAACTGGATTGTGTCGAGGCACAGATCTGGTGAAGGGAACCAAAAAATGTCTGCAGCATTGAAGGTCCCCAAAAACACAGTGGCCTCCATCATTCTTAAATTGAAGAACCACCAAGACTCATCCTAGAGCTGGCCGCACAGCCAAACTGAGCAATCGGGCCATTAGGGCCTTGGTCAGGGAGGTGACCAAGAACCCAATGGTCACTCTGACAGAGCTCCAGAGTTCCTGTGTAGAGATGGGAGAACCTTCCAGAAGGACAATCATTTCTGCAGCACTCCACCAATCAAGCATTTATGATAGAGTGGCCAGACAGAAGTCACTCCTCAGTAAAAAGGCACCTAAAGGACTAAAGGGTTACTCTGGTCTGATGAAACCAAGATTGAACTCTTTGGCCTGAATGCCAAGTGTCACGTCTGGAGGAAACTTGGCACCATCCCTACGGTGAGGCATGACGGTGGCAGCATCATGCTGTGGGGATGTTTTTCAGTGGCAGGGATTGGGAGACTAGTCAGGATCGAGGGAAAGATATGATAAAAACCTGCTCCAGAGAGCTCAGGACCTCAGACTGGAGCAAAGGTTAACTTTCCAACAGAACAACGTCCTTAAGCACACAGCCAAGACAACGCAAGAGTGGCTTTGGGACAAGTCTCTGAATGTCCTTCAGTGGCCCAGCCAGAGCCCGGACTTGAACCCGATCGAACATCTCTGGAGAGACCTGAAAATAGCTGTGCAGCAACACTCCCCATCCAACCTGAGCGCTTGAAAGGATCTTCAGAAGAGAATGGGAGAAATTTCCCAAATATAGGCGTGCAAAGCATGTAGCGTCATACCCAAGAAGACCCAAGGCTATAATCGCTACCAAAGGTGCTTCAACAAAGGGTCTGAATACTTATGTAAAATGTGATTTGAGTTTTTGACTTTATTTGCAAAAGTGTATTGTGTATATAGATTGATGAGGGGAATTTAAAAAAAAAGGATGTAATGTAACAAAATGTGGAAAAAGTCAAGGGGGTCTGAATACTTTCCTGAAGGCACAGTACATACACAGTTGAAGTCAGAAGTTTACATACACCTTAGCCAAATACATTTAAAAACTCAGTTTTTCACAATTCTTGACATTTAATCAGAGTAAAAATTCCTTAGCTCAGTTAGGATCACCACTTTATTTTAATAATGTGAAATGTCAGAATAATAGTAGAGAGAATGATTTATTTCAGATTTATTTACTTCATCACATTCCCAGTGGGTCAGAAGTTTATATACACTTACTTAGTATTTGGTAGCATTGCCTTTATATTGTTTAACTTGGGTCAAACGTTTCAGGTAGCCTTCCACAAGCTTCCCACAATAAGTTGGGTGATTTTTGGCCCTTTCCTCCTGATAGAGCTGGTGTAATTGAGTCAGGTTTGTAGGCCTCCTTGCTCGCACAAGCTTTTTCAGTTCTGCCCACAACTTTTCTATATGATTGAGGTCAAACATAACAATGGTCATTATGGCCAAACAGTTCTATTTGTGTTTCATCAGACCAGAGGACATTTCTCCAAAAGGTACAAACTTTGTCCCCATGTGCAAACCGTAGTCTGGCTTTTTTAATGGCAATTTTGGAGCAGTGGCTTCTTCTTTGCTGAGCGGCCTTTCAGGTTATGTCGATATAGGATTTGTTTTACTGTGGATATATACTTTGTACCTGTTTCCTCCAGCATCTTCACAAGGTCCTTTACTGTTGTTCTGGGATTGATTTGCACTTTTGCACCAAATTACATTCATCTCTAGGAGACAAAACGCGTCTCCTTTCTGAGCGGTATGACGGCTGCGTGGTCCCGTGGTGTTTATACTTGCGTACTATTGTTTGTACAGATGAACGTGGTACCATCAGGCGTTTGGAAATTGCTCCCAAGGATGAACCATTTTGTTCCCCCTGAGGTCTTGGCTGATTTCTTTTGATTTTCCCATGATGTCAAGCAAAGAGGCACTGAGTTTGAAGGTAGGCCTTGAAATACATCCACAGGTACACCTCCAATTGACTCAAAAAATGTCAATTAGCCCATCAGAAGCTTCTAAAGACATGACATAATTTTGGGGAACTGGTATTGTGATACAGTGAATAAGTGAAATAATCTGTCTAAACAATTGTTGGAAAAATTACTTCTGTCATGCACAAAGTAGATATCCTAACCGACTTGACAAAACTATAGTTTGTTAGCAATAAATTTGTGGAGTGGTTGAAAAGAAGTTTTAATGACTCCAACCTAAGTGTATGTAAACTTCTGACTTCAACTGGAAGATCTCCCTTATGAAACATTCATTTTTTATCTTTCTACTCACCAAGCACCAGCAGCGCTTGTTTGGCAGCATCCCTCACATCCTCCTTGTCTGATCGACAGAGATAGACCAGCTGGTCGATGCTCTCTTTGGCCTGCAGAACATAAAAACAGAGTGGACTCAACAGTCTGAATCCAGACACTAGGGTAGGTAGAGGTAAAAAACAGATGAAGCATAGAGATTGTTGAAGAGATGTGACTAATAAGTGGTGAGACTGACCTTCAGACATGCAAGTGCTTTACAGCCACACACTCGCGTCTCCACACTCTCATTCTCCAGAAGCTCCAGACAGCTTACTAGGGCCTGGGGTAAAATACCAAAATACACTATAACTTACGCAAACAAACATAAATCCACACTGGTGATCCTAGCAACAAGATAACACTTTTTAAGAAGTGCATTTTAAAAGTGCTACAGTGAGTAGGGCCTGAATTAATGCATCTCGGTCTCACCCTCTCTCGATGACGTGGCTGGTCGGCGAGGCTCCGGAGCAGGGAGCTGGCAGAGGCAGACACTTTACCCCGCGGGTCCCTCAGCAGTAGGCTGACAGCATGCAGGCCCTCCCTCTTCAGGCTGCTCTCTGGAGGCCTCTTCAGGGCCTTCACCAGTACCTCCTGGTCCCCTGACTGCAGGCTCTGAACCAGCCACACTGGGGGGGGATGGGTGGAGGACGGGGGGAGAAGAAAAAGAAACAGGGTAGACAGTGTGTTGTGGAAGGAAGAAGGTAGTAAAAAGAGAGTGAATGAGGAAGGATGGAATGGCGATAGAAAGAAGAGAATAGAATGAGGTGAGTATGTTTTAATGGGTGTGGTGAAACAACAACAAGAGCAATCAGCCTTTTAAATCATGTTCATTCACACATTCATCATGACTGAGCATAGATCCAAATGTCCGTCTATGACCTAGTACACATTAACTTATTCATTCAAACTAACTCCACGCAATAGTCAATCTCCCAGACACTAACCCTCCTCCGCTAGTTCAATGATGTGTGTGTCCAAATCGCTCACTCCCTCGGCCTCTAGGTAGCTCCAGAACTGGAAGAGGGTCAGCATGTCTCTGGCCACCACTCCCCCACGCTTGGGCAGCCTCCTCTCCAGAATTCTCTCCACCAGACGCAAGAACACTAGATACAGCACAGAGAGATGGGTCAGACGTGACAAGATGGCACATCACAGCTATACACTAATGTGTGTATATATGTGACATCATATAGGCCACTGGAACCAAAGCCAGGAGCATTGCTGATCCAAACTCCTTAGGGAGAGTGTTTTAGACCATGTATCACTATGTTTAAATATTATATATGCCATTTAGCAGACACTTTTATTCAAAGTGACTTACATACATGTATGGTGGGCCCGGGAATCGAACCCACTACCCTGGCATTACAAGCGCCATGCTCTACCAACTGAGCTACAAAGGATCATATTATAAATCATATAATGCATGATAGACACACACAGAGACACAACAACCGTATCACACCTGTGTCTGCCAGGCCAACTCCTCTCTCGGGCAGTCTGTTGGTGTAAGCAGCGGTCAGAGTTGTGAGGAAAGCGTCTGTGGAGGTGCTGTACACACTGCCATCATCCGTACACTGTTGCCATAGCAATGTTGCCCCTTGGCACTGTTCTAACTGGGGAACCACTACTCCAGGACAGAGAGGCAGTAGAAGGCAGGCAGATGGAAAAGAAAACAAGTTAGAGATGGTAGTAATTGAATCATTTAAAATGACAGTAGTTAACCTTAGTCATTATTGCCTTAGCTCTGTCAGTGACTAAGCGAATATGCTGTTTTATTGTCCTCCTTACAGCAATAATGAACTCACCCTCATCTGGCTGAGTGGCTCCTCTAGGGGTCTCCTTGGCAACACGTCTGATGAGCTCGAGGACGCGGGCCTCCCTGAGCAGGCGGTCCAGAGCATACATCTCCCCACAGCGCAGAGGCCCAAAGGTCCCCAGCCTCTGCACAGCATCAGCCATTAGGAGTCATAGGTACCACATAGCCAAAATCAGGACATTTGGCAAGACCACATATGTCAATTTGAAATTGTTTTATTACATTACAACTGGGAGCTGTTGCTCTGCTTATCGATCATGTTGACAGTGCAACAAAAATGCAAGATCCAAGTAGAACTTATGTTTGAGATTTGAATTCTTAAACTCATTTGGTTTAGTCTCATACATAAGGGGACCATGGGGTGATTTGTTACTCATATGAGTATGTCATGTTACTCACCAGAAGTTGTGCACTGCAGTTTTTCAGATGGACCAGTAGTGTATGGTCTAGAGCCTGGCAGCCTGTGCTCACAGGTCCAGAGGAGTGGGACTCCCAGCATCTCTCCTCACAGCACTCATCCTCCCCAGCACTCTCCTCTGGTGGCCTGCTGGGGGCGCTGTGGTGCTCACTAAACAACAATCACACAGGAGCCCAGGTATGAGCACATCAGGAGTGTTGTTTATTTGTACTTTAATTTTTATTTTATTTAACTAGGCAAGTCAGTGCAAGTTGTTACCCTAGAGTGGTACCCTGTAGAGCCATGGCTTACATATCATTCCACCTTTAGACCAGATGAGGGCATTATCATTCAGAATACCAATGAACTTTTCTTATCCTTACTAACATCCAGCATATTTATTTGTGTGTTACACCACTAGATGGTAGTAAGTAACCACACAGAAATCCAACTAGCTCCTCCACCAGCAAAACTTCTCATCTTTAAAACTGACTGAAGGAACATAGAGAGGGAGGCCATTTTATGGACCCTGACCTGTCTGTCACACTCCTTTTCTCCCCATCCTCATCCTCCTCTTCATCCTCCAGGTCTGAGGTATTGAGGAAGTCAAAGCTGCCGAGAGCCGTCTCCACCGCCAGACTCTGGACACTGGACGAACAACTGCATGTATGGCCCTTCAGAACACACACGTACACATGTTATAGAGAGACAGACAGACATGCACACACAGTAACAAAAGCATACATTTTTCAGCAATCCATATCACTGCCAGAAGTCCTGATTGTAAGAATACACCCCGTATTTGGAAAAGGATCATCTGAGGAAAGTATCTGGGAACAAAACAGTGTGTTCTAAAATGATGCCGTGATGAAATGAAGAATAATAGAGAAACTCAAATGCATCTGTGTTTCCTCTCGCCTTGTCAGAGGGTTTGGCTCAGTGAGCTCTGATGCTTATCTGGGTCTCAGTTGGGAAGAAGGTGGGTGTGTGTACGTGTAAGAGGCTGACGACCGCCCAGCGACAGTACACACATCTCCCGCTGCAGCATTGTGAGATGGAAACATTTAGACTGAGCTGAAGGGCAGGAAGTTCCGCACCCTGAACCCAATCCCACAGGGGACTGTGGGATTATGGAACTCTGAAATCTACTCAACCCCCACCAACGTCCCCCTCACTCTTATGAAGTGGTCATTTCCATTGTCAGGTACAACATAAAACACAAGAGACAGAGCCATATATGTACACACTACACAGACACACACTTCACACACACAGCTATAACTTACTGTTAATGTTTCCTCCAGTAGTCTGAGCTCCTGCTCCAGGACCTGTAACTCAGGAAACTGTCCCCTGTAGTCATCCAGAGAGGCGATGACTGCACTCAGGGCTTCCTCAACTTCACTGTCCACAGCCTGCTGCTTCTCACCCTCTGTGGGGTTGGCCACTACTACAGGCCCAGGCTTCTCGGCCTCCTCCACCACTGCCCTGTGGGCAGTATATGATATTTCCTCTGTGCTCTGGGTCTGTGCTTGTGAGTCTGCCCTGAGATCCAGAGACGTACCTTGCTGAGACACGGCATCAGTCCTAGTGGGTGCAGAGCTCTGGAGTTCTGGCTCTACCGCTGAAACAGCCCCTGAAACAACCTCTAACCCAGTGTCTGACTCTATAGACCCTGCAGAATACCTGCTCTCTGGCCTGCTCTCCTCCATGGTGACAGTAGCTGGGGCGAGTGGCTCAGATGGTTCCCCGACCACCACAGTCTCAGCTAGGACAGGGGCTGACTCCGCCCTGGCAGGCATCTCCATCTCAATATCGTTTATAGAGATCCCAGACTGCAGGGAGGTGGCCTCAGAGGGCTCCACTGATTCGCAAGTTGACCTGTCCATCAGTACGCCATCGGCACTGTTCTCACTGATATGGCTGAGGGAGCGTGAATAACGTGTTTGGCCGTTAGGCACAGCCTGTTTCCCAGAATCCTCCTCTTTCCCTGCTGCTCCAGTGTCTGGCTCCTCCTTCTGCACATTCTCCGGTTTGGCTAAGCGGGTAGGGGTGGAGGTGGCAGAGTCTCTGGGAGCAAAGGAGATCTCAATGGAGGGCGCGGCGGCCTGAACCTCTAGCTGGACCAGACTCTTGTTGGCATGACGCAGCCCCAGGGACAGCTGGGGGCTGGACGAGTCATCTGACGACTCCGAGGAGTTAGACCAGGCTGTGCCATTCTCCATCTCCTCCTGCCTCCTCAGCATGTTCTACAGTGAGAGGGAGAGAAAAAAGAGAGAGAAAGCGAGACAGGAGGAGGGAGGAAGAACACAAGAGTGACAAAGTCAAATGGAGACACTACCATCGAGTTTTGAAGATGGGACTAGTCCAGCAGACATTCAGTATTACTGAGAGTCAGATAGACAGAGGGCTGAGGGCCCCAGTAAACCCATACCAAACATTATAAACCAGAGCATAGCTGCCTGGCCTCTGGCCCAGAAAGCAAACAAACTCCCTGCTCCCTTTAATTAACATCTCATTTATCAGGCCTCTGCTTTCGCTGGGCATCCAGGCCCCACCTCAATGAAACAATAAGAACAAATACACGCTTCATATTGAGAGCTGGAGGCTGCGTCTGATCCCCAGCTCTCTCGGTCATTGAGAATACTACTAAAGACTATTTGAAAACCCAACAAGGAACATAACATCTAAACATAAACACAGAGATTCTATAGTGGCCAACCCTACAGAGGTTCTAAACAATTGACAGCACAACACAATCTACAAAGACCTACTGTGAGTTCCTCTACGGAGGTTCTATTACCATGCTCTCCCACAAATACCACACCTTTAACTAGTAACTACTGAGGGATTTAGTGGGATGTCTGTAGTGGCCAGCAGCACTTACGTCAGTCTGCATGTTAGCAGAGCCCAGATGGACTGAGGAGACGTCACTGCAGGAGCAGCTCTGAGACAGTCTCTCAGCCAGAGTGTCACGGAACACATCCAGCAGGGACCAGCGGTGTTTGGGGGACATCATGCTCCTTGACAGACTCCTCGGAGCCGTCTTTACACCACCAGGTAAAGCAGGAGAGGGCCGTGAGAAAGGTCCACTAGTGGACCAATGCAATTACACATCACAGCTAGACTACACAGTCGTTCCCTTCACCCTAACTCAATCAAGTTATTGAATTAAGACAAATAGGTGCTGGAGTATTTAGCTGGCCCATTGACAAAACAGACCAATACATCCTGCTAGCTTTGTGAACCAGCGTACGTGTACAGAAAACCTCCTGATGCAGCACAACAACCACCACTGACAGACAACATGTTGCATTACAGAACATGTCCTGGATACTTGGCAGCAGATTAACCTTGCGGCAGGCTAACAGTGAGTCACCAGGGAGGAAAAAGATAAGGCTCAGTACAGCTGGTAGAACTGTAGGAAGCTTTGTGCGCCATTATGAACATAATTAACTATAGCTGAGACACCCCCTTAAAGGAAAACTTCACCCAATAACTATTTTGGTATTTGTTTAATTAGTCCCTTATTGATATAGTCCCAAAATGTTTTGCCTGTCAGCAATCAAGCTTGAGATCTATAACTTTCAAAATACAGAAATACAGTCGGCATAATGCCTTTTGCATCATATGATGCTGCGTTTTGAAACATGTGACAGTTACTGTCTCAGATGGAAAAATCATTCATCAAAGAGTGCCTCTGAGGTAGAATGGATGAGATGACAGCAGGAGACTTCCGGTGCAATGGATGGAAATTAAATGGGTTGAGAGGGCAGATTCATTCGAAGGAACCATTCCTCAATTACAGCTCATTACTCCGTGGATTATGGACCATATTAAGAAAGAGGACACTGTTTGAGCACAGGGTTAGAGTCAGGGTACTCACATAGAAGGCCTGTTCCCGTAGCGAGGGGGTATCAGGAGGACTCTGGTTGTAGGTGGAGAAGCGTTTGTTCACCGTGGGGGGTTTGTTGACAGTGCTGGCGGCCGAGGCTTGGTCATCCTTGTCGAAAGGGCTGACGGAGATAAAAAGGGCACAGAAACTTAATACTAGACCCATACACAAATATATGCGCACCACACATACATGTTCGTGAACTAGTGGTGGTATCCACTTAAAGCAGGTCTCCACACTGCAGGTAGCCACTCACTTCCAGGTGACCTCCAGGCTCAGTTTGATTGTCCCCAGGTCATTGATGTCCACAGCCACCGTCCGGGGTAGAGCAGCAAAGAGGTCTTTGGTCTCACATGACACGTTCCCCACTACCACATGATTGGCCAAGCTCTTCAGCTCTGTCACCTAGGAAACCATAGTAAGACATCACAATTAGTGATTCTGGTATGATCTAAATCTCTCCAAACCCCATCCCGATGCCTGCACTCCAAACCCCATCCCGATGCCTGCACTCCAAACCCCATCCCGATGCCTGCACTCCAAACCCCATCCCGATGCCTGCACTCCAAACCCCATCCCGATGCCTGCACTCCAAACCCCATCCCGATGCCTGCACTCCAAACCCCATCCCGATGCCTGCACTCCAAACCCCATCCCGATGCCTGCTCTCCAAACCCCATCCCTGCTCTCCAAACCCCATCCCTGCTCTCCAAACCCCATCCCAGATGCCTGCTCTCCAAACCCCATCCCAGATGCCTGCTCTCCAAACCCCATCCCAGATGCCTGCTCTCCAAACCCCATCCCAGATGCCTGCTCTCCAAACCCCATCCCAGATCCCTGCTCTCCAAACCCCATCCCAGATCCCTGCTCTCCAAACCCCATCCCAGATGCTTGCTCTCCAAACCCCATCCCAGATGCCTGCTCTCCAAACCCCATCCCAGATGCCTGCTCTCCAAACCCCATCCCAGATGCCTGCTCTCCAAACCCCCCTTGTTCATTCATTCTGTGTCTCCTGACTTTCCGATCCCTTGACATTATTGGGGAAAGTAATGAAATCAGTGAGGGAGAAAAACAAGCACATATCCAGCTGCTCTCCTCTCACTGAGCTGTTATATCCATTACCTCTGAGCCTTCGCTTCACACACAGATGTGACAAAGTGAATGTGAGTGACGATCTGTGTGTGTGTGTGTGTGTGTGTGTGTGTGTGTGTGTGTGTGTGTGTGTGTGTGTGTGTGTGTGTGTGTGTGTGTGTGTGTGTGTGTGTGTGTGTGTGTGTGTGTGTGTGTGTGTGTGTTCATCTGTATACTAGTTTTAGGCCAGGATTTGCTGCTTCATACCTTTATTGATAGGAACTCTGTGATGAGAGGCAGAAAGACCATGTCCTCGCTGTCCCACACCTGCTTGCCATTGATCTCCATCCTTCCCCTCAGCTTCCAGCGCTGCCGCCCATACTTCATAAAGATCTGAAAGGTCAGGGGTCAGGTTTAGGTTCAATATGGAATAACAGAAACACACAATGAGCCAGTCACTGTCACATCTATCTTGGTCTTCACACATTTGCTCATTCTTAAGCCTTCGCTGAGTCATTTGTGTTTGTGCTGAATGCGGAGTAAAGATCTGGAGGTTCTGTTTAAAGGTGCCTTCTCCCTGCGAGGGAATGGAGTGTGACACTGACTCACATTGATTATGCTGTCAATCATCACTAAATCTATGCATGTTAAACAGACGGAGGCAGTGCTGACACATGAACGCCTTTCCTTTTCCAATTACCCTCCTCCTGCAGTCTGCAGATAGCCCAGCTCTGAGAGGCCATGTTACTGTGGCATATACACTCCCTCACTCCCTCCACCAGCACTAACGCTTAGAATGGTGACGCTATGGCAGCCATGCAGAAACTACTCCTGCAAGGACAGCAAAAGTGGAGGGAACAGAGAGAGAGGGAGATAAAAGGAGAGAGAAAGAAAAACTCACCTCATACGTGTCCCCAGCACAAAGCCGTGCGAACCCTGCTAGACCTGCAACAAACAAATGTTTCAAGACCACATACAAGCAAACAAACAATCTTACAATGCAACCTTTTGATTGGAATAGACCAACCATACACTGGGGTCCAGAGTCACAACAGACAAAGAAGATGGATACACTGACATAAACGTACCCTTCATCTTAACATGGAACTCCCCCAGCTGGTTTTCCAGCTCGCTCTCCAGCATGCACATGTTCTGCAAAAAGCAGGAGAGCGAGAATGTTTTGGAAAATCCTTCAAAGCAAAAACATTAGGCAGTCAACACTACAATCGTTGTACTAATATCATAGAGCACAGCTCTGGGGGAACGAGAGCACCTGTTCTTAGTCCGGTTACCCTACAGTCTTTGAACTCAGTCTCAGGACAATGACTCTGTCCTCGGCTTCCTGTATATCTGATCCTGGCACTCCCTCCCTTCTTTCCCTCACTGATCAACTCTCCTCTCTCACCCCTCACCTCTGTGTACTCTTTGTAGCCTTTGTTGGCCTCAGAGAGGCTCTCTCTGGCCTCGCGGCTGCCCTGGGAGACGGTGTAGGCCTTCACCATCTTATTGGCCCCATCCCTCAGCCGGTGCTGCATACAGTAGGCCTCATACAGCTCGTCAATCTGAGGAGGACAAAACACAAGGATGGTTACTTTCATTTGGACTTTTACAGTGGTTATACAATTGTATATCTTTATTATATATATATTTTTTAAATGTTTTATTCACCAAACACTAAAACACACTGCACACCCTAAAACTCTTCATGAATCTTTTTCAATCATAGTCATCCATTTAGTGGTGACATATTGGAGTTCCATTATCATGGAACCATAAAGCATGTAATTGCACCATAATCCTTCCTTTGGTCTTTGACAGTTTAACGACCTCTGAAAAAAAGTGTGTCTGGAAAATTAAGAAGCGACTGCAATACAGTGGAACTCCGGATGGTGATATTCCACTGCAGCGGCTTCAGGCTCTATGGTGCTAACCGTGGAAAAGTAATAGTTCGTTTGAATTGGAGACTCCATGTGGCTTTAAAAATTGTAAAAAGGACTTGGGGTGAACATTAGGAGCTTACTTCCTAAACTGGATTACATCAAGATCTGCGCCTAGCAGACTAATCCGGACATTCTGGTATTGACCGAAACTTGGATCTCTGGGGACATTCTGGACTCTGATATACATATTGAGGGTTATAATGTGTTCAGAGCTGACATACAGGGTAGAGTGGCCATTCTTATTAAAACATCTGTCTCTTTACTCAAATATATTTCCCTTGCCCAAAAACATTAGAGCTATTATCTTCAAGCCTTGTCTAGGGAACAATGTATCCATAACCGTTATAGGGTTGTACCGTCCTCCCTCGGCTAACCTTTGTGCACTCGAGGAGTTAACTAGTTTGTTGTCTTCTTTTACTAAATCAGAAGTTACTATACAGGGTGACCTAAATTATGATTGGGAAATGCAGGCTTCAGACAATCTAAAAGACATGTGTAATGATCTAAACCTGACCCAGCTGGTGACTAAGCCTACACGGCCCAATCCTAAAGATCCATCAGTCCTCCACTACCTCAACCCTAATTTTAACGAATACACAAGAGAAATTGTGTTTCTACTGGTGTCTTCGCCAAAGACATTAGTGACAATTCCCCAGTTGTTTGTGTTAGAAATGTGAGAACACAAAAATCTCAGCCTCGTGTCATCACAAAGAGGTACTTTAAAACCTTCAGTCAACAGCCTTTTTACAGGATCTTTATTTTAGTGACCTTGACTGTATTTCAGCTATCCCGGAACCTGATTTATATTTCAGCCTTTTTGCAGATGTCTTCAAATCTTTGTGGGCAATCATGCTCCCTTCAAAAAATGAAGGGTTAAAGGCAGATGGAATGTCTGGAACACTCCGGAATTATCAGAAGTAATTCGTAAAAGAGATGATGCTTGGATCAAAGCCAGGAATACAGGCTTGGTCCCGGACTGGCAAGCTTTTAAGCAACTGAGGAATCATTGTGTAAGACAAAATCAGAAAGGATAAATCTGATTCTTATGTAACTGCTCTTTCAGATTGTAATAGGAACCCTGCTAAATTCTTGAATAATGTGATATCCTCCTTTCTGCCACAACAAATGAATTCAGACACTGCCCTCATTATGTAAAAAAACGCCATCATTGATGTATTTAATCACCAATTGATTTCAGAGGGCTCTCTCTTTGAAATAACTTCTAAGCCTATTCACAATGACATTGAGCTGGATGCTGATAGGGGAAACTTGACAAATGATCAGATAAATTAGTCAAAGCTTTTCTTTTAGGCTATTTACAGAAAAATAAGTCCTGGATGCTTTGCTAGCAGTAGACAACAAGAAATCCACAAGGGCCAACCAATTGCATTCCGGTCTGCTTAAGTGTGAAGCGACCATCACTGCTGGCTCAATAACCCATAAAAACATTTTTTTTTTTACATTGTTATCAGGGACATATTCCAAAAGTATGGAAATCAAGTCTTGTGCTGCCACTCCATAAGGACAGGGATAATAGTGATCATCATTATCAACCCATTTCAATGCTTCCTTGTCTAGCTAATATTCTTGAATCCTTGGTAAATGTACAACTTTGTTCTTTTTTTATCTGAGAAATATATTTTGAATGTAAACCAATCAGGGTTTAGGTCGGTTTAGGCACTATTACACTTTAGTTAATAATCTTGTCGAAGCATGAGTTTACATGTTCACTCATTCAATGGATCTTCAATCAATGTGTTCCCGCATATAAATACTTAGGCATTTGGATTGATATGGATTTGATGTTTAAAAAACATATAAACTCAGCATGAAAAGAAACGTCCCTTTTTCAGGACCACGTCTTTCAGAGATAATTCGTAAAAATCCAAATAACTTCACAGATCTTCATTGTAAAGGGTTCAAACACTGTTTCCCATGCTTGTTCAATAAACCATAAACAATTCATGAACATGCACCTGTGGAACGGTCATTAAGACACTTACAGACGGTAGGCAATTAAGGTCACAGTTATGAAAACATAGGACACTAGAGGCCTTTCTACAGACTCTGAAAAACACCAAAAGAAAGACACCCAGGGTCCCTGCTCATCTGCGTGAACGTGCCTTAGGCATGCTGCAAGGAGGCATGAGGACTACAGATGTGGCCAGGGCAATAAATTGCAATGTCCGTACTGTGAGACGCCTAAGACAGCGCTACAGGGAGACAGGACGGACAGCTGATCGTCCTCGCAGTGGCAGACCACGTGTAACAACACCTGCACAGGATTAGTACATCCAAACATCACACCCGCGGGATAGGTACAGGATGGCAACAACAACTGCCCGAGTTACACCAGGAACGCACAACCCCTCCCTCCATCAGTGCTCAGACTGTCCACAATAGGCTGAGCGAGGCTGGACTGAGGGCTTGTAGGCCTGTTGTAAGGCAGGTCCTCAACAGACATCACCAGCAACAATGTCGCCTATGGGCACAAACCCACCGTCGCTGGACCAGACAGGACTGCCAAAAGTGCTCTTCACAGACGAGTCGTGGTTTTGTCTCACCAGGGGTGATGTTCGGATTTGCGTTTATCGTCGAAGGAATGAGCCTTACACCGAGGCCTGTACTCTGGAGCAGGATTGATTTGGAGGTGGAGGGTCCATTATGGTCTGGGGCGGTGTGTCACATCATCATCAGACGGAGCTTGTCGTCATTGCAGGCAATCTCAATGCTGTGCGTTACAGGAAGTCATCCTCCTCCCTCATGTGGTATCCTTCCTGCAGGCTCATCCTGACATGACCCTCCAGCATGACAATGCCACCAGCCATACTGCTCGTTCAGTGTGTGATTTCCTGCAAGACAGGAATGCCAGTGCGCTTGCCATGACCAGCGAAGAGCCCGGATCTCAATCCCATTAAGCACGTCTGGGACCTGTTGGATCGGAGGGTGAGGGTCTTGCAGGTGCCTTGGTGGAAGAGTGGGGTAACGTCTCACAGCAAGAACTGTCAAATCTGGTGCAGTCCAAGAGGAGGACATGCACTGCAGTACTTAATGCAGCTGGTGGCCACACCAGATACTGACTGTTACTTTTGACCCCCCCTTTGTTCCGGGACACATTATTCCATTTCTGTTAGTCACATGTCTGTGGAACTTGTTCAGTTTGTCTCAGTTGTTGAATATTGTTATGTTCATACAAATATTTACACATGTTAAGTTTGCTGAAAATAAACAGTTGACAGTGAGAGGATGTTTCTGAGTTTAGATGAACTGGTTAACAAGCTAAGATTTAAAGTTGGCTTTTTCTACAGAAACAGATTGTGCCTTTCTCTAAACAGCAGGAAGCAGATTATCCAGTTAAACTTTTTATCGGTTCTCTATTATGGCAATATTATTTATAAAAGTGCAGCTGCTACGACTCTTAAACCTTTGGATGCCATAGTGTCCTTTATTTTGTTACAGGTGACAGTTTTTGTAATCATCACTGCATCCTGTATCAAAGGGTTGCCTAGACTTCACTAAAGACCTGTAGATCTCTACATTACTCCCTTTTAGTTTACAAGGCCCTACTTCATAAATTTGTCTTATCTAACTTGCATTTTTTAAATTTTACCTTTATTTAACCAGGTAGGCTAGTTGAGAACAAGTTCTCATTTACAACTGCGACCTGGCCAAGATAAAGCAAAGCAGTGCGACTAAAACAACAGAGTTACACATGGGAAAAACAAAGGTACAGTCAATAACACAATAGAAAAATCTATATACAGTGGGTGCAATTGAAGTAAAGAGGTAAGGCAAAAAAAATAGGCCAATAGTGGCAAAGTAATTACAATTGAGCAATTAACACTGGAGTGATATATGTGCAAGTAGAAATTATGGTGTGCAAAAGAGCAGAAAACAAATATGGGGATGAGGTAGGTAGTTTGTTGGATGAGCTATTTACAAATTGGCTGTGTACGGCTGCAGTGATCGGTAAGCTGCTCTGACAGCTGACGCTTAAAGTTAGTGAGAGAGATATAAGTCTCCAACTTCAACGATTTTTGCGATTCGTTCCAGTCATTGGCAGCAGAGAACTGGAAGGAAAGGCGGCCAAAGGAGGTGTTGGCTTTGGGGATGCAAAGACTTATAGATGACCTGGAGCCAGTGGGTTTGGCAATGAAAATATGTAGCGAGGACCAGCCAACAAGAGCATACAGGTCGCAGGGGTGGGTAGTAATTGGGGCTTTGGTGACAAAACGGATGGCACTGTGACAGACCATCCAATTTGCTGAGTAGAGTGTTGGAGGCTATTTTGTAAATCTCCAAAGTCAAGGATCGGTAGGATAGTCAGTTTTACGAGGGTGTTTGGCAGCATGAGTGAAGGAAGCTTTGTTTTGAAATAGGAAGCCGATTCTAGATTTAATTTTGGATTGGAGATACTTAATGTGAGTCTGGAAGGAGAGTTTACAGTCTAACCAGACACCTAGGTATTTGTAGTTGTCCACATATTCTAAGTCAGAACCGTCCAGAGTAGTGATGCTAGTCGGGCGGGCGGGTCCAGGCGGTGATTGGTTGAAGAGATGTATAGATGCCGGAGTTGCCTAACCCATTCACAGGATTGGTTAACTCTTGAGTTCCTAGGGTATCCACTGAGCTTGGTAAATCTGCATTTAGTTTTAATGCACCTCTAAATTAAAATTTCATTTCAATGTTCTGGTGCAGTTTGAGCAATTTAAAGTACTGATTGGCGACTTATTTGTGGAGGAATGTAACAGTTTTTCTGGGTGATTCATGATGTTTTCTTTGTGCTTTAATGTTTATTAAAACACAAAAGATTAAAACAATGATGTTGTATATACAGGGAGCATTTGTAAAAGAGACCTGGGTCTTTCCTGTTCAAATAAAGGTTCAATAAAATGCATACTAACTCCCAGTGACACAAAAGCTGACAACGTGCAACCTCAAAAAATACAAAACATACAACCTCTGACACACACAAAAACAACACTGTCTGCGTGCCCCATCAAATAACATTGTAGCAGGCTCTTACAGATTAAACTTTTATTCACCTTGTCCAGAACATCACAAATTGTTTTCAGTTCACGGGATAAGTGTGTTTTCCCAGATTTTCTAAATCAGTGAACATCGCTTCCAGCACTGAGCCTCATTCACTAAATGACACCCCACTATCTCCCCACTTTCAGATACCCTGATTCATTACAGTGAGTGATCCAGAATGTCAGGCCCACACTGTCTGTGTGGATACATACGCTGAGCAGCCTGAATGAATTAGTAAACAGACAAACACCATGAGAGCTCCATTCACCAAAGTTGACTCCATGGGAGATGTGTTTTATGAGTATGTGAACGGGTGCATCACGATCCTTTCATTCTGATAGCATTGAGAGCACCCCCCCCCACCCCCACCACTCCCTCGTTCTTCACCTTCACACACTTCTGTCACATTCCCTCCATTTCATGATGATCACAGAGCGCTAGCTCCACCTGACTGGTCTGGTCCACTTAGCCACGACTGCACATAACAGCACTCTGTAACTACATTCCTGATGACCCACTCATACGGTCTCAACATGTTGCTTTGATGACTATCATCTTTGTTACATAAAACTACCCTCCATGTGTGTTTACGATGAAACACTAGCTGGTGTGTGTTTACGATGAAACACTAGCTGGTGTGTGTTTACGATGAAACACTAGCTGGTGTGTGTTTACGATGAAACACTAGCTGGTGTGTGTTTACGATGAAACACTAGCTGGTGTGTGTTTACGATGAAACACTAGCTGGTGTGTGTTTACGATGAAACACTAGCTGGTGTGTGTTTACGATGAAACACTAGCTGGTGTGTGTTTACGATGAAACACTAGCTGGTGTGTGTTTACGATGAAACACTAGCTGGTGTGTGTTTACGATGAAACACTAGCTGGTGTGTGTTTACGATGAAACACTAGCTGGTGTGTGTTTACGATGAAACACTAGCTGGTGTGTGTTTACGATGAAACACTAGCTGGTGTGTGTTTACGATGAAACACTAGCTGGTGTGTGTTTACGATGAAACACTAGCTGGTGTGTGTTTACGATGAAACACTAGCTGGTGTGTGTTTACGATGAAACACTAGCTGGTGTGTGTTTACGATGAAACACTAGCTGGTGTGTGTTTAAGATGAAACACTAGCTGGTGTGTGTTTAAGATGAAACACTAGCTGGTGTGTGTTTAAGATGAAACAGATTTCTGGAGTGAGTAATGGTGTGTCTCTCCTCTAACTTCATTCACAGCAGCCAAAAACAAAGACACCTGCTAGACTACCAGCTAGTGAAACACGGTTCTGAACAGCCTGCATAACCCATCAGCTTTGGGAGAGAGGTTAACCTGGAATAGAGCTACACTAAGTAGGCAATAGGCATAGGTCACTGTGTGTGTAGAGGTCAAACAGGACCAAAAGGTCAGACTAGCGGAAAATCACCATATTTAACAGGACAGGTCTGCAGAAGTCCAGCATGGCCAATGCTTCTCCATTGAGATGTGATGATTAAAGCCAAAGTGTTCCCCCGTGGAGCTGACTGGGAGACTGAGCAGAGGGGGAGAGGGGGAGCCACCAAATCCTCTGCATTGCAGAAGCACTGAGCAGAGCAGACTGAAGAATTACAAACAATAAATGACTGTACTCTGGCACAGAACTTTACATACGTAGGCTCACGTATTGCACTTTCAAACACACTCATATAGTATTAAACATGAGCACATAAATGTAAACATACACACATCGGGCTGGCCACAGAGACGCCATGGCTCCACGGGGTGGGGGGTGACAAAAAGAAAAAAGCAGCTCTTTAAATTTGAATGTACAGGGAGAGGCGGAGCCAGGCAGAGCTGCTGGAGTGAGGGAGAGCCAGATTGATTCCTCTGTCATCCCAATCAGCCCCCTCTATCCATCTGGAGGTGGTTACTGATGGTTACTGTGAGGCTGAGGCAGACTCAGCCGGGCAGCCTTCATCGCTCACCAACTGCTCCAGCCCAAGACTCTCCCTCCCTTCCGCTCTCTCTTTCTCCCTCCCGCTCTCTCTTTCTCCCAGAGGAACTACGTGCCCCACAAGGGAGGCCCTGTTCAGGAACATCTCAACTATGACACATCTGTTGTAGTCTAATCGGTCGATTAAAAGCAGTCATCGCCGTTATTTTACCAGAACACCCCCCCCAATCAGCCCTGAGACAGACCGCTCAAGGACCCTTCAGAATGATAACCAATCACTGCTGTTTCCTTCTGGAGGGGAAATCAGCCTAACTGTCACCAGGAAAGGGAAGGGCAGGTCAACAAGTGGTTAAGTTTACTTTCAAATTCAAAATAAACCCTCTGATCTCCTTACCTAGGTGATTGGCCATGACATTTGACCCCTAGGAGGTGAGGCTCCCCCTGCTTGTAAAACAAAAACTAATCATACATCAATAAGGTAGGAGGAGGAGGAAGACGAGGATGTGTTCCTGTGTTGCTGCAGCTGTCAGGTTAACAGCCAGTTCAGTATACTCCTCTCCCAGGATAGGGTTAAAACTCTCAGAAAATAAACCAAGAATGTGAGACTAGCATGAGGCCGCCCCCTGCTAGTGAACCATGTCCAGGCATACTGTGTGTGTGTGTGTGTGTGTGTGTGTGTGTGTGTGTGTGTGTGTGTGTGTGTGTGTGTGTGTGTGTGTGTGTGTGTGTGTGTGTGTGTGTGTGTGTGTGTGTGTGTGTGTGTGTGTGTGTGTGTGTGTGTGTGCAAACACAGGGCTTGTTTTAAAAGCTAAAGGGCAGCACTCTCAATGGTCACTAATTCATAAACACAGTGAACAAGCAAAGAGCTGCTGGACCTTACCCCTAGACTGAAGCCTGCCAGTTACACCCACACAATCAGTGTTAGAGGCCCATTCTGTCTGAGGCCTGCTGTAGTGTGTGGGTACTCAGTCGTAATAAAATGAAAACCTACATAATGTATGTATCATTTTTATTAACACGCCGTCCCACATCTATTTCTATCCGACACATCAAAGATAAATAAACTTTGCGCTTGTTCAAGTTAACCAATCACACAATAATTTTCTGTTCTCTCTCACACACACACACACACGGCTTACCTTGCTTAGATGGAACTCAAGCCGTCGCATAAACCTCTCAACCACCTTCACTTGCTGTTGGAAGAAACACAAGGACTCCTCTTTCAAAATGATGCTCAAATAATGGATATAATGTAATCTGGGAAAAATGGATTGCTGTCTGATTATTTTACAAGACCTAAACTTTTGGATTAAGCTCATATGATTACTGTGTGATACTGTACAATAGATTGGGTGAATAATATAGAAGACAGGGTCAAACTCACCTTATCCAGCTCATAGAGAAACCCCTGAAAAAGAACAAGAAAATCACATGACTATACAGTCCAGTAAAAACCATTACACGGTCAAGTGAGCGTACAGCCATTTTATGGCAGATTCAAGATATGGTGGTACCTACCAGACGAGAGTTCCTCTTGGATTCCCTCATTTGTCGGCTCAGGCTGTCCAGCTCTATCTGGTGCACCTGCAGGTAAGACCTGAGACAGACACATGGCAGGTACATTTCCTGTTTGTCTGAACAGGCATGCATGACAATAATATTTTGTGCAAAAGCGTATGTGTATGTGTACTCACTGCAGGCCTCGCTTTAGAGCTTCGTAGACCTCATCCAGCCTCTCTGGCTGGGGCACCTTGGGCGGTGGGGATTTGGCGGAGAGGGTGAACATCCTACTGGCTCTGGAGGGCTTCCTGGTGACCCTCGGGGTGCTGAACACCGACAGGTTCCTAAAACACAACACACAAAGCCTTTTCCTAACTGTGCTGCTGAAACTGTAGCGCTTCAATCACTGTGACGGTTGGTGAGTTGATGGAATCAAGTGAGAGGGATTTTAACATGCTTTTCAAATGCTATGGAGATAAGTCTAATTCATACACAACAGGCCGAAGACATGTGTGGAGTGTCCCATCTCCAGCCCACCCTACCAGAGCAGTGAAGCATGGATGTGCACAGTCAGGGGTGATGATAACATTCTGAGTTGATGAATAAAATGATCAATATCACTTTATAAAATGCAACAGGTAATCGATTTGAGGAAAGACTCCTCTTTCACAGATGACAGGCCATTCAATGGGTTACGGAAGAGAGATGTGTCTAGGCTGCTCATATTCTCTTCAGCAAGATACTGCCTGATCAGTCAAAACACCTTTCCTTCAGACATATAACTCTAGTAAGTGCTTTATATTAATGCATTTCTTATATGTAGGTTGCAGAAGGAATGTGCCAAATGCAAGCGATGGATTTCCTCTCTTCCTCTGCATCTCCTGATGCACTGTCTTTACTCTGTCTCTCTTTAGTACAAACTCCTGCTCCTATTACTCCTCTAGCATACACACTCTATTCTCCTCTCTCTGTTCTTCCTTTAATATTCTGACTCCATTCTCCTCTCTCTGTTCTTCCTTTAATATTCCGACTATTCTCCTCTCTCTTTTCTTCCTTCAATATTCTGACTCCATTCTCTCTCTGTTCTTCCTTCAATATTCTGACTCCATTCTCCTCTCTGTTCTTCCTTTACTATTCTGACTCCATTCTCCTCTCTGTTCTTCCTTTACTATTCTGACTCCATTCTCCTCTCTGTTCTTCCTTTACTATTCTGACTCCATTCTCCTCTCTCTGTTCTTCCTTTATTCTGACTCCATTCTTCTGTTCTTCCATTCTGACTCCATTCTCTCTGTTCTTCCTTTACTATTCTGACTCCATTCTCCTCTCTCTGTTCTTCCTTTACTATTCTGACTCCATTCTCCTCTCTCTGTTCTTCCTTTACTATTCTGACTCCATTCTCCTCTCTCTGTTCTTCCTTTACTATTCTGACTCCATTAACTCTCTCTGTTCTTCCTTTACTATTCTGACTCCATTCTCTCTCTCTGTTCTTCCTTTACTATTCTGACTCCATTCTCCCTCTCTGTTCTTCCTTTACTATTCTGACTCCATGATCTGTTCTTCCTTTACTATTCTGACTCCATTCTAGCCTCTCTGTTCTTCCTTTACTATTCTGACTCCATTCTCCTCTCTCTGTTCTTCCTTTACTATTCTGACTCCATTCTCCTCTCTCTGTTCTTCCTTTACTATTCTATCTCAAGGCCATCAGACTGTTAAACAGCCACCACTAACATTGAGTGGCTGCTGCCAACACACTGTCATTGACACTGACCCAACTCCAGCCATTTTAATAATGGGAATTGATGGGAAATGATGTAAATATATCACTAGCCACTTTAAACAATGCTACCTTATATAATGTTACTTACCCTACATTATTCATCTCATATGCATATGTATATACTGTACTCTACATCATCGACTGCATCCTTATGTAACACATGTATCACTAGCCACTTTAACTATGCCACTTTGTTTACTTTGTCTACACACTCATCTCATATGTATATACTGTACTCGATACCATCTACTGTATGCTGCTCTGTACCATCACTCATTCATATATCCTTATGTACATGTTCCTTATCCCCTTACACTGTGTATAAGACAGTAGTTTTGGAATTGTTAGTTAGATTACTTGTTGGTTATCACTGCATTGTCGGAACTAGAAGCACAAGCATTTCGCTACACTCGCATTAACATCTGCTAACCATGTGTATGTGACAAATAAAATTTGATTTGATTTGACTATTCTGACTCCATTCTCCTCTCTGTTCTTCCTTTACTATTCTGACTCCATTCTCCTCTCTGTTCTTCCTTTACTATTCTGACTCCATTCTCCTCTCTGTTCTTCCTTTACTATTCTGACTCCATTCTCCTCTCTGTTCTTCCTTTACTATTCTGACTCCATTCTCCTCTCTGTTCTTCCTTTAATATTCTGACTCCATTCTCCTCTCTGTTCTTCCTTTACTATTCTGACTCCATTCTCCTCTCTCTGTTCTTCCTTTACTATTCTGACTCCATTCTCCTCTCTCTGTTCTTCCTTTACTATTCTGACTCCATTCTCCTCTCTCTGTTCTTCCTTTACTATTCTGACTCCATTCTCCTCTCTGTTCTTCCTTTACTATTCTGACTCCATTCTGTCCTGTTTTCTGGCAGATGGACCTTCATTAATAAATAACTTTCATTTTCCTCCATTCTACCAGAAAATAAGGAATACTTTGATGATCACTTTGTTGATAGACCAAAGCTCCCCCACACACACATGTGTATGTAGAACATATGCTGCTATTAAAAACTCAGCTTTGAAGGCAGGAAAATTACAATGAACAATAAATATTTTTCCCTCATGAAAGGAGAGGCCTCCAGTGCCGCTGCCTCAGGAAGTGTGGGCTTTACAGGACGTCCTGTCAGGTGGGGCTCGAAAGTAGACACACAGTCTATGGTGTGTGTGTGTGTGTGTGTGTGTGTGTGTGTGTGTGTGTGTGTGTGTGTGTGTGTGTGTGTGTGTGTGTGTGTGTGTGTGTGTGTGTGTGTGTGTGTGTGTGTGTGTGTGTGTGTGTGTCAAATAGATGAGTGTGTATCACAAATCTTCCAATGTCGAGAACAGTAGCCTAGAGCTGCATTGTTGAATGTGTAGAAAGTCAACACAGAAGTGTACTCACCATTAAGGTCTATAACAGTAATGTACACGTGACCTTATCAGAGGGAGTGTCCTCACCTGTAGGGCTTATCGTAGGAGTTGACCCCGGCAAAGGACTGGCTCCTAGTGATGGATCTGGAGATGACTCGGCGCGATGGGCGCACGGAAAGGGACATGGTGGAGACAGCTCTGGAGGGACTCCCTGCAGAGGCAAAGGAAGGCTTTAGAGGTTGCACAACGACACACAAAAGGGGGACAGTTTGCCTACTCTGTCCGGGAACTGCAGGAAAACACCACAACAAAATGAGCACAGCAGAATTTATATAATTGAACCATGTTTCTACTGGCATTGTTCTTTCACAAGAACTCTTATGCAATGTTTTTTTCTCAAATACAAGTTCCTGAAATCTTGTTAGGTCCATGCACTCTTGGTTCGGTACACCTTGAGCCTTGTGAATCAAACATGTTACCTAATAAGCTGCAGGGGCTGCACCCTCCTGGGCCACAATACCAGTTCTTCACATCAAAGCATTTTATTATCAATCTACCCCTAAGAGCTCTTGAAAAGATTATGTAAGAAAAATCTAATCTAATGCCTTGCAGAGATGTTGCTCTGTGCATATCTCTATTGCATGAACAGTGATGTCCAAAAGCAACTCTAGCATAAGACACAGAAGTACATTATTTTCGGATTAAAAAAGTACCAGCAAGTTTTGGTTTGTAGCAAATCTGCAGATTCAAATGATCTTACAATTCAACATTCATTTGATTATCTAACGTTCAACATGCCATAATTTGCCTTAATGCATCTGCCATAATACATTAAGCAACTACAATGTTAAATGTCAAAGGCAGTGTAAGTGTTTCTGTATTGTCGGCCTGCCTTCCCACTGCCCTACCTCTCCCCTGTCCCCTTTGCTCTGTGCACCTTCATATTCCCTCCCTCTTCCTGTGGTGAAGCAGTGAGGGTACTGTGTGTCACTGCTTCCACACTGGAAACAAAGGCCAGTGAAGATCCAGGGATAACAGTGACACAGTGCAGACTGCAAACACATTACTGCTGCCTGCCCACTATCTCTGTTCTCTACCACACGCGCTCTTCCTCTAGAGCTGCCTGCCCACCATCTCTCTGTTCTCCACCACCCACACTCTTCCTCTAGAGCTGCCTGCCCACTCTCTCTGTTCTCTACCACACACACTCTTCCTCTAGAGCTGCCTGCCCACTCTCTCTGTTCTCTACCACACACACTCTTCCTCTAGAGCTGCCTGCCCACCATCTCTCTGTTCTCTACCACCTATGCTCTTCCTCTAGAGCTGCCTGCCCACCATCTCTGTTCTCTACCACCTATGCTCTTCCTCTAGAGCTGCCTGCCCACCATCTCTGTTCTCTACCACACACACTCTTCCTCTAGAGCAGCCTGCCCACTCTCTCTGTTCTCTACCACACACACTCTTCCTCTAGAGCTGCCTGCCCACCATCTCTGTTCTCTACCACCTATGCTCTTCCTCTAGAGCTGCCTGCCCACCATCTCTGTTCTCTACCACACACACTCTTCCTCTAGAGCAGCCTGCCCACTATCTCTGTTCTCTACCACCTATGCTCTTCCTCTAGAGCAGCCTGCCCACTATCTCTGTTCTCTACCACACACCCTCTTCCTCTAGAGCAGCCTGCCCACCATCTCTCTGTTCTCCACCACCCACACTCTTCCTCTAGAGCTGCCTGCCCACTCTCTCTGTTCTCTACCACACACACTCTTCCTCTAGAGCTGCCTGCCCACTCTCTCTGTTCTCTACCACACACGCTCTTCCTCTATAGTTGCCTGCCCACTCTCTGTTCTCTACCACACACACTCTTCCTCTAGAGCTGCCTGCCCACCATCTCTGTTCTCTACCACCTATGCTCTTCCTCTAGAGCTGCCTGCCCACCATCTCTGTTCTCTACCACACACACTCTTCCTCTAGAGCAGCCTGCCCACTCTCTCTGTTCTCTACCACACACACTCTTCCTCTAGAGCAGCCTGCCCACCACACACACTCTTCCTCTAGAGCTGCCTCTCTGTTCTCTACCACCTATGCTCTTCCTCTAGAGCAGCCTGCCCACTATCTCTGTTCTCTACCACACACACTCTTCCTCTAGAGCTGCCTGCCCACCATCTCTGTTCTCTACCACACACACTCTTCCTCTAGAGCAGCCTGCCCACTATCTCTGTTCTCTACCACCTATGCTCTTCCTCTAGAGCAGCCTGCCCACTATCTCTGTTCTCTACCACACACACTCTTCCTCTAGAGCTGCCTGCCCACCATCTCTGTTCTCTACCACACACACTCTTCCTCTAGAGCAGCCTGCCCACTATCTCTGTTCTCTACCACACACACTCTTCCTCTAGAGCAGCCTGCCCACTATCTCTGTTCTCTACCACACACACTCTTCCTCTAGAGCAGCCTGCCCACCATCTCTGTTCTCTACCACACACACTCTTCCTCTAGAGCTGCCTGCCCACCATCTCTGTTCTCTACCACACGCACTCTTCCTCTAGAGCAGCCTGCCCACTATCTCTGTTCTCTACCACACACACTCTTCCTCTAGAGCTGCCTGCCCTCCATCTCTGTTCTCTACCACACACACTCTTCCTCTAGAGCAGCCTGCCCACTATCTCTGTTCTCTACCACACACACTCTTCCTCTAGAGCAGCCTGCCCACTATCTCTGTTCTCTACCACCTATGCTCTTCCTCTAGAGCAGCCTGCCCACTATCTCTGTTCTCTACCACCTATGCTCTTCCTCTAGAGCAGCCTGCCCACTATCTCTGTTCTCTACCACACACACTCTTCCTCTAGAGCTGCCTGCCCACCATCTCTGTTCTCTACCACACACACTCTTCCTCTAGAGCAGCCTGCCCACTATCTCTGTTCTCTACCACACACACTCTTCCTCTAGAGCAGCCTGCCCACTATCTCTGTTCTCTACCACACACACTCTTCCTCTAGAGCAGCCTGCCCACCATCTCTGTTCTCTACCACACACACTCTTCCTCTAGAGCTGCCTGCCCACCATCTCTGTTCTCTACCACACACACTCTTCCTCTAGAGCAGCCTGCCCACTATCTCTGTTCTCTACCACACACACTCTTCCTCTAGAGCAGCCTGCCCACTATCTCTGTTCTCTGCCCACCATCTCTGTTCTCTACACACACTCTTCCTCTAGAGCAGCCTGCCCACCATCTCTGTTCTCTACCACACACACTCTTCCTCTAGAGCTGCCTGCCCACCATCTCTGTTCTCTACCACACGCACTCTTCCTCTAGAGCAGCCTGCCCACTATCTCTGTTCTCTACCACACACACTCTTCCTCTAGAGCAGCCTGCCCACCATCTCTGTTCTCTACCACACACACTCTTCCTCTAGAGCTGCCTGCCCACCATCTCTGTTCTCTACCACACGCACTCTTCCTCTAGAGCAGCCTGCCCACTATCTCTGTTCTCTACCACACACACTCTTCCTCTAGAGCAGCCTGCCCACTATCTCTGTTCTCTACCACACACACTCTTCCTCTAGAGCAGCCTGCCCACTATCTCTGTTCTCTACCACCTATGCTCTTCCTCTAGAGCAGCCTGCCCACTATCTCTGTTCTCTACCACCTATGCTCTTCCTCTAGAGCAGCCTGCCCACTATTCTCTGTTCTCTACCACACACACTCTTCCTCTAGAGCAGCCTGCCCACTATCTCTGTTCTCTACCACACACACTCTTCCTCTAGAGCTGCCTGCCCACCATCTCTGTTCTCTACCACACGCACTCTTCCTCTAGAGCTGCCTGCCCACCATCTCTGTTCTCTACCACCTATGCTCTTCCTCTAGAGCTGCCTGCCCACCATCTCTGTTCTCTACCACACACACTCTTCCTCTCTGTTCTCTTCTCTACACACACTCTTCCTCTAGAGCTGCCTGCCCACCATCTCTGTTCTCTACCACCTATGCTCTTCCTCTAGAGCTGCCTGCCCACCATCTCTGTTCTCTACCACACACACTCTTCCTCTAGAGCTGCCTGCCCACCATCTCTGTTCTCTACCACCTATACTCTTCCTCTAGAGCTGCCTGCCCACCATCTCTGTTCTCTACCACACACACTCTTCCTCTAGAGCAGCCTGCCCACTATCTCTGTTCTCTACCACACACACTCTTCCTCTAGAGCAGCCTGCCCACCATCTCTGTTCTCTACCACACACACTCTTCCTCTAGAGCAGCCTGCCCACTATCTCTGTTCTCTACCACACACACTCTTCCTCTAGAGCAGCCTGCCCACTATCTCTGTTCTCTACCACCTATGCTCTTCCTCTAGAGCAGCCTGCCCACTATCTCTGTTCTCTACCACCTATGCTCTTCCTCTAGAGCTGCCTGCCCACCATCTCTGTTCTCTACCACACACACTCTTCCTCTAGAGCTGCCTGCCCACCATCTCTGTTCTCTACCACCTATGCTCTTCCTCTAGAGCTGCCTGCCCACCATCTCTGTTCTCTACCACACACACTCTTCCTCTAGAGCAGCCTGCCCACTATCTCTGTTCTCTACCACACACACTCTTCCTCTAGAGCTGCCTGCCCACCATCTCTGTTCTCTACCACACACACTCTTCCTCTAGAGCAGCCTGCCCACCATCTCTGTTCTCTACCACACACACTCTTCCTCTAGAGCTGCCTTGACACAGTACAAAGTATTGACCACGTGATCTGCACTTGTATCGAGGATAGTAATGCAGGGGATGACAGAGAGAAAAATAAACATAAGTGAGAAGGGTGGGCTTTCCTAGATAAACTTCCAGTGTGTGAGTGTCTCTGAGTTCATTGTATTCAGCAGTGGCGTTCCAGGCCCTGACACTAGGGACTTTGTCGCAGCATTAGTGACATCTCCATCACACAGGGCCCAAAACAAGGTCCTCTTTGATAGAAGAAGAAAAAAGGGAGCGATTGAGACTAGATTAAACACACACCAAATCACCAGGGACTCAGCCAGGACAAGAGCCCAACACAGAGAGCCAGGCCCTGTGAGGTTAGGCAGCCTCAGGTGAGCCAACTATTGGCAGGCCTCAGGCACAGATATTATAGCTTCAAGACACAGGATCAGCCCGGCTGTTACCCACACATTAAATGGAATTCTAAAGTGTAGTTTTAGTCTGTGGCAGCTACAGTTCTACTGAGCAGTGTGGTTTTGGTCAGACCCTTTAGTTTTATCAGTGTTGTCGTGTTTGGTCAGCAGCACTGACATCAGTTCCTTAGATACAGAGATGCATCCCAGCCCTAAGGAAGGAAACCAAGGTTCATTTTGGACTTGCAGGAATAATGTAGTCAGGATTCAGCAGTCACAGCTGGTCATTTCCATCTATGAGCACCAACATGTGAAGTTAATATGAGCATGTCAAATTGGGTGTCAAATGAAAGCTAAGAGTCTATATTTTTGAGAAATAAAAGGCACATATACAGTACATTTTCAACCATTCTAAAAATGTGGAATAAGGAAAGACTTGATTTCTACCAAAGAACTCTTAAGGTATTTGAAATACATCAAAACAAAATAATGTGGAAGCAAAGACCCCTGTCAACTAATAGCAACACATTTATTTTGGGAGACATCTCTCTTCCTTCTGTAAGTTTAAGATATTTCCTCATTTCTCTCCCTAATGACGAGTGACAATAATGAAAGTTCACAGAAGTAAAGGCAGACCTAGCAATTAGTGTTCTTACTGATACCAATTTTGTTTATTAATTATTAAGTGATTCAAACTCAAAATTGCTTTACATAATCAATAACATAATTTCTGCAATTGAATTGGCTACAATGGGAAATCATAGTAGTCAAAGCACAGTTGGTTTCACAAGTTTGGACAGAACAGTACAGTAGAGCAAAGTAGAGTATAGTTCAGTAGAGTACATTAGAGTTGGGTACACTATAATGTACTGCATTGTACTGTACTAAACTCTACTGTAATCTACTCTACTGTGCTGTGCTGTACTTTGATGTTCAAACTTGTGAAAGAGACTTGGTCCGGACTAGGGCATTGTGGTGACCGTATTACCCCCACACCGGCTGTCACGAGTCATGAAGGAAGTCAAATTCCACATGACCGTTTAGTCACGGTAATTTAGTCACGGCTTCTCCAACCTCTGATGCTGGTCATTAATAGCCTACCAAACTTGCTAACTGCCTGGTACTCAGCACTCTATTGTCCCTCTATCACTCTAACATCAACACAAATGTATTCTAAAATCTAATCAAACACTTTATGAGAGCCCATGAGTTCATGTTGCACAACATTTCTATAGACTATGCAAATGCCCAAGAAAAAAAAGTGATGTCCGCTAATAAAAAGAGGATCCCATCAGCTTTCTACAGGCCTATGATATTTATTTCTCTACTTTCCTAATATTAAGCACATAGCTTATATTTACAACAGGAGTATAGCCTACCTGGCTGGCATGGAAATAAACCACAGGGAAAAGCGTCCTCCAGTCTCTATTTAAGTGCATAGATGACATGTCTTTTCCCCGCTGCCCGTTTCGATACAGGTACATGACAGAGGTCCATTCCAAATCAAAATGTCATACACATTATTTACTATATGTAAAAACAAGATTAAATCAAGAATAGTCTGATGGGTGACAATATTAGCCTATCACCTGTGAATGATATATTATGACTTATATTATGATGCCCAGCATAAGAAACGATGCCTTTATTTTGCGACTTGTTCGAATCCTAGTCACACACCTCATGTAGCCTATATGTTTTAATGAGGTTTGTATCACACCTCATGTAGCCTAGCCCATAGGCCTATATGTTTTAATGAGGTTTGTATCACACCTCATGTAGCCTAGCCCATAGGCCTATATGTTTTAATGAGGTTTGTATCACACCTCATGTAGCCTAGCCCATAGGCCTATATGTTTTAATGAGGTTTGTATCACACCTCATGTAGCCTAGCCCATAGGCCTATATGTTTTAATGAGGTTTGTATCACACCTCATGTAGCCTAGCCCATAGGCCTATATGTTTTAATGAGGTTTGTATCACACCTCATGTAGCCTAGCCCATAGGCCTATATGTTTTAATGAGGCCTAGCCCATAGGCCTATATGGTTTAATGAGGTTTGTATCACACCTCATGTAGCCTAGCCCATAGGCCTATATGTTTTAATGAGGTTTGTATCACACCTCGTGTAGCCTAGCCCATAGGCCTATATGTTTTAATGAGGTTTGTATCACACCTCGTGTAGCCTAGCCCATAGGCCTATATGTTTTAATGAGGTTTGTATCACACCTCATGTAGCCTAGCCCATAGGCCTATATGTTTTAATAGTCTAGCCCATAGGCCTATATGTTTTAATGAGGTTTGTATCACACCTCGTGTAGCCTAGCCCATAGGCCTATATGTTTTAATGAGGTTTGTATCACACCTCATGTAGCCTAGCCCATAGGCCTATATGTTTTAATGAGGTTTGTATCACACCTCGTGTAGCCTAGCCCATAGGCCTATATGTTTTAATGAGGTTTGTATCACACCTCGTGTAGCCTAGCCCATAGGCCTATATGTTTTAATGAGGTTTGTATCACACCTCATGTAGTCTAGCTCATAGGCCTATATGTTTTAATGAGGTTTGTATCACACCTAAACATAACTTAATATAATTAAGCACATGAATCTGCTTTACAAGGGGTGTAGAGCCTAACTGGCATATATAAGCAATTATTTGCTTGACAATCACTGGCTGATGAAATTAAGACCGCTAGTTCGGACTAACCAAATTGATGAAGCACTACTTGAGTTTCTGTGCCATGTACAGTACATTTTATAGTAATAACTATGATTTCATATACACAAATCATATACTGTGTCAAAACTTAAGTATAAGTGGTATTACACAACACTATTCGCAAAAGTATTCCACATACACAGACCTTCAAGAGGATCCTTCTCATTATGGGCATCATGCAGTAAACAGGAAACAGGTAAGCGACACATTACCCTTCCTTTACTCTAGTGTTCAGCCTCGGATGGTTACCCTGCTACACCCCCCACCCACACACAGATCAGCGCAGTGAGGAGCCAGTCAGCCAATCTAACAATACCTCCAGTCTGTAATGCCTGGTTCCTACCTGTCCCAGAAGAGATGGGTCAGCCTGGGAATAAATACAGTGAGGTCACACGATGTGGAAATCTATTGAGAGTGGCATAAACATAAAACCATGCGAGCTGTACGCCACATAACTACAGGCTTCCATTGGTTTCCATGATGAGTGTGGTTATGGCTGGACAGGGCCCGAAGCCCATGGACACGATCACGCTCATTGTTCTGCTGCCTGGCTGGTCTCGTTCCAGGACAGTTCTAGAAAACAAAGCACACAGGGGCCAGCCACTCCACTATCCCCCACCACACCCTGACATCACTGCATCTTTCACACACACTCTGATCACGCTCAGCATTGTTCTCAACATCTCAATGTGCATATCACACCTGCAGGGCAAAGGAAAGACTCATGCATGGGTGTTTATAAACAGGGTGTTGGTTTACATGGTGTCTGTCTGTGAATGAGTGTGAGGGAAGAAAGAAAACACACTGGCTGTTTTGTGATCAGCCACAGAGAGGGTATCTGGGGTAACAAAAGCCCTAATGACATTGCCAATGGAGATGAAGTTAGGCTTCGGATACAGGCTGCACCCCTCATCAGCCAGCCCGTCTCCCACTCCGCTCTGACATTCCAAACATGGTGGAGATAAGCAGGGTCTACTGTCTCCTAACCAAGGGGCACACAGGCCCTGATGAACACAGGACCTTTACACTGATCAGAGGGGGAAGCCGCCTGTGTTGCAGAACTGAACAGCAACAACAGTGGGGGTAGGGTGATGGGGTGGAAGGGCATGCCAGTTCCCTAATACAACACTGAGCTGATGGACAGGGAAAGGGCTAGTCGGCTTTAAAAACAACACTGGGGACAGACAGCGGAGCAACAAGCACAAGAGTTTACACAGTTTTGAGTCATCCACTAACTCCACATGCAGTATAAACATAACTTACTGACCTTATCATAACCATTAAACCTCTGGATAATAGGAAATGGACTGGAACTACAGTACCAGTCAAAAGTTAGGATACACCTACTCATTCCAGAGTTTTTCTATATTTTTACCATTTTAAACATTGTAGAATAACAGTGAAGACATCAACGCTGAAATACCACATATTGAATCATGTTGTAACCAAAAAAGTGTGAAAGTCAAATTGCTGCAAAGAAACCACGACTAAAGGACACCAATAAGAAGAAGAGACTTGCTTGGGCCAACAAACATGAGCATTGGACATTAGACCGGTGGAAATATGTCCTTTGGTCTGATGAGCGCAAAATCCAACCACAGTGTCTGTGAGATGTAGAGTATGGATGATCTCTGCATGTGTGGTTCCCATCGTGAAGCATGGAGGAGGTGCTGTTATGGTGTGGGGGTGCTTTGCTGGCGACACAGTCAGTGCTTTATTTAGAATTCAAGGCACATTTAACCAGCATTGCTACCATAACATTCTGCAGCAATATTAATCTAAATTCAATCAGTACATTGATTATAATGCAGGCAATACACTGCTACTCTATCGTCCGAGATGCATACAAGCCGCACCCCCTTCATTCCTTCGGCAAATCCGACCACGACTCCATTTTGCGCCTACCATCCTATAGGCAGAAACTCAAACATGATGTACCCGTGACAAGAACCATTCAACGCTGGTCTGACCAATTGGAATCCACGCTTCAAGATTGTTTTGATCACGCGGACTGGGAAATGTTCTGGGCAGCCTCAGAGAGTAACATCGATTTATACACGGGTTCGGTGAGTGAGTTTATAAGGAAGTGCATTAGAGATGTTGTACCCACTGTGACTATTAAAACCTACTCTAACCAGAAACCTCGGATAAACAACGGCATTGGCGCAAAACTGAAAGCGAGAACCACCGCATTTGACCATGGAAAGATGACGGGGAACATGAATGAAATAAAACAGCGTAGTTATTCCCTCCACAAGGCAATAAAACAAGCAAAATGTCAGTATAGGGACAAAGTGGAGTCGCAATTCAACGGCTCAGACACGAGACGTACGCGGCAGGGTCTACAGGCAATTACGGACTACAAAAGAAAACCAGCCACGTTACTGACGTCTTGCTTCCAGACAAACTAAACAACTTCTTTGCCCGCTTTAGGGATAATACAGTGACACTGATGCGTCCCGCTACCAAGGACTGTAGGCCTCCCCCTGCTCCTTCTTCGTGGCCAACGTGAGTAAGACATTTAAGCGTGTTAACACTCGCAAGGTTGCTGGCCCAGACAGTATCCCTAGCCACATCCTCAGAGCATGTGCAGACCAGCTGGCTGGTGTTCAATGACTCCCTGTCCCACTCTGCTGTGCCCACATGCTTCAAGATGGCCACCATTGTTCTGGTACCCAAGAAGGCAAAGATAACTGAACTAAATGACTATTGTCCATTAGAATTCACTTCTGTTATCAAGTAGTGCTTTGAGAGACTAGTCAACAATCATATCACCTCCCCCTTTACCGGCCACCCTAAACCCATTTCAGTTTGTATACCGCCCAAACAGGTCCACAGACTATGCAATCGCCATACCACTGCACACCGCCCTATCCCATCTGGACAAGAATAATACCTATGTAAGAATGCTGTTCATTGACTACAGCTTAGCATTCAACACCATAGTACCCTCCAAATTCATCATTGAGCTTAAGGTCCTGGATCTCAACCCCGCCCTGTGCAATTGGGTCCTGGACTTTGACAGGCCACCCCCAGGTGGTGAGGGTAGGAAACAACATCTCCACTTCGCTGATCCTCAACACTGGGGCTCCACAAGTAGCCCCTTCCTGTACTCCCTGTTCACCCATGACTGCGTGGCGATGCACGCCTCCAACTCAATCATCAAGTTTTCAGAAGACACAACAGTAGCGGGATTGATTACTAACAACGACGAGACAGCCTAGAGGTACGAGGTGAGGGCACTCGTAGTGTGGGGTCAAGAAAACAACCTCAACGTCAACAAAAGAAAAAGGAGATGATCGTGGACTTCAGGAAACAGCAGAGGGAGCACCCCCTATCCACATCGACGGGACAGCAGTGGAGAAGCTGGAAAGTTTTAAGTTCCTTGCAACAGCGCCTCTTCAACCTCAGGAGGCTGACAAAATGTGGCTTGTCACCTAAAACCCTCAAACTTTTACAGAAGCACAATTGAGAACATCCGGTCAGGCTGTATCACAGCAACTGCACCGCCCTCAACCGCAAGGCTCTCCAGAGGGTGGTGCGGTCTGCACAACGCATCACCAGGGGAAAACTACCTGCCCTCCAGGACACAAACACCAACCGATGTCATAAGAAGGCCAAAAAGATCATCAAGGACAACAACTACCCAAGCCACTGCCTGTACACCCCACAACCAGGGTAGCCTAGTGGTTAGAGTATTGGACTAGTAACCGAAAGGTTGCAAGTTTGAATCCCCGAGCTGACAAGGTACAAATCTGTCGTTCTGCCACTGAACAGGCAGTTAACCCACTGTTCCTAGGCAGTCATTGAAAATAAGAATTTGTTCTTAACTGACTTGCCTAGTAAAATAAAGGTAAAAATGTTTTTAAAAATATATATATATATTAAAAACCATCCAGAGGGCAAGGTCAGTACAGGTGCATCAAAGCTAGGACAGAGAAACTGAAAAATAGCTTCTATCTCAAGGCCATCAGACAGTTAAAAAGCCATCACTAACACAGAGTAGCTACTGCCTACATACAGACTCAAATCATTGGCCACCTTAATAAATGGATCACTATTCACTTTAAATAATGCCACTTTAATCATGTTCACATATCTTACATTTCTTATCTCATATGGATATACCGTATTTTATACAATCTATTGCATCTTGCCTATGTCACTCGGTCATCGCTCATCCACTATTTATATGTACATATTCTTATTCCATCCCTTTAGACTTGTGTATTAGAGAGTTGTTGAATTGTTAGAATACTAGTTAGATATTACTGCACTGTCTGAACTAGAAGTACAAGCATTTCACTACACTCGCATTAACATCTGCTAAAAATGTGTATGTGACAAATAAAATGTCATTTGCGCTAATTGGGTCTATCATTTGCTTTTCAACAGGACAATGACCCAAAACACAGCTCCAGGCTGTGTAAGGGCTATTTGACCAATAAGGAGAGTGATTGAGTGCTGTATCAGATGACCTGGCCTCCACAATCCTCAGACCTCAACCCAATTGAGATGGTATGGGATGAGTTGGCCCACAGAGTGAAAGAAAAGCAGCCAACAACTGCTCAGCATATGTGGGAACTCCTTTAAGACAGCTGGAAAAGCATTCCAGGGGACTACATCATGAAGCTGGCTGAGAGAATTGCAAGAGTGTGCAAAGCTGTCATCAAGGCAAAGGGTGGTGACTTTGAAAAATCTACAATAGAAATATATTTGGATTTGTTTAACACTTTTGGTTACTACATGATTCCAAATGTGTTATTTTGTAGTTTTGATGTCTCCAATATTATTCTACAATGTAGAAAACCGTAATAAAGAAAATGAATGAGTAGGTGTGTTTAACTTTTGACTGGTATTGTATAGAACACAATAAAATGTCTCAGCAGTAGGGCTAAAGCATCAGATTTCTCTAATCACTGACCTTTGGATAAGCTTGAAAAAAGAAAAAACAAGCATAACAAACTAATGAGGAACCTAATGATGTGTATATTGAAATGACTGGGTTTATGAGAGGCTGCTTGTTGCTCTCTCCCTCCCCCGATCCAGGATATTATCTGCAGGTTGGTTCCTGATGGCACCCAGCCAGGCATTATGTGTCTGTTTTATCTGAGAAAGCCCCTAAACACACACAGTTGAAGTCAGAAGTTTATATACACCTTATCCAAATACATTTAAAAACTCAGTTTTTCACAATTCCTGCCATTTAATCAGAGTACAAATTCCCTGTCTTAGGTCACTTAGGAATGTTTAAGAATGTGAAATGTCCGAATAATAGTAGGAGAGGATGATTTATTTCAGCTTTTATTTATTTCATCACATTCCCAGTGGGTCAGAAGTTTACATACACTAACTTAGTATTTGGTAGCATTGCCTTTAAATGGTTTAACTTGTGTCAAATGTTTCAGGTAGCCTTCCACAAGCTTCCCACAATAAGTTGGGTGATTTTTGGCCCATTCCTGCTGACAGAGCTGGTGTAACTGAGTCAGGTTTGTAGGAATCCTAGTTCACGCACGCTTTTTCAGTTCAGCCCACAAATCTTCTATAGGATTGAGATCGGGGCATTGTGATGGCCACTCCAATACCTTGACTTTGTTGTCCTTAAGCCATTTTGCCACAACTTTGGAAGTATGCTTGGGGTCATTGTCCATTTGGAAGACCCATTTGCGACCAAGTTTTAACTTCCTGACAGATGTCTTGAGATGTTGCTTCAAAATATCCATATCATTTTCCATCCTCATGATGCTATCTATTTTGTGAAGTGCACCAGTCCCTCCTGCAGCAAAGCACCACAACATGATGTTGCCACCCCCTTGCATCATGGTTGGGATGGTGTTCTTCGGCTTGCAAGCCTCCCCCTTTTTCCTCCAAACATAACTATGGTCATTATGGCCAAACAGTTATTTTTGTTTCATCAGAGCAGAGGACATTTCTTTGTCCCCATGTCTCGTTGCAAACCGTAGTCTGACTTTTTTATGGTGGTTTTGGAGCAGTGGCTTCTTCCTTGCTGAGCGGCCTTTCAGGTTGTCGATATAGAACTAGTTTTTACTGTGGATATAGATATATAGATATAGATACTTTTGTGCCTATTTCCTCCAGCATCTTCACAAGGTCCTGTTGTTCTGCTGTTGTTGTTCTGGAATTGATTTTCACTTTTCGCACCAAAGTACGTTCATCTCTAGGAGACAGAACGCATCTCCTTCCTGAGCGGTATGACAACTGCGTGGTCCCGTGGTGTTTATACTTGCGTACTATTGTTTGTACAGATGAACGTGGCACCTTCAGACGTTTGGAAATTGCTCCAAAGGATGAACCAGACTTGTGGAGGTCTACAATTATTGTTCTATATAATAATAATATAATATATGCCATTTAGCAGACGCTTTTATCCAAAGCGACTTACAGTCATGTGTGCATACATTCTACGTATGTTCTGAGGTCTTGGCTGATTTCTTTTGATTTTCCCATGATGTCAAGCAAAGAGGTACTGAGTTTGAAGGTAGGCCTTGAAATACATCCACAGGTACACCGCCAACTGACTCAAAGTATGTCAATTAGCCTATCAGAAGCTTCTAAAGCCATGACATCATTTTCTGGAATTTTCCAAGCTGTTTAAAAAGGCACAGTCAACTTAGTATATGTAAACTTCTGACCCACTGGAATTGTGATACAGTGAATTATAAGTGAAGTAATCTTTCTGTAAACAATTGTTGGAAAAATTACTTGTGTCATGCACAAAGTACATGTCCTAACAGACTTGCCAAAACTAGTTTGAAATTCAAAGAAATTTGTGGAGAGGTTGAAAAACGAGTTTTAATGACTCCAACCTAAGTGTATGTAAACTTCCGACTTCAACTGTGCACACGTGTCCCCTTCCTTCCCTTCCATTCTCTCTGCCAGCGCCTAAACAAAGACCCACTACATCCCTTAAAGCCATTCCCTTCTCCAGCCCTCCACATCTGCTTGACTCTTATCTAACACTTCCACTAAATGAAGAGATTTGTAATTATAACCCAACTGTTTACGACTCATCTCAGTACTGACCTAGTCAAGCCCCCTAGTCATTGTTCATTGTCTCAAATTCCATGGGTATATTTACAACACTGGCCATGAGGGACTGGTTTGGAAAACTGAAATAATGTTCTTCAAATCTCCACAGCAACAGGACCTGACTAGAGTGTGACCACACCTAAAGTGAGGGGAAATCACACAACAGACACTTATGGACGTCCCCTAGCCACAGCACTGAACACTGAGGTGTCCGTGTCCACACACCACCCCTGGGAACAGCTGGTCTACCTCAACACCACCAAAGATGGATCTGTGGGGCCGGCGTTTTTTTCCCTCCCCACAGACCAAATTAAACCACATTAATTTGGACATGTTGTGGGAGACCACCTGGATGATAACAAACTGCAGTCATCCCCCTCGTCCACAAACCATAGGCCTATATAGACCAACACCAGGGACATAGACAGACAATGTGGCCAGAGCTATGAGGAGGAGGAACACTATCATTCTCCAACTCCAGGGCTTTCAGTTTCATAATGGACTCCACGAGAAGGAAATGGAGGAACGTTTTCTTCCCCCTGTTCAGGGCAGTGTAAGGCACATCCAACTTCAGCCCTGACAAAAAGGACAATGTGAAGCCAAAGCAAAGGAATTTAGCCTCAAACAGAGAGATAGAGGGAACATATATTGAGGGTGTAAGAAATAACACAGGCTGATAAAACACACTCACAAAATGAAAACTAAACATTCACAATCAATGGGAACACACACTGGTGATGGTTAAATGAGAAGTAACATTTTATAAAATGCTTCACACAGTGTGAAATACTACAAAACCCAATACAAGCAGCGAGTGACTGACGTTTGACTCACCACCATTCCAAAACAAGAGTAACAACACTGTAGACAAAACTAACATCCTGTACATCAAAATTCCATCGTAACCTAGAACAAAATAGAACTATAATATTTGTATAAATTGTCAAGTCCACAAGCCCCACTTTAAATCAGATTAAAGGGGAAAAAGTACCTCCATATCCACTGTACATCTTTTTATCGATATGTGGCTTCCTCTCAGTGTTGACCACCCAGACCTGGAGATGGTTCTCCTTGGGTTTAATGAGAACCACCTTAAAGAGATAGATAGATCCACGGAAGGAGATCCAGCAGCATCTACTAGTCTGAAGTTTAATCTCTGGCCCCTCTCTCAAACTCAGAGGAGAGAGAGCAAGAGTAGAGCAGAGGCGCTGCCGCCAGGAAATGGGAAGGCGGTCAACCTCCCTGCCAGCAGCCCTCTCCTCCTCCTTCTCTTGCTTCCTCTACTCTTCCCTGACTGACATCACACTCTTCCTGCCTCTCCCAGCAAGACCAGCACATTGTTTCCAACTCGTAAATTGCATGTACAGTACCAATCAAAATTTGACACACACCTATTCATTCAAGGGATTTTTTTTACATTGTAGAATAATAGTGAATATATCTAAACTATGAAAACACATATGTGGAAGCATGTAGTAACAAAACAAAATACATTTTATATTTGAGATCCTTCAAAGTAGGAACCCTTTGCCTCGACAGCTTTGCACACTTTTTGCATTCTCTCAACCAGCTTCATGAGGTAGTCACCTTGAATGCATTTCAATTAACAGGTTTGCCTTGTTAAAAGTTCATTTGTGGAATTTCTTTCCTTCTTAAAGCGTTCGAGCCAATCAGTTGCATTGTGACGAGGTAGGGGTGGTATACAGAAGATAGCCCTATCTGGTAAAAGACCAAGTCCATATTATGTCCATCATTACTTTATGACATGAAGGTCAGTCAATATAGAACATTTCAAGAACTGAAAGTGTCTTCAAGTGCAGTCGCAAAAAACCATCAAGTGCTATGATGAAACTGTCTCCCATGAGGACCGCCACAGGAAAAGAAGACCCAGAGTTACCTCTGCTGCAGAGGATAAGTTCATTAGAGTTACCAGCCTCAGAAATTGCAGCCCAAATAAATGCTTCAGAGTTCAAGTAACAGACACATCCCAACATCAACTGTTCAGAGGAGACTGCGTGAATCAGGCCTTCATGGTCGAATTGCTGCAAAGAAACCACTACTAAAGGACACCAATAAGAAGAAGAGACTTGCTTGGGCCAAGAAACATGAGCATTGGACATTAGGCCGGTGGAAATCTGTCCTTTGGTCTGATGAGTCCAAATGTGAGATTTTTGGTTCCAACCGCTGTGTCTTTATGAGACACAGAGTAGGTGAACGAATTATCTCTGCATGTGTGGTTCACACCGTGAAGCATATAGGGGGAGGTGCGATGGTGTGGGGGTGCTTTGCTGGTGACGCTGTCAGTGATTTATTTAGAATTCAAGGCACACTTAACCAGCATGGCTACTAGAGCATTCTGCAGTGATACGCCATCCCATCTGGTTTACGCTTAATGGGACTTGTTTTTGTTTTTCAACAGGACAATGACCCAAAACACACCTCCAGACGGTGTAAGTGCTATTTGACCAAGAAGGAGAGTGATGAGTTGCTGCATCAGATGACCTGGCCTCCACAATCCTCAGACCTCAACCCAATTGAGATGGTTTGGGATGAGTTGGACCGGAGAGTGAAAGAAAAGCAGCCAACAAGTGCTCAGCATATGTGGGAACGCCTTCAAGACTGCTGGAAAAGTATTCCTCATGAAGCTGGTTGATAGAATACCAGAATGTGCAAAGCTTTCATCAAGGCAAAGGGGGGCTTCTTTGAAGAAACTCAAATATATTTTGATTTTTTAACACTTGTTTGGTTACTACATGATTCCATATTTGTTATTTCATAGTTTGTCTTCACTATTATTCTACATTGTAGAAAAAAGTTTAAATAAATAAAATCCCTTGAATGAGTCGGTGTCCAAACTTTTGGCTGGTACTGTATGTAACTAACATTTGTGTTCTCTACTACTGCCATTACATATCATGAATAGGACCCCAAAATAGCTTTGAGTAATAAACTGTGGAAACTCAAGAGACCCTAAGAATAAAAAATGTTAACTTCTCAACTCTGCCCTTAATATTTTTCCTCATAATCACAACTGAAGTCTGAAATAACACAACGAGAGATGATCCTTATCAGCCTTGAGTCATTCATCCATGACAAATCCCTACCGGTCTTAGCATGCCAGACTGTCTATCGATGTTGTAAACGGTTTACAAGAAGTACCCAGACACCCCAGAGCATGATGCATAAAACGGGAAATGAACTCTCATAACCCCCTCAGAAACACTGTTCTTACTTTATATCGTCATCATAGATTCTGAGGCTCTTGCGTGCATAGTCTCCCTCCGCAAGACAAAAAAAAATCTAGTAGAACTGCTTTTTGTCGGCTCAAGCCTCTAACTAAAATGAGTCACTCCGTGAACCTTGTGATCAGGTCAAACTTGTGTGATGACCCCAAGTCTCATTATTAACAGAGGACAGGACTGGCCAAAGGGACTTGAGAACCTAGCTGCAAGCTTATGATCACGCTCAAGGTGACACAGCTCTAGTTCAGATACTTAACCTGATTAGGTATATGGCTGCACTTTACGCTGAGGAATGAAAGTTGTCAATAATAACCTGCAAGGGACAGCCGTCACTGTCAGCAGTATGCCATCAGAAAAACAGCAGGATGTTAGTCAAACAGTTGCAACAACATGCTGAAAATCAGTGATTAATAAATCAGTAGAGCACAGAGTCTGATGAAGGGAGTGAGAATAGATGGGTATATGCATATACAAACAGCTTGTAAGACTGGTTTACGCAACACTGTTTCTCATTGGGCTTTTCCCCATAACCCAAGCCACTGCCTTTCTCCTGGAGGCTGACTTGTTTTAATGTCTTCGACATCACGCACACGCAGGATATTAGTCAAACAGTTGCAACAACACACACACCTCCTTCCGTATGCGCTGCACATTTACAGGGAGAGGAAAGCCTTAATCGACATGTTAATCCAGCAGCTTCTCTCGCTGCGCATTCAGATTTCACTCAGATTAAACTCGAAGGACTTTCATGTGTTCCACTTAGATCCAAAATGTACCACTTCCTTACACACATGGGGAGACTTGTGTAGTAAACATTGATACTCGATGACAGTGATTGGCTGAGTAGCTTCTTTGGCGATAAGTAGTTGGTCAGATCCAGTAAATGGAGTAAGCGAGGCATTCAAGGTGAATCAAATCAAGGTCTGTTAACCACATCAGATCAGCTCATTAGCATCAAGGGGAAACCCCACACCGAGTCTCAGCCTGGCTGACCAGGAATCAACATACACCAAATAAACATTGGTCTACACAATGAAACCGAGTGTAACAAGATATCAGGGGGATCAGCATCCAACGTACGAAAGACACATAATTCTACATCTCTTTTAGAGCAATTCTATTCAGTGCACAGAAACACATACACCAGGACATACACTACATGATCAAAAGTATGTGGACACTTGCTCGTCAAAAATCTCATTCCAAAATCATGGGCATTAATATCCCCTTTTGCTGCTATAACAGCCGCTTTTGCATTGCTCATCCAAATATTTATACATTCTTATTTCCATTCCTTTAGATTGTGTGTATTGTTAGATATTACTGAACTGTTGGAGCTAGAAACAAGCATTTTGCTACATCTGCTAAACACATGTATGTGACAAATACAATTTTATTTAACAGTCTCCACTCTTCTGGGCAGGCTTTCCACTAGACGTTGGATCATTACTACGGGGACTTGCTGCCACTCAGCCACAAGAGCATTAGTGAAGTTGGTCACTGATGTTGGGATATTAGGCCTGGCTTGCAGTAGGCATTACAATTTATCCCAAAGGTGTTCAATGGCATTAATGTCAGGGCTCTGTGCAGGCCATTCAATTTCTTCCACATCGATCTCGACAAACCATTTCAGTCTAGACCTCACTTTGTGCACGGGGCATTGTCATGCTGAAACAGGAAAGGACCTTCCCCAAACAGTTCTATGCACAGAATAGTCTGGAATGTTATTGTATGTTGTAGCATTAAGATTTGTTTAACACTTTTCTGGTTACTACATGATTCCATATGTGTTCTTTCATAGTTTTTGATGTCTTCACTATTATTCTACAATTTAGAAAATAGTAAAAATAAAGAAAAACCCTTGAGTGAGTAGGTGTGTCCAAACTTTTGACTGGTACTGTACATGTAGGTAGGGGTAAAGGGGCAAAGCAGACTGCACCATTTTCTTGTTTTTAAAATGTATGGCTAGCCAGGGCACACTCAAACACTCAGACATTATTTACAAAAGATGCATGTGTTTCCTGAGTCCACCAGAGGCAGTAGGGATGACCACTAGTTCTCTTGATAAGTGCATGAATTGGACTATATTCCTGTCCTGCTAAGCATTCAAATTGTAACGAGTACTTTTGGCTGTCAAGGAAAATGTACGGAATAAAAAGTACAATATTTATTTTAGGAATGTAGTGAAGTAACAGTCAAAAATATAAAAGTAAAGTACAGATACTCCAAAAAAACTACTTAAGTAGTACTTTAAAGTATGTTTTACTTAAGTACATTACACCACTGCCCAGAGGCTTCTGTTCCTTGGCGTGTTATAGAAAAGTCAAAAGGTGTCATCAAATAGATTACAATATTAATTATTTACTGGAATGACTACTACATTTTTTTTGCATTGGTGTTTCGACAAACTATAGCAGGCCTGGGCAAATATTTTCCATGGAGGGCTACACTAAAATATATTTTTGCCATCGCGGGCCAGAATCATATTACAGGATTATACATCATGTGTATGACTGTGCTGACAGATATCTACTGTAAACACATCCAGATATGCTACAAATTTTACCATGCAGAGAAATAAACCATATCCATGTTCTCCTTTTGGTAGGTATTTTCATTATTAAACATGCAACAAACTACACAGAGGGAATAGTACACTGTGCATTCAGCACCACGGACAGAACTCTCGTTAGCGGGTATGCACAAAAACACAAGAAAGAGAGAGCTCAACATTACATTTAAATTACTCAATCAGCATGAGTAGTGAAGTATCTGATGGGCATTGACTAGAGCAGTGAAGTCAGGTACAGTTTCTGGTGTCGCTATGCGTAGGATTGCTGAGAGGTGAGAGTCAGTAAGAGATGATTTGTGCCTTGACTTGTTATATTTCATCACTGACAATGTCTGGGTCAACATATGTACAGTTGAAGTCGGAGGTTTACATACACCTTAGCCAAATAAATTTGAACTCAGTTTTTCACAATTCCTGACATTTAATCCTAGTAAACATTCCCTGTTTTAGGAGACCACTTTATTTTAAGAATGTGAAACATCAGAATAATAGTAGAGGATGATTTAATTCAAATTTGATTTCTTTCATCACATTCCCAGTGGGTCAGAAGTTGACATGCACTCAATCATTATTTGGTAGCATTGCCTTTAAATTGTTTAACTTGGGTCAATGTTTCAGATAGCCTTCCACAAGCTTCCGACAATGAGTTGGGTGAATTTTGGACCATTCCTCATGACAGAGCTGGTGTAAGTCAGATTTGTAGGCCTCCTTGCTCGCACACACTTTTTTCAGGGCTTTGTGATGGCCACTCCAATACCTTGACTTTGTTGTCCTTAAGCCATTTTGCCACAACTTTGGAAGTATGCTTGGGGTCATTGTCCATTTGGAAGACCCATTTGCGACCAAGCTTTAACTTCCTGACTGATGTCTTGAGATGTTGCTTTAATATATACACATCATTTTCCTGCCTCATGATGCCATCTATTTTGTGAAGTGCACCAGTCCCTCTTGCAGCAAAGCACCCCCACAACATGCTGCTGCCACCCCTGTGCTTCACGGTTGGGATGGTGTTCTTCAGCTTGCAAGGCTCCCCCTTTTTCCTCCAAACATAATGCCAAACAGCTCTATTTTTGTTTCATCAGACCAGAGGACATTTCTCCAAAAAGTACGATCTTTGTCCCCATGTGCAGTTGCAAACCGTAGTCTGGCTTTTTTATAGCGGGTTTGGAGCAGTGGCTTCTTCCTTGCTGAGCGGCCTTTCAGGTTAGGTCAATACAGGACTTGTTTGTAATGGATATAGATACTTTTGTACCCGTTTCCTCCAGCATCTTCGCAAGGTCCTTTGCTGTTCTGGGATTGATTTGCACTTTTCGCATCAAAGTACGTTCATCTCTAGGAGACAGAACACGTCTCCTTCCTGAGTGATATGACGGCTGTGTGATCCCATGGCGTTTATACTTGCGTACTATTATTGGTACAGATGAACGTGGTACATTTGGAAATTGCTCCCAAGGATGAACCAGACTTGTGGAGGTCTATATTTTTTTCTGAGGTCTTGGCTGATTTATATTGATTTTCCCATGATGTCAAGCAAAGAGGTACTGAGTTTGAAGGTAGGCCTTGAAATACATAGACAGGTACACCTCCAATTGACTCAAAAAATGTAAATTAGCCCATCAGAAGCTTCTAAAGACATGACATAATTTTCTGGATTTTTCCAAGCTGTTTAAAAAAGGCACAGTCAACTTAGTGTTTTTATTTTTTTATTTTACCTTTATTTAACCAGGCAAGTCAGTTAAGAACATATTCTTATTTTCAATGACTGCCTGGGAACAGTGGGTTAACTGCCTGTTCAGGGGCAGAACAACAGATTTGTACCTTGTCAGCTCGGGGGTTTGAGTGTATGTACACTTCTGACCCACTAGAATTGTGGTAGTGAATTATAAGTGATGTCCTAACCAACTTGCCAAAAAAACAATAGTTTAACAAGAAATTTGTGGAGTGGTTGAAAAACAAGTTTTAATTACTCCAACCTTAGTGTATGTAAACTTCTGACTTCAACTGTATGTTAACATTGTTGTCATCTGATAGGGAACAGACTAGTAGTGTCGGAAGGTGGGTGAGATTGTTGGCGGGTCAGGAGTAATTTTCCCTTGAAAGCTTTGACAAGGCTGTACATCTGAATTGCAAAAAGGCCCTTCCCTTGTGGTTTGGAATTCAGATCACTCATGACGGCCATGACGGTGAAGGCAAAATCAGCCAACCATTCTTTATCTCACAGTTGAGAGAAATCCACATATTTTCATTTCCTTTGCAAAAACTCAGCAATCTCAGATATCAGGTCCCACAACCTTTTAAGCTCCTTCCCGAAACACAGCCATCTCACGTTTGTGTGGTAGGGAAGATCTGCATGACCAGACTCGGTATCCTTCAACAGTGAGACAAACTGCCTGTGGTTTAAAGATTTTGCTCTTATGAAGTTTACCACTGTGGTGACTGTATCCACAACATGGCTCTTTTTTAGAACCTATTTACAGAGCACCTCCTGATGAATAATGCAATGCAGGAAAATAATTATCTGATCTGGGTTCAGCTCAGCTACTTGATCTTGTACCCTTTTCAAAAGGATACAAGTTTTTTCCTGTCAAGTTTGGGCACCCATCAGTGGTCACACTAGAGAACTTTTCATTAACCTCCTCCAATAAATCTTTCCCTGTGGTTGTGCTCTTCATTGACTGCACTGAAGCCAGCTCCTCTGTCATTTCCTAGTCTGGGGTTATGCTTCGTAAGAATATCAACAACTGCGTTGTGTCACGTGCATCACTGCTCTCATCCAGGGCCAAGGAGAAATAGGCGAAATCCTTTACCGTGTCTTTCAACTGTTGTTCCCTATTCTCTGTGACGTCCTCAACACGCAGTGTCACTGTTCGTCTTGACAGGGAGACATTTTCAAACAGCTCTTTCTTGTCGGGGCAAAGTATTGCTGCAGAGTCAATTAAACATTCTTTAATGAATTCGCCCTCAATGGCTTGCTAAGTTGAGCAATTTTGAGGGACAGTACGCAGCTAGCTCTCGCAATTCCGTCGTTTGCTGATTGCAGTTTTGTGAGAAGTCCTTGCTGCTTTTCAACTGAGAAAGCAACTCTTTCGATGCACTTGCCCTCTGTTCAGAAGACATATTCCTATATTTCTCTGCATGCTTCATCTGGAAGTGTCGGGACAAGTTGTAATCTTTTCTCTTTTTTGTGCTCTTCACACACAGCTTTCCCTGATACCTCAACAAAGAAATATTTCAATGTCCACTCTTACTGGAACATCCTATATTCATTGTCTACTTTCCTTTTCTTTGAAAACCTTATTTTTGTGCAATTTCTAGCTAGCTACTATTTCTAGCTAACGTGTGTTTCAGCCTGTCTGTCACTGTGTTTTATTTATACGTGCCTTCAAAAATAAAATGTCCCACAAGCGGTGGGAGTTAAATCATTACACAGGTGAGAATTTATTGGGCTTTTCATTTGAATAATAAAATACGTTTTTCAAAACTTTATTATCGAAAAGTCTTTGTGATCTGGGCATGATTCCGCCGCGCCGCATTGAAATCAGGTCCCGGGCCCCATACCCAAACCTGCGTTATAGCATACTCAGTAAATGTGTGGAAAGATACAGAAATGCATGAGAGCTAATCTTAAATAGCATTCATACTCTCCAATATGGCATAATAAATGATTCTTAGTGTGTAAGAAACCATTTATATCAGATCCTTGGTCTAAGAAGGGTTTTTATACTTTGAAATACATCTTCAATGTGAATGTACTCCTCAGTTTCCAGGAAATCAGCCAGAGTTTTAATGTCCCAGGGGGTGGTTGAATTCGTAATGTGGAAAAAGTCAAGGGGTGTGAATACTTTCCGAAGGTACCGTAACTATCCCAGGACAATGCAAGTCATCTGGGTCATACAGAGATAAGATGCCTGGCAACACACTGACACAGGGTTATCAGACGCACACAGGCCTGACAACTGGATCCTGGATATCGATGCATATCCCAGGGGATTTACCCAACAAGCTGTATTTGTTAAGTCTACCATTAATCATTACACCAAACTCACATGCACAGTTCAAAGAGTAGGGGGTGAGAAAAACTAAATATATCAGTACTTCCTTGCATTTCCACCTGGGCAATTCTGGAATAGCGCTGAAACTTAATTTCACTTCAAATGTATGCCAAACAAAAACATTGTTTTCAAAGTTTAACAAACCATACAACTTCACATTGGTGCTCATGGGTCCTTTTACATTGGGTCTTTTTAAAATTGAAATGACCACCGTAGCGCAGCTCAATCTAAGGTGGAGACCCCCACCCCTCCATAGCTTCACTCAACAACAAGCACTTTACTCCCCAAAACCACCCCAGAGGACACGTTCTTTCCATTCTTAACATGCCACTAGGATTCTATTTGTCTCAAACACAGCAGGCATGCTTGTTTTCCACACCCCCTCCCCTGATTCTTAAATCAAAACGAGCTTTACTTATTTAATCTGCTGTTTGAGCAGGTGCCAGGGAATTTCATATGCACAGAGAAAACGACAGGTATAACAGAGGAGCTATACTGGGATTACGTGTGCGCAAACCGCGAACAGGACGTCAGTGCAATATTACCTGCTACCCCAGAGACGTAAACAGATGCACGCGTGGAAGAAGAATTAGCCCTTGGTCTCTTCTGCAAGGAATCTATTGAGTTTGTGTCCAATATGGATAACCATATTTCTCATTACATAAAAAATACAATTCTACAACCATCTGCAGTCAATTGATTAACCTTGTTCAAGGGACACTAAACCAGACAAAATAAAAGCGTGCCTATCTATATAATGAATAGGGTGGGTTGAGATTATTAAATATAAAAGCACTAAACCTCTCCCTAAAAGCTTCACTTATTCAAAAGTTTTACTTGAATGCTAAATGGTTCTCAAGTAGATTAATAAGAAAAACTCATCCATTGTTTAAAAATGGCCTTTTTGCCATTGTGCAGATTGCCATGTCTCATTTTTGATTAATTGGAAAAATATACTTTGCTACAATTTGGCTACAATTTCAATTTCATCCGCCTGAAAAGATAACAAATATTACAAAAAATATTATGGCTCAACTCAAATGTGCTGTTCGAAAAATTACCTGTATTTGTGGGAAATATGTTTGAAAAGGGTATTTTGTTTTAAATGATATTGTAAATCGGAATGGTAGAGTTGTCTTTCATGGAGTTATCAGGATTGTATGGGAAGGTCTGCTCAATCCAAGAGTACAACCAATTGATTACAGCATTACCCCAAAAATGGAGGAGGCAGGTGGCAACAGGATGAGGTAGAGAACTGGAATATAAAGGATCAAAACTGGAGGAGGCAGGTGGAAACAGTAGGAGGTAGAGAACTGGAATATAAAGGATCAAAACTGGAGGAGGCAGGTGGCAACGGGAGGAGGTAGAGAACTGGAATATAAAGGATCAAAACTGGAGGAGGCAGGTGGAAACAGTAGGAGGTAGAGAACTGGAATATAAAGGATCAAAACTGGAGGAGGCAGGTGGCAACGGGAGGAGGTAGAGAACTGGAATATAAAGGATCAAAACTGGAGGAGGCAGAGAACTGGAATATAAAGGTTCAAAACTGGAGGAGGCAGAGAACTGGAATATAAAGGTTCAAAACTGGAGGAGGTAGAGAACTGGAATATAAAGGATCAAAACTGGAGGAGGTAGAGAACTGGAATATAAAGGATCAAAACTGGAGGAGGTAGAGAACTGGAATATAAAGGATCAAAACTGGAGGAGGCAGGTGGAAACAGTAGGAGGTAGAGAACTGGAATATAAAGGATCAAAACTGGAGGAGGCAGGTGGCAATGGGAGGAGGTAGAGAACTGGAATATAAAGGATCAAAACTGGAGGTGGCAGAGAACTGGAATATAAAGGATCAAAACTGGAGGAGGCAGGTGGCAACAGGAGGAGGTGGCAACAGGAGGAAGAGAACTGGAATATAAAGGATCAAAACTGGAGGAGGCAGGTGGAAACAGTAGGAGGTAGAGAACTGGAATATAAAGGATCAAAACTGGAGGAGGCAGGTGGCAACGGGAGGAGGTAGAGAACTGGAATATAAAGGATCAAAACTGGAGGAGGCAGGTGGCAATGGGAGGAGGTAGAGAACTGGAATATAAAGGATCAAAACTGGAGGAGGCAGAGAACTGGAATATAAAGGATCAAAACTGGAGGAGGCAGGTGGCAACAGGAGGAGGTAGAGAACTGGAATATAAAGGATCAAAACTGGAGGAGGCAGGTGGAAACAGTAGGAGGTAGAGAACTGGAATATAAAGGATCAAAACTGGAGGAGGCAGGTGGCAACGGGAGGAGGTAGAGAACTGGAATATAAAGGATCAAAACTGGAGGAGGCAGGTGGCAACGGGAGGAGGTAGAGAACTGGAATATAAAGGATCAAAACTGGAGGAGACAGGTGGCAACGGGAGGAGGTAGAGAACTGGAATATAAAGGATCAAAACTGGAGGAGGCAGGTGGCAACAGGAGGAGGTAGAGAACTGGAATATAAAGGATCAAAACTGGAGGAGGCAGGTGGAAACAGTAGGAGGTAGAGAACTGGAATATAAAGGATCAAAACTGGAGGAGGCAGAGATCTGGAATATAAAGGATCAAAACTGGAGGAGGCAGGTGGCAACAGGAGGAGGTAGAGAACTGGAATATAAAGGATCAAAACTGGAGGAGGCAGGTGGAAACAGTAGGAGGTAGAGAACTGGAATATAAAGGATCAAAACTGGAGGAGGCAGAGAACTGGAATATAAAGGATCAAAACTGGAGGAGGCAGATGGAAACAGTAGGAGGTAGAGAACTGGAATATAAAGGATCAAAACTGGAGGAGGCAGGTGGCAACAGGAGGAGGTAGAGAACTGGAATATAAAGGATCAAAACTGGAGGAGGCAGGTGGCAACGGGAGGAGGTAGAGAACTGGAATATAAAGGATCAAAACTGGAGGAGACATAAACATGCACTCAAACATATTCAGTTGGCCTTGCTGTTATGATTTTTGTTGTCCCTGATGTCTTTGTTTTTTGCATTGTTGTTTTCCATTTGTCTTTCTCTTTTGTCGGTTGTTGGTGCATGGGGGGTATTGGTGGTAGGGAATGGATTATTATTATTTTAAAACAAATTCTGGGGGGGGACTGTGGTGGGGATCTTGGAAGGCTGGCGTTTGGGGGGGCTTGCGTGCGTGCTCAGTCCCCTCCTGTACTCCCTGTTCACTCATGACTTCACGACCAGGCACAACTCCAACACCATCATTAAGTTTGCCGATGACACAACAGTTGTAGGTCTGATAACCAACAACGACGAGACAGCCTATAGGGAGGAAGTCAGAGACCTGGCTGTGTGGTGCCAGGACAACAACCTCTCCCTCAATGTGATCAAGAAAAAGGAGATGATTGTGGACAAAAGGAAAAGGAGTACCGAGCACGCCCCCATTCTCACTGACGGGGTTGCAGGTTGAGAACATTAAGTTCCTTGGTGTCCACATCACCAACATCGTCCAAACACAACAAGACAGTCGTGAAGAGGGCACAACAAAACGTTGGGTCCTCAGATCCTCAAAAGGTTCCATCTACAGCTGCAACATCAGGAACATCCTTACTGGTTGCATCACTGCCTGGTATGGCAACTGCTCGGCCTCCGACCGCATGGCACTACAGATGGTAGTGAGTACGGCCCAGTAAATCACTGGTGCCAAGCTTCCTGCCATCCAGGACCTCTATACCAGGACGTGTCAGAGGAAGTCCCTAAAAATTGTCAAAGACTCCAGCCACCCTAGTCATAGACTGGTCTCTCTGCGAACGCACGGCAAGCGGTCCCGGAGCGCCAAGTCTAGGTCCAAGAGGCTTCTAAAACAGCTTCTACCCCCAAGGCGTAAGACTTGAACATCTAATCAAATGGCTACCCAGACTATTTGCATTGCCCCCGCCCCCCTCTTTTACACCACTTCTACACTGTTATTATCTATGCAGTCACTTTAATAACTCTACCTACATGTACATATTACCTCAATTTCCTCAACCGTTACCCCCGCACATTGACTCTGTACCGGTACCCCTTGTATACTGCTGCTATACTGCTGTAAACTGCTACAGACCTATATCTATCCTACCCTGCCTTTCTAAGGTCTTCGAAAGCCAAGTCAACAAACAGATCACCAACCATTTTGAATCCCACCGTACCTTCTCCACTATGCAATCTGGTGCAATCTGGTGCACCTCAACCACGCTCAAGGTCCTAAATGATATCATAACCGCCATCGATAAGAGACATTACTGTGCAGCCTTATTCATCGACCTGGCCAAGGCTTTCGACTCTGTCAATCACCACTTTTTATTGGCAGACTCAACAGCCTTGGTTTCTCAAATGATTGCATCGCCTGGTTCACCAGCTACTTCTCTGATAGGAGTTCATTTTAACTCACTGTATATAGACTGTGTTCTTTTTTTCTACTGTGTTTATTTATTTTTCTTTCACCTTTATTTAAATACTTAGGGATATGGTTGGATGATAAACGGTCTTTAAAATGCATATTGATGAACTTTGTAAACAGCCTAAAATCAAGCTAGGCTTCCTCTATAGAAACAGCACATGTTTGTCCTCCACAAATAGAAGACAAATTGTGCAAGCTACTTTTATGTCTGTTATAGATTATGGGGATATTATTTACATGCTTGCTACGGCATCAACACTTAAATCGCTGGATGCTACTTATCATTGTGCACTTTATTTATTACAGTTTATTACGGGTGCTAGCTACAGAACTCACCACTGTGTTTTATATCATAATGTGGGTTGGACTTCTCTGTCCGTGAGACGAGAACAACATGCTCTCGTGTTTGTCTATAAAGCACTTCAGAATAAGCTACCTTCTTATTTATCATCACTCATCAATATTAGAATTAGAATTTCTAAAACCATGTCTCAAGAATGGATTACACTTGAGGCCCATTAAGAATTGTTGACTTGCATAAAGCTGGAAAGGGTTACAAAAGTATCCCTAAAAGCCTTGATGTTCATCAGTCCACGGTAAGACAAAATGTCTATAAAATGGAGAAAGATCAGCACTGTTGCTACTCTACCCTGGAGTGGCCGTCCTGCTAAGATTACTGCAAGAGCACAGCGCAGAATGCTCAATGAGGTTAAGACGACTCCTAGAGTGTCAGCTAAAGACTTACAGAAATCTCTTGAACATGCTAACATCTATTGACCAGTCGACGATACATAAAACACTAAACAAGAACGGTGATCATGGGAGGACACCATGGAAGAAGCCATTGGTGTCCAAAAAACATTGCTGCATGTCTGAAGTTCATTGTGACAAAGATGAAGATCAGATAAAAATGTTATGACCAATTTATGCAGAAATCCAGGTAATTCCAAAGGGTTCACATACTTTTTCTTGCTACTGTATAGTCCCGCTATTGTTATTTTACTGCTGCTTACTTTTATTTCTTATTCGTAATTTTTTTTGTATTCAGCGCTTGTGATGAATAAAATGTTATTTGTTTTTGATCTGTTGACGTGCCCTTGAGCAGGGAATTCACCCTGGTTGGTTCTGTGTGTCGCACTGGATGGGAGTCTGTTAAATGACTAATGTCATGTAGTTTCACTGCAAGTACAGTTGAAGTCTGAGGTTTACATAAACTTAGGTTGGAGTCATTCAAACTAATTTCATAACAACTCCACAAATTTCTTGTTAACAAACTATAGATTTGGTAAGTCGGTTCAGACATCTACTTTGTGCATGGCAAGTCATTTTTCCAACAATTGTTTACAGACAGAATATTTCACTAAATCACAATTCCACTGGGTCAGAGGATTATACACTAAGTTGACTGTGCCATTAAAACAGCTTGATAAATGACAGAAAATGAGGTCATGGCTTTAGAAGCTTCTGATAGGCTAACTGACCAAATTTGAGTCAATTGGAGGTGCACCTGTGGATGTATTTCAAGGCCTACCTTCAAACTCAGTGCCTCTGTGCTTGACATCATGGGAAAATCAAAAGATCTCACCGAAAGAAATTGCAGACCCCCTCAAGTCTGGTTCATCCTTCAGAGCAATTGCCAAACGCCCGAAGGTACCAAATTCATCTGTACAAACAATAATATGCAAGTATAAACACCATGAGACCATGCAGCCGTCATACCGCTCCTAGAGATGAATGTCCTTTGGTGAGAAGAGTGCAAATCAATCCGAGAACAACAGCAAAGGACCTTGTGAAGATGCTGGGGGAAACCGGTACAAATGTATCTAAATCCACAGCAAACGATTCCTATATTGACATAACTATGAAAGGCTGCTCAGCAAGGAAGAAGCCACTGCTCCAAAACCACCATAAAAAAGCCAGACTACGGTTTGCAACTTAACATGGGGACAAAGATCGTACCTTTTGGAGAAATGTCCTCTGGTCTAATGAGAAAAATAGAACTGTTTGGCCATAACAACCATCTTTATGTATGGAGGAAAAAGGGGGAGGCTTGCACGCAGAAGAGCACCAGCCCAACCGTGAAGCACAGGGGTGGCAGCATCATGTTGTGGGGGTGCTTTGCTGCAAGAAGGACTGGTGCACTTCACAAAATAGATGGCATCATGAGGCCGGAAAATGTTGTAGATATATTGAAGCAACATGTCAAGACATCAGTCAGGAAGTTAAAACTTGGTCGCAAATGAGTCTTCCAAATGGACAATGACCCCAAGCATACTTCCAAATGTGTGGCAAAATGGCTTAAGGACAACAAAGTCAAGGTATTGGAGTGGCCATTACAAAGCCCTGACCTCAATCCTATAGAAAATATGTAGGCAGAACTGAAAAAGCATGTGCGAGCAAGGAGGCCTACAAACCTAACTCAGTTACACCAGCTCAGTCACACCAGCTCAGTCAGGAGGAATGGGCCAAAATTCACCCAACTTATTGTGGGAAGCTTGTGGAAGGCTACCCAAACCTTTTGACCCAAGTTAAACAATTTAAAGGCAATGCTACCAAAAACAAATTGAGTGTATGTAAACTTCTGACCCACTGGGAATGTGATGAAAGAAATCAAATCTGAAAATCATTCGTGCTACTATTATTCTTACATTTCACATTCTTAAAATAAAGTGGTGATCCTAACAGTCCTAAAACAGGGAATGTTTACTAGGATTAAATGTTAGGAATTGTGAAAAACTGAGTTTAAATGTACTTGGCTAAGGTGTATATGTAAACTTCCGACTTCAACTGTATGTTTTAAACGTTCAATAAATTCTAAAAAATAAAAACCTTGTTCATTAATTAACAATAGAACAGCAGCTGGCTGGCTGTATTTTGTAGGCCAGAACAAATGCACATCAAGTTATTTTTGTTGACAAGAACATTGAGGAAGGGTCCACATATTTATATGTTAGGCCAGCATCCCAGAGTCGCCTCTTCACTGTTGACGTTGAGCCTGGTGTTTTGCAGGTACTATTTAAGGAAGCTGCCAGTTTCTCAAACTAGACACTAATGTACTTGTCCTCTTGCTCAGTTGTGCACCGGGGCCTCCCACTCTTTCTATTCTGGTTAGGGACAGTTTGCTCTGTTCTGTGAAGGGAGTAGTACACAGTGTTATGCGAGATCTTCAGTTTTTTGGCAATTTCTCGCATGGAATAGCCTTCCTTTCTCAGAACAAGAATAGACTGATGAGTTTCACTTTTACTCACATAGGCTGCAGAGAGTGTGATCACAGTGATCACCGGAACAGCTGGTGCTCTCATGCATGGCTCTGTGTTGCTTGCCTAAGCATTGAAGGCATTTAGTTCGTCTGGTAGTCATTTAGGTGTGAGAATGAAACAATGGGGTCTTGGGAGGGAGGAGGTATGTTCAGTTGAATTTCACACGCTGCTCTTGCAACCGTCACTGCTTGGAGGCGGGACATTTTACTTAGGATACCTTAGAATACCTAGGATAGGATAAGTAATCCCTCTCACCCCCCCCCCCCTTTAAGATTTAGATGCACTATTGTAAAGTGACTGTTCCACTGGATGTCATAAGGTGAATGCACCAATTTGTAAGTCGCTCTGGATAAGAGCGACTTAAATGTAAAATGTAAATGTAGGCTCGCGTCACTGGGCAGCTTGCGGCTGGGTTTCCCTTTGTAATCCGTAATAGTTCTGTCTTGACGCTTTGCATGGTTTTTAATTTTTTATAGTGTCCGGATTAGTTTGACATTCCTTGAAAGTGGCGGCTGTAGCCTTTAGCTCAGTGCGGATGTTGCCTATAATCCATGGCTTTGATTGGCATATGTACGTACATTCACTTTGGGGACAACATCGTCAATGCACTTATTGACTGATGTGGTATACTCATCAATGCCATCGGATGAATCCCAGAACAAATTCCAGTCTGTGCTAGCAAAACAGTCCTGAAGATTTGCATCCACGTCATCTGACCACCTCCGTATTGAGCGAGTCTCCCTGCTTGAGTATTTGCTTGTAAACAGGAATCAGGAGGATAGAATTGTGGTCAGATTGGCCAAATTGAGGGCGAGGGAGAGCATCTCTGTATGTGGAGTAAAGGTGGTCTAGAGCTTTTTTCCCCTCTGGTTGCAAGTGAAATGCTGGAGGAAATTAGGTAGAAACAAATTGAAGTTTTCCTGCATTAAAGTCCCAGGCTACTAGGAGCACCGTTTCTGGGTGAGCATTCGCTTGTTTGTTCATGGCCTCATACAGCTCGTTGAGTGCGGTCTTAGTGCCTGCATAGATTTGTGGTGGTAAATAGACAGCCTCAAAAACTATGAAACTCTTGGTAAATAGTGTCGTCTACAGCTTATTATGAGGTAGTCTACATCTGGCCCCCTCCCAGTTAGGCGGGAGTGAGCTCTACAGCAGTCTCACAACTCAATCGCTGATTAAAAACTGTTTTCTGCCCATCCCAAAAGATAGAATTTGTAGATAATTGGCCCTCTTTCTGGGACTCACCCACAAACAGGATCAAGCCTGGCCTGCTGAGGAGTGATGGACTCCATCCTAGCTGGAGGGATGCTCTCATCTTATCTATCAACATAGACAGCGCTCTAACTTCTCTAGCTCCACAATGAAATAGGGTGCAGGCCAGGCAGCAGGCTGTTAGCCATCCTGCCAGCTTATTGGAATCTGCCACTAGCAGTCAGTGTAGTCAGCTCAGCGATCCCAATTGAGAACGTGTCTGAGCCTCGACCTGGGTTGGGCAAAACTAAACATGGTGGTGTTCGCCTTAGCAATCTCACTAGGATAAAGACCTCCATTCCTGTCATTATTGAAAGAGATCATGATACCTCACATCTTAAAATAGGGCTACTTAATGTTAGATCCCTTACTTCAAAGGCAATTATAGTCAATGAACTAATCACTGATCATAATCTTGATGTGATTGGCCTGACTGAAACATGGCTTAAGCCTGATGATTTACTGTGTTAAATGAGGCCTTCTGGTTACACTAGTGACCATATCCCCAGTGTATAAATGCTGTGGATCTTAATGTTTTTCCTCATAATCCTGGACTATCGGACCACCATTTTATTATGTTTGCAACTGCAACAAATAATCTGTTCAGACCCCAACCAAGGAGCATCAAAAGTTGTGCTATAAATTCACAGACAACACAAAGATTCCTTGATGCCCTTCCAGACTCCCTCTGCCTACCCAAGGACTTCAGAGGACAAAATCAGTTAACCACCTAACTGAGGAACTCAATTTAACCTTGCGCTATACCCTAGATGCAGTTGCACCCCTAGAAACTAAAAAACATTCTCATAAGAAACTAGCTCCCTGGTATACAGAAAATAACCGAGCTCTGAAGCAGCTTCCAGAAAATTGGAACGGAAATGGCACCACACCAAACTGGAAGTCTTCCGACTAGCTTGGAAAGACCGTGCAGTATCAAAGAGCCCTTACAGCTGCTCGATCATCCTATTTTTCCAAATAAATTGAGGAAAATAAGAACAATCCGAAATTTATTTTTGATGCTGTCGCAAAGCTAACTAAAAAGCAGAATTCCCCAAGTGACAATGGCTTTCACTTCAGCAGTAATAAATTCATGAACTTCCTTGAGGAAACGATCATGATTATTAGAAAGCAACTTACGGACTCCTCTATAAATCTGCGTATTCCTTCAAAGCTCAGTTGTCCTGAGTCTGCACAACTCTGCCAGGACCTAGGATCAAGACACTCAAGTGTTTTAGTACTATATCTCGTGACACAATGATGAAAATAATCATGGCCTTTAAACCTTCAAGCTGCATACTGGACCCTATTCCAACTAAACTACTGAAAGAGCTGCTTCCTGTGCTTGGCCCTCCTATGTTGAACATAATAAACGGCTCTCTATCCACTGGATGTGTACCAAACTCACTAAAAGTGGCAGTAATAAAGCCTCTCTTGAAAAAGCCAAACCTTGACCCAGAAAATATTTTAAAAACTATCGGACTATATCAAATCTTCCATTCCTCTCAAAAGATTTAGAAAAAGCTGTTGCGCAGCAACTCACTGCCTTCCTATAGACAATGTATACGAAATGCTTCAGTCTGGTTTTAGACCCCATCATAGCACTGAGACTGCACTTGTGAAAGTGGTAAATTACCTTTTAATGGCATCAGACCGAGGCTCTGCATCTGTCCTCGTGCTCCTAGACCTTAGTGCTGCTTTTGATACCATCTATCACCACATTCTTTTGGAGAGATTGGAAACCCAAATTGGTCTACACTGACAAGTTCTGGCCTGGTTTAGATCTTATCTGTCAGAAAGATATCAGTTTGTCTCTGTGAATGGTTTGTACTCTGACAAATCAACTGTCAATGTCAGTGTTCTTGAAGTTTCCGTTTTAGGACTACTATTGTTTTCACAATATATTCTACCTCTTGGGGATGTCATTCGAAAACATAATGTAAACTTTCACTGCAATGCGGATGACACACAGCTGTACATTTCAATGAAACATGGTGAAGCCCCAAAATTGCCCTCACTTGAAGCCTGTGTTTCAGACATAAGGAAGTGGATGGCTTTCTACTTTTAAACTTGGACAAAACAGGGATGCTTGTTCTAGGTCCCGAGAAACAAAGAGTTCTTCTGTTGAATCTGACAATTACTCTTAATGGTTGTACAGTCATCTCAAATAAAACTGTGAAGGACCTCGGCGTTACTCTGGACCCTGATCTCTTTTGACGAACATATCAAGACTGTTTAAAGGACAGCTTTTTTCCATCTACGTAACATTGCAAAAATCAGAAACTTTCTGTCCAAAAATGATGCAGAAAAATGATTCCATGCTTTTGTTACTTCTAGGTTAAACTACTGCAATGCTCTACTTTCCGGCACCCGGAAAAAGCACTAAATTAACTTCAGTTAGTGCTAAATACTGCTGCTAGAATCCTGACTAGAACCCCAAAAAATGATCATATTACTCTAGTGCTAGCCTCCCTACATTGGCTTCCTGTCAAGGCAAGGGCTGATTTCAAGGTTTTACTGCTAACCTACAAAGCATTACATGGGCTTGCTCCTTCCTATCTCTCTGATTTGGTCCTGCCGTACATACCTACATGTACGCTACAGTCACAATACGCAGGCCTCCTAATTGTCCCTAGAATTTCTAAGCAAACAGCTGGAGGCAGGGCTTTCTCCTATAGAGCTATAGAGCTCCATTTTTATGGAATGGTCTGCCTACCCATGTGAGAGACGCAATCCCGGTCTCAGCCTTTAAGTCTTTACTGAAGACTCATCTCTTCAGTGGGTCATATGATTGAGTGTAGTCTGGCCCAGGAGTGTGAAGGTGAACGGAAAGGCTCTGAAGCAAAAAAAACTGCCCTTGCTGTCTCTGCCTGGCCGGTTCCCCTCTTTCCACTGGGATTCTCGAACCCGAATAATTTTGCACGCCCAATTTTTCCATTTTTGATTTGTTAAAAAAGTTTGAAATATCCAATAAATGTTGTTCCACTTCATGATTGTGTCCCACTTGTTGATTCTTCAAAAAAATACAGTTTTATATCTTTATGTTTGAAGCCTAAAATGTGGCAAAAGGTCGCAAAGTTCAAGGGGGCCGAATACTTTCGCAAGGCACTGTATATACAAGTAACCCCCCACTTATATAAGTAACCCCCCCACTTCTAAAACCAAAGTTGTGCCCATGGCAGAAACATTTACAAAAAAGTTAAACGTGAAAAAAAAACACACAATAGCACAATTGGTTAGGAGCCCGTAAAACGGCAGCGATCTCCACCGGTGCCATTCACAGAGCCATCTCTGAGGATGGATGATACAGCATTCCATGCTTTTTCTTTGGTCAAACCGTACTTGTATTGGAGGTTGCTAGGGTCATACAGCATAGTGAGCTTTTTAGTTCAAAGATCAAACGGGTGTCATCCATTTTGCCAACTTTGTCCTGTCAAATCGGAATATTTTCCAAGGAGGATAAGGGGTCGACTCTATAGAATCCTCAATAATAATAATAATAATAATAATAATAAATGCCATTTAGCAGACGCTTTTATCCATAGCGACTTACAGTCATGTGTGCATGTGTGCATGTGTGCATACATTCTACGTATGGGTGGTCCCGGGGATCAAACCCACTACCCTGGCGTTACAAGCGCCATGCTCTACCAACTGAGCTACAGAAGGACCACAGCTAAGAAGTATCTAACAAGCATTGATACTATGTTCCGTTTATATATTTGTTTCATACAGGTAGGCCTACTGCTATTTTATTGATTAAGTGTCAAAAAAGGGTTTATACCAATTATTTCAGCCATTTTGAATGAATGAGTGGATCTGAGAAAAATAGACTCCAAACCTAGTTTTACGTTGCTGCTACAGCAGCCGGCGCACGATCTATGCTTTACACACGTGACTATGTAGCAGGTGACATTTCCTACAGTAGGACTCTTATCAACTCCATTTCACTCAAGTCTCACGGACATGGATTTCACATGCGTGGTGTAGCTGGGCCGTATCACTTCATGTGTGTAGTAGACCTGAACCTGCACACACACCTAGAGAGTGTGGCTAACCCTGTCTCCAGGCTATTTCGGCAGGAATTGTCTGGTGAACGAGGCTAGAGAACGCTGTTTCAGTTAATTTGTTTTGCCCAGACATTATGCTGATATGATGTGAATGGACAATGCATAATTAATATATAGTATATGTTACTCTCCCTATCCAGCAGAAATGTGTGTAGGCGGAATTGAGGAATAGCAGCCAATTTGGCCCTGAGCTCATCGTCACACAGCTATCATGGTGGAGAGGTTGGGAGTGAATGGGCTAAATTTACCTTGGGGATAATTCACTAGCCATTATAGTGTGAAGGGCCAAGATTAGAATTTAGTCAGGACACTGAGGTCAACTCCTGACAAAAAGTGCAATGACTACATCATTACGACCTTGGTCATCCAAGCCCAACCCAGCTTATCTTCAGCTATAAACTAGCAGGATGCAGGTAGGTAGGGCTGCTAGCCGAAGAGTTGTAAATTCCATTTCTCCAACCTGGCTTGAAAAGTATCATCCAATGCATTTACGGTATGTATCTAAATACAAATATATGTAATATTACGTTGAAGATACAATAGGGTCTCTCACTTTGAGATTTAGGGTCCAGCCATTCGACTGATCCCTCTTAACGAGGCCATTAAAGTCCCTGAATAAACGATCTGCCAACAGAACATACTTTTCCCCAAGCCTGCTCCCAGACTGATAACGGCGAGAGGGAGCAGGAAAGTGGGGCCAACACCTCAATACTGCTCTAATTTACTGACCCTTTAAAAATGTGTTGAGTGGCAAAAGCTTACCGTGCTTTGCAATTGTATTCATTTCATGTGCTAAGGTCTTTTCCCCCTTGTTACTGCTGAGCTAAGTTGGGATCAACTACTTCAAAAGCATTTCATAGTTGACAACAAAATCCACTCAAATCCAATGACATAACAGTGTCTTATTTGTATTCGCTCACTCAACTCCAGGTACTGTTAGTTACTTTAGCAAAATAAATCTGGTGCAGACCAACTGACAGAACTAGCCACTGGTCTTCCCCTCTTCTAATTGACTCAGTACCAGTACCTTTTGCATATAGCCTCGTTATTGTTTTTTATTTTAATTGTGTTACTATTTTCCCTTTAGTTTATTTAGCAAATTTTTCATTCTTAAATGTTTTTTTTTAACTCTGCATTGTTGGTTAAGGGCTCGTAAGTAAGCATTTCACAATAAGGTCTACACCTGCTGTAATCAGCATGTGACAAATAAAAAATGTGATAATTGGGCTGATACGTGAAATGGCTGGCCTTAAGACGTCAGCATACTTCTGTTCGGCTGGTGTCTAGCCGAGAAGAGGCAATAGTACTGTTTGTCCATTTTGAGACGAAGTAGCCAGTATACACTTCCTCAAAATAGTAATAATTGACCTAAAGATAATTTAGAAATTTGTCATTCGTTTTGATGATTTTGCCAAGGAGATCTTAGTCGCAGAATTTGACATCTAACTAAGATGTTTGGTGCAGTATTTCTTAATACATTTTTTTTGCATGATAACGAGTCGTCTCTTGTTGAAGACTTTATTGATGAACCCCTACTGTTGGCCAATCACCGACGAAGGGGCTTCAACTTCGGCTCTGAATTTCAGCTTGCCTCCAGAAAAAATGTGCCCGAACCGTTGAAAAAACCCTCAAAGTCCAAAATATTAAAAAACATAATATATGCACAAACTCTTCCGAACTGTTTTAGGCTGGGATGCATGAGGACACCTTAACAGAGCTATAGACATGCTCATGAAAGGGGGTGGGACTGTATGGGACCAGTGAGACTGTAGAATGTCAAGTGACAATTCCCATCGTCCAGTGACCGTGGTAGAGCAGCGCAGCTGACCGTTGCAGTGAGAGACTTGGACCTCCCTGAACCCCAGACCTGTTTAATCCCGAGCTGGCCACTAAGAGGCTTATGTGTCACTCGATGCTGTTGCACTACAGTCCTGCTACCCTATGTGCAGCCTGGACACACAAAACCCTGCACATGGACTCTGTACCAGTACCCCCTGTATATAGCCTCACCATTGTTATTTTACTGCTGCTCTTTAATTATGTTACTTTTATTTCTTATTCGTTTTTTTTTAGACTGCATTGTTGTTTAGGGCTTGTAAGTAAGCATTTCACTATAAGTCCTACACCTGTTGTATTCAGCGCATGTGACAAATGCAATTTGATCAATTTCCCAATTACTAAGTATATTAACACACTATTCTACACCTGTTCATGTTCTTTTCTTGAACTCTTTACTATGTCAATTAGAAATCAAATGGAAAACACTGACCATTTACGATTCCCCAGACAGAGACACTTGACCCATACAACCCTTTTGGTTGTAATTGTTTACCACCATATTACTTGGCTATGCCTTTAACTGGCTTCAACCTATGCATATAAACCTGGACATCACTGCTCATCATGTCAGTAAAGGTTTACACAAGAAGAATCTGGAGGAGGCTGCTGGTGGTGTAAGGCATTTCTCCAACAATAAATTCACATCGTTAGATTCAACTGATGTGTCAATCGAATAAGTAATATAAAATATGGCAGCAGAATTTGACAACAATTCCATGGTAACAATCATTTTTTTCCACAGAAACATTTACAAAAACACATTTAGTGAAAGGACTGTGCAAATGCAAACTTTGGTGACAGGAATACAGTAAAATCTCCCTCAGTTTTTTTGTGTCCACGTTTTCTAAAAACTCTTAAATATCTGCTCTGAATAAAGATTAAACAATTTCTGCAAAAATAATGGTGGTGTCAGCTATGGCATGACACCTTGAGTTTTTGAACTCGTGTAAGTGAAGTGGATTTACACCTGGTAACATAATTACATCATGGGTCCCTGATCTGTACTACACAGAAATGCATAATTATGGATATGAATGTCATTCTCCTCATGTTTTACAAGCAGGTAGCCTAGTGGTTAGAGCGTTGGGCCAGTAACCGAAAGGTTGATCAAATCCCCGAGCTGACAAGGTAAAAATCTGTCGTTCTACCCTGAACAAAGCAGTTATCCCACTGTTCCCCGGTACCGTCATTGTAAATATGAATGTGTTCTTAGACTTGCCTAGTTAAATACAGTAAATGGAAGGAGAGGTAGGTGTCAGTAAGAGCTGGGAGAGGTGACATTAAGTGTAGAGAGAAAGGGAGGGGTTTGTCCAGACTCAGACTGTTTGACAACCAGACAACAGAAAGACAAAGAAAACCGTTATGAGTCGAACATAATAATAGTATGCCAGTGGTTTGTGACTATATCAGTAAAATCACTATAACTAATTAGTACTTGTTACTTCAGCGAATGAGTGAGAGAAATTAGAAAATGTGTGTTTTTGATCATGGAAAGGTACAAGGCAATGCTTCTTAAACTTACAGAAGGTAAACAATTTCTCCAATTTCCCCAAACCTAAATAAGAGTTGGCAGCCTGATTGTGTGACTGATACCTTAAGACTTTTTCTGGTAAATGTTTTTAAAAAAAAGAGTCCTTTTCCATTTGTTTATCTAGAAATCTAAGCCTTTACTTATGTTATGATAGTCATGTTCCAATCAACAACCTCTCATTTTGTGGACCCTGACATGTGACCTGAAACACTAACCTTAAATCTATAAGAACATTACAGGATGGGCGTGGTCAAGGGGTTTTGACCTAGTCCAGTGCTGCCACACCCCAAGATGAACTACAGAATGTACAGAGTACACAGCAAGAATTAAACTAGTGGCTGAGGAAAACAGAATACTTTTTTTGTATATAAAAAAAAAAACTAAGCATCTAGTTGTTCATTTTTTAGCGAAGTAATTAACTAATCAAAATTGTGGTCAAAGCCTGCACTTAGGCTGGTAAAATTACAGACTACTGTGTGCCTTCACGCTCTACATTGACTGATCACTTAAATAATGGAACAGTAGTCACTTTATAATATTTACATACTGCTCTACTCATTTCATATGCATATACTGTATTCTAATCTACTGCATTTTAGTTAATGCCACTCTGACATAGCTCATCCTAATATTTATATATTTCGTAATTCCATTCTTTTACTTTTAGATACTACTGCACTGTTGGAGCTAGGAACACACGCATTTTACTACACCTGCAATTACATCTGCATGTGACTAATAAAATGTGATTTCAGTCAGTGAGGATGAGGGTGACTTGGACACCTTCGTCTTCACTCAACAGTCAAACTATTCGCTACACAGAGACTGTAAGCTGATTACCCAACCTTGCCCGATGCTGCCTGCGAGAGAGAACCTGCCAAGACATGCAGGCAGGTTTCTGTTTTATAGAATAATAAAATATACACAGAGTGTACAAAACATTATGAACACCTGCTCTTTCCATGAGACACTGGCCACCACTTTGGGAAGCATTGGAGTCAAAATGGGCCAGGATCCCTGTGGAACGCAGGCAGCTTCATTAAATAGTACCCGCAAAAGACCAGTCTCAACCTCCAAAGTGAAGAGGCGACTCCAGGATGCTGGCCTTCTAGCCAGAGTTGCAAAGAAAAAGCCATATCTCAGACTGGCCAACAAAAAGAAAAGATTAAGATGGGGAAAAGAACACAGACACTGGACAGAGGAACTCTGCCTAGAAGGCCAGCATCCGGACAACGCTGGGCCAATTGTGCACCGTCTCATGGGTCTCCCAGTCACTGCCTGCTGTGAAACAGCCTGGGATCAAACCCAGGTCTCTAATGACACCTCAAGCACTGCGATGCTGTGCCATTAAAATCAAATCAAATATATGCATTGAGCTTGTCTGATGCTTTAAGCTTATGGTTTGATGAAATAAGAAAAATGCCTCAAGGAGGGCACCAGAGAAATAGATAACCAGAAGAATAAAATCTTAACGGGACCTAACTTTTCTCATCTCGCTCCTGCTGGCTTTCGCATATTCTGCCATTGCTCTCCTGAAGTTGCTGGTAATAGGCTACACGAGGAGTGGCAACCTTCCTCATGTGGAATGCCAATTTATCTTACCATTTCTACCGAGCTTGTGTGCCAGTTATGGTTTTTATATACACATTTTCATATCTCAAAGTCCTTTTCATGTGGTTAATCCAAATTCTATCCAAATCTAAATGATAAATCTAAAAAGTAACTTCTATTGCCATTGCCAACAATGGAAAAAATAGGCTACATAAATCCCAAAAATAAAAACATTCCAGCCTGCAGGTAGAAAATATAATGATAAAAACAAATATCCGATAAATCACGTTGGCAACACATGGCCTGTCTGCAACGAACTTTAAACATTGTATAAACCATTAACTTGGGTCTGGCCCAAAGCATGATTGAGCTAGCGAACTTGCAACATTGTATATAATATTCTGGTCCCTCAGAGTACCTGCGCCAGTGAGCTCGAGGCAGACGCTGCTGTATGTTTTTTGCTCAAGGAATTAGAAGCAGTGCTTGATTTGGGCAGGAGCTCACCGGAGCTGAGTACAAGCATCTCAAATGTTCTACGGCTTGATCTCCTATTCCTCTTGTAGAATATTAACTCAAAAGTATTGTGGAGATCCTGCACCTAAATATTTAAAAAAAAACAGTACCAACTAGGTTACCTGCCACCCTACATAGTGGCAATATTAAGCTAACAGAATGATGCTGAGATTTTTTCACGTTAAAATGTATGCAAAAAAAAATACAAAATGTTGCAAAGTTAAACAAACTTTACAACTCCCAAGGACTACTGTTAACATTTTCCACTAAAACCATTTTGTTACCAAACTTTGCATCTGCACTGTTCTTCAAGTAAATGTGTTTTCGTAACAAAAAATATTGGGGAATTGATAAAAGTAGTCCTTGTACATAGTGTTGTATGGTTTGTTTAACATACGTTTTAAAGTGAAAAATCAGTCTCAGTATCATTCTGTTACTGTGGAATTGTCCATTGGCATCAGAGAACATGGCACACTTAAAGCTGTCTGGACTCCGGATGTCAATACCTAGTTAATCTGTGTTTAAACTTACACTTGTTCTGTTGTACTTCATGAACACATCTGGCCTTCGTATGTGCAGCATAACCATGGGTGGACAAAGCATTGAATGTGATGGTCTGTATTTGTATATCTGTTTTTTTATATACAGAACAGAAATATAAATGCAACAATTTAAAAGACTTTGCAGAGTTACAGTTCATGTAAAGAAATCAATTAGGCCCTAATCTAATGAATTTCACATGACTGGGCAGGGGCACAGCCAATCAGAATGAGCTTTAAGGGCTTTACTACACATAAATTCTTCAGCAACAGCTCTGGTGGACATTCCTCACGCTCCCTCAAAACTTGAAACATCTGTGGCATTGTGTTGTTTGACAACAGCATATTTTAGAGTAACCTTTTATTGTCCTCAGCACAAGGTCCACCTATGTAATGATCATACCGTTTAATCAGCTTCTTGATATGCCACACCTGTCAGGTGGATGTATTACCTTGGCAAAAGATAGAATGCTCACTAACAAGGATGTAAACAAATGTGTGCACAAAATTTGAGAAAAATAATCACTTTGTGCATATGGAACATTTCTTGGATCTTTATTTCAGCTCATTAAACATGGGACCAGCACTTTACATGTTGTGTTTATATTTTTGTTCAGTGTATATTTGCTTGTGGTTTGTGCCTGCATCATAACTGTGCCTGAATAGAGTGAGTCAGCTAGTGCAGTTGCTCTATAATAGCATGCTCTTCCCACACAGAGTAATGATACACTGGAGAAATACACAGATGGAACAGACTGCTGAATCACACAGAAAATATACACTGCAGAGAAACAGAAAACATCTCTACACACCGAATGGTACTCATCCAGTAGATGCCTTGCAGTTAAGCCATATGACATAGCCTGTCATTGAACCTCTCTGCACGATCATGTCATTATCATACTGTTCAAACTTCTCAAAATAACATTTGGATTACATTGTTGATTTCTGACTCCTATTTTTTTTTTTTTTTTACTGTGTTTTACTACCGGAATGAAGACAGTATTTCGAACTACTCACAGCATCGATCATGTAAATTCATTATTGATTATTCATTTCTTTACTCCCCACAATTAGATATTGATCATATAACATACTGCATTATTTAAACAATTAAGCCCAGTAAGAGAAACACTAAAGAACTACACCTACACACAGAACAGTAATTAGGGTATCTGAGTGCAGGTTAGCTGCGCAGGCTTTTATACAGCTGTCATACTTCATAGACATCACCACCACATAACTATAATTCCTGCAGCTTCTTGTTTGTACAAGTTCAGGGAGCTTGACAGCTACACTGTGGTCTCTTCTTTTTTCTGTGAGTTCTGAATAATACTACTGGCTGTCTTATTGTCGCACAGTGTTCTGAAATAGACTGGGCTGGGCTACCCTGCACTCTGTCGATTCTGTGGGTTCCATGACATTCTGAGAAGAGTATTCAATGTTCCCCCCAATGTCTCAGAACTAAAGGGTTTGTGCCAATGAAATAATAATAAAGAGATTAGTGTTGAAGTAATGAATGACAGTGAACCAACACCCCCCAAACTCATAACACTCAACAAGAGCCAAACACATCAACAAACTAATTGTGTCCTTAATTAAAGTGGTTGATATGACTGTGTGCACACAAGCAATTATCCTGTGGGCAAGCTTGAGTGCGTTTGTGTTTGTGTGTGTGTGTGTGTGTGTTTTTACTATACTTGTGGGGACCAGAATTCCACACAAGGATAGTAAAAGACAGTAAATTCTGACAATTAGAGATATTTTGCTGGTCCCCACAAGGAAAAAGGCTATTTAGGCTGATGGGTTAGCGTACGGGTTTGAATTAGGGAAAATAGGATGTTGAATAGGAATCAATTGTTTGCTCTCCACAAGGATAGTAAAACAAAAGTGTGTATGTGTATGACCTAGAGAGAGCGATGACATTTAATTGGCTGCATGTCCGACTTCAGGAACACAGCCAGGGCTATACGCTGACTTTTTTTTTTACAAGGTCATAGCACCTAAATTGAAAAATGTTGGCACACACAAAGAAATTTAGGAGCACAATGACAAATATTTGAGATAATAAAGCTAGAATCCTTCATATTTAGGCGCATATGATTAAAATTGTCACACTGTAGAGCCCTGACAGTCACCCACAGGAAGTCATTAACTGCAGAGGTCCTGGTGGCGAGGGGAAGAATGTTAGGCCAAATGGACCCTACTAAGGTTGACAGATGGGCTGTGTATTTTATGTATGCGGATGGTCATTTGAGGGACCCTAAAGTGGTCTGGCTGGTTCCTCATTAGACTCACACAGCAAACAGAAACCAGGTGCATGACATTGGAACATCATTCTTCCTCCTACACAACCTCAGATTCATCTAAGCTCTGTTAGACGGTTTCCACTTGACCCTATGAAACACGGTACATGTATACTATACCATAATAGGAGTATTGCTGAAGACTTAGTTGGATTGATTTGTCCACATACAAATCTCCAACAAAACAGGAAGTCTATATACACGATCATGCAATGTTTTGTTGCATGATCAACAGTTCTCTGTTCCTAGTTGGCATCGCAGATTGAAGGGATGCAGCATAGCTGGTCTTTATTCTATCCCGGGCACAAGCATAGCTATTTTCCCGATAGATGTACAAGACAAACAATATTTCAGAGTGTTCTCACATAGTCCCTTAAAAGACCTACTCCAGAAAACAAGACAAAAAGCGGCAATAGTAGTGTTTGCAAAACAAAACATCACAAAATGGCATAACATATGCACAAACTCTTGTTTGGGAAGCATGCAGACACCTTTAGAGGGAAGCAGGGTCAGACAGGGAAGGGATCCTGAGATCTCTGGACAGGGCAATGGGTGTGAGACTACCACAACAAGCACATGTATGACCAGGGTGAATTACAACAATATGTTATGTGCATTTCAATATCTGTGCAAGACCAACACTGACTGAGCACATGCACATGGTGTAGCCAGACAAGACAGAAACACAGACACATTCCTCATATCCCTACATAACACCACTCTCATTCCTCCCCAGACCCCTGTCGCTGCAAAACCACTACATGCTATCATGTTCAAACACAGAAAAAACACTCAGGGCATTTTTTTACTGCCCTACCAGCCTGGTCAGACTCTTGTGTGTGAGTGTACAGACCACTGAGAGAAAAATACTCCTCCTCTACTTCCTTCTGCATATCCTTTTCATCATAATTGTTTTTGTTGATCGAATCATCACCTAAATTAGGCCCCCTGATGGTCGTCGAGCCCTTGCACAAAGGGCAGATTGTGTGGCCCTGGCTGGGTACTTCCCACAAGACAGTTTGCAGAGAACAATAAATTGAAGGAGACAATTTATCAAGTGAATATTAGTTCTGGAAACGTCTATGTTTACAAGCAGAACCTTTACTATAACACGGCTTCACTCCAAACTTGGGATGTGGATGCCCATTTTATCCAGATCCTTTTTCTAGCTATTGAAAATGTCGAAATTTGCGGCCAGTGTAAGGCGGTTTCATCGTTGACAGAGACAGGTTACATTCCCTTGCATGGATGTTAAAACAAGTCAGAAGGATTAGATTGTAGGAGATTAACTATATAAGAGGGCTATCAGCAAGCAGCAGCAACGAATTAAAGGCAAAGAGAACATTCGCGAAACAAAATGTTTCACTGTAGCGTAAGAAGCGAGGCACTTGTAGACTGACAGCGGATACATTTCAAATGTTCGCGTATTGGTGTATCCATAAACATATTAAACACATAATTGTGCACTGACATGTGTATGTCAACCTGTTTCATTAAAAAAAGCCTTTCCCGCGGCTTGAGTAATTAATACCCGTGTTTACCAGGCATTTATCTCGCATTCATTTCAAATATCAAACAAAGCCCAGTTAACAGACAAGGCTCTCTTTGTCATCATAACGCTGAGCAACTATAAACACTCTCCGTATACCCATGCACGCATCATGGGTCTATCACAGCTGCGTCACCCATGACAATCTGCTGGAAGATTCCACCAACACAAAATAGACAATTTCCTATAAAATAACATCTGACTGTAAATAGCCTGGCCTCTAGTTTATATACTACAGACCGTTGTGTGCTTAAATTGTCTCAAAATGGTGCTTCACATTACTTCTTGTAGCCAGGCTATGTAGAAGGCTATGCAAAAAAATCGTGTGAAAATAGAATTAAAGATACACACTTCTTAAATGCACACCGAAATGCCATACTTGGGACACAGGATTGAACTAAAAGATAAACACAAAGTCAACATACATGTCTGCCGCCAGGGTAGGTAGCCTTGTCAGTCACTCCAAATCGTGGAATCCGAACTTCAAATGAAAATGTCAAATCAATAAAAAGGAAACTAATTCCGCGAGTTCCTTAATCAGAAATGGGCAAATTATATAAATAAATTAAAAGAGACTTCTTCACGCGATGCTGTGACGCTCCCTTGTCATTTGCCCTCCAATTTCTCGATTGTCACTTTCTCCCTCTCCTGCACGCAAAGCTGAAGGCTTGCTCTTGTCCTTATCTCCGAAGGGGTGTGGACAAACCAATGAGGATGAAAAAGTAGTCCATAAGCAGACCTGGGTCCGTGACTTCTCAGGGGCTTTTTGGAGAAATGGCGAAAACAGGCAACAATATCATACAAGGCGCAAAACTGTGGCGCTCCTGTTAAGTGCTCGAGAGTTTATCCGTGGGTGTAAACCACAAACACAGACCGATACACTCACTCAACTAAGAGGTTCTGGGTATGGCAGCAATGTGCTGGCGAAAGAAAGGAGTGAAGGACACGTGGGATTTTCAGCAGTGAGCGCCTCTTGTGTCTTGTGGGCTGGAAAATAAACTTCTCCCATTTACCCCCTGCGCTTTGGCATGCAAACTGCACTTGGAAGTAGAGGTCTTCATGGGTCCACCCAATACCCGAGAACCGACCCGAAACTTCAGCTAGTCCAGGACAGGTCCAACATTCAATTTTCCCTCAGGTCCAGGTCTGGTCCTGTTTGTTGTTATTTGATTGTTATCTGGTCTTGGGTCTATGTAACCACAGCTGATGGACCCGACCGCGGCTCTGAATAGCCTATAGCATATTTATTTTATGCTAATGTAACGGATGTGAAACGGCTAGCTTAGTTAGCGGTGTGCGCTAAATAGCGTTTCAATCGGTTACGTCACTTGCTCTGAGACCTTGAAGTAGTAGTTCCCCTTGCTCTGCAAGTGCCGCGGCTTTTGTGGAGCGATGGGTAATGATGGGTAGTGATGGGTAACGATGCTTCGAGGGTGACTGTTGTCGTTGTGTGCAGAAGGTCCCTGGTTCGCGCCCGGGTATGGGCGAGGGGACAATTTAAAATTATACTGTTACACTAATAAGCTGAATTTATTCACTTAGCCAACATATAAAGACTTATTCGTTAACCAGAAGCATAACTTGGCTGATAAACATTTTTTGTCACTCGGGTCCAATCAGGTCTGGTCTAGACTTTAGGGTACGGGTCGGTTCAAGGTATGGTGGTCGTCGGGTCCATTTGGGTTTGGGTCTGATTGGCCTCGGGTCCGGGACCCAAGAAGACCTCTACTTGGAAATACACACAGTATATAAAGTTGTTGACAGGGAATGTGTAGTCTTTGCTCAAACTAAGGACCCAGAAACTGATGCCATATCCTAAACTGGTCACATCTCCACAACAGGACCCACAAGGTAAGGTCGATAGATGTATTCTTTTGCCCACATTTTCTTGACAGTTTATTTCTCACCATAATTTGCTCATATGCATGAATAATTATAGACTGATGAAGCTGCACAGTCCTCAGAGTTGATGTTACTAGGGAGAGAGACTAAGCCTTTGTGATATCTGGAGGAGAACTCTACGAGGGTGATCCTTCCCATGGATCAGGGCATATGATAACTTTAATCTCCACCAAAAGCAGTTGCTAACAGCTACCATGATGACATTTTACATTTTAGTCATTTAGCAGACACTCTTATCCAGAGCGAATTACAGTAGTGAATACATACACTTTGTACATACATTCCACATTCTTATTTTGTACAAAGATCTCTATCAATCTGAGGATGATATTGCCCCAAGAGTCAGATGCTTCAGTGAAGAGAACATCATGTTACTCTGATGCTGACAGTACTTCTCTTCAAACACTATGTCCTCTGAAAATGAAAAGTGTTGTGAAGGCTGTGTGATGGAACATTTTATTTTTGTGCTTTTCTAATAACCAATTTATGTGTTCATGTAAGTGACTGACTGAATGAATCCTCACTATCAGTATCTGCAATTTGGCAATACACCCAGACCCTTGTTTTGAGAACTTAAAACATATCAGTTTCAAGGTCTCAGCGTAGAGAAGAAGCCTTGTGAGGTATTGGTCTGTCACATGCATGACCCAGTATTGGTCGGTCAAATGAATGAAACAAACCTTAATGATTAATTAATTATGCATGATGAATGACCTAAATCAGGCGAATATAAATTGTCGTCATTTTAAGAGATCTAACCAGACTGCCCTATTGGAGCTCCTGATCGACATGTGTACTTGGTGCATTGAGTTGGTTGGAACCTCTCCAGCATGCTGATAGTAAAGGATGATTCATTTAAGATTGACATTGAGTGTCCCTGTGCAGAATTTGCATGACAGCAGCCTGCTTTTCCTATCTTCTCTTTTCCTTGATGCTTGCACTTATTTTCAAATCAAATATAGACTTCAAAGAAAACTAGCTCCATGTACCTTTTGATATACTGCACTGTACACCGAACAGCCTGGTTTCCAGTACAGCCGTGTGCACATCAGATAGATATGTAGTTCAGTCAGGCTGGTCTGAACGAATAGTCACTTTTCATTCATCTAGTAAACTAATATAATTCACATTACTTCCCATCTCACTTATCAGCATACTGTAGCAGGTATTGATATGGTAGCATTTACAATGTTACCTCATAAGCATAGCATGATTCTATGGTAGTGTCTACAATGTTACCTCGTCAGAATAGCAGTTAGTTATAGAGTAGTGTTGTAATGTTAACTCATCAGTATAGCGTCACATCTCTCCTCCTCTTTTACTATTAGCAAGTGTGAAAAATGTCATTCACCTATTAACTTCAGGATATTAGTATGACAAACTAAGGCAATTCCACCACAATTGCTGATTAACCTATGGGCTCACTCGTGCTTTCCTTGGCCATGCATCTATGGGAGTATTAATACAGTACCAGTTCAAAGTTTGGACACACCTACTCATTCCTAGGTTTTTATTTATTTTGACTATTTTCTACATTGAAGAATAATAGTGAAGACATCAAAACTATGGAATAACACATATGGAATCATGTAGTAACTAAAAAAGTGTTTTTAAAAATCTAAATATTATTTGAGATTCTTCAAAGTAGTCAACCTTTGCCTTGATGACAGCTTTGCACAAACTTGGCATTCTCTCAACCAGCTTCATGAGGTAGTCACCTTGAATGCATTTTAATTAGCAGGTGTGCCTTGTTAAAAGTTCATTTGTGGAATTTCTTTCCTTCTTAATGTGTTTGAGCCAATCAGTTGTGTTGTGACAAGGTAGGAGTAGTATACAGAAGATAGCCCTATTTGGTAAAAGACCAAGTCCATATTATGGCAACTCAATATTATGACAACTCAAATAAGCAAAGAGAAATGACAGTCCATCATGACTTTAAGACATGAAGGTCAGTCAATATTGAACATTTCAAGAATTTTGAAAGTTTCTTCAAGTGCATTCGCTAAAATCATCAAGCGCTATGATGACACTGGCACTCATGAAGACCGCCTCAGGAAAGGAAGACCCAGAGTTACCTCTGCTGCAGAGGATAAGTTCATTAGAGTTACCAGCCTCAGAAATTGCAGCCCAAATAAATGCTTCTCAGAGTTCAAGTAACAGACACATCCCAACATCAACTGTTCAGAGGAGACTGCGTGAATCAGGCCTTCATTGTCAAATTGCTGCAAAGAAACCACTACTAAAGGACACCAATAAGAAGAAGTTATTTGCTTGGGCCAAGAAACATGTCTGTCCTTTGGTCTGATGAGTCCAAATGTGAGATTTTTGGCTCCAACCGCCGTGTCTTTGTAAGACGCAGAGTAGGTGAAAGGATGATCTTCGCATGTGTGCTTCCCACAATGAAGCATGAAGGGGAGGTGTGATGGTGTGGGGTGCTTTGTTGTTGACACAGTCAGTGATTTATTTAGAATTCAAAGCACATTTAATTAACCAGCATGGCTACCACAGCATGTTTTCAGCGATACTCCATCCCATCTGGTTTGCGCCTAGTGGGACTATCATTTGTTTCTCAAAAGGAAAATGACCCAACACACCTCCAGTCTGTGTAAGGGTTATTTGGCCAAGGAGAGTGATGCATTCGATGACCTGGCCTCCACAATCACCCGACCTCAACCCATTTGAGATGGTTTGGGATGAGTTGGACCGTAGAGTGAAGGAAAAGTAGCCAACAAGTGCTCAGCATATGTAGGAACTCCTTCAAGACTGTTGGAAAAGCATTCCAAGTGAAGTTGGTTGAGTGTGCAAAGCTGTCATCAAGGCAAAGGGTGGCTACTTTAAAGAATCTCAAGTATAAAATATATTTGTTTAACACTTTTTTTGTTACTACATGATTCCATATATGTTATTTCATAGGTTTGATGTCTTCAGTATTATTCTACAATGTAGAAAATAGTCCAAATAAAGAAAAATCCTTGAATGAGTAAGTGTGTCCAAACCTTTGACTGAAACTGTATGTCAACTCAAACCTTGTGTCTCCCACTTTCTGTTTTGCAGCAACAGTCTTCCAACGACCTTCCACCTCCCCACCACCACCAACTGAAGGTCCGTCATTGGATCTCCATTCTCCCAGTGAGGGGGTTCGATGCCAGCTGCCCAGCATCTGATGAGCATTCCTCTGAGACGAGGCCTACGCCTAACCCAAACTATTCAATAAAATGACATATTGTATTCTATCTTTGTTGTCATTCAGTTTATTGCAGAACACTAGTTGAACCAAGATGCTAACAGCACACTCAGTGAAAGCATAGGAAAAGTTTGAGTGTGAAATAATTCCGTCCAGGGAAGAGATTTCTCAGAGCCGGCATCTCCTCCTACTCTCTCTCTCACACACACACACACACACACACACACACACACACACACACACACACACACACACACACACACACACACACACACACACACACACACACACACACACACACACACACACACACACACACACACACACACACACACACACACACACACACACACACAGAGTTGTCAGAGTAAGTGTATATGACAGTGACAAAAGCCCCCGACCCCTCAAAGACTGCACTCTCCCAGAAGAGATGAATGACTCCTCTCACAGGCCCTGGGCAGTTGTTAACCTGGCAACCCTGGGTGATGTCATGCATTTGGAAAGTGAGTCTGCATGGCCCTCTCCGTGTGTGATATAGGCCAAGACTGGAAAGAGAGATCAATAGAGGTCTGCCATTCACCACAATGCCCTGCCACCCCTCCACACTCCCAGCACCCTCTATTGAAACCCACCAGCCCATTTATAGTTATCTGAATTCTTCTGTCGCCTTCAATCACCACCACGACCCCTCCAACCCACATCACCCCCCATTTAATCCACCTCAGTGCAATCCCAGCAAACCTATTTTATGTCCAAGGGATTGGACAGCAGGACACAATGCAGTGCTGTGCTGACAATTATTCAGGCAATGTAATGAGATCATGGAGTATTCTGCTGCCTGAGCTAATCTGGTTTTAATAGCCAACCCCCTGTGTGGTTTATTTTGGGTTAAAATGTTACAAATTATTTCAAGTTAGATATAGTATGATATGACGTTTTTTGAGTCCAAGCCAAGGAAAGTATGTTCAGTCTTAATATGAAGATTCATTTAATAAGGATTTGTGAATTTGACGTATGCTTTGGTATGTTTTAGTTTATCCTAGTTTATCCTCAATACTCACAAAACTAAACTAATGGTGTTTCTAATGCAATAAATAGAGCTCTGAACCTTTCACCTACCTGTCAGGGCAAGGAGATTGAGGTTGTAACCTCATATAAATATCTTGGAATTTGAATTGATGACGGCCTCTCTTTTAAATTGCATATTCAACAACTTACAAAAAAAATGTATTTTAGGAATAAGGCCTATTTTTCTTTTGAAGCCTGAAGGAGGCTAGTATCAGCTATATTTATGCCTTTACTAGACTATAGGGATATTTTATATATCAATTGTCTTGGAACACCTTACAAAATTATTTTAAACTGGAAGAACTTGTCCCAATTGGTGTTTTTAAATCACTGATGAAGGATATTGAGGCTGATTCCCTGACCTGCCAATGTTTTTAATTAGCTTTTTTTGATTTTGTTATACTCTTGTGAATTCAATGGTTTTTACTAGATTACTTGTAGTTTTTCATGTTGTCTGTCTGTATTTTTTGTAATGACTTGGTGCTGCCTATCTTGGCCAGGACGCTCTTGAAAAAGAGATTTTAAATCTCAATGAGCCCTTCCTGGTTAAATAAATATTAAATAAAAAAGTTCCAAATTACATTTTCAAATAGACATGATAAAGGTACATTGTTTTTATATTGAACATGGTGAGTAACTGAATGAATGGATTTCTGAATGAATGATTCAACTAAAAGGACAGGAGTATGGATGCGGAACATGAAGGAAAATGTTAATTCATAAATATCTAATATCTTTATCTCTCTCTTCCTCTTTTGGAGTGAAACCACGATGATGTGTTCATTGTGTCCTCCACAAGGGAGCAACCAAAGGACTCACTATAAAAAAAACACACTGTAAAACTAGACTGACTGTCTGGGCATCATGTTGACAGGTCTTCCAAGCTCCCTTACTGCTGTCTGAACCCCTGAATATGCAGCCCTGTCTCTGGGTCCTGGGGGAGGTGCAGCCCACCCCGGGTTCCATGGCTAGAAGGACTCTTTGATAACCATTTTCTGCTCATCTCTGGCTCCCACCCACAGCCCCTTCTCTCTCTCTCTCTGGGGTGTCAGTTTAAGTGATCTGCCATGCCTCCCATGCCGCTGAGTGAAAGACGTGCCCTAGTTTCTATTCCACAGGGCCACATGCCTTTTTCTAATCTGGCTGGGCGTGTCAGAGAAAAGCCATGAATCTGAATGTATTTATAAACATGCAAGGCACTCTCTCTCCTACTATCCCACTTGTGTATTTTCTGTCCCTTTCTCTCTATCCCTCTCATTTTCCCTCCTCCTTTCTCCTTGTTTCCTTTCCTGCCTGGAGAAACAGGGAGAGGAGGAGGAATTAGCATGGCTGGGAGAGAAGTCTGTAGATATGTTACATAAAAACTCAGCGGAGAACAAGCAGAAAGATAAATCCATGAAGTGTTCTGAGAAAGAGAGCTCATAGTTATTATGTAAGCCATCTATTTGTATACAGAGACCTTTGAAATGAAGGCCATTTGGAATAACAGAATGTCCATGCAAACGCCCCCCCAGAAACATGGTGATACACATGAGAAAACAGGCATACTTTGCTACATGCACTATATGCCACCTGTTTGCTCCAACTGTTCATAATAAAACACACACACACACACAAAGTCCCTCTTTCTAAATACCCTCTATATCAGGGACCCTCCCTGAGGCATGGGGCTCCCAATTTGGGCCAAGCAGTCCCAGGGCCCTTATTCCAGGACTGGAGGAGAATGTGCATGTAGTCTTAGAGAATACTCACTCATGAGAGGACAGGTGTCTGAAGGAATTCAAATGCACACTCTACCCCCACGAGACTCATCTGCTTCTGTTTGGCTCTGGCTGTGCGTGATTCTCTAGTGCTCACGTTACATAAGTGTACCGTAATCATATCAAGAAGAATAGACTTGCGGAGCATTAACCATCCTGAGAGTCTGCTCTGCCAATGGCAATGTCCTGACCCTAGGAGTCTAAACTGGACTGGGTGTGCAGATAGAGGAGGAGGAGAAAGACAGGAGGAAAAGGAGGACAACAACATTAAAAATGAGGAGGGGGAATAGGCTTCATCACTCTCTCACTCTCTCCTCTGTGAATAATTCAGGATGTCTAATGAATAAAGGAGCCTCACCCAACTGAAACCGGCCAGAACACCATGCAGAGCTCTACAGACCCTGTGATAAATGGCTGCTGTGGTTACAGATTATGGGTGTTTCATGTATTTTATACTGACGTAGGATCTCTCTCAATTATTAATCACCACACTAATATGATTAACTGACAAGTGAACTCAGTTTGTACACATAGTACAAGTCAAAAGTTTGGACACACCTACTCATTCATCAAAACTATGAAATAACACATATGGAATCATGTAGTAACCAAAAAATGATAAACAATCTAAATATATTTTATATTTGAGATTCTTCAAAGTAGCCACGTCCTGACCATAGAGAGCCCTTGGTTCTCTATGGTGTAGTTTGTCAGGGCGTGACTAGGGGGCTATATATTTCTATGTTGGTGTTTAGTATGGTTCCCAATTAGAAGCAGCTGGTAATCGTTGCCTCTAATTGGGGATCATATTTAGGTAGCCATTTTTCCCACCTCTGTTTGTGGGATATTGTTTGTGCATGGGCACCACTACTTTCACGGTTCGTTATTGGTTTTGTTTAAAGTTTCAACGTAATAAAGATGTGGAACTTCAATCACGCTGCGCCTTGGTCCGCTCATTACGACGATCGTGACATCTGCACACTCCTGGCATTCTCAGTTAGCTTCGTGAGTTAGTCACCTGGAACACATTTCAATTAACAGGAGTGTCTTGTTAACTTAATGTGTGGAATTTCTTTCCTTAATGCGTTTGAGCCAATCAGTTGTGTTGTGACAAGGTAGGGGTGGTATACAGAAGATAGCCCTATTTGAGACCAAGTCCATATTATGGCAAGAACAGCTCAAATAAACAAAGAGAAACGACAGTCCGTCATTACTTTAAGACATGGTCAGTCAATATGGAACATTTCAAGTACTTTCAAAGTTTATTCAAGTGCAGTTGCAAAAACGATCAAGTGCTATGATGAAACTGGCTCTCATGAGGACTGCCACAGGAAAGGAAGATCCAGAGTTACCTCTGCTGCAGAGGATAAGTTCATTAGAGTTACTGTCACAGGTTCTGTTTTATTTGAGTGTGTCCTTAGGTTACCACTGGAAGGCACCCTTTGTTTTCTAGTTTCCAGGTTACCCTGACTTATTTCTTATTGGTTTCACCTGTGTTTAATTACCTTCTCTGTTCACCAGGTGGCCTGGTTATTTAGGTTTCACAGTTGGCCTGTATCGTTGCTTTGGTCTCATGTTTTGTTAGTGTGCTCTTGTGCTGTTTCCTTCTGGATTTACCCCAACCTCTGCTGTGTTTCTCTGCGCCTGGGTTCGAGTTCGTACAAGCAATATTGTCACAGTTACTAGCCTCAGAAATTGCAGCCCAAAAAAATGCTTCTCAGAGTTTAAGGAACATCTCAACGTCATCTGTTCAGAGGTGAATGCTTGAATCAGGCCTTCATGGTTGAATTGCTGCAAAGAAACCACAAAAGGACACCAATAAGTAGAGACTTGCTTGGGCCAAGAAACATGAGCAATGGACACTAGACCGGTGGAAATCTGTCCTTTGGTCTGATGAGTCCAAATTTTAGATTTTTGGATCCAACTGCCGTGTCTTTGAGATGCAGAGTAGGTGAGCGGATGATCTCTGCATGTGTGGTTCCCACCTTGAAGCATGAAGAGGAGGTGGGATAGTGGGGGGTGCTTTGCTGGTGACACTGATTTATTTAGATTTCAAGGCACACTTAACCAGCATGACTACCACATGTAACTGCGTTCGTCTGTTGAAGGAGAAGCGGACCAAAATGCAGCGTGGTGGTTACTTATGTTCTTTAATAAAGGTGAACGAGACATGAAATAACTTGTAATATACAAAAACAACAAACGGAACGAGAAAACCTATACAGCCTGTCTGGTGAACAACTACACAGAGACAGGAACAATCACCCACGAAAACACTCACAGAATATGGCTGCCTAAATATGGTTCCCAATCAGAGACGACGAGAATCACCTGACTCTGATTGAGAACCGCCTCAGGCAGCCATAGACTACGTCGACGCCCCACAAAACCCCAAGACAAAATACACACCACAATAACCCATGTCACACCCTGGCCTGACCAAATATATAAAGAAAACACAAAATACTAAGACCAAGGCGTGACAGAACCCCCCCCCAAGGTGCGGACTCCCGGACGCACCTCAAAACCATAGGGAGGGTCCGGGTGGGCGTCTGTCCATGGTGGTGGCTCCGGCTCGGGACGTTGACCCCAGCCCTGGCTGCTCCATGCAGTCTGGCAGCTCAGGCTGCTCCGAACAGGCAGGAGGCTCCGGCAGCGCTGTAGAGGAGGAAGGCTCTGGAAGCGCTGAACAGGCGGGAGGCTCCGACAGCGCTAGAGAGAAGGATGGCTCTGGCTGTGCTGAACAGGCGAGGCACACTGAAGGCCGTGTGCGTGACCCTGGAACTGGTGGTACTGGATCGAGGACACGCCCAGGAAGCCTGGTGCAGGGAGCTGCCACCGGCGGACTGGTGTTTGGAGGTGGCTGGATAGACCGGACCGTGCAGGCGCACTGGAGCACCAAGCCTGCCCAACCTTACCTGGCTCGATGCCCACTCTAGCCCGGCCAATACGAAGAGCTGGTATGAACCACACCGGGCTATGCACCCGCACTGGAAACACCGTGCGCTCCATAGCATAACACGGTGCCTGCCCGGTCTCTCTAGCCCCCCGGTAAGCACAGGGAGTTTGCGCAGGTCTCCTACCTGGCATAGCCATACTCCCTGTAAGCCGCCCCCCCAATACATTTTTGGGGCTGACTCTCAGGCTTCCATCCGCTTCGTCGTGCTGCCTCTTCATACCAGCGCCTCTCCGCTTTTACCGCCTCCAGTTCTTCCTTGGGGCGGCGATATTCTCCAGGCTGTGCCCATGGTCCTTTTCCATCCAACATCTCTTCCCAAGTCCAGCAGTCCTTTGATCGCTGCTCCTCACGATTAACAGGGGGAGTTGGCTCGGGTCTGTCTCCGGACTCTGCCACATTCTCCCTGAGCCCCCTCCCAATAAATTTTTGGGGCTGCTTTTGGGGCTTCCTTGCCAACCGTGTTCCCTCGTATCGTCGGCTCCTCTCTCCGGCTGCCTCTGCTCTCCTAAGTGCCTCCACCTGTTCCCATGGGAGGCGATCTCTTCCGGCCAGTATCTCCTCCCAAGTGTAATAACCTTTGCCATCCAACACGTCTTCCCATGTCCATTCCTCCTTTCGCTGCTCCTGCTGTCGCTGCCTGTTACCACGCCGCTCGGTCCGGGTGTGGTGGGTGATTCTGTGACGGCGTTCGTCTGTTGAAGTAGAAGCGGACCAAAATGCAGCGTGGTGGTTACTCATGTTCTTTAATAAAGGTGAATGAGACATGAAATAACTTGTAATATACAAAAACAACAAACGGAACGAGAAAACCTATACAGCCTGTCTGGTGAACAACTACACAGAGACAGGAACAATCACCCACGAAAACACTTACAGAATATGGCTGCCTAAATATGGTTCCCAATCAGAGACAACGAGAATCACCTGACTCTGATTGAGAACCGCCTCAGGCAGCCATAGACTACGTCGACGCCCCACAAAACCCCAAGACAAAAAACACACCACAATAACCCATATCACACCCTAGCCTGACCAAATATATAAAGAAAACACAAAATACTAAGACCAAGGCGTGACACCACAGTATTCTGCAGCAATACGCCATCCCATCTGATTTGCGCCTAGCGGGACTATCATTTGTTTTTCAACAGGACAATGACCCAACACACCTCCAGTCTGTGTAAGGGCTATTTGACCAATAAGGAGAGTGATGGAGTGCTGCATCAGATGACCTGGCCTCCACAATCACCCGACCTCAACCCAATTGAGATGGTTTGGGATGAGTTGGACCGTAGAGTGAAGGAATAGCAGCCGACAAGTGCTCAGCATATGTGGGAACTCCTTCAAGAATGTTGGAAAACCATTCCAGGTGAAGCTGGTTGAGAGAATTCCAAGAGTGTGCAAAGCTGTCATCAAGGCAAAGGGTGGCTACTTTGAAGAATATATTTAGATTTGTTTAACACTTTTTTGGTTACTACATGTTATTTCATAGTTTTGATATCTTCACTGTCATTCTACAATGTAGGAAATAGTAAAACTAAAGAAAAACCCTTGAATGAGGAGGTGTGTCCAAACTTATAAATGGTACTATACATGAATAGACAACGTAATCTGTAAACTGGTCTTTCATGGTAATCATTTAGGAGTATAAGCCAATGGGTTGACCATCTCCTAAAGCAGCACACAAACACAGAAACACACATATGGAGAGAATTAGCTGTCCCTGAGCTGTACAGCCTAAATACATGGTTATCCACTTATAAGAACAGAAAATCAAAAGACTCTCTATGACACTTTGTAAAACGGGGGTAGAATGCAGGAATTCCGAAACATTTAAAGAAACACAGAGACAGTATTTACATGTTTGTTTACTGTGTAAAGTTTTGTTCTCTCTTCAGGGGGCCATATTTTACCACAGAAAACCTCACTAAAAGCCTGGAGCTACAGATCACTTCCTGTCAGCAGGCATCTAAAACATGTGCATTGTAAATGAATTTGATAAACACATTGGCAAAGGAAAGTAGTATGATTGGTAGATCGGAAGGAATGGTTCCTCCCTAAACCCAGCACATCAACACTCCCTTTTCCTTTATTTTCCCTCTTGATCCTCCTGAGGCCAACTGCTTGACATGTATACAGTACCTTGGGCTGACTCATAATGGAGGATGACCACTTTGTTACAAATGACTATAGGTCATTTGTAACAATCTTGACATACAGCAGGGGGCTTTCTCCCCGATTTTGACAGTTGCTCTAGGGCAGCTGGCTGAATGTGGCTAGTGGCAGCCTGGAGGATCTCCACAAGATGACCCTAGTCACCCTTTACACTTCCAACTCATGCTTCGGGTACAGAATCCCCCTGCCCCACTACCCTGGCAAATCTATTTCCCATCCCCAAATTCCTCCGCTCTCCTGACCTGAACCCATTAGAGTAGGGTGGGACCACGTTGGTTCAGGACCGATCTCCTGATTACCACTATCGCCAAGCCATGCATCTCTGCGGTAGGAGGTGGAATAGATGGCATCTCATCTACGTAGGCCTTGATGAAGGGGTAGGCGCATGTATTCACTCTCTGAGCATATGGTCACCTCAATCCACCTCTTATGATTGTGGGTAAAATGCTAATGATGTATTCCTGTGTGGACCTGTCATTCTGAGGGAGTTTTTGTCAGTGTTCCACCACTGAGGGGCCTGGTCAGTGGTGCTTGGCCTGGGTACTGTCCAGTCTGACCTCTTCAATGGTGCTGGGCCTGAGAAGAGAAGCATGGAGCTGCTCCAGAGCCCTGAGGTAATTAAATGCCAGCTAAGTGCCTCTCCCTGAAGCTCCAATTTAAAGATCCCATTCAAGCCACTGAAGAGTGCTGAGTGTCAGTTACACTGAGGGGAGAGAAAGAAAGAGAGAAAGAAGAGAGAGGTAGACAGAGAAAAGATGGGGTCAAAGATGCCTAAACCAATGGATGCTTCTGAGGGGAGGCTCATAATAAAGGCTGGAATGGAGCAAATGGAATGGCATCAACCCATGTGTTTTGATGTATTTGATACCATTCCACTAATTCCACTCCAGCCGTTACCATGTGCTAGTCCTCCCCAATTAAGGTGCCACCAACCTCCTGTGGCCTAAACATGCTCCAGGTTTCCATTCCAGCAAACACAACCAGCGATGAGATCATTGCTCAGAGTTTCTTTTACCTCAGCTGACCATCTAATCAAAACACAAACCATTCAGTGGAGACAAAGAAACCTTCATGCATTTGTAGAAAAGCATCAAATGTAATTCCACCTTCCTCCCTTTAGAGACTCACCCTGTGTCTGTGTGGCTAGTTCATCTGCACAGAGGCTGTGATATATATATATTTTTCTGCAGCACATGGCCCTGTGAAAGGGTCAGAAATAACTGCTGATAATGTAGTTGTGGCCAGTAAACAACTGTAAATAAGGAAGACTCAACAAAGAGGCTATTGGTGTTTTTGCTGGTTTCCTGCTAATTCTGACCCATCTAGAGCACTTATTCAGACTCATATGACAATGTTTATAATGTTGGCAGACTGCGCCAGTAAGGAAGGAAACTGTCCAAGCAAGTTATAGATACAGTATGTTTCTTTCGTCACAAAGGCACATAGATTAATTCCTGACTGAACAGAGTTACCACTTCCACATTTCTCAAATATACCAGGCATGGTTGGGATACTCTTCAGGGATACCATTAATTTGTTTATTTTACCTTTATTTAACCAGGCAAGTCAGTTAAGAACAAATTCTTATTTTCAATGATGGCCTAGGAACAGAGGGTTAACTGCGTGTTCAGGGGCAGAACAACAGATTTGTACCTTGTCAGCTCGGGGGTTTGAACTCGTAACCTTCAGGTTACTAGTCCAACGCTCTAACCACTAGGCTAACCTGCCGTATGTTATTTGCACTGAGTGTACAAAACATTAGGAACATTTTCCTAATATTGAGTTGTTCACCCCTTTTCCCTCAGAACTGCCTCAATTCTTCAGGGCATAAGGTGTCGAAACCTTTCCACAGGGATGCTGGCCCATGTTGGATCCAATGCTTCACATAGTTGTGTCAAGTTGGCAGGATGTCTTTTGGGTGGTGAACCATTCTTCATACTATAGACATGGGAAGTTGTTGAGTGTGAAAAACCCAACAATGTTGCAGTTCTTGACACACTCAAACCAGTGCGCCTGGCACCTACTACCATACCCCGTTCAAAGGCACTTCAATCTTCTGTCTTGCCTATTCACCTTCTGAATGGAACACATACACAATCCATCTCTCAATTGTCTCAAGGCTTAAAAATCCTTCTTTAACCTGTCTCCTCCCCTTCATCTACACTGATTGAAGTGGATTTAACAGGTGACACGAATAAGGGTTAACAGCTTTCACCTGGATTCACCTAGTCAGTCTATACTGGCGGAAAGAGCAGGTGTACCTAATGTTTTGTACACTCAGTATATAAGGTTTATCTTCTGTCAACCATCTGTCCGTGTCTAATTTGTTGCTGTTAATGTGTTCTTTAATGTGAGTCATGTGTATTTGTTCTACTGTAGGTACAAACAGAATGGCCCTCTCCTCTCTCGCCTCTTAAACATATAAATAATGTGTGTGATCTTTGCTCTGCTGAGAGGGCTGGAGTGGCACCCACACACAGCTCGCTGATGATGAGGACTGATAATTACCTCCATACTCTCTGATGCAGGACCAGGATGGGGGAAAGAGGTCAAGTAGGAAAAGAGACAGACAGCTAACATCATCTACAGCTGGAGCACAGACATTTAAGGAGCACAGACATTTAAGGAGCACAGACATTTAAAAACAATACTACATACTCCTTTGAATGTGATTTAGGCGAATGTATAATTAAGAATTGGGTGAAGCGATGTACATGATTAAACATGATGTATGTAAACATGCTATGCTATTACATTGGTATGTTGATGGAGAAAAAAGTTGGAAAGGGAACGGGGGATACCTAGTCAGTTGCACAACAGAATGTATTAAACCTGAAATGTGTTTTGCGCATTTAACCCAAACCCTTTGAATCAGAGAGGTGCGGGGGGCGGCCTTAAACAACGTCCACATTATCGGTAGTAATCATGTACTCAACAGCTTCTTGATTGTTCAAGAAAAGGAATGTGTCTGTTAATAATTTTCACCAAAACTCAGAGAGACAGGTCAACGCAGTTAACAGAAACTGTATCCTTGTTAAACACTGCCCTCCTATGGATGGAGAGTGGCACTGTGACACTATTCAGAGAACGCTGTGATGGTGATTTTCTGGTTTCACTGGATTCTACAGGTCACCAGGCGTCTCTCTTTGGGCACAGATAGAATGGACGCTATGAAATGTAATTTGTCTTTTGCTGACCCTTTTGCTGACCCTTTATCAGTCATCTAATGTATATGATTATGTCATGCCAATGAGCTTCACTTGCTCTGTGTTACAGTAAAATGTTGATAGTCAATAGTCAACACAAAACATCAATAGTCACTACAGAGTTTACTGCAGCCTGTAAAATGGATCCATAGGAATAATGGAAGGTTGGTTTAGGCTGTTCTCTGACCCTATCCCCCCCTGCTGAGTACCAGAGTAGAACAACGACACTGGGCTGCGGCTTCACTGCATGTTGACACAAACTGTGGGAAAATAATAATACAAACAATCATACTGAGGGTAAGAGAGACACACAGGATACTAAACTGGATTCCCATAGGTTGATGACTGACCTATATTCACAACAGCGCCAATCACCAGTCATTCACTACTCGTACACTGTAGATGTATGCACCACAACTGAACTCTGCCATTACACACTATTAGCAAGGTTAGCGGAGTTCATCTTGTGCAACCCTGATATATAAGCAAACGAGGTACTGAAATCATTTTGGTAATATATACAAAAATATGTTAGTTACTTATATTAACATTCTTAGTCAGTTGTTTTGCTTCTTTAACAAAGCATTGACACATAAGTCAGTTGGCATCCTGGGCAGAGGCAGATGTTATGGTGTGCAATGATTGGTTCATATAATAAACTAGCCTTACAACCCTGTTACTGAGAAAAATACTGTACATCCCTTAAATCAACTGTGAGACTGGACAAGAGCATATCCACTGTAAATGAATAAAGAGATTTTAAAAGGGTTCCTTGTCTGTCTGAGTCTGTCTGAGTAGACTCAGAGTGCTTTAAAGTTTTTTTTTAAAGGCCTCCCAAACAATAAATGTTACCCGGGGATAGAATTGTATCAATGTTATAATCAGTGGTTAAATTGAGCTGGAGCTACATGAGGCCAGGCTCTTGCACCTTGGGTTAATGAGAGACAGGCAAACCCACCCCTTACAGGTCCAATGAGGAAAGTAGGATACAAAGTGGAATAAAAGTACTATAAACCAGGGTCAGAGTTTCATCTCTAAGTGTACTGTAGTACTAATCTAGTAGTCTCGGAAACATTGGTAATATTGTGGGAGGAAAACTGTCTGTCTAGAGAGACTACCGAGATAGCATTTACAGCATGAAACCCTAATCCTATGTAATCCGAATCTAGGGTTAGGGTTTCAGCTGTAACTTCAATGTATTTAAACAAATATTATTCATTATTAACCCATCCACTGCCACGCCACCCCTCTTCGGAGGAGAGGGGTGGTTTTTTGTTGTTGTTTTTTACAGCTTTTCTGCGACATTTACAGTACATACATTTTACAAAGACATTTTACACAGACATTTTACATACATATTTTCCATACACATTTTACATACATGCTACTTTTAAACATTTACATTTACATTTAAGTCATTTAGCAGACGCTCTTATCCAGAGCGACTTACAAACGACATACAAATTAAAAAGCAATTACAAAAAAATTATTCATTACCAAACATAAGCTCTTTAATTCCGTTTGATTACCATGTGCCATATATTTTCCAATTGTGCTGTGATGTTTTACATACATTTTGAACCTTTCTAATCATATATAGTATCCAAAGATAGTGAGCTAAAGATGAAAACCTTTCCTACGACTATTATTATATAATGGTTGATTACCAACAACAACAAGACAGCCTACGTGATCCTTCTGTAGCTCAGTTGGTAGAGCATGGCGCTTGTAACGCCAGGGTAGTGGGTTCGATCCCTGGGACCACCCATACGTAGAATGTATGCACACATGACTGTAAGTCGCTTTGGATAAAAGTGTCTGCTAAATGGCTTATATTATTATATTACAGGGAGGAGATGAGGGCACACTCGGAGTGTGATGTAAGGAAAACAACCTCTCACTCAATGTCAACAAAACAAAGGAGATGATTGTGGACTTCAGGAAACAGCAGAGGGAGCAGCCCCCTATCCACATCGAAGGGACAGCAGTGGAGAAGGTCCACTCACACAGACAGCGTGGTGAAGAAGGCGCAACAGCGCCTCTTCAACCTCAGGAGGCTGAAGAAATTTGGCTTGTCACCCAAAACCCTGATAAACTTTTAAAGATGCACAATCGAGAGCATCCTGTCAGGCTGTATCGCCGCCTGGTACGGCAATTGCGCCGCACTCAACCGCAAGGCACCTACACCACCCAATGTCACAGGAAGGCCAAAAAGATCATCAAGGACATCAACCACCCGAGCCACTGCCTGTTCAGGTCAGTACAGGTGCATATTCTCATTCACCCCATTAGATTAGGTTGTTGTTGGGGAATTGCTAGATTACTTGTTAGATATTACTGCACTGTTGGAACTAGAAGCACAAGCATTTCACTTCACTCGCATTAACATCTGCTAACCATGTGTATGTGACAAATACAATTTGATTAGATATGATATTATTTATTGACTGACTATGACTTTCCAAGTCACCTGACATTTCTATTTATAAGGTTCCTTTTAAGAGAATGTTATGATTTTTTAACCATTCTTGAACCTGTGAGAATGTCAGAATGGTGCCGGAGGAGATCGCTGCTGTTTTACGGACTCCTAACCAATTGTGCTATTGTGCGTGTTTTTTTGCTTGATTTGTAACTTATTTTGTACATAATGTTTCTGCCACCGTCTCTTATGACTGAAAAGAGCTTCTAGATATCAGGACAGCGATTACTAACCTCGTACTGGACAAAGATTTTTTATTTAACGAGTCGGGCGCAAAGGATTTACTTCAGACACCCGACAAGGCCCACATCCCTGTGATTCGCATGACAAAGAGACAGAGATATCGGGGACGTAGGTCGGGGTGTCTTGTAAGGAGCCGACGGCGAGTGAGTAATCTGCCTCTACCATCAGTCCTATTAGCTAACATAGAATCATTGGATAACAAAATAGACAAGCTATGATCACAAATATCCAACCAACGGGACATTAAAAACTGTAGTATCTTATGTTTCACCTAGTCGTGCCTGAACGACGACATGAATAACATACAGATGGCGGAGTTTACGCTGCATCTGCAAGATAGAACAGCTGCCTCCAGTTAAACAAATCAAATCAAATCAGGGGGTGGAGGTTTGTGTATGTTTGTAAACAACAGCTGGTGCACAAAATCTAATATCAAGGAAGTCTCGAGGTTTTGCTCACCTGAGGTAGAGTATCTTATGATGAGCTGTAGACCACACTATTTACCAAGAGAGTTTTCATCTATATTTTTCATAGCTGTCTAATTACCACCACAAACCAATGCTAGTACTAAAACTGACACAATGAGCTGTATAAGGCCATAAACAAACAATAAAATTCTCATCCAGAGGCGGCACTCCTAGTGGCCGAGGACTTTAATGCAGGGAAACTTAAATCCGTTTTACCTCATTTCTACCAGCATGTTAAATGTACAACCAGAGGAAAAAACTCTAGACCACCTTTACTCCGCACTCAGAGACACATGCAAAGCTCTCCCACGCCCTACATTTGGCAAATCTGACCATAATTCTATCCTCCTTATTCCTGCTTACAAGCAGACTAGAATATGTTCCAGGATTCTTCCGATGGCATTGAGGAGTACACCATATCAGTCACTGGCTTCATCAATTAGTGTATCGATGACGTCGCCCCCACAATGACTGTACGTACATACCCCAACCAGAAGCCATGGATTACAGGCAATATCGCCACTGAGCTAAAGGGTAGAGCTGCAACTTTCAAGGACGGTTATTTTTTGTTTGATTTATTTCACCTTTATTTAACCAGGTGGGCTAGTTGAGAACAAGTTCTCATTTGCAACTGCGACTTGGCCAAGATAAAGCATAGCAATTCAACACATACAACAACACAGAGTTACACATGGAATAAACAAAACATAGTCAACAATAATACAGTAGAAAAAATAAAACAAAAAGTCTATATACAGTGAGTGCAAATGAGGTAAGATAAGGGAGTTAAGGCAATAAATAGGCCATGGTGGAGAAGTAATTACAATATAGCAATTAAACACTGGAATGGTAGATGTGCAGAAGATGAATGTGCAAGTAGAGATACTGACCTGTACAAGTAGAGCGTACAGGTCACAATGGTGGGTAGTGTATGGGGATTTGGTGACAAAACGGATGGCACGTGATAGACTGCATCCAGTTTGTTGAGTAGAGTGTTGGAGGCTATTTTATAGATTACATCACCGAAGTCGAGGATCGGTAGGATGGTCAGTTTTACTAGGATATGTTTGACAGTATGAGTGAAGGATTATAAGAAATCCTGCTTTGCCCTCCGACGAACCATCAAACGGACGACTGTGTGATCACGCTCTCCGTAGCCGATGTGAGTAAGACCTTTAAACAGGTCAACATTCACAAGACGGATTACCAGGACGTGTACTCCGAGCATGCACTGAAGAACTGGCAAGTGTCTTCACTGACATTTTCAACCTGTCCCTGACTGAGTCTGAAATACCAACATGTTTCAAGCAGACCCCCATAGTCCCTGTACCCAAGAACACTAAGGTAATCTGCCCAAATGACTACAGACCAGTAGCACTCAACTTCTATAGCCATGAAGTGCTTTGAAAGGCTGGTCATGGCTCACATCATCACCATTATCTCAGAACCCCTTGACCCACTCCAATGTGTTTATGCAATCTCTATTGCACTCCACACTGCCCTTTCCCACTTGGACAAAAGGAACACCTATGTGAGAATGCTGTTCATTGACTACAGCTCAGCATTCAACACCATAGTGCCCAGGAAGCTCATCACTAAGCTAAGGACCCTGGGACTAAACACCTCCCTCTACAACTGGATCCTGGACTTTCTGAAGGGCCGCCCCCAGGTGGAATTTGTATTTATTTATTCAACCTTTATTTAACCAGGTAAAACCCATTGAGGTTAAAAACCTATTTTGCGAGGGTGATCTGGCAAGAAGGCAAAACAGGGAAATATCAGCATGTCCATAAAACAATACAGAAAAATACAGAATTACACACAAAAGACTAAGTGTCACAAGTTAAAGATACAATTGAAGAATATAACCAACTGCAGTTTTCACAAGCGGTGTTGTTGATCAGAGTCTTCAAAAACAGGCAAAGGCACTAACTCTCCTAACTTTACAATCTTCTGAAGCATGTTCCAGGATGAAGGGGCATTATGGGAAATATGTTTTCCCATCTCAGTTCTAGCCTTGGGAAGAGACAAGGACAGCAGCGACTGTGAATGAAGACTGTATTGAGTGACTGATCAGGTCAGTAAAGAACAGAGATTCAAAGGGATTTGTCCCATCAATGCTTTGTACACACAAGTGTACCCATGCTTTAGCCTCCTGGTGGAGAGAGAGGTCCATTACACTATAGCATACAAATCACAGTGAGGGGTAAGTGATCTAGCATTTGTAATGAATCTTAAAGCACCATGACACACTGTGTCCAGAGTTCTCAAGGTACTTGCTGAGGCATATAGACAATATCACCATAATCCAGCACTGATTAAAAAAGGTGCTTTGAACAAGATATTTTCTGACTAACATTGAAAAGCAACATTTGTTCCTGTAATAGAAACCCAATTTCAACTTCAGTTTCTTGGTCAAGGTATCAATGTGCTGTTTAAAATTGGACTTTTCATCTAACCAAATCCCAAGATACTTATAGGAGGTGACCCTATCAAGTTGCTGGCCTGTTATAGTTAAAGGGACTGCATCTATAAAAGGGACTCCATCTGTTAACTTTCAGGAAAGAGAAAACCATACACTTTGTTTTCCTTTCATTAAGAACAAGTTTTAATTAGAAAAGCTGCCTTTGAATAACATCAAAGGCCAACTGTAAGTCCTGAAAATCCTTCTCAATATTAGACATGCTAGAATAAATAATTGTGTCATCAGCATACAGATGGAGATTTGCAGAGTCAACAGGCTTCCCTATATCATTTATATACAGTGTAAAAAGGATCGGACCTAAAATTGAGCCCTGGGGAACTCCTGTTGTAACTCCTGTCATACCCTCCTGAGTTGCACACTGTTCTGTCAGAAAGGTAGTTTTGGAACCAATCCAATGCATCAACACTTAAACCAACCTTTTTTTAGTCTATACAGCAGGATATGGTCAACAGTGTCGAAGGCCTTTGATAAGTCAATAAAAAAGTGAAACAGTGATTTTTCTTGTCCTGAGCATCTAGAATATCACCTACAACCTTACTTACAGCAGTAAATGTACTATGCTTGGCTCTAAAGCCCGACTGGAATTGAGATAAAACTGAGTTATTATAAAGAAAGTCTTTGACATGTGAGTTTCACCAGATTTTCCAGAACATTTGCCAGTGCAGACCGTTTAGATATGGGACGATAGTTATCCAACTGGGACGGATCTCCACCTTTATGTAAAGACATGACATAGGGTGCTTTCCAGACTTTTGGAATGGTATTACTCGCCAATGAAATATTTAATATATGAGTGAGAGGGGCAGCAATGATCTCTGCCCTAATGTTTTGAAAATATGGGTTTAATTCATCCAGGCCAGCTGCTTTCTTAATATCAATTAGAGTTGAGTTTCTTTACAACTTCTGAGAGCTCGACCTCTGTAAAATAAAATAAAAGAACCGTAGGCCGGCGTGTGGCAGTTTCCTTCACAAGCCTCATTTGAGATGTTTGGAAGGAGTTCATTATCTAATAAATGCTCAGCTTTAGCAAAATGCTCGTTAAACATGTCAAGCAGTTTATTCTTGTCAGTCATGCATTGAATTTGAGGTAAATTTCTACGGAAGACCAGAGGAGTTTGTGTTAGCATTCATGGATTTAATGGTTTTCCATAATTTTGTTGGGTTATTGAGGTTTGCGTTGGTAGATACATAATAGAAGCTAGATTTACATTTCCATATTATCAAGGTGCACTTATTTCTCAGTGCCCTGAATACTGTAACTGGCATTCAGTCTGGGAATTGCCCTTTCTGGCTTTGGCCCATTGTGTATTTCGTTTATGGATCCAATCAGATAATTCCCCTGTAAACCAGGGATTGTCTCTAACTCTTACCAGGTACTTTTTGAGAGGGTTGTGTTTATCACAGATAGTAGAAAACATTGAATGAAAATAGGAGAATGCCTCTTCGATATCTGGAATAATTGTGATCCTATCCCAGTTGCATGCATAAAGTTCATGCAGGAATGCCTGCTCATAGAACTGCCTAAAATTTAGTTTGACAATGAACCGAGAGGGCACTTTGGGGATTTTGGTGTCTCGAATGTAAGCAGCTGTGCAATGATCACTTAAATCATTTGCGAAAATCACAATGGCCGAGTATTTATGCAGATTCTTTGTTAGATTAACATCAATGAGTGTTGATTTAGAGATATCTTTGGGATTGAGTCTTGTAACCGCATTTATAATTTGAGTAAAATGGAATATATTGCATAGTCCTCTTATGGCCTCAGAGTTTGGAGATAACCAATCCCAGTTTAAATCGGCCATCAGGACCATTTCATTTTGCCCCCAACCACGCATCAGTTTTTATTTTTTTATTTTGTTATTTCACCTTTATTTAACCAGGTAGGCTAGTTGAGAACAAGTTCTCATTTGCAACTGCGACCTGGCCAAAATAAAGCATAGCAGTGTGAACAGACAACACAGAGTTACACATGGAGTAAACAATTAACAAGTCAATAACACAGTAGAAAAAAATGGGCAGTCTATATACAATGTGTGCAAAAGGCATGAGGAGGTAGGCGAATAATACAATTTTGCAGATTAACACTGGAGTTCAGCCAGAGAATCCAGGGATTCTACTTTTGCAGATAGGGGTGGAAGGTAGCCTACTGGTTAGAGCGTTGGGCTAGTAACCGTAAGGTTGCAAAATCGAATCCCTGAGCTGACAAGGTAAAAATCTGTCCTTCTGCTCCTGAAGAAGGCAGTTAACCCACTGTTCCTAGGCCGTCATTGAAATTAAGAATTTGTTCTTAACTGACTTGCCTAGTTAAATAAACATAAAAAAATAAGAGATAAGATCCTTGTTCTCCCTGTATTTCAAGCATCTAGTGACAGGACCAGCTACTCTGCTTGGAGACAGATGATGAGATTTATGTTAGTGTGTGGAGAGTCCTCCAGACAAGATGTCCCGACTCTGATTAATATTTTATCAGAGTTCATCACACCATTTTACAGGGACGGGGGGAACCAGACAGTTCCCTGGGGCAAATCTCTTCAATTCTGCAACACCCGCTAAATGGAGAGAACAGACACCAGTGGCCAGGTGGGAAAAACACTAGCTCTGAATGGCCTTTTCACCAGAAAGTGCCAGCCAGACTCACAGACATTCAAGAGCAGTTCAGTAAGCGGAAACACTGACCACTAGTTTCCTGTGATTGTACTGTCATCACAGCCCTTCAACCCTACCCTCTATCAACATCATACTGTAAAGGAACTCAAATTACTAGTTATCAAATACAATACGCGTATGTAAAATTAACCCAAAATGCCTGTTTTTGCTGGAGCATGGATAACATGATTATTTTTGCATTTCTCCTAAAAAAATGTAGGTGTCAAGATGAATATAAAGGGCAACATTTGTCCTTATGTGTACAATATAACCTCCCCTATCATTTCCTGTGATTGTGAGATCATGTTGTAACCCAAAGCCCCATCTGAATAGATGTGTGAGGTAAGTAGAACTACCAACAGGTTTGAACACAACAGCCTCTAATATTGACAGTCAAGTCAATGAGTTCACATTTTAAGATTTAATTTTTAAAATATAGCGACATGATTTAGATAAGCAGTGCATGGGATGCAGTACATGTTCCCTGTGCCCAAGAACACTAAGGTAACCTGCCTAAATGACTACTGACCCATAGCACTCACGTCTGTAGCCATGAAGTGTTTTGAAAGGCACATCAACACCATCATCCCAGAAACCCTAGACCCACTCCAATTTGCATACCGCCACCAACAGATCCACAGATGATGCCATCTCTATTGCACTCCACACTGCCCTTTCCCACACAATAGTGGTAGGCCTGATCACCGACAACAACGAGACAGCCTATAGGGAGGAGGTCAGAGACCCCTGGTGCCAGGACAACAACCTCTCCCTCAACGTGATCAAGACAAAGGAGATGATTGTGGACTACAGGTAAAAGAGGACCGAGCACGCTCCCATTCTCATCAACGGGGCTGCAGTGGAGCAGGTTGAGAGCTTCAAGTTCCTTGGTGTCCACATTTACTATGTATTGAGCAGAAAACAGTAGAGCGGACCACACGTAAAGACTAAACACCAGAAAGGACTTATTTAACATAAAGGAGGGTGTGTGTTAATGTGTTGAGTGTTCAATGGGTATTATTTATGGAAAGGCACCTTACCCAATAAAGGTTTTTACTTTAAACTTTAAACCCACCCGGAAACCTCAGTGGAATGCATGATTCATAGTCTTCCTGTAGTCTACATGGTTTCTATGGCTTTGCATGCAGCACTCAACATTCAACTCAACTCAGTATTGCATAATATGATCCCAAGATAAAGAATTTGAATTGCTTAACGTACGAGTGAGTGCATGCACACACACACACACACACACACACACACACACACACACACACACACACACACACACACACACACACACACACACACACATTCTGACATTTGTGAGTATGAGACACATTCAATGCCCTATGCCTCATTCTTGCCATTTGGCAACCTCTCAGATGGGAAAAGCAGCATCCCTAACACAACTTTCTCTCTCTCCATTACAGACCAAGTACATCTGTACTAATAAACACTTCCCCTTTGATAGGCATATTTGTATCTCTTACACAGACAATGGAGGTTTTTCTGCCAACTTTCCTTGAGACTATTTTGTGTATGTGTGTTTGTGCCCAGATAGAGTGAGAGAGGAGAATAGAGCGATGTGAGTGAGTGAGTGAGTGAGTGAGTGAGTGAGTGAGAGTGAGTGAGTGAGTGAGTGAGAGTGAGTGAGGAAAAAACAGGGCAGAGTAACTATGTGTCAGAAAACAGAGAAAGGTTGGGACTGAGAGACAGAGGCCACTCAGAGATGGCAGGTTCAAAACAATGTTTTTAACAGGATGGATGAATACTTTGTTACATAATCAATGCCGCTGGCAGCAAAAACTATTCTTCTGACCAGAGTACTTAATAGTTAAACTGGTGCACTGGGTCCCAGTCCACTGGTTCTCTTATTAGTTTTGTACCAGATGAGCAAAGGTCTAGGGTTTTCAATTCAAATCCATGAAAACATATTCTGTCATTTCAGTGTTTGTATGGGATTTGAAAGCACAGATTCTGAATGAATGACCCTTCCCTATATGTTTAACTCATTGGAGCCTTGGAGTTCCCAGAGGCCCAGGACAAACACTACAGTGGGGGGAGGTGGTAAACATAAACAAAAAAAGAAAAGCTCGCTTCCTGTTCAGGAGAGACAATTGACTTTCTCAGTCTCAGGCAAGTTATTCATCGTCCAAGGCTGCATGGCCACAAACACACACAGTTATCATTCGATCTAGGAATCAATCGACTATTTCACCAGCAAAACAACAAAAGTTCAAGGTCTTTACTCACGTGCACTAGTACAGTGAAATGCCTTTTTTGCTTGCTCTTTCCCAACAATGCAGTAATCAATATCAGTAGTACTATCAAATTAAAATAAATAAAAGTCAAGTAGAACAAAACACAGGAGAAATAGAAATAAGAAGAACAGGAGAAAGTAAGTAAGCTATAGACAGGGTCAGGTCCAGGGTCAGTGTCATTACCATATTTACAATGTGCAGGGATACAGGAGTGGTAGGGCTAGATACAGTGGCAAGACAAAGTAATGTGAACCCTTTGGAATTACCTGGATTTCTGCATAAATTGGTCATAAAATTTGATCTGACCTTCTTCTAAGTCACAACAGACAAACACAGTCTGCTTAAACTAAACACACAAACAATTCTACGTTTTCATGTCCTTATTGAACACACCGTGTAGACACTCACAGTGTAGGGTGGGAAAAGTATGTGAACCATTGGATTTAATAACTGGTTGACCCTCCTTTGGCAACAATAATCTCAACCAAACGTTTTCTGTAGTTGCGGATCAGACCTACACAACAGTCAGGAGGAATTATGGACCATTCATCTTTACAGAACTGTTTCAGTTCAACGATATTCTTAGGATGTCTTTTGAGAACTCTAGGATTCTTCTTAACCTAATTGAGCATTCTGCGCTGTGCTCTTGCAGTCATCTTTGCAGGACGGCCACTCCTAGGGAGAGTAGCAACAGCGCTGAACTTTCTCCATTTATAGACAATTTGTCTTACCGTGGACTGATGAACGTCAAGGCTTTTAGAGATACTTTTGCAACCCTTTCCAGCTTTATGCAAGTCAACAATTCTTAATCTTAGGTCTTCTGAGATCATTTTTGTCAGAGGCTTGGTTCATATCAGGCAATGCCTCTTGTGAAAAGTAAACTCAAATTTTGTATGTGTGTTTTATAGGGCAAGGCAGCTTTAACCAACATCTCCAATCTCCTCTCATTGATTGGACTCCAGGTTAGCTAACTCCTGACTCCAATTAACTTTTGGAAAAGTCATTAGCCTAGTGGTTCACATACTTTTTCCAACCTACACTGTGAATGTTTAAATGATGTATTCAATGTAGACAAGAAAAACACAATAATTTGTGTGTTATTAGTTTAAGCACACTGTGTTTGTCTATTGTTGTGACTAAGATGAAGATCAGATCAAATGACCGAGAGTGACCGAGAGACCGAGAGTGACCGAGAGACTGACCGAGAATTGACCGAGAGACTGACCGAGAGACTGACCGAGAATGACCGAGACTGAAAAACAGCTTCTATCTCAAGGCCATCAGACTGTTAAACAGCCACCACTAACATTGAGTGGCTGCTGCCAACACACTGTCATTGACATTGACCCAACTCCAGCCACTTTAATAATGGGAATTGATGGGAAATGATGTAAATATATCACTAGCCACTTTAAACAATGCTACCTTATATAATGTTACTTACCCTACATTATTCATCTCATATGCATATGTATATACTGTACTCTACATCATCGACTGCATCCTTATGTAATACATGTATCACTAGCCACTTTAACTATGCCACTTTGTTTACTTTGTCTACACACTCATCTCATATGTATATACTGTACTCGATACCATCTACTGTATGCTGCTCTGTACCATCACTCATTCATATATCCTTATGTACATATTCCTTATCCCCTTACACTGTGTATAAGACAGTAGTTTTGGAATTGTTAGTTAGATTACTTGTTGGTTATCACTGCATTGTCGGAACTAGAAGCACAAGCATTTCGCTACACTCGCATTAACATCTGCTAACCATGTGTATGTGACAAATAAAATTGATTTGATTTGATTTGTACTAATTTATGCAGAAATCCAGGTAATTCCAAAGGGTTCACATACTTTTTCTTGCCACTGTATGTACAGCATAGAGGTACGGTCACTAGGCATAACAGCAGCATATATGAGTGAGTGAGTGCGTGTGTGTAGAGTCGGTATGAATATGTGTGCGTGTTATGTGTGTGTGTGAGCAAATTAATTGTGTGAGTGTGTGTGTGTTGGTGTGTCAGTGTGAGTGACTGTTTAGAATGTGCATAGATCGAGTGTGTGAATGTGCATAGAGACAGTGTGCAAAAATTGAAATAAAATGGAAGAGTCAATGCAAAATGTTCTCAATTGTGCAACTGTATAACTTTTTGAGAACTCTACACTAAACTTCCACCCAAAGCCGTAAATATGGGCACCCTCATAGATATCATCCTAACCAACATGCCCTCTAAATACACATCTTCTGTTTTCAACCAAGATCTCAGTGATCACTGCCTCATTGCCTGCATCTGTAATGGGTCAGCAGTCAAACGACCTCCACTCATCACTGTCAAACGCTCCCTGAAACACTTCAGCGAGCAGACCTTTCTAATTGACCTGGCCGGGGTATCCTGGAAGGATATTGATCTCATCCCGTCAGTAGAGGAGGCCTGGTTATTTTTTTTTAAATGCCTTCCTCACCATCTTAAATAAGCATGACCCATTCAAGAAATTTAGAACCAGGAACAGATATAGCTCTTGGTTCTCTCCAGACCTGACTGCCCTTAACCAACACAAAAACAGCCTATGGCGTTCTGCATTAGCATCGAACAGCCCCCGTGATATGCAACTTTTCTGGGAAGCTAGAAACCAATACATACAGGCAGTTAGAAAAGCCAAGGCTAGCTTTTTCATGCAGAAATTTGCTTCCTGCAACACTAACTCAAAAAAGTTCTGGGACACTGTAAAGTCCATGGAGAATAAGAACACCTCCTCCCAGCTGCCTACTGCACTGAAGATAGGAAACACTGTCACCATAGATAAATAAACTATAATTGAGAATTTCAATAAACAAAATTATATGGCTGGCCATACTTTCCACCTGGCTACCCCTACCCCTGTCAACAGCACTGCACCCCCCACAGCAACTCGCCCAAGCCTTCCCCATTTCTCCTTCTATAAAATCCTGTCAGCTGATGTTCTGAAAGAGCTGCAAAATCTGGACCCCTACAAATCAGCCGGGCTAGACAATCTGGACCCTTTCTTTTTAAAATGATCTGCCGAAATTTTTGCCACCCCCATTACAAGCCTGTTCAACCTCTCTTTTGTGCCGTCTGAGATTCCCAAAGATTGTAAAGCAGCTGCGGTCATCCCCCTCTTCAAAGGGGAGGACACTCTTGACCCAAACTGCTACAGACCTATATCTATCCTACCCTGCCTTTCTAAGGTTTTCGAAAGCCAAGTCAACAAACAGATTACCAACCATTTCGAATCCCACCATACCTTCTCCGCTATGCAATCTGGTTTCAGAAATGGTCATGGGTGCACCTCAGCCACGCTCAAGGTCCTAAACGATATCTTAACCGCCATCGATAAGAAACAATACTGTGCAGCCGTATTCATTCACCTTGCCAAGGCTTTTGACTCTGTCAATCACCACCTCCTTATCGACAGACTCAACAGCCTTGGTTTCTCAAATGATTGCCTCGCCTGGTTCACCAACTACTTCTCTGATAGAGTTCAGTGTGTCAAATTGGAGGGTCTGCTGTCCATACCTCTGGCAGTCTCTATGGGGGTGCCACAGGGTTCAGTTCTTGGACCGACTCTCTTCTCTGTATACGTCAATGATGTCGCTCTTGTTGCTGGTGAGTCTCTGATCCACCTCTACGCAGACGACACCATTCTGTATACTTCTGGCCCTTTTTGGACACTGTGTTAAGAACCCTCCAGGCAAGCTTCAATGCCACACAACTCTCGTTCCGTGGCCTCCAATTGCTCTTAAATACAAGTAAAACTAAATGCATGCTCTTCAACCGATCGCTGCCTGCACCTGCCCGCCTGTCCAACATCACTACTCTGGAAGGCTTTGACTTAGAATATGTGGGCAACTACAAATACCTAGGTGTCTGGTTAGACTGTAAACTCTCCTTCCAGACTCATATCAAACATCTCCAATCCAAAGTTAAATCTAGAATTCGCTTCCTATTTCGCAACAAAGCATCCTTCACTCATGCTGCCAAACCTACCCTTGTAAAACTAACCATCCTACCAATCCTCGACTTCGGCGATGTCATTTACAAAATAGCCTCCAATACCATACTCAATAAATTGGATGCAGTCTATCACAGTGCCATCCGTTTTGTCACCAAAGCCCCATATACTATCCACCACTGCGACCCGTACGCTCTCGTTGGCTGGCCCTTGCTTCATACTCGTCGCCAAACCCACTGGCTCCAGGTCATCTACAAGACCCTGCTAGGTAAAGTCCCCCCTTATCTCAGCTCGCTGGTCACCATAGCAGCACCCACCTGTAACACGTGCTCTCTGGTCACCCCCAAAACCAATTATTCCTTTGGCCGCCTCTCCTTCCAGTTCTCTGCTGCTAATGACTGGAACGAACTACAAACATTTCTGAAACTGGAAACACTCATCTCCCTCACTAGCTTTAAGCACCAGCTGTCAGAGCAACTCACAGATTACTGTACTTGTACATAGCCCATCTATAATTTAGCCCAAACAACTACCTCTTTCCCTACTGTATTTATTTATTTAGCTCCTTTCACCCCATTATTTCTATCTCTACTTTGCACATTCTTCCACTTTAAATCAACCATTCCAGTGTTTTACTTGCTATATTGTATTTACTTTGCCACCGTGGCCTTTTTTTGTCTTTACCTCCCTTATCTCACCTCACTTGCTCACATCGTATATAGACTTGTTTATACTGTATTATTGACTGTATGTTTGTTTTACTCCATGTGTAACTGTGTCGTTGTATGTGTCGAACTGCTTTGCTTTATCTTGGCCAGGTCGCAATTGTAATAAAATAACTCGTTCTCAACTTGCCTACCTGGTTAAATAAAGGTGAAATAAAACATTTAAAAGTTGCTGGCTGTAAGTAACCTAAAACAAACATTCTACAGCTGACCCACTGGATGATCCAGGAAATATGATGTATTTGAACAAGGTTAATGCAGGAGGCATTTAAAAAAAAGTGGAAACCCCCTAAATTAACACATGATGAAAACCATGAAATCACAACAAATAACACGTTCATATCTGCATACAAATTTGACCCCTAATCCTGCAGCAGGAGGATTTAAATTAATATTGAATATTTAAAATGGCCGCCAGAGGGCAGCTGGGAGTGGTGTTTGCAGCAGACCGGCGTGGATCAAATTCGACCCAAGTAATCAATTAAGCAATGCTAGCCTACCATAAACATTTTTCCAATAAGTACAGTTCAATTTACAACCACAAATACCAATAGCCTACCAAGAAAACCATAATATCTATTTCTATGATGAAACATACCGATATGTAACTATACCCAGGGTCATCATTTGGGTTCTTGCATTGAATTATATTGAATTATGCTTATTTTACGCTATACCACAATAAACATAAAAGTTCAAATGCCGACGCCATTGAGTGCTTTTGACCAATAAGTGATAAAAACCAACCAGCTAGATTTTTCTTACCTCTTCAGAAAAGTTGCAGCCTCCTTGATGCTCTGTGGAACTTCCTGAGTAATCGATCACTCCATTATTCCTGAAATCTTCTTGTAAGATACCCCTCAAATGCCAGTTGGATTAGCTGAGCTTTCCTCAGGTGTAGAATACTTCTTTTGTGCTGACTGAACACGTTTGTCAAAGTAAAAAATAAGTTCTCGCATTTAGCTGTGGACACCCCACTCATGAGCCCTATGATTTCATTTTGAATATCGTGTAATATAATAATAATATATAATAAATATAATATATATGCCATTTAGCAGACGCTTTTATCCAAAGCGACTTACAGTCATGTGTGCATACATTCTACGTATGGGTGGTCCCGGGGATCGAACCCACTACCCTGGCGTTACAAGCGCCATGCTCTACCAACTGAGCTACAGATGGACCACGTGTGACATGTATGTGGCCTTGTGGGGTATGGTGCTAAGCACCTTGGAAAGTTCCTTGTCTTTTCGGAGAGTATATTTCATAATTGACAGAAAAAATCCACTGCCTCCCTCCCCTCTTGACTCTATCGTGTCCAATGTCCCCTCAGAGGTTACTGCTTTGAAATAAGGAATTCTGTATATATATATATATAATATATATAATTCTGTGATGTCCACAATCACCGACAAACATGTGATTTCTTGCCAGCACCCATCATTAACAAGTGTTGACACTGATGTTCCCATAGGACTTCAAACTAGTTTTTCTTTCCACAGTGCAGTGCATTTCAAATGCTCTTTGATTGATGCATGCCGAGCGAATCCTTTGGTACGATCAATAAAATTCTTCCGGTTAGAGTACCCAGCTTGGGTGAAGTCCTTGTCTGCGTTAGCATTGGACCCAACTCAGAACTTTCGACATGGGAAACAAAATGCCGCATCTGCAGTAACCGAGTATTCCAGCTACTCTCTTCCTATGAACCAGGTGCTATTAAATGTAAAAAAAAATGTGGACAGAAAACCTGCAGCTAGGGTAGGATTCTAGGCTAACCAGAGCTGGCTCCTCTGTTCCAAGATCGTCAGGAACAGTCGGAGGTGTAGGGGGCTGTGGAGCCATTATCCTGGCGGCACTAATGGAAGGGTGGGTAGGCTCTGCAGGCAAAGCTATCTGAAGCTCGGCAGCATCATTGCTGCTGGGCTTGATGGCAGCCTCTGTGGTTTGATACTGCTGCTGCTAGTTGCTATCATTCTCCTTTGGCTTTGTTTGGGTACCTTGGCAAAGCCAATTTCTGATATCCATCGTGGCAGTGGCAGATTAGCTGGTTCGAGCTAGCTAAATAGGCAAAGGCTAATAACACTATGCTCTTTACAGCTCGCTAAGAAGCTAACTAATCTGTGTAGTGGTGGGGCGTGCGGCAGAGTTGAGTGAAGCAACTTCAACAGTAAACTTGACCCCACCTTATAAATCAAAATCAAATATGACAGGCGGAGGCGTATCACATTATTTACTTAGCCTACCATAGATCAGAAGCGCTTTTCCCCCACTTTTTATAGAAACCCAACCACCCCAGTGGCTTTTCCATAGCCCCCCTACACACACCGCGGCACGCTCTGTCAATTGTGTAGTACTACTTAAAGAGTTTTTGGGGTATCTGTACTTTACTATTTATATTTTTGACAACTTTTACTTCACCTCATTCCTAAAGAAAATAATGTACTTTTTACTCCATACATTTTCCCTGAGGCCCAGAAGTACTGAGCAGGACAGGAAAATGGTCCAAGCGCACACTAATTAAGCGAACATCCATAGTCATCCCTACTCCCTCTGATCTAACGGATTCACTAAACACATATGCTTCGTTTGTAAATTAAGTCTGAGTGTGTCACTAATATCACCGAAGGTGGCTCCCCTTCCCGTTCGGTTGGCGCTCGGCAGTCGTCGTCGCCGGTCTACTAGCTGCCACCGATCCCATTTTCGGTTGGTTTTGTCTTATTGGTTTCACCTGTTCCTTGTTGGGGTTTTTGGGTTGGGGTTATTTAAGTTCTATTAGCCCGCCTGTGTTTGTGCCGGCTTGTTTACTGTTATGTCAAGAGGTGTTCCTGTTTTTTGTTGGGATTGTCGCTGTCCAGCGTATGTACCAGTTTGTACTCGGTAAAAGTGTTTTACGCCTGTGTTCGGCGTCACCCATTTGTGCGCTATTCCTGTACGGACATTAAAGCGTTTTGAATCCTCTGCTCTCTGCGCCTGACTCCACACCCATCACTCTTCAACCGTTACAGAGTGTTGGAGTGTGCCCCTGGCTATCCATAAATTACAAAAACAAGAAAATGGTGCTGTCTAGTTTACTTAATAAGAAATTCAAATGTATTTATACTTTTTAGTAATTTTAGTAATTACATTTACTATTGATACTTAAGTATATTTAAAACCAAATACTTTTAGACTTTTATTCAAGTAGTAGTTTACTGGGTGACTTTTTTACTTTTAAGGTAAATTTACTTTTACTCAAGTATGACAATTGGGTACTTTTTCCACCACTGCTGCTGACACCGTGCAGCAGAGATACTGTCACTCCCTGGCCTTAGTTATCTTTGTTTTCTTTATTATTTTGGTTAGGTCAGGGTGTGACATGGGGGATTTATGTGTTTTTCCCAGGTCTAAGGTTTTTTGTATATTTATGGGGCTGTTTCCTTTCTAGGTAGTTTGTATGTCTATGGTTGCCTAGATTGGTTCTCAATTAGAGACAGCTGTCTATCGTTGTCTCTGATTGGGAACCATATTTAGGCAGCCATATTCTGTGTGTACTTTGTGGGTGGTTGTCTCCTGTCATTGCACCAGATAGGACTGTTTCGGTGTTCTCGTGTATGGTCTTTATTAAACATGTTGAACTCTAACCATGCTGCATTTTGGTCCTCCTCTCCTTCAACGGAAGAAAACCGTTACAGATACAGATTTTGCGCCAACCTATTACTCAGTCATTTAAACTTTTTTGACATTTTTATATAGGATCCTAAAACTGAGGGCTCACAAGTATTAACTGAGGGGGCTATGCCAGCTAGTTAACTTGGGCTAATCTCCTGTTTTTAGCTCCTCATATGATCTCTGCTTGTTGGCTAACTATCCACCTTGTCATTGGCATAAAGCAGTGTTCCCCAACCCTGGTGTGTGCGTGAGGGAGTGCATGTGTGCTAAGGTCTGGAGAATCAGAACAGGTGGCCAGTCCACACTACCGCTGTTCTACATTCTGATGGCTTGTAGATAGAAACTGACCCTGAGCCTATTGGTACCAGATCGCCTGCCCGATGGTAATGGGGATCGGGGATTCGATCCAGCAACCTTTCGGTTACTGGCCCAACGCTATAACCACTAGGCTACCTGCCACCCCACTTACCTCCTTCCTATAGGCTAACTCGTCGTTGTTGGTTATCAGGCCTACAACTCTGATCTCATCAGCAAATTTGATGATGGAGTTGGTGTTGTACAAAGCCATACAGTCGTGGGTGAACAGGGAGTACAACAGAGGGCTGAGGACCCACCCCTGGGGGTCCCCTGTGTTAAGAGTCAGTGTGGAGGAAGTGTTGTTGCCAATCCCAGTTTTTCAAAAGTTATCTATCTATTTTGCTTGTCAGATAGGATTATATGCATAGAAATAGAATGAATAGACTGAACATATCATTGAATTGAACGGGGACTCACGTTCTATTAATTATATTTTTATGCATTTAATCATATCTGATAGCCGAAATACGGATAGATAACTTTGGAAAAACTGGGCCCTGGGTTGTGGGTTTGATTCCCACTGTGGTCACATAGGAAAATGTATGGACTCACTTTGTATGGACTCACTCAGGGAAGACTCTTCAGAGGAGGAAGGGGAGGACCATCCTCCTCAGTGAATTTTGAAAAATGTAAATAATGAAACATAAAAAAAGTTAGACTTCTTAGATAAAACTATAATATATAGTTAGCCTCAGCAGCACTCTGTAGGGAAGCACCATATTCTAACCAGAGGACAGCTAGCTTCTGTCCTCCTCTGAGCACATTGACTTCAATCCAAAATGTAAGAGGCTCACAGTTCTCACTGCCTTCCATAGACTTACACAGTCATTATGACAACTTCCAGAGGACGCCCTCCAACCTATCAGAGCTCTTGCAGCATGTACTGACATGTTGTCTATTCAATCAAAGGACCAGAGAATGAATCTCGTACTGAAAGCTAGCTGGCACAGCAGTGTATAAAATGTGGTGAATAGTTGACTCAAAGAGAGCGAAAGACAATAGTTGAACAGTTTTGAACAAATTAATTTCTTCCAAAATTAATGAGAAGCAAGAGAGAGAGGGAGAGAGAGAGAGAGAGAAAGAGAGAGAGAGTTAGCTATATTTCGTAATATATATTTATTTCACTTTCATTTTCACTTACTTAGCTAGCATCAAATGCAGCTACCTAGTTTAGCCTACTCAAACACCTGGCTCAAACAGAAGAAGGGGAAGGGGAGGTAGCTGGTTATTGCTATGCAACACTGGAACTCTTCCGAATCAAAGTAATCTTTTGGTTTAATTCATTTACTGCCACCAGGGCCCACCGGTGTAACTGCTAAACTGCTTGCTGCTGTACTGCATGATTGATGATTTTAGTGGGTTTTCTAACGCGTTAATTTTAGTAGCTATGTTGACTATGATGTGGCAACGATGTAGGCTGTGTGTTAGCTTGGTTTGGCTTGGATAAAAAACAATTGCCTGTTCACAGACAGCTGATGTGTTGTGCACTGAAGTCCACAAAATGAACGGAAAAGATGAGTGGAAGAGAGTGCGTAGATGGATGCGAGAAGGAATTATATGTACAACGAGCTGTTTGTATGTGGCTGATAGGAAAGTGAATTGTTTGTGTGTGATCGGGGGTGTATTCATTGCACTGATCCTGTTGAAGAATGTTTCTTAAACGGAAGCAAACGGAACAAAACAGAGATAAACACTCTCGCTTGCAACTGTTGGACTAATGATTGCACCCCAGATCAACTTAATGCAGAAAAGAGTGTGCAAAGCGCTATTGAATGTGTGATTGTCTGTCACCTTGATTACTCAAACTTCTCTCGACCTATGAACCTACGAATTAAACTTTCATTCATAGGCTAGGTTGTAGCAACCTCATAATGGGTACAGGGAAAATTAGAGTATCATGTAGTAGCCTAAACCTATTGACGTTACATTGAACTGGGTGAATGGAATATGAATGACAGTCAACTAATATGATGTAATAGAAATAAGGCCATGTTCATAAAAAAAAAAATCTTCCCTCATTTTTTTTTTTTTTACACCCTGTTTTCCTTCCCAATTTCCGATCATGTCTCATCGCTGCAACTCCCAAACGGGCTCCAGAGAGGTGAAGGTGGAGTCATGTGTCCTACGAAATATGACCCGCCTAAACACACTCCTTAACACCCACCAGCTTAACCAGGAAGCCAGCCGCACTAACGCGTCAGAGGAAACACTGTTCAACTGGTGACCGTGATCAGCCCGCAGGCACCCGGCCCGCCACAAGGAGTCGCTAGAGATTGCGATGAGCCAAGTAACCGGCCAAACCGGCCAAACCCTTCCCTAACCCAGATGACGCAAGGCCAGTTGTGCGCCGTCCTATGGGACCCCCGGCCACAGCAGTGCCTTAGACTGCTTTGGATTAAAGTGTCTGCTATGTAAATGGAATCATTTACGAAATAATTGGCCAATGCAATGAGTGAAGCAGTGTGAAAACCTAGCTGCCAAAAGACCCCAGCAACTTCATTTTGGATACATACTTACTGTATAAGGGACGCGTTTGTTACATGCAGTACATGTCTCTTCCTGTCAATATCAGATTTGATTTGTTTTTACTCTGCAGTAAAATCATAATAGTAATCATCATAATAGAACATTGTGGTATAAATCATGCTTTATATCTGTATACTTTACAAACATACATTGTCATTGTGCAGGTCTCAAAATATCCATAGTAAACAAACCAGTTTAAAATGTATAGGTTTACCAAACGGTTAAGTGATTATCAATTAAGAGAAGTTGGATTAAATAATAGTGAAATGTATTAATAAATGAGAAAACAATCATATCAAAAGTAATGTGAGCATTACATTGTGAAAAGCAAGTACTCTATGAACATTTATTGCAATGTGAAACGTTTGGTGAAAAAGTGACTATGTGTGATGTACTCAGTCAGTTGAAAATGTGCTTAAAGTTCGTTTTGACTTTTGTACTAAGAGTTGTGAAACCTGACCACGTAATTGTGAAAATTGCACCAAAGCAATAAAATAAACTGTAAGATACAGTTTTCATGGATACAACATGTATTCCCTTAGACACGGCACAGATTCCCTGGATGAAAACAACTTTCTGAATGTTATTTTATCCATGTGGGAGGCTGGAAGACAGGCTGTCACCCTTTCTCCTCCATGAAAGCCCTCCTGATATTGAGAAACCCTCCCCAAAAAGCAATCCGTTGTCTGGGCAACGAGAGTGCTTGTGTACAACAACGAAAGTCTGGGGAGGGGTGAGGTGGGCACTGTCAGTTCAGTTTCATCCACTGGGAATGTCCCAGGCTGGCTCAGAACCAACCAATACCAATGAGCTAATGATTAAACAACAGGACTGTGGGACAGAAAAACAGTCCAATTTCTCAGTTACCACATAGTTAGTTAAAGGAAAATTACACTTAAAAAATATATTTTGCATCATACTGTGACACTTTCTGTATTTTTACATTTCTGTATCTTGAAACCTTGATTGCAGACATGCAAAACATTTTGGGACTGTATCAACAATGGATTAATGAAACAAATACCAAAAGATGGAAAGCCATAAGAAACGTGTAGGCTACTGTGTTTAGGTTGTGGAGTTTGATGTCTGAGTAGCAAAGAATACCTTTATATTTGGGATCTGGGTATCTGTTCAATGGTATTTTTAATTGTTAATATTTAGGCCTACCCATTAATTTTGGAAGAATACAACAAATAAATTCCCCATGAGTTTTTTTCCTATCATAACCATAACCATAATATGGTTTAATAACCATAATATGGTTTAATTGTTTACAAACATCAAACAAACAATGTAAAGTGACAGTCCTTGTATCTAGACGAGAGTACAACTGTCTGTGAATCAGCAGCTGTCAACCAACACAGAGATATTGTATGGCACTAGACACAACCCATGCATGGTGTGCTTATGTTTAGGAGCACATCACAAGCTAGGTTTCCATCCAATTGGCGATAGATTTGAATGCAAATATGCTCAAATCCACATAAAAACAATATACGGATTTTCCCACCAGATGTGTTTCCATCAAATTGATTTGTTGCAGATAAATGTCTGTGCGTTATGACGTCGTGCAATTAAAATGAACTTATTTTGCAGTGAAATTCCCATGTACCAAATACAAAATACAAGTTAAATGGGTTTCCATCGCATTTTCAATTCTACTGATGGTTTTCTCACAAACTAAGTGTTATAAATCGAAAGAAGTCACCATTGGCCTCATGGTGAAATCGCTGATCGGTTTCCTTCCTTTCAGGTAACTGAGTTAGGGAGGATGCCTGTATCTCTGTAGTGACTCTATGTACTGGTACACCATCCAGATGTAATTAATAACTTCGCCATGCTCAAAGGGATATTCAATGTATGCTTTTTTATTTTTTACCTATTTACCAGCAGGTGCCCTTCTTTGCGAAGCAATGGCAAACCTCCCTGGTCTTTGTATATATATTATATATATTTTTTAAATGGGACCTGCTGTCTATCTTGACCCTTTTCTGGGTCCGAATCTGGTCAGCAGTCCACTGAGTATGGGGGGTGTAGAGAATCATTGTACCATCTAAACCTCTGTGAAATCTATTTTCCATAAACAAAAATGTGGTTCAAAATGTTTTATATTTATGTTTGAAGATGACGTATAAAAACGAAATTAAAATACGTAAAAATGTAACTTAAAAACGGGAAGCATAGAAATAAAACACATAGAACATATCTACTGCTTCTTAGACTTGCTTTCAATGAGAATGATAAATCTATAACAAACATTTCTGTGTGAATTTGATCGAGTCGCCCAAAAAGTTACATATTGCAGCTTTTGAAAAAAAATCCAATGACATCGTGACATTTTTTGTTGATTTCACCTTGAATTCACGTTAGTTGACAACTTAACTATGCATATCAAAACTAGACATTGAACTGATGTCTGTGCCCATTGGGGTACTTCACTCGCATGAAAAGGTTGAATGGAAACCTGGTTACAGATACTGATCAAAACCCCAAACATATTACTGTCTTACCTTGACTTTAGTCCGAAATGTAAGCAGAAGAACAATAACGAGGAGCACCAACACAGTTGAGACAAGATAAGTAAGGCTTTCAAGTTCAAACTCCCAAGCAAGTGGTACAGCAGAACTCCCCTCGAATGTCCCACCTCTTTTGCGCTTTTGATGAGCCACGTAAATTGCATTATAGGCTACCCTTCTCGCGCTTGTTTTACAGACAGTTGAGGAGTGACCTGCCCCGATAAATGCAACTGCCCTTTTTGTCTTTGTTAATTTCAACATGTGATGGACAGTTAACCCTTCCTCTAATCCTATACCATTTGTTGACACAATACTAAACCCTATGAGAATGCATGATCTCTGCAATCCGATAAAGTGATTAAGGGTTAACAGCTGGACATTGAAACGCACTTCACTTACACACACGATTCTGTTGTCTCCAACTGCTTAGTAGATGTCCCATAGCTGTATCCATCGTCAAACAAGAAGACTGTCGCACCTTTCTGTATGGACAGTGAGTGACTGCACTACAATTGGTACACACACCAAAAAGTGCCTAAACTTGTACCACCAACACAAGAACAACATTTCCATACTGGCAACACATGTCCCTTTGGTGTAACATTCAGCATTTCTCAAATGTTCTGTGTCACGATGGAAGGGTCATCTTACACATTACTTGATCTCACCCTACAGACACTGTAATTACTAGGTTATGACAACTGGGTTATGACTATATTGGTGATGTTGAAGAAACTGATTTAATGTTGTGGTTTCTTAATGTTTGCTATTGAGTGCAAAATTGCAAAGCCCTTAAAATGTCAGTGCTTATAAAGCCATCAGCCCCTGCCCTTTGGATCTGATCTGCCTTGAAGCTTCAGTCAGCAGTTTTACCAGTCCACACTTCCTGCTTGCTCTCACACTAGCGCTTTCTCCCCTGTCATGACCCCCAGCACGCACATCCGCCTGGCCCCTGGAGATCAGGTTGGCCTTCAGTAAGAGTGGGGAGATAGAGGGGTGTAAATGGGAAACTGTGATCCAAATCAAAGTGTTTTGGTCACGCACACAGATTTGTAGGTGTTATCGCAAGTGCAGAGAAATGCTTGTATTTCTAGCTCCAACAGTGCAGTAAAACAAAACAATAGACACATAATCCAAAAAGTAAAAAGAAAGAAATTATGAAGAGTCGAAAGAATCCAATTAACAACACAGACAGCACTGTAACTGTAATCTAAATGCAATCTATACATATCTACACCAGATTAATTTACACAAGCTATAATAGGAATCCATCTGCATTGTCCTCTTTATGTTCCCATCATCTGTCTTTCACCCCTCCTTCCATATTTTACTTTGTTTTCCATTTCGTTCTGCCACTAATCTGCTGTGATAGCATGAGGCCCATCACAGGGACAGCTGTGTGAAAAAACAACTTTAGGGTGGCTCATTTTGCCCATTGGTTTAACCTTTCTTACAGTGGGGCAAAAAAGTATTTTGTCAGCCACCAATTGTGCAAGTTCTCCCACTTAAAAAGATGAGAGAGGCCTGTAATTTACATCATAGGTACACTTCAACTATGACAGACAAAATGAGGGAAAAAATCCAGAAAATCACATTGTAGGATTTTTTATGAATTTATTTGCAAATTATGGTGGAAAATAAGTATTTGGTCAATAACAAAAGTTTATCTCAATACTTTGAAATATATACCCTTTGTTGGCAATGACAGAGGTCAAATGTTTTCTGTAAGTCTTCACAAGGTTTTCACACACTGTTGCTGGTATTTTGGCCCATGTCTCCATGCAGATTTCCTCTAGAGCAGTGATGTTTTAGGGCTGTTGCTGGGCAACACAGACTTTCAACTCCCTCCAAAGATTTTCTATGGGGTTGAGATCTGGAGACTGGCTAGGCCACTCCAGGACCTTGAAATGCTTCTTACGAAGCCACTCCGTTGCCTGGGCGGTGTGTTTGCGATCATTGTCATGCTGAAAGACCCAGCCACGTTTCATCTTCAATGCCCTTGCTGATGGAAGGAGGTTTCAACTCCCAAATCTCACGATACATGGCCCCATTCATTCTTTCCTTTACACGGATCAGTCGTCCTGGTCCCTTTGCAGAAAAACAGCCCCAAAGCATGATGTTTTCACCCCCATGCTTCACAGTAGGTATGGTGTTCTTTGGATGCAACTCAGCATTCTTGGTCCTCCAAACACGACGAGTTGAGTTTTTACCAAAAAGTTCTATTTTGGTTTCATCTGACCATATGACATTCTCCCAATCTTCTTCTGGATCATCCAAATGCTCTCTAGCAAACTTCAGACGGTCCTGGACATGTACTGGCTTAAGCAGGGGGACACGTCTGGCACTGCAGGATTTGAGTCCCTGGCGGCGTAGTGTGTTACTGATGGTAGACTTTGTTACTTTGGTCCCAGCTCTCTGCAGGTCATTCACTAGGTCCCCCCATGTGGTTCTGGGATTTTTGCTCACCGTTCTTGTGATCATTTTGACCCCACGGGGTGAGATCTTGCGTGGAGCCCCAGATCGGGGGAGATTATCAGTGGTCTTGTATGTCTTCCATTTCCTAATAATTGCTCCCACAGTTGATTTCTTCAAACCAAGCTGCTTACCTATTGCAGATTCAGTCTTCCCAGCCTGGTGCAGGTCTACAATTTTGTTTCTGGTGTCCTTTGACAGCTCTTTGGTCTTGGCCATAGTAGAGTTTGGAGTGTGACTGTTTGAGGTTGTGGACAGGTGTCTTTTATACTGATAACAAGTTCAAACAGGTGCCATTAATACAGGTAACGAGTGGAGGACAGAGGAGCCTCTTAAAGAAGAAGTTACAGGTCTGTGAGAGCCAGAAATCTTGCTTGTTTGTAGGTGACCAAATACTTATTTTCCACCATAATTTGTAAATAAATTCATTAAAAATCCTACAATGTGATTTTCTGGATTTTTTTTCTCATTTGTCTGTCATAGTTGAAGTGTACCTATGATGAAAATTACAGGCCTCTCTCATATTTTTAAGTGGGAGAACTTGCACAATTGGTGGCTGACTAAATAATTTTTTGCCCCACTGTATATAGTCATAACTAGAGCTGTCTTTTGGGGAAGTCGGACAAAGTAAAGGAATAAGTTCTTGTATGAACAGATAATACAATATATGCTGTTGACACATTTTGTTTTGTGTCCATAATAATGATAAGCTGTTATTCGAGGATGATAAATTATCCATGAGAGTCGCTGACAGTTTATTAAATTAAGAAATTCCCAGCAATTGAATCAGAATGAAAAATTTGATGACATCCTACAGTGGAAATATTATGCAGATTGTTTCCATTAGGCCATCCACATTCTATTTAAAGTTTAACGGATTTAATTTTTGTAAAAGTGAGGCAGGTGAGCGAATAAAAATGATTTATCCCCTTGTAAAAATACTATAGCGACCTAAGTCAACCAATCAAATGTATTTATAAAGCCCTTTTTACACCAGCCGAAGTCACAAGGTACTCTACAGAAACCCAGCCTAAAAGCCCAAACAGCATGCAATACAGATGTAGAAGCACGGGGGCTAGTAAAAACTCCCTAGAAAGGCAGGAACCTTGGAATAAACCTTGAGAGGAACCAGGCTCTGAGGGGGGGCCAGTCCTCTTCTGGATGTGCCAGGTGGAGATTATAACAGAACATGGCCAAGATGTTCAAACGTTCATAGATGACCAGCAGGGTCAAATAATAATAATAATCACAGTGGTTGTAGAGGTTGGAACAGGTCAGCACTTCAGGAGTAAATGTCATTTGGCTTTTCATAGTTGAGCACTCAGGAGTTAGAGACAGTAGGTGCGGTAGAGAGTTCACCAACTTGCGAACTTGTCAAGAGATTTGAGATTTGAGCCTGAATTTGAGAGTGGTTCCATTTCTCCAGCCCCACCCTTCAGCTGCTAACCAAAACAAGTAGCGGGGTGCCGCTTTGTTGTTTTTCGAATCCCAGATTTCCTTTTTAAGAAGACAAAACAGTATTCAGTACTGTTGTACTAAGAGAGTCTTTCATAGAACCCTGATCTCAGAAGTCTATTGGTCCCAGAGACTGAACCGTTGGCCTGGAACATCATCACCATGGGATACCATTCCCTTCCCAGTCCAGAAGGCTGCCATTGTGCTTCTCTGTGAGGGTTGACATCACATTCAGCATGACTTTGGCACTGTCCTCAGTCCTCATCAGCACCTGTCGAACAGAAACACACTACAGACAGACAGACAGTTACCAGATCTATGCCAATCTCATATGACTCTAGTCCTACCTTATTCTACACTTATAAACACATATGTTATTATCATATGAGTTTTGCTACTTCAGAGTAATGTAGAGTGCATTGTGCAGAACGCCATTGTGGGCTTTTAAGCAATAGTTTTATTTTACATAAACATACAAATAGCACTCGATATAATCCATGAAACCAGGTCATTTTCTCCCCGCCTCCATTACTCATAAGTGGGCCTCCCATATGCCAGTTTTCACTCAGCCAGGGTGGATGGCCATGACCAGAATACCACCGCTTGAAGTACTCCACAAGACAGTGTTCAGCATGTTTAGCACCGCCTAGTGGACAATAGGACAAACATTTTATCCACATCTTATTATTATTAATATTATTCAGCATGGAAGTATACTGAACAAAAATATAAATGCAACATGTAGAGTGTTGGTCCCATGTTTCATAACCTGAAATGAAAGATCTCAGAAATGTTCCATACTTACAAAAAGCTTATTTTTCTAATGGTGTGCACAAATTTGTTTACATCCCTGTTAGTGAGCATTTCTCCTTTGCCAAGATAATCCATTCACCTGACAGGTGTGGCATATCAAGAAGCTGATTAAACAGCATGATCATTACACAGGTAAACCTTGTGCAAGGGACATTAAAAGGTAGCTCTAAAATGTTTTTCGTCACACAACACAATGCCACAGATGTCTCAAGTTTTGAGGGAGCATGCAATTGGCATGCTGACTGCAGGAATGTCCATAACAGCTGTTGCCAGATAATTTAATGAAAATGTTTCTACCATAAGCCACCTCCAACGTCATTTTAGAGAATTTGGTAGTACGTCCAACCGGGCCTCACAACCGCAGACCACATGTAACTACGCCACCTCCACATCCGGCATTCACCTGCGGGATGGTCTGAGACCAGCCACCTGGACAGCTGCTGAAACTGTTGGTTTGTACAATCAAATAATTTCTGCACAATCTGTGAGAAACCATTTCAGAAGTTAATTTCTTAAAAACTGTTCCACTACTGTCGTTCTCTCTCTTTGAGTCATCTACTCACCAAATTGTATGCACTGCAGTGTTATCTAGTTGTAGCTTATGCTTTCAGTGCTAGATTCATTCTCTGATCCTTTGATTGGGTGGACAACATGTCAGTTCACGCTGCAAGAGCTCTGATAGGTTGGAGGGCGTCCTCCGGAAGTTGTCATAATTACTGTGTAAGTCTATGGAAGGGGGTGAGAACCAATTACCAACCTAGGTTTTGTTTTGAAGTCAATGTACCCGTAGGAGGACAGAAGCTAGCTATACCATGGTGCTACCCTACAGAGTGCTGCTAAGACTACTGTAGACCATTTGAAAACAGTGTGTTTTAATAAATGATTTGGTGACATTAATATATTTAGTATAGTTTTATCTAAAAAGGATAACTTTAATGTTTCACTATTTTTATTGTTATGAAATTCACTGAGGAGGATGGTCCTCCCCTTCCTCCTCTGAGGAGCCTCCACTGAAGTACACTATTACAACATTTCTGAGCAGGGTGTAGGTAAACAATGAAACAGTAAGATAAAAGTCTTCAGAAGTTCATGTGATAGTGTCTGTATGTACTCTAGCGATGACCATGGGTGCCACTGCATTGGTGAAAAACAAATCCACCATCTCCTTCTTGCCCATCACTGCTAGTGTGCCTGGGGGATTGTTCCTGTTGTTCACGACAACGGTAATTGTTAAATATCAGATTCATGCTGCCGTCAATCCATTTATGACCAACCACCCTGGAGGCCTCGGAAATACTGACTGGGTCTGCAACATGTCAACACAAAAATATTGACATTTTGACCATTAGGAAGAGGAAATATGGAAAGTCACTCAGCTCTTGTCACCCTGTAAGAATGACATTTTCTGCACAAAGTCATCGCTTCTGTGTATTTTCATGGCAGGTCAGTATTGGGCAAAATAAATTATATTCAACTCAAATATTGCTACAAAAAAAACAGAAACCCTGGTGTTTTTATTGTTTGTCAGCCTCTATAGTGGTCCCTCCTACAAAAGTTGCGAACTTAAAACCCGGGACTTAGAGGTACCCAGTGTCACGGCTTCATTGCTCCAGACCACCACAAGGGGGAGTTAGAGTACTCACTACGCATTTGGGTCCCACGGTTTTTATATGACCAATCATATCGAGTGGTTCCAATGACGAATTTGACACGGAACCACCCCCTCTCTGGTGAGTTTCTTCAGCAAAGATGGCTGACAAAACATTACGGGGAGGCAAATGTAAGTAGTTATAACGTCATAACAAGTCAAGCAAAAAATGTACAATTGAGTGGAATATGTTAGTTAATGTAGAAACAAACGATTGTGCATATTTTGTCATAAAGTTAATTTACGAAAATCGCTATTTTGCAAGTTTTTCTTCTGTCATATCCAAAACCAGGTGTATCAAACTCCATTCTGTGAATGATGCTGTGTCTGCATGTATGTATACAATTATACACTTCAACAGTGTTTACCACTCCTGCTCCTCGGACATCAATGATTACACATTGTAGCTATCCAATAGACTAGAAACATTATTTTGTAATTCATAGATACAGAATAAAAACAGTACATCCTGCAATGACACGTGGAAGAGAGCAGGAACGAGATGGGAGTAACAATCCAGGCTATTTGATCTGAGACCGGCATAATAATGTAATGAAACAAGCAGGGAGCAGGTTTCGAACACTCAACATTCTAGCCCGAAGTCCAGCACGCTATCAACTTTGCCCAAATTTATTAAATGGTGGTTGGGGCCGCTTATGGATAAAACACTTCATCTATTGAAATCTTTAACATGTGGAAAGGGTCAAAAGTATTATTACTAGTTTTTCACAAGCGTAGCAAGATGGGCTATTAGCTGAACAATAGACTATTCAACCTTTACTAAAGACTTGTCTAATAATCTTCATTTTAATTTGACTTTACAAACAACAAGTGGGCTGAATTGGAGTCTATTTCTTCTGGGCCCAGACCTATATAAATTAACTTAACTGGCAGGCTATGAGGCATTATTAGGCCACCTTACAATTGCAACTGGTCAAAAATGTAGCATCCTACAATTATTATTATTATTATTATTTGTTTGAAATGTATCCATTATTTTACCAGGTCAGTTGACTGAGAACACATTCTCATTTGCAGCAACGACCTGGGGAATAGGTACAGGGAAGAGGAGGGGGATGAATGAGCCAATTGTAAAACAATAATTTAAAGAAAAAAAGTCTGCACGTTAGATCTAAACAATGTAACTAATAATTAAAAGCGCACATTTGTAAATCCCAAACTCTAAAAGTAATTGGAAAGGTAGATACAAATGATGTGTGGCACAATAAAGAATGGAAACAAGATGTAAACAAGATGCTGTGTTTTTATTTACAGTAGTGATGGACAACTGGAGGCATTTTGAAAACAGGTTTTCAAACGCTTGTTTTTCACAACTGTAGCAGGTGAAGCCCATCATGCAAATGTTTCCTATTAGCAGGACAATAGACTTTGTATAACCCGGCTACTGTTGGGAAAAATCCCCCAACTTGCAAAGTATTCGATGCTTAAGTACTCTGCTAAATGACTTAAATGTAAATGTAAATGTGTTACATTTCTAACTCAAAACAGCAGTACAGTATTTATTCAGCTGTGATCTGGGCCTGCAGGAGGCGTAGTTCTTTGTTTGTCAGACGAATCATTGGGTTGAAACTACAGAACAGGACAAAACAAGCGAACACACATGGTTAATGTTCTGATCATTTTTTTTAATGTGAAAATGTGCAGTAAAGACCAGAAGACAATTTAATTAGCATTATTTTTTAGCATTATTATGTCTACATTATAGTATCGTAGTCTACTGTACCTGTTCATTTTCCTGGGCTTTCGAGTTCGGCGCTAAACAGGCATCTGATGATAGTGTTTGCGAAAAGCACTGTCCGTGACCAAAATCTCGAAGTCTACTAGTATTTTTGAAATGTCTCCAGTATATTCTCCGTTCCTCCTGAAGGTCTAATCTGCTCACTGAAATGAAGAGATCCTGGCCATGGTGCTACAGTATAATCAAAGTGAGGACAATCTGCAATCTGCTGTATACTTATAGCCTATTGTAACCTAAAAGTCATGCCTTTCCTCACCCCACCCAAAACTACACCCTAAACACAGTTACTATTCCAAAACGAGTTGTTAATAAAAATGTAAAAATCACATTGAGACTAAAGAGAACAGACGGAATGGACATCGTTTTCATCAAGCCAGCTTCTTTCTATGATGCTACCCGTTCCAGGGTTAGGACTGTAACCGCCAGCTTCTTTCTATGGTGCTACCCATTCCAGGGTTAGGACTGTAACCACCAGCTTCTTTTATGGTGCTACCTGTTCCAGGGTTAGGACTGTAACCACCAGCTTCTTTCTATGGTGCTACCCGTTCCAGGGTTAGGACTGTAACCGCCAGCTTCTTTCTATGGTGCTACCCGTTCCAGGGTTAGGACTGTAACCACCAGCTTCTTTTATGGTGCTACCTGTTCCAGGGTTAGGACTGTAACCACCAGCTTCTTTCTATGGTGCTACCCGTTCCAGGGTTAGGATTGTAACCACCAGAGGACTTGAAAATGAGCTGGAGCTGAGAGGATCACCAAAACTAAAGGTATTTTGGTTTCAGAGCATTTTATATTAAAAAAAGAGAAGGTATATAGCCTATCAATGTGTAGGCGTACTGTATAATAAAATCGATAATTATGTATTAAAACGTGAATGTGTTTCAACCATGCGTACAACGATCCGTGGAGATCAGTGGACAAAGGGCTGGACATTGGGTTGCACTGAAAAAAAACGCATGTTTGCCAAGAAAGAGGTTAGGGAAGCTAGATTCTTATTGTGTAGGCAGCATTTGTGTGTTGGAGTCACTTTTAATTCTTAATTGATCTACCGTTTCTATCATAAGCCACTGTAATCGATGGGGGCTCAGGGCGGTACCATTCTTCTCATCTGATGAAGGTGCTCATGGGTGAGATTCAAACTTGGAAGACTGAGATCGAGTCATTAAAGGTAGACCATCAGAAAGAGAAACATTATCTGAGGGCAGAGATACGGGCGAAAGCTGATGCATTGGTCCAGAGCCAGGTGGTATTGGTGGAGAGTCACTTCTCATTAGTGGAGAGTCACTTCTCATTAGTGGAGAGTCAGGCGGAGAAAGTGGCAAAGAATGCAAACTTGGTTGGATCCCGAGGCAAATGTGGCTTACCAGTGAACCTCTGGGTGTTCATCATTAATACTGTGTCTCAGAAGTTTCCAGCCATGACTGATGCAACCCAAAAAATAATTAAAGACAGAGTTAATGAGCACTTGAGTTCACAGAGAAAGTCTGGACGTGGCTTGCTCTCCCTTATGTAAGGAATTAGGCACTTTCCCGTGTTTACTACAGTATGTACTGTATGCTATGTTTTGTTTAAAAAATAATGATAAAAATAATAAAAATAATATTTCAAAATGCTGATCTTTATTTAGTTATGGATCCACAACGAATTACTTGTTCAAATATGCCATGATATTTTTGAGATATGTGTTGAAGCAAGTGATGTCTATATAGCTACTTTTTAAGAACAAATTCTTATTTACAAGGACTGCCTACTCCTTCCTCCCAAACGGGGATTTGAACTCCGGTCTCCCACTTGCCCCGCATTCTGTAGTACAGACATGGCCTGCTCTCCCTTATGTAAGGAATTAGGCACTTTCTCATGTTTACTACAGTATGTATTGTAGACTGCACAGTAGCCTAATAAACAAACAAACAAACACATTTTGTTAATAAAATAATGATAAAAAATACTCTTTCAAAATGCAGATGTTGATTTAGTTATGGACCCATAACAAATTACTATGGGAATAAATATCACTGATTTACAGAAATATTGGAACAAAGTTGTCTAATGAAGGCAAACAATTTAGAATCCTCCGATCCTGTAGCCTCCTCCCACGTTGCACAGCGCCATAGAAACCCTGAGGGATTTGATTTTCGTTTTTCTCTGAATAGAAACACAATAATATTAATCAAATTAATTAAGCCAAATTTCTTAAAATCAATCCCATATACTATGTTATTACAAAAAGGTTTTACATTAACTGGTAATGCCAATGCTGAGTACTATCAAATGCTTCTCAATATTATCAAATGCTTCCAGATGCCCTTTGGTGGTCAAACTAGCAATAACTTGCAGTAACAGAAAAATTGTCAGAGAATTAAATGACGTGCCACAGAATACTGCAGCAGCACGGAAGGTGTGCCGCAGTATGACACAACTTTTAAAGGAGGAACCAGACGTCACATTTTTTAAATGGATTTTAATTTATTTATGGATAGCCAAGGGCACACTCCAACACTCAGACATATTTTACAAATGCAGTATTTCTGTTTTTAGTGAGTCCACCAGATCAGAAGCAGTAGGAATGACTCCTTGTTCTCTTAAAAAGTGTTTGAATTGTACAATTTTCCTGTCCTGCTAAGCATTTCAAATTAGTCCTTTTGGATATCAGTGAAAATGTATGGGATTAAAAAATAGGGAGAGTACAGTAAATTGAGCTAAAGGGCTAAATTGAGCCATCCTTATTTACCAAAATGAATAATTTGATCAAATAGTTAGGAAGAGGTCATCATTACATGGAGTCTGTGAAGGAAGAAACCACATGGTAAAAGTGGGGAGCTCGTTAGGTCCTAAACAGATTTTCACCAAGTCAAATTAATTTATTGTGTTTAGAGGTTTCATGATGCTTGTATTTAAACCAAAGTGGATAATTTTAAGATCATTACATGAGTTGGGGTCTCTATAAGCATCAATATGATGTCCTAAAACTAGCATGAAAGTGCATCCCTGTAGCTGTGTGAATTCGCCAAATGTAAATTCTTGAGGTGGAGTAACTCTGCTGCAAGATCACGGTCAAACCAGCGGCTGAACCTGTTTTTTATTCTCATTTTCTTTATGGGTCCGTGTTTGTTTAACAATACCACTGAAAATATCAAAAAAAGAAGGTCCAAGTGTCTTCGACACAGGGGATCAAGCTGATTCTATACCATTTTACAGAAGCCAGTTCATGAAGGAATGCTTGCTCATTAAAGTTGTTTAGCAAGCGTCTATGACAAATCAGGACAGGTTGCTTCACTGAGCAGCCATTACAAACACAGGATGTAAAACAGTGATCACTAAGGTCATTACAGAAAACACCAGACTGATACCTATCAGGATTATTTGTGAGGATAAAATCAAGAAGAGTAGCCTTTTCTGTGTGTTTGGAGTCATACCTTGTGGGATTGGGAATAATCTGATAAAGATTTAGGGAGTCCCATTGCTTTAGGACTTGGTCAGGTGGTTTAAGCATGTCCCAGTTTAGGTCACCTAGCAAGTGTGTTTGTGTAAGGGGCCAGGAGAAAGCTTAGGGCAGGTAGGGTACAGGCCGGTGCTGATGGAGGACGATAGCACCCAGCAACAGTCAACAAATAGCTATTTGAAAGTTTAATATTTAAAACCAGCAAATCAAATTGTTTGGGGACAGACTTGGTGGAGACAACTGAGCACTGAAGGTGATTCTTGGTAAAGATTGCCACTCCCCAACCTTTGGAAGATCTGTCTTGCTGAAAAAAGTTATAATCAGAAAGATTAACATCAGTATTCGAAACACTTTTCCTTAACCACATCTCAGTAATGACCAACACGACAGGAGCTGTGAACCAACACTTTCAATTGATCCATTTTAGGTAAAAAGCTTCTAGTGTTAACATTCAGAAAACCCAGGCTTTTACAAGAGCATAACTCAGTGATGCAGATAACAGAAAATCAGAATTGGTGCTAGCAACAGTAGATGGGCCTGTGTGTACATGCACATTTCCAGATATCATCGTCAGTAATACAATCAAGGAATGCAAAGGACAAGCAGAGCTCTGCAGTGCTGATTTATGACATCTGAATGTGCATCAGATGGCAACAAGATCATATTGTACAACAATTTAATTAGGTAACATGAATACAAAGCCAGCGAGAGGTGGTTAGAATGGGAAGGGAGTCCAAAAGTCTGTGTAACCAATAGAGAGTCAGAACCCCAAGTTTGGGAACAAACACAGTCTGTCCCACGGTTGGGTAAAGAAAATTCGTAGTCAACAAAGCATGCAGGAGTCATGAGGCAAATAGCAAAATGCACCAGAAAAAAATAAAATTATAACAACTTGGGACTAGTCATTGTAAGATCAGAGTCACTCGCCCCAACAGTGCCTGTGTGATGGAGGCGAGCGAAAGCAGACAGGGCAGACGGAGAACAGATCGCCAGGTGGAGTCCAAGCAGCAGTGCAGCAGACAATGGGAGTAGGTGTGAGAAGCTTGGGAAAAGCTTTATTTCTGGAGGAAGATTTCTTGTAGAATATCCCGCTGCGCCACTCAGGAGGCCGATAAAGATGAGTTTGGCCCAGTGGGAGTGAGATTTTTGGAGAAGGTGGATCCAGACCTTTTGGCTGATCTGTATGTGGTATCAAGTTGGGTGGTTGGGTGGAAAATAACCTGAAGGGGACTTGTGATGTTTTTTTTTGTAGTTCTTCCGCCCAGAGGGAGCGGGCGCTCCGTGCCACGCAACTCGGGTCAATCATCTGTTTCTTGCTTTGCTCATAGGAACAGGGCATCATTGAAAGGAGTGATTTCTGGAGAAGAGTTAAGTGTGGCAGTGGAGCAATTGAAGTTGAAGATTCATGGTGTTTTTATCGTGTTGTTTTTACCCCCTTAATTTTTTAAAATTACCTGTATTTGTGAAGCCCGCCATTTGGTACAACACAGACCCAGTGGGGAGCGTGGTGATACAGAAGTGACACAGTCAATCCTTTTGAGTTTTGAGTCTTTACCTGACAAAGTCATGTTAGGATATATCAGTTATGCTGTTGGAGCTTTTGTGCCGAACCCACTGTGGTGTTTCAGGTGTTATGTTTATGATCATGTTGCAGCAGTTTGTAGGAGGGAGATTCCAAGATGTGGGAAGTGTGCAGGAGGGCATGGGATAGAGGATTGTGTAGTTTCGGTGGGAAAAGTTATGTGTCAACTTTAGGGGTGCCCATGTTGCTGGGAATTGGAAGTGTCCAGTGCGAGAGAGGCAGGTTGAGGTGGCCAGGGTCAGAGTAGTGCAGAGGGTGTCTGTCTTATGCTGAAGCAGTGAAGAAAGTAGAGGAGGATGGGTCAAGGGTGAGGGATCCTGACAGAATTCCTGTGAGTAGTAGATCTGTGCCAGCACAGAGAGATAGGCCAATGAGCTTCTTAGCGTTCACATCAATTATACCGCAGGAATGGGAAGTAAATCACAGAAAACAGATGTTGTGGTGGCAGCTGCAGAGAAGTACTTGGTTGTACCAGACTTGACTGTACCAGAAGAGTTACAGGGTGTGCTGACCCGTCCTAGGCCGTTGGTTAATTTAGTGGAATAGGGTGGTGGGTTTTTAATGTCACAAAGTATAATGGATTTATACACCAGTCCAGTTGGTGGCGGTAATGCAACATATTGGATGCCAACCGCCATTAAACCTAATTGAAGAAAAAAACAATTCTGGGTAATCCACAGCAGGTCTATAGAGATGTGTTGTGGGTGATTTGAAAGTTGAATGGCTCAGGGATAGAAACTGTCATAAAGTTGTCATTAGGTCATAACAATCTAATCTCTCCCATGTGGGTTTTATGCTAGGTAAGTTTGCCCCGTTGTAACTCAAATGCATCTTCTTTAGGAATGCTGTTAATATCCTTTTGATGACTGAACATTCATCAATATACTGTGTCCCATTATTGCAGGTAATATTTTGTTGACGATTGTACGAAGTATAAATGTTTTTATAAGTTCATGAGCACCAGCTAGCTTGTTAGCTGTGTCTGTTAGCCTGGTTGTTAGCCCAGAAAGTACTGTGTGGTGCATTCTATTTCTTCATCACAAGAGTCACTTTAAGTCACTTTTCAGGTTCATTTGATATATTTTGTATACTAAAATGGGTGATTGTAGTTTATTCTGTTGTACACATGAGAACATTTGAAAATAATGTATATGTTTTTATTATAGTAAACTAGGAATTACTAGAAATAGTTTAATCCACTATTACAATCACTATAACTTTTATAGGCATTTAGATGTCCTTTTTGTTAGTATATTAAACAGCAACTATAAGGATAATTGTTATGGGAGTGCTGTTAATAACCCTTTAAAGACTGAACATTCATCTATACTGTGTCCCATCATTGCAGCTTGGCAATAAATGAACTGTCATCCAACACTCCTTCGTGTTGACTCACTGACTTGGGAGATGGGACCGAGAGATCACATATGGATAATGTATGTGTGAAGGAGTACAGTATTCATAGTTCATGCTCTCTTTAGTTCATGCATCTTTACCTATGTTAATGTTTACTCTTCCTGGGCTGCACCTTAGAACCAACCCTTTTCCCCAACAATGGCTGGCCTGCCTACTAACTATTCAGCAAACATATAGACTAGCATTTACCTAATGCTTTTGTATTGCCATCTGTAGCTGAATTGGGCAGTACATTTTTCATGGCAAGAACAGTAGAATACAAAATAGATGGACAATTTAAGCAGTGGACCACTCAGAAGACCCTAGTGAAATAATTAAAAAATATTCGCCAAAGGGAGATAATGCATTATGTCCACAAGGTGGCATGAGTGACCAATTGTTCAGAGCAATGGTATGCTGTGAGACCACTTGCAACAGAAAATTCCCCAAAACACATTGGATATGTGGTGGATAGGAAATGTGATGGACTATTTTGATCTTCAATCACCTGGTAATAAAATAAACATAGAGACATATATAAATGGTTCTGGAATTGGCATTTATTTTGACCAATGGCTTTGGGACATTACAAATAGCAGAACTATGGGAAGCATGACAACTGATGAATAGAATTGGTGAGAAGACAGACCAATGATATCTACAAGACATAAATGGATGCTTTTTCCTTTCACAATCTCGCCATCTCAGAAAGGTATGTTATGTGCTGATATCAGATAAGGAACTTTCATGACTTCATTGAAACACAACAAGGCCATTGTAAAAACGAATACACTATGCGTGCGCGAACACACACAGACAGTATCTCCTCTCAACTGGAGAATAAAGAGCATGCGTTTCAGTCAGGTGATCTTGGTGACCTTTCACATTCCAGTTACAGTACTCAAATCTCAAGAATAATACTTGTTTTCACCAGTCTAATTTATTTAAGTTATGTCAATCTTAAATCCTCACAGTCATGATTAATCACACTGAAATGTTATGGATTTATGGATGAGTAAATAGACAAAACAAGCATTCAAATAAGCTAAGTACTTTTTATCTTCAAGGGACACAAACAGCTAAATAAGCTTATATATGATGTGTTATGCTTGGCATTTCAACCAGACAAAAACACATTTCAAGAAAGAATGTGCACAAGCTTGTATTTCTCCTTAGGGCTATGAATGCACATGGCTGATTGTAGGCCAACATTGAGTGGTTCTCTCTCACGACTGTCTCTGCACTAGTGTCTCCTTCAAAGTATATTAGAGTCCCCCATCACCGTGAAACATTCCTCAGAGTTAAGTCTCTTTTTGTTTTGATGCTTGACTCAGAAATGTTTGAATCCTCCAGTAAGACGTGTGGGACCTCTACAGCAACTTTCCCTGCACCATGCCGGAATCCTTTGACTAAAGCCAGAGGAATGCTGGGTAGGTAGCCAGGCTGCTCTGAGCCAGTGGATCGGGCCTGGTAACCTGCTGAGGTGTGGGAGTCATAGAACTGAGGGTATGCATGGCCCAGAGCAGACAGGCTGGTCTGACAACATTACTCAACCGCCTCAGGAATCTTCTACAGCATTCTTTCTTCAGAATTTAGAACACTGCACAGGTTCCACCTGCATCATCCACCTTGGGTACACTGTGTTGTGTTTACTGGGGGATGGCTTGCCTATGTATATTTACAGTACTAATAGACCCTTTCATTCAATGAAAAAAAGGCCGCCAGTTCTATCTCATGAATCATTTAAACATCTGCTGCTTGCAGATGGGTGTCTCTCTTAAATTCTTTAACCCAGGCAAGTCTTCAGTACTATTGATACAAGTTTGAATATGTATTAATGCTCAGATAAGTTACAGTAAAGGTACAGCATGTTTTTGTCCATATAAAATCTTATCAGAGAAAAAGTGTGGAGGAGACAACTGTTGGCAATTAAGTAGATTCATCTAATTTATAAATGTTATCTTCGAAGAGGATGTGAAAAGGTGCATAACCAGAGAGGTGGCCGTGGAAAGGTAGTAAGTACCACAACAGGGGGATGGTGGCAGCTATTGAATATTGCAACAGGAATAACAAACATAAGACTGAAAACCGCCCCCCATTGTCTATTTGGTAGCAGGATATGAATAGAGGCATCTCAAAGAGGAAACATCACTTGAGCGTCGTCACCTGTACCTGTTCCCCCCACCCCTCTATCTATCAGCTATCACAGGGCTTTAGATTTCCGTGCTTGTGCTTCTGACATATGCTATTCGAAACTCTAACATTTGCCCAGTAGTTTACTGTAGTTTCCCCAAATTAGAGACGTCAGACAAATTCATCACTTTGTTTTAGAAGAATGTTGCATTTCAGGATACCAGTTAATTTAATATTTCACAGAGAAAACCTGTTCTTAGTAGTATTTTCCATCACTATAGAGTGAATTACATTCCTGTTAGATGAGAATGTTTTTCCAGGGCAGTCGCCAGAAGGACAGGGAGTCAGGGGTGGGAGCATTATATATCTTATCAACATTACTGCTCAGAAACCTGACATGGCTGACTCACATACAGTAGCTTACATTCTTAGGCAACAACTAGTGGAAATTCTGATGGAAGTTGTCCTTTGACTCTCAAGGGTGCGGCTACAGAGGTGAAACTGCAAACGTATAGGGTTTCTTTGACATGCACCCTTTCCTCCCGGGTGATGGAGTTTTATGAGCAGAATCTGTTTATCAGCAGCATTAACCAAATTAAATAGATTTGTGTTCATGTGGGTAGGCTCCTTGGATACCTGCGTGCTGACATGGAACATGCATTTACAGGAACCTTCCTCTGAGAAGAGCTCAGGAAATTGCTTGTCCCCCTTGGCAGCGGTGTGAAGATCAAAGCACTGGCAGGCGTTGAGCAGTATCCACTGAGGTTGCAGGATTATCTCTCCACATACCTGCATTCCAGCTCTCTCCATCATCTGAGACACTGTGGGGCCCCGGGAGGGACCTCCAGACTAAATACATTTGCTTCTAGAGATCTGGTTAGGTTTTAGCTGTTAGTCAGGATGTTGTCATTGTCCCAGTCTGAACAGGTTGAACTGTGAATAAAGAGAAATATGGTACAAAATACAGGGGTGAAACAGAAAGGTTGAGATCACAAACATCTCATTGGTGAATTTAACAACACAAAATGAACAATCTAATCCTTAGTATCCTAATCTGGAAAGCTTTTGAGGCACTTAGGTAAAACCCTATTCATGCTCCTTAACAAAGTGGATTGAGGGCACAAAAGAGATGAAACCTGCATAAAGAAAAGCATGAGATTGGGCTCTGTTTCAAAATATCATTAAAAAAAAATTGTTTTACAAAATACGTGTTTTGACTGTGATTGGGTAGATGTGTCTTGTCAATGAACAGTTAAAGTTAAATAAAGGTAAAATAAAAAATCAAATATCTTTATTATTTTGAACAATTGTATTACCTGCCTCAAATTAATAATGGCTTACTTATTGATGGGGTATATTCTCAATTGATTGATTAAAATAGATGCCCGGCCACATCTGCACACCACTACCAACACTTTTCCTCGACATGCATTCACATACAAAGTGTATGCGGGCAATAATGTGGTAAAAATGGGCCTGTTTGTTGGGTCATATAAACATTGCAATTTTTTCAACAGGTAAAATACCACAAATCCTACTTGAAAGCATTATATGTTGTTTTTCTTAAAGTTGCCGGAATACCACGTGCATCAACTTTTATACGTACATTTGTACAGCCTAAAAAAAACAAAGAAACTTCTATTCGATCAAATAAGCTTCACGTAACTTCACTCTCTCATATACCATACAAAAAAGGGCTTATCTCATTGACAGATTTTGGGCCGAGTAAATCCTGTCGCTTCGCTAACTATCTTCATTTATCCTCCATCTTTGGCCTTGTCTCACCTGCTCTATGCTTCCTGGTCTCCAGGGCAACCAACACCAACTGAAACATTTCATCTGACACCACGCACGACCCGATCCCCGCCTTCAAGCGGCGTGTCTAGCTGACGTCAGTGTTATTGAGGCAGTGGTGTAGCTCTGCCCATAGTGAGGAGAACAGATACAGATCTGATTCCTATTACAGCACCAGGACTGTACCTGTGCGTCTATCTAGCCCCATGTTACTGCGGGCAAATTCGTTTACAACGAAGTGACTGACTATCTACTCAAATCTGCTTCGAGGAAAGCCTGTGGATGGTTCAATCCACCGGGGTTCAACGCGCAAACATGTCAAGGCATCAGAGGACCCCATTGAAAAACACGAACAATGTGGTCGAGGTCAAAAGCAAAGTAAGTGGCTGGCTAATTCATTTCACATTCATAATGCGGTTACCGTGGAACGAACCGGTAGACCGCGGTTTATTGGTTGGTGGACTACTGTATCAGGCACGCGCGGTACCCATGGCTAACAAAATCAGGATGTAGCCTATAAATGGGATTGTCCGTATTGCACTACCTGTCACAACGGGGCTCTTGAATCCCCCCTAAACGAATCATATCTGAGCGCGAAACACTGATGTTCGTGTCCTTGATTTATGCTTGTCACCACGACGTTCCGGGCGCGAGCGTGTCTGTCTCTATCCATGGGGGTCGTTATTATTTATTACAGTCACAAAGTCGTAAACCCCGCCTATTTCTAATATGTATTCACTTCAAATCTGACTTTAAACCTATCCCTAATATTAACCACACTGACAATCTTATACCTAATAGTATACCGAATCCTAAACTTAAATTAAGACTAAAAATATCATTTTTGTTTTCATACATTTTAACGATATAGCCAATTCTTACTTTGTGGCTTTGGTAACTAGTGGAAAGAAACCCTATCCATGCACGCTAGGAGGCTATGACAGTTTGCATAGTCGCTCTCTGCTCTGTCATTTTTGTTATGCATTGTAGCGCGCTGCTATGGTGCAGAATGGAGCGTAACTGTACGTGGTTAATTAGAATATAGGGCCTGGCTAGTTAATTAGACTATGCATGAAACCTACAAACCATATGGCATAAATTATTTAACCTTTATTTAACTAGGCAAGTCAGTTAAAGAACAAATTCGTATTTACAATGACAGCCAAAACCAGCCTTGTTGCCAATTGTGCTCTGCCCTGTGGGACTCCCAATCACGGCCGGTTATGATACAGCCTGGAATCGAACCAGGGTCTGTAATGATGCCTCTAGCACTGAGATGCAGTACCTTGGACCACTGTGCCACTCGGGAACCCCAATGCTTAAGAATTGCCCATAATTGAATAGGCCATAGTAGCCAATACAATACCTTAGCCTAAATGTACAAAAAACATTGAAGATAATAAATTATATATTTATCATTTATCATCATCATTCTCATCTTCATCAGTGTATCACCTTAAAACCAATTGACCTTCTGTCAAATATACTCTGACATATTGGTTAAGGTGTCCTTTATTATTAAAATATTAGTGAGGACAACACTTCTTTCACACATTGTCTGTCCTGGCAACACATGTTTTTTAAAATATACAACTTGCAATGGCTCCATGGATCCCCGAAGGTAAAGAGTACTCAAAGAGTTAGAAATTCAATAGGAATAAAGTTGTTGCGAAATAATATCTAATTATAGCTGTCACAAGAGCTCAAATTCAATAGTGGTTGTAGTTTTCCTTTAGACTGCATGTTTTCATTTCAAGACAAGAATGAGCTAGTGTGAAAAGCAAAACCTCATGCCTCCATGCACTTCTTTCTCAGACAAAGCACAATTGAACACTTATTTTTATTAAAACTACATTGTTGGCTAAAGGCTTGTAAGTAAGCATTTCACTCTCCATCTGTTGTATTCGACACGTGACAAATAACATTTGATTTGATGTCAAAATCATTAAAGGCCCAGTGTAGTTAAAAACACGATTTACCTGTGTTTTATGTATATTTCCACACTATAAACTGGAATAATACTGTGAAATTGTGAAAATTATGATAATGCCCTTTTAGTGTAAGAGCTGTTTGAAAAGACCACCTGAAACTTCAGCTTGTTTTGGTGGGATGGAGTTTTGGCCTGCCTGGTAAATTAGTTAATAGACTTATAAGAAAGAGTTCCAAACCTCTCTGCCCAAAACAGCTAGTTTTCTCCTCCCCCTCCCCACTCAGACCACTCCCCCTCCCCACTCAGACCACATGAAGACAGTCCTAGCAAAATTCTTGCTTGAGAAATTGCTCTTCGCTAAGAAGCTATTTTTGTTTTATATTTTACCATTTTAATTGAAAACAATCACATTAAGGTACTTAATTGTTACCCGGAAATGATTTCATATGGAGATAAAAACAGCTGCATTGGACCTTTAACAATCTAGTATAGTCTGAATTAGAGGTCGACCGATTAAGTGGAATGGTTGAGTAATTAGGGCCGATTTCAAGTTTTCATAACAATTGGTAATCAGCATTTTTGGACAACGATTATGGCCGATTACATTGCACTCCACGAGGAGACTGCGTGGCAGGCTGACTACCTGTTATGCAAGTGCAGCAAGGAGCCAAGGAAAGGTGCTAGCTAGCATTAAACTTATCTTCATTAAAAAAACTATCTTAACATAATCACTAGTTAACTACACATGGTTGATGGTATTACTAGTTTATCTAGCTGGTCCTGCATTGCATATAATCAATGTGGTGCCTGTTAATTTATCATTGAATCACAGCCTACTTCGCCAAACGGGTGATTTAATAAGCGCATTCGTGAAAAAAGCACTGTCATTGCACCAATATGTACCTAACCATAAACATCAATGCCTTTCTTAAAATCAATACACAAGTATATATTTTTAAACCGGCATATTTAGTTAATATTGCCTGCTAACATGAAATTGTGTCACTTCTTTTGCGTTCTGTGCAAGCAGAGTCAGGGTATATGCAGCAGTTTAGGCCACCTGGCTCGTTGCGAACTGTGTGAAGACCATTTCTTCCTAACAAAGACCGTAATTAATTTGCCAGAATTGTACATAATTATGACATAACATTGATGGTTGTGCAATGTAACAGCAATATTTAGACTTAGGGGTGCCACACGTTAGATAAAATACGGTACGGTTCCGTATTTCACTGAAAGAATAAATGTTTTGTTTTTCGAAATGATAGTTTCTGGATTTGACCATATTAATGACCATATTTCTGTGTGTTATTATATTATAATTAAGTCTATGATTTGATAGAGCAGTCTGACTGAGCGGTGGTAGGCAGCAGCAGGCTAGTAAGCATTCATTCAAACAGCACATTCCTGCATTTGCCAGCAGCTCTTCCCTGTGCTTCAAGCATTGCGCTGTTTATGACTTCATGCCTATCAACTCCCGAGATTAGGCTGGTAATACTAAAGTACCTATTAGAACATCCAATAGTCAAAGGTATATGAAATACAAATGGTATAGAGAGAAATAGTCCTATAATAACTACAACATAAAACTTCTTACCTGGGGATATTGAAGACTCATGTTAAAAGGAACCACCAGCTTTCATATGTTCTCATGTTCTGAGCGAGGAACTTAAAGTTAGCTTTCTTACTTTTACTTTCTTCTCCAACACTTTGTTTTTGCATAATCTAAACCAAACATGTTTCATTATTTATTTGAGACTAAATTGATTTTATTTATGTATTTTATTAAGTTAAAATAAGTGTTAATTTAGTATTGTTGTAATTGTCATTATTACAAATATATATATAATAATCGGTCGATTAATCAATATCGGCTTTTTTTGGTCCTCCAATAATCGGTATCGGCGGTGAAAAATGATAATCGGTCGACCGCTAGTCCGAATGCACAGTTCATGTGTGTTTATCAAATTCAAACAATATGCTACTGATTGTGATGTTAAACTCTAATAGGGAAATCTAAACAGGCAATATCTCTGCAGTGTAATGTGCAACCAACTGCCTCACTGTCTGTCTGGCTCTCCTCAGCAGTGATTTTTAACAACTTGTTGACAGTGGATTCTTTCTAATTCTGTTAGTATTTCAGTTATGTGCCTCAGCTGAAGCACTGCATCTTATAATGGTTTGAAGACAAATAGGCCCATCGTTAGCTCCCCTGTTCTACAGCCTTTTACACGGTTCACCAGAGGGCTGGCCTCGGCGAACTAATAAGGACTTTCTTGACTCAGTTTTGAACATTGGAGCCCCAGGATGGTTGGGAATACAGTAGAATCTTCTACACTAACTTGTCCAGCACTCACTCATTCACTCACTCATTCACTAACTCATTCACTCACTCATTCACTCACTCATTCACTCACTCATTCGTTGTTTTCTTACACATTTACCATCACCTTCTATATTCTCACACTCAAATACTCTTTCACTTGATTACTTGGTATGAAGGTGATGTTTAGGCAGAGTTGATCATACTTGATAGAAGCCATCCTGCCCATACGTAGTTTACTGTATCCACCCAAATGGCTCATTAAGGTATGAAGAGAACTAAGGAATTGAAGCTATAATGTTTGACTTCGTTCTCCAGAGTTCATTCCTTGATATTGTTACAAAATGAGAACTCCATGTCCCCATAGATACCACCATCAGAGGAGAGGAGATAAAGAGCAAACAGAGATGATGTGTTGAGAGTTGAGATGAGAGTGTGCATTCTATCTCTGATGGTCATTATAAATATGGTGATTTCCCCTGCAGCTCTGCTCTGATCTTTGTGAAATAGACTGAAGCTCAGAAGCTGTGTTATAGGTGAATGGGTGGAAATGGCATAATCAGTCACCCTTTCTGTCCAGTAAAGCATGCAATATATTCTTCTTCTTCAGTAGTAAACCCCTGCAGAGTTAGAGTGGTGAGAGGAAAAGGTGATTAGGCCCTGGACCACTCATTTTCTCAAGTACTCATTATTTGTTTCAGTCTGTCAATATGGTTGGACACACAAACCAGTCAATCATGCTATTACGAAAACACCCAATGGACTTAAGCTGTTATCCAGTACTCTTCAGTCCACTCCAGACTGTCTAGCCCTGTTTTCCCATCCTCTCTCTGCTTGCCTGCCTGTTTTTCCTTCCCTCTGTAATCTGTCTGTCTGCCAATCTGTTTTCTATCTGTCTCCCTGTCTTTGTGATTGAGGAAGTCTGTGGCCCCAGACAAGGATGGGATTGCACATTATGTGAGAGGAGTGACACAACCTTCTGTGTGTGTTTCCATGTGATACGCACCACAGAGATACATTCACTGGCCTTGCAGGGCAGCAGCTCCAGACAGACAAGCATATCTCACAGCTTGTGTTGTCCCCTAAACGATCTTTATGTATCTGTGCTACACAGCTACCTCACAATGACCCACACTCCACCGTGTCGCACCTAGTGAGACATCTCAGAACATGGTCCTAGTTGTTACATACTGGATCATGTCTATAGGTTTAGTTCTATGTCTAGTCAAATTAATACCTGGGTTATGTTATGTTATGAGGACCAGAATGCATTCATGAAAAGCAATAGAGGGGAATTTTAAATTGTTTAGTGAAGAGCAATGTTATGGCCAAGGCTTTTATTGGAGTCTAGATCAATTGTTTGGGGTTTGTTGCTGCACCATTCGTTATCAGTTTGCATTATTGTTTTCATGACACAATGTTCTCTGTGTTCTAGTTTGAGGCGGAGTACAGACGTTTCGCTCTGAAGAAGAATGGCACCGGTGGCTTTCAGGAGTTCTACCGACTGCTGCAGACTGTTCACCACATCCCCAGTGTGGAGGTGCTGCTGGGATATGCGGACATCTATGGTGACCTGCTGCCAATCAACAACGATGACAACTTCTACAAGGCCCTGTCCTCAGCCAATCCACTACTCAGGATCATCATCCAGAAGAGAGGTGAGGCTGTGGCATGGAGAGAGGAATGGGAGGGGAGGAAGGGAAGGGAAGGGAAGGGAGAGAGGGATGGGGTGGGAGAGGAGAGTTATTTATAGGGGAAACCTCATTTTTTAGCTTACATTGTTGGCTAAAGCTCTCTGCTATTGATGTTGACCTTATTGCAATTGGAGTCACTGTGTTTTTGTTCCAATGGCTGTTGACTGTTGTGTTGAAGTGAGTTGTTTGCCAGTGCTACTGTTGATGCTTGTTTGTTTTCGGCGCTGTTGATGTGTTTTTAAATCAGTTGTCAATCATGGAAATTAGTTTTGAGGTGAGCTAGCAGAAAATTATAGAGTAGTACAGTGTGTAGTGTGTGTTTATGATTAAATACTGTGTTATGTCTTCTGCTGTTGACAGCTGCATTTCTTACTGTGACTGATGATGGAAATATGAGAGTCAGTCAGTATGGCAATGGTGATGATGTTGTTGTTTGTATTGTGAGTGGATGAGTGTCTGGGGCTCTGGTCATTGTTGCCAGTCTGGCCTGCCTCAGTGGGTGTGGCTGTCTGGTGCTGTGCCAGCCCTCAAGAATGCAGAGGCAGAGTGCTGTGCTGAGAGGAGATGGACCTGGGGCTAAGGCTGGAGCTGGGGATGCAGTTGGGGCTGGAGTCACCCAGCCTGCCCTGAAACACACTATACCTTGGATGCTCCCCTCTCTTCCCCACCACGCTCTGTTAGCTCTTTATCTCCATCTATACCCCTCCATTCCTAATGCCCCATCACGGTGAGTGAGTTTGATCAAAACCAATTCTGCATTCTGGATATCGCCCATTAATGCTCTTAAAAGTCGCTCCCCTATTGTTTATAGTCCAGTCTTTCTATGTCACGTTGTTTTATTGTTTTGTTTGTTTGCATAATTCATTTGGAAATGTTAATCTGGAGAATGGTTCCTATTGTTCCCAGTTTTAGAGGACCATCCTGTTCCATAATCAGTTTTATTTTGTAACATAAAAAAGAGCTTAATGAAATTCCCATTATTATCCTTCTTTATTAGCCAAGTCCAGCTGCTTTGTGATTTGCTACAGGATAGAGTCCAGGATTCAATTACCACTTTATATAATTATCCATCAGGCTCACAATGTTATACAGGCCAGTGGGTATAGATGGCTATTCTAGTTAACCATCTTTGGTATGTGCTCAGCTGTGGGTAGAGAGGAGATTCCCTGTAGTGCCCTGTAGTTCAACCCCCCTCTGTATGGTCGCTGAAGCTCTAATGGTTTAGTGTGCTATGTGTCAGTCAGAAGAGAGAGAGACTGTGCAGCTTTGCCTCTGTCCATGGCTCTCTATGGGAGTGACTCCTGCTGCATCAGCACCAGGGCCAGGGCCCTGCTCTGCCTGTCATTGTGGGGAGCACAGAAACCTCCCTGCTGGGGCCTGAGATGAGGTCAACACGGGTGTGGTTAGGAGCAATAACGCCGGCTGGACAAAGATGACGTGGATGCTTAGAGTGGCATGCTGGAATAGTACATTTCAGGAAGAGCAATTGAAATGCCATTTGCGAGGTGCACTGAGAGGTACAGCTTTGAGGGTTGGCGGCTGGGGGAGGGAAGCTCAGAGGGAGCCTTACGTTCAGCACAGACCAGGGGAGCGAGGAATGTAGCTAATGGGATCTAGTCGGCCCTGTGGTCCTAGAATTAGGCTTCAAGAGAAAAACACAAAGATGGAGATGAAAAGTGAGGAATGGAAATTGAAATAGAATGAGAAGGAGAGAAAGAGACTGCTATAGGGATATCTTTTTACAATCCATCTCAGTGTTTGCTACCTGTTCTCATCTACAGCATCTGCAGTATATATGTGGAAGATAGGCCTAGTTGAATAACAAAGCCATAACTTGCACAGTGAATGTTTCTGTGTATAAACAGGAAGCCATCATCCCTGTATGCTCCAGGAGATCCAGCACACCTGCTAATTACTCATTAGCTGGAAAAAGCCTCCTCGCTTTACAGACAAAACTCTGATCATTAATTTGAATGGCTCAGGAGACAAAAGCAATCAGAATCTTTGAGCTCTATTTGTTCACTCAGCAGGAGTTTTTCTGTTCGGCTGCCACCGACTGACAACATAGCTACTTCCTGTTCTCATGGGGGATGCTCTTTATAGTGTCCTGGATAGCTGAACACCTGTCAGCCTTTCAACGGGCTAAATGTCTGGCTATAGTTCCACTTACTAACCGTATGTTAACAGGAAATATGTTTGTTCCCTCATCAAAATGCAGTTTCATTTAGTTTGATTTTATTTGGTAACCCTCTGCAATACTACTGCATGTGCTAGTGTTTTTTCTTCTTTTTAAGATTACACTATGCACCTAGTGAAATCTTCATGAGTTATGCCTGTATTTCTATTTAAAGGAGAATAAGAAGGCAGATTAGCCCCTGGTCCTCAATCTCAGCTCTCTTTCTCTCTTATTTCTCTCTTATTTCTCTCTCATTCTCATTCTCTCTCTCTCTCTCTCTCTCTCTCTCTCTCTCTCTCTCTCTCTCTCTCTCTCTCTCTCTCTCTCTCTCTCTCTCTCTCTCTCTCTCTCTCTCTCTCTCTCTCTCTCTCTCTCTCTCTCTCTCTCTCTCTCTCTCTCTCTCTCTCTCTCTCTCTCTCTCTCTCTCTCTCTCTCGTTCTCTCTCTCCCTCCCTCTCTCTAGCATAGCTTTCTTAAAGGATCTATTTGATAAAACCATGTTTTGAGGGGAACAGAAATGCACATTTCCAGAGAGGGCTTATCGCTGTTACAGACATACCCGTGCAGGGCCTGGTGCTACGTGATTACAGCTTCATCTTCTCCACGGAAGGAATGTCATTTTTCCACAGTAATGGCTTTTTCGCTCACAAGTTTTGTTGTGAGAGCAAATAAGAAGCAAATCATTAGAGCTGTGCTCTTCATTCACTTGAACTGCTTTACACGGTCGTTATTCAGCCAACCACATTTCGCTCAACCTTACTTGCTTGCTTTTCTCTCTTTGTATTATATTTCTCATCTCCCTTTCATCTCTGGAGAGACCATCTATACAGAGAGACTATTCATCCTTGCCATACAGTACAGACACATGACATATTTGAATCATAACCTCAGAGGACTATGGGCAATCATATCAAATGGTGAGAGTCAACATGGGGGTTGGAGTCCCTGTCTGTTGTCAGCTTAATGTAAAGGTTGTAGTGATACTAACAGACCGTAGGTAGTGGTGATACTAGTCTAGGACCACACCTAGGAAACTGTTCAACCACTCTGACCAGCACAACTGGCCCATCTGGCTATTTAAAGCTCATAAAGCTGCTGTCCAGAGATTGACTCTTATCTAACCTCCCCCAGAGGCTGCTACATGACAGAGCTTTGGTCCATTGACTCATTACTGGCATGATGGACACATTGTGCTGGTGGAACCATTTTTGAAAAGTCTCTAACCGGATCCTCCCTTGTCCACTGCCACTTTATGGGGCATTGATGTCACAGAGTGCTGCTGGTTCACTGAAACACTGATGAGATTGATGGGGCTTTTAGCATGAGCTCATGACACAGAGTGGCCATTGACAGGCTGGCCAATGGGATTCCATGCAGAAGGGATCCAACACTCGCTTCCATCCTCACCCGTACATAATCCCAGCACAAAACACCTATGGTATCTGTCAGCCCAGTGAGTCCACTAGCCCATCCTTGCTGTTCTCTACTAGCTAGCTACCACATCCCTCCACAATCTCTCGGTACAGTCACAAGAGGCCAGTAGCAAAGGTCTGGGGAATTAGCTGGGCTAAAGCTGGCAGTCCAAGAAGCATAGATTAGTGAAAATAATATATTCTTTGTGGTTGCTCAATCTACTTCATTGAAGATTTATTTCAGCAAACTGCTTTATAAGCTGGGGTTTAATCAGCTAATTCACATGGAAAGAAAGGCTGAGAGGAGGGAGGGAAAAGGGAGATAGAGAAACACAGAGGGAGAAGGGAAAAGAGGGAAGAAAGGGTTTTCTCTTCTCTCCTCACTCTCCAGAGAGGGACCTGAAGACGCCTCCAGTAAGATCTCCTCTAGCTAACATTAAAAGTCAACCCCCCCATCTCCCTTACACTCATGCACAAACACAAACACACACTGCTACTACATTCAAAACAATATGCAAATTCAAACCGTGCTCCGATGTAGTCATGCAGGAGTGCTTTAGGTAGTGTTTTAGTGGTGTTATCGTGGGTTGGCATGCTGGTGTAAAGCCCATTGGCCGTGCTTCTGTTTTTAGCATAGTCAGAGAGATTCCCTTGTGTTCACCCAGCACACGCTCAACTAAGGCTGCACCAGCTGCTCAATACCCCGAGGAGCAACTGTGTGTGTGTGTGTGTGTGTGTGTGTGTGTGTGTGTGTGTGTGTGTGTGTGTGTGTGTGTGTGTGTGTGTGTGTGTGTGTGTGTGTGTGTGTGTGTGTGTGTGTGTGTGTGTGTGTGTGTGTGTGTGTGTGTGTGTGTGTGTGTGTGTGTGTGTGTGTGCATTGAGTATACTGTTGTGTGTACTGTTGTGTGAGTTTGTGTGTGCCTGGGAATGCATTTGTGTTATGTTTAGGACTGAGACAGAGACAGTGAATTTATGCCCCCACAATCCTGCTGTATTTGCATGCTTAATGCCAATGCCTACAAATGTATCTGATGATTTATGATTTATGTACATTGCACGGTGCCCACATTGATCGTGTCCTCGCTTATAAATATGTGGGTATCTGAATTGACTAAAAGCTATCTTTCAAAAACATGTTGATGAGTTAACGTTAGTTAAGAATTCAAATGGGCTTCCTTTTAGGAATAGGGCATGCCTGAGTTAAATAGCAGAAAACAAATCATTCAGTCGGCATACATTCTGGCTTTGGACTGTGGTGATATCGCCATGCAGCTGCCACTGTGCCATTGGGCGCACTTTCTCATAGCACACTACACTTTTAGGAAAAAGGGTTCCAAAAGGGTTCTTCGGCTGTCCCCATACGATAACCCTTTTTGGTTCCAGGTAGAACCAATTTGGGTTCCAGGTAGAACCCTTTGTGGGAAGTGTTCTACATGAAACCAAAAAGGGTTCTACCTGGAGCCAAAAAGGAATATCCTATGGGGACAGCCGAAGAACCCTTTTAGGTTCTACAGAACTTTTTTTTTTAAGAGCGTACACTTTATTATGGGCAATAGGTTATTTTTTCATGGGGAATGTGATTGTTTGTCATAAACGTGTTTTGTAAGTAAATTCTTTTTAACTGCTTGTAAATATTGTACTACCCCTCCATAGGAATTGTAAATATTGTACTACCCCTCCATAGGAATTGTAAATATTGTACTACCCCTCCATAGGAATTGTAAATATTGTACTACCCCTCCATAGGAATTGTAAATATTTTGAATTGTATGATTGTGTTTAGGGCTCCCATGTAAAAGAGGCCTTGGTCTCAATGGGATTTGCCTGTTTAAATATATCAAAAATACATTTAAACAAGGATAATAACTGTCATTAGTGACAGAGTGAAATGAAATATGAATAGTTATGGAGTTTTTAATATAGGTGGACTAAAGGAGGAAGATACTTTTGATCATGTAGTGTATGTGGACACCTTCTGGTCTAACATCTCATTCCACAATCATGGGCATCAATATGGAGTTGGTCGCCCCTTTGCTGCTCTAACAGCCTCCACTCTTCTGGGAAGGCTTTCCACTAGATGTTGGAACATTGCTGCGGGGACCTGCTTCCATTCAGCCACAAGAGCATTAGTGAGGTTGGGCATTGATGTTGGGATATTAGGTCTGGCTCGCTGTCGGCATTCCAATTCATTCCAAAGGTGTTCGATGGGGTTGAGGTCAGGGTATGTGCAGGCCAGTTAAGTTCTTACACACTGATCTTGACAAACCATTTCTGTATGGACCTCGCTTTGTGCATGGGGGCATTGTCATGCTGAAACAGGAAAGGGCCTTCCCCAAACTGTTGCCACAAAGCTGGAAGCACAGAATCGTCTAGAATGTTATTGTATGCTGTAGTGTTTAGATTTATCTTCACTGGAACTAAGGGGCTTAGCCCGAACCATTATTCCTCCACCAAACTTTACAGTTGGCACAATACATTGGTGCAGGTAGCGTTCTCCTGGCGTCCACCAAACCCAGATACTTCCGTCAGACTGCCAGGCGGCGAGCTTTACACCACTCCAGCCGACGCTTGGCATTGCGCCCTGTGATCTTAGGTTTGTGTCTGTGGCTGCTCGGCCATGGAAACCCATTTCATGAAGCTCCCGACAAACAGATATTGTGCTGACGTTGCTTCCAGAGGCAGTTTGAAACTCGGTAGTGAGAGTTGCAACTGAAGACAGACCATTTTTACGCACTACACGCTTCAGCAGTCCTGTTCTGTGAGCTTGTGTGGCCTACCACTTCGCGGTTGAGCCGTTGTTGCTCCTAGACATTTCCACTTCACAATAACAGCACTTACAGTTGACCAGGGCAGAAATCTGACACACTGACTTGTCTGAAAGGTGGCATCCTATGATGGTGCCACATTGAATGTCACTGAGCTCTTCAGTAAGGCCATTGTACTGCCAATGTTTTGTCTATGGAGATTGCATGGTTATGTGTTCGATTTATACACCTGTCAGCACAGGGTGTGGCTGAAATAGCCGAATCCACACACTTTTGGTCATGTTGCGTATATTAGGATAGCAGAGCTAGAGGAGTGAGAGAGAAAGAGATGAGGAAAGTAGGCAGAGTGTGAGTAGTGCTAGGAACATCTGCTGTGCAGGTGTATGTGTTGGGCAGGGTTCTGTATAACGTTCTCTCTCTCACCTCGGAGCACTGCATGCCATGTCAGATCACGAGACCAAACACCTGCTCTGAGGCAACACAGATCACCCACTGTTAGAGCAGACTCTGAATTTCTTCTCTAGCCAAGTCTTTCTCCGTGTCTTTCAGCTTCTTAGAGTTCTGAGAACTGCTGGGATTTCTTGTTTCTGTGAAACAGCCAGCCTGGTACATGGCTTGTTTGGTACATTCTCAGAGACTGGCTGAGGGCGGAGTGTAGGCAGTGAGAGAAATGTACTGGCATGCAGCAGGTTCACTGGAGGTGTGGAAACAGGAGGTTACCAACCACAGGTTGGCGTGGTTGGTTTGCGGGTGCCCATGCCACTGAGGATCAATAGGCTGTCAGTGGTGTGAATAAAGGGCAGTATGATCCAGGGCTATTGACTAGTTACCTGGGCAGTATTCACTAGTTGATATAGAGGTGCAGTTACCAAGTTCATCAAATAAATACCGATGGAGAAACTGTAAACCACTGTGTAGTTTGAAAGAGTAAAATAGAGTTTTCTATTTCCAGTTTCCCACTCAGATGTACAGGATGGAATTCCCACTCAGATGTACAGGATGGAATTCCCACTCAGATGTACAGGATGGAATTCCTTTTCCCCAGATTGCATGTGATTTTTGATCTAACCTTTGATCAAAGACCCAGTGGTTCACTGAACAGCAGCACAGGGGTCTATTCTATTCAGTTGTGTTTATTTGTCCGGAAACTAGTAATATGGCTGGTTAAAGACAGAGCAGACGCATAAACAGAGGCAAGAGGAAGAGAGAGACATTGAAGAGACAGTTGTGAGCTTGCTGCCTGCTGAGTTCAGAGAGGGTATGTGGGCGTTGTTTAGGGTTTGCAAGAATTCTTGCTGGTATTGGCAGCTGTCCACAGCCCATTTCTGGATTCTGAATGGAATGTGTACGTATGTACACTACAGTACGCCTACGATGGAGATGACTCAACTCATACTGATGGAGACGTCATACTGTTTTGTGATCCAGCGCAGTGTTGACAGACAGAGGCATGAAACAGCAGTCTGTAAGGGAGCTCATAATGAAATGATACAACAGTAGGTACAGAAAAGAATAGAATTTTGTCAAATTGACAAACGCGGGTGCAGCTAAATCAAATGAAATTGTATTAGTCACATGCACCGAATACAACAGGTGTACTCACCTTACAGTGAAATTCTTACTTACAAGCCCCTAACCAACAATGCGGTTTCAAAAAAATAAGAGATAAAAGTAACAAGTAATTAAAGAGCAGCAGAAAAATAACTTTGTTTTTATTTATTTCACCTTTATTTAACCAGGTAGGCTAGTTGAGAACAAGTTCTCATTTGCAACTGTGACCTGGCCAAGATAAAGCAAAGCAGTGTGACACAGACAACAACAGAGTTACACATGGAGTAAACAATAAACAAGCCAATAACACAAACAAGTCAATGGCACAGTAGAGAAAGGAAAGTCTATATACAGTATACAACTATAGCGAGACTATATACATGGTACTGAGACAGAGTCATGTGCGGTGGTACCGGTCAGTTGAGGTAGTATGTACATGTAGGTAGAGTTATTAAAGTGACTATGCATAGATGACAACAGAGAGTAGCAGTGGTGTAAAGAGGGGGAGGGGTGCAAATAGTCTGGGTAGCCAATTGACTAGATGTTCAGGAGTCTTATGGCTTGGGGGTAGAAGCTGTTTAGAAGCGTCTTGGTAGGTCCAAGACTTGGCGCTCCGGTACCGCTTGCCTTGTGATAGCAGAGAGAACAGTCTATGACTAGGGTGGCTAGAGTCTTTGACAATTTTTAAGGCCCGGTATAGATATCCTGGATGGCAGGAAGCTTGGCCCCAGTGATGTACTGGGCCGTTCGCACTACCCTCTGTAGTGCCGAACGGTCGGAGGCCGAGCAGTTGCCATACCTGGCAGTGATGCAACCAGTCCACTGTAGAACCTTTTGAAGATCTGAGGACCCACGCCAAATCTTTTCAGTCTCCTGAGGGGGAATATGTTTTGTCGTGCCCTCTTCATGGATGTCTTTGTGTGCTTGGATTATGTTAGTTTGTTGGTGATGTGGACACCAAGGAACTTGAAGCCCTCAACCTGCTCCACTGCAGCCCCGTTGATGAGAATGGGGGTGTGTTCTGTCCTCTTTTTCCCGTAGTCCACAATCATCTCCTTTGTCTTGATCACAGTGAGGGAGAGGTTGTTGTCCTGGCACCACCCGGCCAGGTCTCTGACTTCCTCCCTATAGGCTATCTCATCGTTGTTAGTGATCAGGCCTACCACTGTTGTGTCATTGGCAAATTTAATGATGGTGTTGTAGTCGTGCCTAGCCGTGCAGTCATGAGTGAACAGGGAGTACAGGAGGGGACTGAGCACACACCCCTGAGGGGCCCCTGTGTTAAGGATCAGCGTGGCGGATGTGTTGTTATCTACCCTGGGTGCGGACTGTCAGGAAGTCCAGATGCAGAGGGAGGTGTTTAGTCCCATGGTCCTTAGCTTATTGATGAGCTTTGAGGACACTATGGTGTTGAACGCTGAGCTGTAGTCAATGAATAGCATTCTCACATAGGTGTTCATTTTGTACAGGTGGGAAAGGGCAGTGTGGAGTGCAATAGAGATTGCATAATCTGTGGATATGTTGGGGCGGTATGGTGTTGATGTGAGCCGTGACCAGCCTTTCAAAGCACTTCATGGCTACAGACGTGAGTGCTATGGGTCGGTAGTCATTTAGGCTGGTTACCTTAGTGTTCTTGAGCACAGGCACTATGGTGGTCTGCTTAAAACATGTTGGTGTTACAGACTTGGACAGGGATAGTTTGAAAATGCAAGTGAAGACACTTGCCAGTTGGTCAGCGCATGCTCGCAGTACACGTCCTGGTAATCCGTCTGTCCCTGCGGCCTTGTGAATGTTGACCTGTTTAAAGGTCTTACTCACATCGGCTACGGAGAGAGTGATCACACAGTCTTCCGGAACAGCTGGTGCTCTCATGCACTTTTCATTTTTATTTGCCTCGAAGCGAGCATAGAAGTAGTTTAGCTTGTCTGGTAGGCTTGTGTCACTGTGCAGCTCTCGGCTGTGCTTCCCTTTGTAGTCTGTAATGGTTCGCAAGCCCTGCAACACCCGACGAGGGTCAAAGCTGGTGTAGTACGATTCGATCTTAGTCCTGTATTGATGCTTTGCCTGTATGATGGTTCGTCGGAGGGCATAGCAGGACTTCGTATAAGCTTCCGGGTTAGAGTCCCGCTCCTTGAAAGCGGCAACCCTAGCCTTTAGGTCAGTGTGGATGCTGCCTATAATCCATTGCTTCTGGTTGGGGTATGTACGTACGGTCACTGTGGGGACGACGTCATTGATGCACTTATTGATGAAGCCAATGACTGATGTGATGTACTCCTCAATGCCATCGGAGGAATCCCGGAACTTATTCCAGTCTGTGCTAGCAAAACATGAGAAGTTTACACTGTAAACTTCCCTTTACCTGTGTTTGTGTCTTCAAGGACAGGGAAGCAATTGGTGGGTGAGAGGATGTACCTGTATGAATGATGCTCACAGTGCCCTGTGTGAGCCTGTTTTGTGAAAGCTATAGTTCTCCATCCTCCAGCTTTCAGAGGTTTATAGTGTGATCAGGGTTAGTGGGGGTGGGGTTCGGGTTTATATAAAGAGCGGTTAGACCAGGTCCCTCTCATGTGTCTGTGTCTCAGTAATAATCCTGGGTTGGGATTAGAGCTGCCCTCAACCTTAAAGGGTAATCCCCCCCCCACACACACACACACACACACACACACACACACACACACACACACACACACACACACACACACACACACACACACACACACACACACACACACACACACACACACACACACACACATACACATACACATACACACACACACAGGTACGAGGCCTGTTGCTGCTCCCACCTCACGCGCGGCACATTGCTGTTGATCTGATCTGCTCTGCTGCTCCACTAACACACCGTGTTGTCATTGAGTCTTTCAAACAGAAAATTAGTGTTTTCTTCTGTGTTGGCACTGTACATGTTTTGAATGTGTTGTCAATTAGTTTAGGTAGACTTTGCTGAACCCTTTGTAGATGGCAGAGGGAAGTTCAACTGAAGCCTATTCTTCCTGGAAAACAGTGGTGCATTAAGGGGTGCTGTGGTGACCATATGGCAGGGCTTCAGTTTAGCCTCCAGATGGTTAGAGTGCAGACAGGGTGAGATCATAGGCTCAGGATGGGGACAGCATGGTCACACACACACACACACACACACACACACACACACACACACACACACACACACACACACACACACACACACACACACACACACACACACACACACACACACACACACACACACACACACACACACAGATGGAGACCTGACAGGAGGTCAGTCACACTATATGGGCAAGTTTTTCCTGACCTTATGACCTGACAAGGAAATAACTAATAGTCTACTAGAGTTCTTCCTGGTTAGATCAGAGGGTCAATTAAAACTCCTGGGTCCTATATATGATCTGTATTTGGAGCACATACTTAAAGACAGGATCATATCTGAACACTGATAGACAACAGAGCTCAGCTGTTGTAGACAGGAATAGTTTGTTCTTGGAGCAGCACTACATTGCAGCCAGTGGCCAGCCCTTGTAAGGGGATCCAGGAGTTGTGGTAGCAAAGAGATCCCTTCACAGCACTGTGATCAGCTTCCCACTGGCAGCATCAGGTATCCATCTACTCTGGAGGACAGGGGCTTGCTGGTGCTAGTGCCGCCAGGCCAGGCTTCCCATCCCACAGCCTGGCCTGTTCACTGGGGAATAATTCATCTGATAGCAAGGGTCTGACAATGGGCTCAGAGTGGGACCCCTTCAGGGACCTCACTAGCATATTCATGGTGACCAGCAGGTTGATGAACATCTTCGTACTCTCAATAATGAGACAGACAAGAGCAGTGATGGTGAAGTAGAAACAACCTACTCCTCAATGACCTACCAGCAAGGCTGCTGTAAGGGCACATGGGAGTATTAGTGCCGGTGTGTGCCTTTAGGCAGGACTCTCCTTGTCAGATTTATGTGATGTGACTGAACAGTCAGGAAGTCATTGGACTATTGCTGTCTGTCTGATTAGAGCGTGAAATCAGCAGATCAGCTAATCCTCAAAGGAACCCAGGCAGCTAATAGAGGCACCAAACAACACTACTTGTGTCAGCTGTGGTGGGAAGGGAAAATTGTCTGTAAAAAATATTTTTTAAAAGCCACACAGTTCTGCAGAAAAAGGAATCACATTTTTAGTATTTGTATATATGGTCAGAAATAAGCGACTAGATTTCTTCAGCCTTATAACACCAGCAGCCAACCAGTGAGATCTGTCATTCTGTAATAACCCGTCATAGTGATGTATGAATACACAGTCAATAAGCTGTTCCCCTCTGCAATAGCACAACATTATGAAGTGCAAACTCACAGCCAATAAGCTGTAACACGGCAATAACACGTCATACAGAGGTGTAACACTGTCAGTAAGCTAGCATACTCTAGAATAGCATGTCTTTCTGAACTAGAGACAAGAATATATTGTATCAAGATGGAGGCAAACTTAACCAGTTTAAGTGCCCTTTTCACCCTATTCTATTTGAAAAGGCAGCATAATCCAATCAAAATGTATTTGTCACGTGCCCGAATACAACAGGTGTAGTAGACCTTACCGTGGAATGCTTACTTACGAGCCCTTAACCAACAATGCAGATTTTTTATAAAGTAAGTAAGAAACATTTGCTAAATAAACTAAAGGAAAAGTAATAGTAACACAATAAAATAACAACAACAAGGCTATATACTGTACAAGGGTACCATATATATATATATATACAGTTGAAGTCGGAAGTTTACATACACCTTAGCCAAATACATTTAAACTCAGTTTTTCACAATTCCTGACATTTAATCCTTGTAACAATTCCCTGTCTTAGGTCAGTTTGGAGCACCACTTTATTTTAAGAATGTGATGTGTCAGAATAATAGTAGAGAGAATTATTTATTTCAGCTTTTATTTCTTTCATGACATTCCCAGTGGGTCAGAAGTTTAGATACACTCAATTAGTATTTGGTAGCATTGCCTTTAAATTGTTTAACTTGGGTCAAACGCTTCGGGTAGCCTTCCACAAGCTTCCCACAATAAATTGGGTGAATTTTGGGCCATTCCTCCTGACTGAGCTGGTGTAACTGAGTCAGGCTTGTAGGCCTCCTTGCTCGCTCACGCTTATTCAGTTCTGCCCACAAATTTTCTATAGGATTGAGGTCAGGGCTTTGTGATGGCCACTCCAATACCTTAAGCCATTTTGCCACAACTTTGGAAGTATGCTTGGGGTCAGTGTCCATTTGGAAGACCCATTTGCGACCAACCTTTAACTTCCTGACTGTTGTCTTGAGATGTAGCTTCAATATATCCACAACATTTTCCTCCCTCATGATGCCATCTATTTTGTGAAGTGCACCAGTCCTGATCTGGCAGAATCACTAAACACATGCTTTGTTTTGTAAATTATGCCCCTGGATATCCCTAAATCAAAACACAAAAATGGTGCCCTCTGGTTTGCTTAATATAAGGAATTAGATTTTTTTTTTATATACTTACATTTATATTTAAGTCATTTAGCAGACGCTCTTATCCAGAGCGACTTACAAATTGGTGGATTCACCTTATGACATCCAGTGGAACAGCCACTTTACAATAGTGCATCTCAATCTTTTAAGGGGGGGGGTGAGAAGGATTACTTTATCCTATCCTAGGTATTCCTTAAAGAGGTGGGGTTTCAGGTGTCTCCGGAAGGTGGTGATTGACTCCGCTGTCCTGGCGTCGTGAGGGAGTTTGTTCCACCATTGGGGGGCCAGAGCAGCGAACAGTTTTGACTGGGCTGAGCGGGAACTGTACTTCCTCAGTGGTAGGGAGGCGAGCAGGCCAGAGGTGGATGAACGCAGTGCCCTTGTTTGGGTGTAGGGCCTGATCAGAGCCTGGAGGTACTGAGGTGCCGTTCCCCTCACAGCTCCGTAGGCAAGCACCATGGTCTTGTAGCGGATGCGAGCTTCAACTGGAAGCCAGTGGAGAGAGCGAATAATATATAATAATAATATATGAGGAGACTTACAGTCATGTGGTGATGGGTGGTCCCGGGATCGAACCCACTACCCTGAGCGCCAGAACTTGGGAAGGTTGAACACCAGACGGGCTGCGGCGTTCTGGATGAGTTGTAGGGGTTTAATGGCACAGGCAGGGAGCCCAGCCAACAGCGAGTTGCAGTAATCCAGACGGGAGATGACAAGTGCCTGGATTAGGACCTGCTCCGCTTCCTGTGTGAGGCAGGGTCGTACTCTGCGGATGTTGTAGAGCATGAACCTACAGGAACGGGCCACCGCCTTGATGTTAGTTGAGAACGACAGGGTGTTGTCCAGGATCACGCCAAGGTTCTTAGCGCTCTGGGAGGAGGACACAATGGAGTTGTCAACCGTGATGGCGAGATCATGGAACGGGCAGTCCTTCCCCGGGAGGAAGAGCAGCTCCGTCTTGCCGAGGTTCAGTTTGAGGTGGTGATCCGTCATCCACACTGATATGTCTGCCAGACATGCAGAGATGCGATTCGCCACCTGGTCATCAGAAGGGGGAAAGGAGAAGATTAATTGTGTGTCGTCTGCATAGCAATGATAGGAGAGACCATGTGAGGTTATGACAGAGCCAAGTGACTTGGTGTATAGCGAGAATAGGAGAGGGCCTAGAACAGAGCCCTGGGGGACACCAGTGGTGAGAGCGCGTGGTGAGGAGACAGATTCTCGCCACGCCACCTGGTAGGAGCGACCTGTCAGGTAGGACGCAATCCAAGCGTGGGCCGCGCCGGAGATGCCCAACTCGGAGAGGGTGGAGAGGAGGATCTGATGGTTCACAGTATCGAAGGCAGCCGATAGGTCTAGAAGGATGAGAGCAGAGGAGAGAGAGTTAGCTTTAGCAGTGCGGAGCGCCTCCGTGATACAGAGAAGAGCAGTCTCAGTTGAATGACTAGTCTTGAAACCTGACTGATTTGGATCAAGAAGGTCATTCTGAGAGAGATAGCGGGAGAGCTGGCCAAGGACGGCACGTTCAAGAGTTTTGGAGAGAAAAGAAAGAAGGGATACTGGTCTGTAGTTGTTTGACATCGGAGGGATCGAGTGTAGGTTTTTTCAGAAGAGGTGCAACTCTCGCTCTCTTGAAGACGGAAGGAACGTAGCCAGCGGTCAGGGATGAGTTGATGAGCGAGGTGAGGTAAGGGAGAAGGTCTCCGGAAATGGTCTGGAGAAGAGGGGAGGGGATAGGGTCAAGCGGGCAGGTTGTTGGGCGGCCGGCCGTCACAAGACGCGAGATTTCATCTGGAGAGAGAGGGGAGAAAGAGGTCAGAGCACAGGGTAGGGCAGTGTGAGCAGAACCAGTGGTGTCGTTTGACTTAGCAAACGAGGATCGGATGTCGTCGACCTTCTTTTCAAAATGGTTGACGAAGTCATCTGCAGAGAGGGAGGAGGGGGAGGGGGAGGAGGATTCAGGAGGGAGGAGAAGGTGGCAAAGAGCTTCCTAGGGTTAGAGGCAGATGCTTGGAATTTAGAGTGGTAGAAAGTGGCTTTAGCAGCAGAGACAGAAGAGGAAAATGTAGAGAGGAGGGAGTGAAAGGATGCCAGGTCCGCAGGGAGGCGAGTTTTCCTCCATTTCCGCTCGGCTGCCCGGAGCCCTGTTCTGTGAGCTCGCAATGAGTCGTCGAGCCACGGAGCGGGAGGGGAGGACCGAGCCGGCCTGGAGGATAGGGGGCATAGAGAGTCAAAGGATGCAGAAAGGGAGGAGAGGAGGGTTGAGGAGGCAGAATCAGGAGATAGGTTTGAGCAGAGGGAAGAGATGATAGGATGGAAGAGGAGAGAGTAGCGGGGGAGAGAGAGCGAAGGTTGGGACGGCGCGATACCATCCGAGTAGGGGCAGTGTGGGAAGTGTTGGATGAGAGCGAGAGGGAAAAGGATACAAGGTAGTGGTCGGAGACTTGGAGGGGAGTTGCAATGAGGTTAGTGGAAGAACAGCATCTAGTAAAGATGAGGTCAAGCGTATTGCCTGCCTTGTGAGTAGGGGGGGAAGGTGAGAGGGTGAGGTCAAAAGAGGAGAGGAGTGGAAAGAAGGAGGCAGAGAGGAATGAGTCAAAGGTAGACGTGGGGAGGTTAAAGTCGCCCAGAACTGTGAGAGGTGAGCCGTCCTCAGGAAAGGAGCTTATCAAGGCATCAAGCTCATTGATGAACTCTCCGAGGGAACCTGGAGGGCGATAAATGAAAAGGATGTTAAGCTTGAAAGGGCTGGTAACTGTGACAGCATGGAATTCAAAGGAGGCGATAGACAGATGGGTAAGGGGAGAAAGAGAGAATGACCACTTGGGAGAGATGAGGATCCCGGTGCCACCACCCCGCTGACCAGAAGCCCTCGGGGTGTGCGAGAACACGTGGGCGGACGAAGAGAGAGCAGTGGGAGTAGCAGTGTTGTCTGTGGTGATCCATGTTTCCGTCAGTGCCAAGAAGTCGAGGGACTGGAGGGAGGCATAGGCTGAGATGAACTCTGCCTTGTTGGCCGCAGATCGGCAGTTCCAGAGGCTACCGGAGACCTGGAACTCCACGTGGGTCGTGCGCGCTGGGACCACCAGATTAGGGTGGCCGCGGCCACGCGGTGTGGAGCGTTTGTATGGTCTGTGCAGAGAGGAGAGAACAGGGATAGACAGACACATAGTTGACAGGCTACAGAAGAGGCTATGCTAATGCAAAGGAGATTGGAATGACAAGTGGACTACACGTCTCGAATGTTCAGAAAGTTAAACTTACGTAGCAAGAATCTTAATGACTAAAATGATTAAAATGATACAGTACTGCTGAAGTAGGCTAGCTGGCAGTGGCTGCGTTGTTGACTTTGTAGGCTACAGTGGCTGCGTTGTTGACACTACACTAATCAAGTCGTTCCGTTGAGTGTAATAGTTTCTACAGTGCTGCTATTCGGGGGCTAGCTGGCTAGCTAGCAGTGTTGATTACGTTACGTTGCGTTAAAAGAACGACAATAGCTGGTTAGCTAACCTAGAAAATTGCTCTAGACTACACAATTATCTTTGATACAAAGACGGCTATGTAGCTAGCTATGTAGCTAGCTACGATCAAACAAATCAAACCGTTGTACTGTAATGGAAATGAAATGAAAATGTGATACTACCTGTGGAGCGAAGCGGAATGCGACCGGGTTGTTGAGTGCGGAAGTTCTATTTGGTAGACGTTGGATAGCTGTTGGCTAGCTAGTAGTGTCTCCTACGTTAAGGACGACAAATAGCTGGCTAGCTAACCTCGGTAAATTAAGATAATCACTCTAAGACTACACACTCTAAACTACACAATTATCTACACAATTATCTTGAATACGAAGACAGCAAAGACAACTATGTAGCTAGCTAACACTACACTAATCAAGTCGTTCAGTTGAGTGTAATAGTTTCTACAGTGCTGCTAATCGGTAGACGGTAGACGGTGGACGTTTGCTAGCTGGCTAGCTGCTGGGCAGAAAGCAGTGTAGACTACGTTAGGACGACGAAAATACGATAATTACGCAATTATCTTGATACAAAGACGGCTATGTAGCTAGCTAAGAAGAAATTGCTAAGATTAGACAAATCAAACCGTTGTACTATAATGAAATGTAATGAAAAAAGTTATACTACCTGCGGACCGAAGTGTGGATGCGACCGCTCGCTCCAACCCGGAAGTATATTCAAAACCAAATCCTTTATACTTTTACTCAAGGGGGGGGTCAGAGGCCGAACAGTTGCCGTACCAAGCATTGATGCAACCAGGATACTCTCAATGGTGCAGCTGTTTTTGAGGATCTGAGGTCCCATGCCAAATATATTCCTGAGGAGGAATAGGCATTGTTGTGCCCTCTTCATGACTATGATGGTGTGTTCGGATCATGATAGGTCCTTAGTGATGTGGACACCAAGGAACTTGAAGCTGTCGACCCGCTCCACTACAGCCCCGTCGATGTGAACGGGGGCGTGCTCGGCCCTCCTTATCCTGTCGTCCACGATCAGCTTCTTTATCTTGCTCACGTTGGGGGAGGGTTCTTTATGGCAGAGCAGAGAGACAGATGTTCACTCTATACCCATCGATACTTAATACACACACCTCTCTGTAAGTTCTCGGACCCCCTCCCAAGGTTAGCATGAATGGCAGCGTAGACGGACCTGTCACTGTAGACTCTACATGGGCAGGAGGCAAATTGATGGAAAAGCTATCTGTCTCCCTCCCTCCCTCCCTCTGTATCTCATACCCATTCCTCCTTGTCTTCTGTTTGTGAGTCTGAGAGAGGCTTGTGGAAGTGGGTAAATCAGCATGTCTGATGGATCCAGTGGGAGAGAGGCCTGAGAGGCTCTATGCCTGTAGGCTGCAGACAACTGGCTCTGTTATAGTTATTTTCAATTCTGGTAGAGTCATGAATACTATACTGAACAAAAATATAAACGCAACACATAAAGTGTTGGTCCCATATTTCATAAGATGTAATTAAAATATTCCAGAAATTGTCCATACACAGAAACGGCTTATTTCTCTCAAATGTACACATTTTGTCTATATCCCTGTTAGTGAGCATTTTCCTTTGCCAAGTTAATCCATCCACCTGACAGGTGTGGCATATCAAGAAGCTGATTAAATAGCATGACCATTACACAGGTGCAGCTTGTGGTGGGAACAATAAAAGGCCACTCTAAAATATGCAATTTTGTCACTAAACACAATCCCACAGATGTCTCAAGTTTTGAGGGAGCGTGAAATTGGCATGCTGACTGCAGGAATGTCCACCAGAGCTGTTGCTTGAGAATTTAATGTTAATTTCTTTACCTCCAACATCGTTTCAGAGAACTTGGCAGTACGTCCAACTGGCCTCACAACCGCAGAACACGTGTAGGACCTCCACATCCAGCTTCTTTACCTGTGGGACCGTCTGAGACCAGCTTCCCAGACAGCTGATGAAACTGTGGGTTTGCATAACCAAAGAATTTCTGCACAAACTGTCAGAAACCGTCTCAGGGAAGCTCATCTGCGTGTGCTTGTCATTCTCACCAGGGTTTTGACCTGACACGCTGGAGAAGTGTGCATTTCACGGCTGAATCCCAGTTTCAACTGTACCGGGCACATGGCAGACAGCTTGCATGGCGTCGTGTGGGCGAGCTGTTTTCTGATGTCAACATTGTGAACAGAGTGCTCCATGGTGGATGTGGGGTTATGGTATGGGCAGGCATAAGCTACGGAAAAATAAAATAAAAATAAAATAATAAAAATAACACAATTTAATTTTAACAAATTAATTTTAACAATGGCAATTTGAATGCACTGTGATGAGATCCTGAGGCCGATTGTCGTGCCATTCACCCGCCGCCATCACTTCATGTTTCAGCATGATATATGATAATGCATGGCCCCATGTCACAAGGCTCTGTACACAATTCCTGGATGCTGATAATGTCCCAGTTCTTCCATGGCCTGTATATCCACCAGACATGTCACCCAATGAGATTATTTGGGATGCTCCTGATCGGAGAAACCGGCATGCTACAGTTTCCGCCAATATCCAGCAACTTCGCACAGCCATTGGAGTTGCACAACATTCTACAGGCCACAATTAACAGCCTGATAAACTCTATGCGAAGGAGATGTGTTGTGCTGCATGAGGCAAATGGTGGTCACACCAGATACTGACTGGTCTTTCTGATCCACGCCCCTACCTTTTTAAAAAGGTATCTGTGACCAACAAATGCATATCTATATTCCCAGTCATGCGAAATCCATAGATTAGCCTCATTCATTTATTTAAATTAACTGATTTCCGTATATGAACTGTAACTCAGTCAAATCTTTGAAATTGTTGCATGTTGCGTTTATAATTTTGTTCATTGTAAAAGCCCACCCCTCCACTGCTGACTTCATTTCAATGTCCACTCCTGAGGCCCAGTGCTGCTGACCCCTCCCACCTCAGCCTTTCTTCCCAGTGTTTCAATCCAATGACTGCCTAGCTTTGAATCAGTATCTCACCATATGATACCAGCATTGTTACAAATCATCATTGTATTAAACTCAACATGCTCAAGGTTATGTAAGATGTCAGCAGTCATTCAGAACTGTGTTGACCTACTGATGGTGGTTATTCATTTCATTAACAGGCATTTACTGGCTCTTGTGCTGCAGTAAGTTAATGTAGTGTATAACATGAGTCAGGTGATTCATGCGGTAGCCTACAGAGATCACATGATATAGAGAGGAGCGTAGTTGATTGATTTCATCTTGTGAGGGAAGCATATTTGGTATTCGTCATCTGTTCTTTATGGATACCATAGCAGTGTATTCTAGAATGTGTTGGAGAATCCCACAACCCCTGACCAGAGGGCCGAGACAGGGCAGGGAGAGGACAACTTTATAGATGTTCCAGTCTGTCTGTGTGCAATACAGGCTCTGCATACAGGCATACCTAGAAATGTGTACATGTTTGTGTGTGTGTTATTTATATTGGACAGGACCGGGTGAAGGGATGGTTTCAATGGATCCTTTTTATATCAGCACTAATGCACACACACACACACACACACACACACACACACACACACACACACACACACACACACACACACACACACACACACACACACACACACACACACACACACACACACACACACACACACACACACACACTAGGGAGACAGTTTCTCTGTAGCTAGCCACTCTGCACATTAGCCTCTGATCTCACTCACCGTTAAACCACATTATAGCCCAGTTGGTCAATAATGCTGCTCGGAAGAGTGTAGACGTGCACGTAGACCACACAGATCCCTGGGCGTGCAATGCTTACACTGTGTACAAATACAATCACAGAGACACAAGGGAAAGAAGAACCGAGTGGGAAAGCGAAGCAGAGATTGATAATAAGAAAAAGGGGGAAATGGATTCAGTAGGGAAGTGAGTCTAGCTCCAGCTGTTTTTATGTCCAGGGTTATCGCTAGTAGCCTTTCAGACGTTTCCCTCTTTTCTCTATAGACAAGGTCATGCCCTCAATAACCTACTCCGTTAACCTGCACGTCTCTGTGTGTTAGCCGTTCTGTCCAGACTCTTTAACAGACCATTGTAATGAACTCTGGCTTTCTCTCTGTGGAGATGATGTGGACAGGAAGCATCATTCAGAAGGTACTGCAGTTCCCCCTGATCTGCTGACTTTTTAATATATTTTTTATTGACAGCTAGATCGTTGAGCAGACCCAACCCCCCTGGTCTGTAACCTCGGCCCCCAGCCTACCCCTCCTCCTGGGTGCCTGGCTGTCATGCCAGTCTGGCTGGTTCATTTCCAGTCCTCCCCCCATGTGCTCTCCGGATGGGCTCTCCCTCCCGCCCGCCTCCTCCAGCCCCTGAGTGTGTTTAATAACAGAGGCTGCTTTGCTCTTTGTGGGGGTCCAGACAATAAGCCTAATGGAGGTGACAGGGAGGGAAGCAGGGCAGGCTACAGCTCTGTGTGGAGCACTCACAAACAGACAGACACTCACAAACAGACAGACACTCACAAACAGACACACACACAAACAGACAGACACTCACAAACAGACAGACACTCACAAACAGACAGACACTCACAAACAGACAGACACACACAAACAGACAGACACACACAAATAGACAGACACTCACAAACAGACAGACAGACACTCACAAACAGACAGACACACTCACAAACAGACAGACACACACAAACAGACAGACACTCACAAACAGACAGACACTCACAAATAGACACTTCCAAACAGACAGACTGTAGCATTCGTCGATGGAAGGATCGGACCAAGGTGCAGCGTGGTAGGCGTACCTATTAATTTATTAAATGAACACAGAAAAAACAACAAATACAAAACAAAACGTAACGTCTAGTAGGGCTAAACAGCACAGTATCAAAACAAGATCCCACAAACTACAGGTGGGAAAGGCTGCCTAAGTATGATCCCCAATCAGAGACAACGATAGACAGTTGCCTCTGATTGGGAACCATACCCGACCAGCAAAGAAATAGAAAACATAGATTACCCACCCTAGTCACACCCTGACCTAACCAAATAGAGAATTAAAAGTATCTCTAAGGTCAGGGTGTGACACAGACACTCGTAAACAGACAGACACTCGCAAACAGACAGACAAACACAAACAGACAGACACTTAAACATATATGTTATGAACTCAAACAAACAAAGAAATGTCAACTATACCACACACATGCTTTTCATAACTGGAAATTCATATAGTATAGGAACATATAAATATCTATTTAATACACATGCAGTGAATGCAGTGGGTTTTCGGTCTACTCACCATGTTGGAAGAGATGTTCTGTTGGTGAGCAGATGATTGTTTTCCCTTCATAGTGTTGAGGTCAGGGATCACCACTAGTCTGGCCAGACAGTCACCCGCCCATTATGTCTCATGCCCTCTAGTTGAGCCTGGATATACATCAAATCTCCCTTTTATCCCGCCATACAACAGCCTGTGGCTTTGGTCAAATCAGTTTAATGTTGTCATCCATAAAACCTCTTTGCAGTGACTAGCCTGTAGCTCAGTGTGTTAAGGTTAAGTGCCTTGTTGAAGGGCACATCGGCAGTTTTTTCACCTAGTCAGCTCAGGGATTCAAACCAGTAACCTTTTGCTTACTGGCCCTGCTAGGCTAGCGGCCACTGTGTTGAATGTGACTTTATAACAGTATTAAGAGGATCATATACACTGCATCCTTTATGATATATAGTGGTCGTACACCGATCTCCCAACGGTATAACCAAACAGGCAGTAAAATCAGAATGACAGAGTGGGAAAAGCTCTCTTTTCTTTCTCCATGGCCTCACTGAGGTGTTGATGACTTCCTGTTTTTCACCCTCTCAGCAGACAGTGCTCCTCATAACCACATCAAATGTTATTATTCACATAGGCTGAATACAACTTTACTATGAAATACTTTCTTACGAGCCCTTCCCAACGATGCAGAGTTAAATTGTTTTAATGGTAGCACGAGGAATAAAATACACAAGAATTAAGCTATATACAGGGAGTACCAGTACCAGATCATTGTGAAGGGGTACGAGGTATTTGAGGTAGATATGTACATAAAGGCAGTCACTGTAAGATGTTTGTCTGTTGTTCCTCCTCTCGATTTCCTGTCTGTTGCCCTTAGGCATCAGAATAGATGATGATGATGATGATGATGAGGATAATAATAATGACGATGATGGTGGTGATGATAGTAATGAAGAACAGAGTAGCAGCAGTATGTGAAAGTGTGTGTGTACAGTATGTGAAAGTGTGTGTGTACAGTATGAAAGTGTGTGTGTACAGTATGTGTGTGTTGTTGAAAAATAGAGAGAATGAACAAATGTGAACGATGATGAAGGCCAGGGATGAAGGGCCGAGGCCCAGCATGATGACTCAATCACGATTTATGACATTGTTTGGATGGCTGACCATCTGTGGGTTATCATAGAGGTCAAACACACCTCATCTGTGGCTTTGTCCCGGGGCGGGACGTTCCCACAGAACCCTGGGAGCACGGACACCATTGGAGGTGTGAAGGATTGGATCGTTTCAGGTGTTCATAAAGAGTTACCAATTTTGATATGTTTTATTGTACTGCTCTGGATTCCTTTTGTACAGGGAAATGGTGTTAATCAGTTCAAAGAGGAGCGACACAGGAGCACAACCCTATCATACAGTTTTGAGGTGTGGTGATAAGATTCAAGAATGTGTGAGAAGTTATCTGCATTTTGAGTTAATGTATTGTGCCACGCAAAGTGATGTAAATTAGACGATGGGAGATACTGGGATTTGGAATCTTGGAAGATTTTTTTCATTGAACCTTTACTTTAACAGGGAAGACATTGAGACTTAGGTCTCTTTTCCAACTGTGCCCTGTATAATACAATATAAATATGCATATTATACACACACACACACAAAAAAAAAAAAAAAATATATATATATATATATATATATATACACACATACACACAGTTGAAGTTGGAAGTTTACATACTTTGAGGGCTTTGTGATGGCCACTCAAATACCTTGACTTTGTTGTACTTAAGCCATTTTGCCACAACTTTGGAAGTATGCTTGGGGTCATTGTCCATTGGACCCGTTTGCGACCAAGCTTTAACTGATGTCTTGAGACGTTGCTTCAATAAATCCACATAATTTTCCATCCTCATGATGCCATCTATTTTGTGAAGTGCACCAGCCCCTCCTGCAGCAAAGCACCCCCACAACCTGATGTTGCCACCCCCGTGCTTCACAGTTGGGATGGTGTTCTTCGGCTTGCAAGCCTCCCCCTTTTTCCTCCTAACATAACTATGGTCATTATGGCAAAACAGTTCTATTTTTGTTTCATCAGACCAGAGGACATTTCTCCAAAAAGTACGATCTTTGTCCCCATGTGCAGTTGCAAACAGTAGTCTGGTCTTTTTTATGGCGGTTTTGGAGTGGTGGCTTCTTCCTTGCTGAGCGGCCTTTCAGGTTATGTCGATATAGGACTTGTTTTACTTTTCGCAACAAAGTACGTTCATCTCTAGGAGACAGAACGCATCTCCTTCCTGAGCGGTATGATGGCTGCGTGGTCCCATGGTGTTTATACTTGCGTACTATTGTTTGTACAGATGAACGTGGTACCATCAGGCATTTGGAAATTGCTCCCAAGGAGGAACCAGACTTGTGGAGGTCTACACTTTATTTTCTGAGGTCTTGGCTGATTTCTTTTGATTTTCCCATGATGTCAAGCAAATAGGCGCGGAGTTTGAAGGTAGGCCTTGAAATACATCCACAGGTACACCTCCAATTGACTCACATTATGTCAATTAACATTTACATTTACATTTAAGTCATTTAGCAGACGCTCTTATCCAGAGCGACTTACAGATTGGTGCATTCACCTTATGACATCCAGTGGAACAGTCACTTTACAATAGTGCATCTAAATCTTAAAGGGGGGGGGGGGGTGAGAGGGATTGCTTATCCTATCCTAGGTATTCCTTAAAGAGGTGGGGTTTCAGGTGTCTCCGGAAGGTGGTGATTGACTCCGCTGTCCTGGCGTCGTGAGGGAGTTTGTTCCACCATTGGGGGGGCCAGAGCAGCGAACAGTTTTGACTGGGCTGAGCGGGAGCTGTACTTCCTCAGTGGTAGGGAGGCGAGCAGGCCAGAGGTGGATGAACGCAGTGCCCTTGTTTGGGTGTAGGGCCTGATCAGAGCCTGGAGGTACTGAGGTGCCGTTCCCCTCACAGCTCCGTAGGCAAGCACCATGGTCTTGTAGGGGATGCGAGCTTCAACTGGAAGCCAGTGGAGAGAACGGAGGAGCGGGGTGACGTGAGAGAACTTGGGAAGGTTGAACACCAGACGGGCTGCGGCGTTCTGGATGAGTTGAAGGGGTTTAATGGCACAGGCAGGGAGCCCAGCCAACAGTGAGTTGCAGTAATCCAGACGGGAGATGACAAGTGCCTGGATTAGGACCTGCGCCGCTTCCTGTGTGAGGCAGGGTCGTACTCTGCGGATGTTGTAGAGCATGAACCTACAGGAACGGGCCACCGCCTTGATGTTGGTTGAGAACGACAGGGTGTTGTCCAGGATCACGCCAAGGTTCTTAGCGCTCTGGGAGGAGGACACAATGGAGTTGTCAACCGTGATGGCGAGATCATGGAACGGGCAGTCCTTCCCCGGGAGGAAGAGCAGCTCCGTCTTGCCGAGGTTCAGCTTGAGGTGGTGATCCGTCATCCACACTGATATGTCTGCCAGACATGCAGAGATGCGATTCGCCACCTGGTCATCAGAAGGGGGAAAGGAGAAGATTAATTGTGTGTCGTCTGCATAGCAATGATAGGAGAGACCATGTGAGGTTATGACAGAGCCAAGTGACTTGGTGTATAGCGAGAATAGGAGAGGGCCTAGAACAGAGCCCTGGGGGACACCAGTGGTGAGAGCGCGTGGTGAGGAGACAGATTCTCGCCACGCCACCTGGTAGGAGCGACCTGTCAGGTAGGACGCAATCCAAGCGTGGGCCGCGCCGGAGATGCCCAACTCGGAGAGGGTGGAGAGGAGGATCTGATGGTTCACAGTATCGAAGGCAGCCGATAGATCTAGAAGGATGAGAGCAGAGGAGAGAGAGTTAGCTTTAGCAGTGCGGAGCGCCTCCGTGATATTAACCTATCAGAAGCTTCTAAAACCATGACATCATTTTCTGGAATTTTCCAAGCTGTTTAAAGGCACAGTCAACTTAGTATATGTAAACTTCTTATCCACTGGAATTGTGATAGAGTGAATTACAAGTGAAATAATCTGTCTGTAAAAAATTGTTGTAAAAATGACTTGTGTCATGCACAAAGTAGATGTCCTAACCGACTTGCTAAAATGATAGTTTGTTAACAAGAAATTTGTGGAATGGTTGAAAATGAGTTTTAATGACTCCAACGTGTATGTAAACTTCTGACTTCAACTTCAACACTCACTATAAAAATATGCAAAAATCAGAAATATAGTGCTGTGAAAAAGTATTTCCCCCTTTCTGATCTTTGCATATTTTTATAGTGAGTGTTATCAGATCGTCAACCAAAACCTAATATTAAATAAAGGGAACCTGCGTTTACAAATAACAAAAAAAATGAATACTTACTTTAATTATTTAAGCTATGCAACACTGAATTCCTCTTTGTGAAAAGGTAATTGCCCCCTTACACTCAATAACTGGTTTTGCCACTTTTAGGTGCAATGACTCCAACCAAATACTTCCTGTAGTTGTTGATCAGTCCCTCACATCACTGTGGAGGACCTTTGGCCCACTCTTTCAGAACTGCTTTAACTCAGTGACAGTTGTGGGTTTTCAAACATGAACTGCTCGTTTCACGTCCTGCCACAAAATCTCAATTGGGATTAGGTCTGGACTTTGACTAGGCTATTACAAATCTTCAAATTTGTTGCTTTTTAGCTATTTTTATGTAGACTTGTTTGTGTGGTTTTAGATTGTCTTGCTGCATGACCCAGCAGCATTAAGTATGTAATTGTTGTGTTATTTGCATTACTGGGCATCTCAAGGCTGGGTTTCCCTTTGTGATCCATTATCGTCTGCAAGCCCTGCAACATCCGTCAGAGGCGGTGTAATAGGATTCCACCTTCCTCCTATATTGTCAATTTTGCATGTTTAATGTCTCGTTGGAGGTCCTAGTGAGCTTTTTCGTACGTGTCCATGTCCGTGTCCCGTTCTTTGTAAGTGGTAGCTCTAGCCTTTAGCCCAGCGAGGATATTCCCTATTATCCAAGGTTTTTGGTTTGGATACGTTCGTATTTAGCAGCAGATACTCTTCCTGGGTTCCAGGAAAATGAAAGCAGTTATACAATTTTAAAACCATTTACAATACATTCACGACAGATTTCACAACACATTAAGAGTGTGCCCTCAGGCCCGTACTCTACTCCCACATATCTACAACACATATAGTATAGCCACTGTGGGGGGGGGCGTTGTCTATGCACTTATTGATGAAGCCTGTGACTGATGTGGTAAACTCATCAATGCTATGGGATGGATCCCGGAACATATCTCAGTCTGTACTAGCTTCATCGGACCACTTCTGTATTGAGCGCTCCACTAATACTTCCTGTTTTGACATTTTGTTTGTTAACAGGAAGCAGGAAAATAAAGTCATAGTCTGATTTGCCTAAGGGAGGGTGAGGGAGTGCTTTGTATGCGTTTCTGTGGGATGAATAAAAGGGGTCTAGAGTTATCAGGGCCCCCAGTGGCACAGGAGACGTGTTGGTAGCATTAGTCTTCGCCCACCAGAGCCACATCTAGACCTCTCCTACATATCTCTGTCTCTCTCTGAGGAACAGGTTCACATAGCACGCCCTTCTCCGCAGTTTAAAAATAACTTCAAATATTCTCTCTTCCGCAGCGAGCATGGCTTGTCATTAGACTTGAGGCCTGAGTGGTTCCTCCCCATGCTGCTACCTGCCTGCTGGCACTAAAGACAGAACTATGTCACCAGTGGATGAGTCAGGTGTGTGTGATGATGGATCTAGATTGCCTGGTCTATTTCATCTTAACAGTGGGTACTGAAGCTGTGACTCATCTGCCTGCTATGTAATCTGATTCTGCTTCGCAACCTCTGACCCCTCAGTAGGGGCTGAGAGAGAGTTATGGAAATCCTCACTGTGTCCTTACACCTACCCCTGCAGCCCTGCTCCATCTCTCCATCCCTCAGACTCAGTCTGTCTCCGTCTGTCTATGGGGCAGGTTCTGAAATACTGTTCTCCTGTTGCCAGCAACCTCTGCTCTCAATCAGCACAGGGAAGATGTGAGTGAGAGAGACAGACAGGGAGATGTAGATAGAGGTGGAGTGGTGAGTAGGGAGTGGAAAAGGAGAAGTGGGATAGAGGGCATTGGGAACCGTAACTATGAAAACAGTGGAAAAGGAGAAGTGGGATAGAGGGCATTGGGAACCGTAACTATGAAAACAGTGGAAAAGGAGAAGTGGGATAGAGGGCATTGGGAACCGTAACTATGAAAACAGTGGAAAAGGAGAAGTGGGATAGAGGGCATTGGGAACCGTAACTATGAAAACAGTGGAAAAGGAGAAGTGGGATAGAGGGCATTGGGAACCGTAACTATGAAAACAGTGGAAAAGGAGAAGTGGGATAGAGGGCATTGGGAACCGTAACTATGAAAACAGTGTGGAATGGAGACTCAATGTTTTTGGAAATCCTACACTCAGCTCAGATTGTTGACATCATAAAAATTAGTATATAACTTCATAGGATCTCTATGGTTGACATAATATTGGATCTTAATGAATCTCTCGCAGAAAAGCCAAAAGAAACATACAGCAGGATAAAGTGAGACCACTGCATTCTATATCAATATGTGTATTTATATAGCAGGGAAATTAAACTTCCTTCTTGAGAGTTGAAAGGTGAGCTTTTTCCTGCTCTGAGCGTTTGAGATTGACGGTTACCACACGGAAAGACAGACGGAGGCATTGGAAAAGATTAGAGCAGATTTAAAACCTGCGTCTCTCCACCTTTCACACTCTAAACTAACTCAATTGAATCCATGTCTTACCTTCAGGTTAGCTGTTGACACCAGAAGGTGACATGATGACAGGATGTGATGCCTTTTTTTTAAAACGGCAGAACATATTTCGATGTATTTTATGATCCATGTTTGGAATGAACTGAGACCCTGGTGCTGCCTTGTCATACAGTATGTGTATTTCTGACATGGCTTCTCTGTCCTGTAGATGTGGATGAGCCTGTGGTCTTTGCCACCAACTCCCTGCAGAGGAGGAAAAAGGGTCTGGCAGGGTTGCGCCCGGCACAGCAGAAAACCAAACCAGGACTGATGATTGGCCATCCCCAGGACTTCCGGCAGATCTCCTCCATCATCGATGTCGACATCCTGCCCGAGACACACCGGCGCGTCCGCCTGCACAAGCACGGTACCCACAAGCCCCTGGGTTTCTATATCCGGGACGGGGTGAGCGTGCGGGTCACGCCTCAGGGAGTGGAGAAGGTGCCTGGTGTCTTTATCTCCCGGCTGGTACGTGGAGGCCTGGCTGAGAGCACAGGCCTGCTGGGGGTTAACGATGAGATCCTGGAGGTCAACGGCATTGACGTGGACAGCAAGTCTCTGGACCAGGTGACAGACATGATGGTGGCCAACAGCCACAACCTGATCGTGACGGTGAAGCCAGCCAACCAGCGCAATAACGTGGTTCTTCGAGGAAGCAAGGTCTCGGTAGGGGGGAACAGCTCCTCTGGATCCATAGGCTCCACCATCTCCCATGACTTGGCCCCCAGCCCCACCTCTCAAAGTGTCAGTCACTATAGCAACAGTAACAGTGTGGCGGAGGGCGACAGCGACGAGGATGGAGACCTTATCATTGAGAGTGACATCCTGCCATACCTGCCCCACCACTGTGTGTCCAATGGTAATGGCAGCCACAGGGAGTTTCCATTTTCCTCGTCACTGGGGCAACGGCCCCTCCCCCAGAGCACTTTCCTGCCCAGCAGTGGTTCTCTGTCAAACAGCAAGGCCTCTCTGAACTCCCTGACCACTCCTACTCACAACGGCAGCCAAACCAAGACCAGCAGCAGCCAGGAGAGCATGAGAGAGGATGGGAACATCATCACAATGTAAAACCTTGTCATAGTACTAATTTTACTCATGTGTTTAGGAGACATCAACAAGAGAAGACCAAACATGCACAGTTAGTCTCATGAGAAAAACAAGACAAATGACGAACATTAGCTGACCACAAAACAACACTTTTAATTGTTACCTCACTACAGAAAACAACACACAACAATCATGCAGGCAATGATGATGACTTTGCCTTAAAAGTATCCGATGTGTATTCCATGCAACTAAACACAGCGAAACTAGCAGCCATCATGTAAGGAACTCAGTGGACAGTGTGGTGTCAATCCTGAGAGCCTACTTACTACAACACACATGATAATGGCTGTCACCATCACCATACTGGAAGTGCCTTATGGCTTTCCACTCAAATCGCCTTATATTTATCACTTTTATTTGACTTTCTAACAGGACCATCTGTTCAATTGTAGACAGTGTCATTGGGTGTCAGTGAAAAGGTGAATACTGGCAGGAGGCGAAGCAGACAATACTTCACACTCTATCTCACTGTGAGAGTCTGTGAGAGACATGTGATCTATGTGGACACAGTGTTAGAGACAACATGGTATTAGCCTACTTGATCCTGCATTCTGCAATGCTTCAATGTCCATACAGTGTGTTCTCTTCTGGGACTGTGACAATCACTGCCAGTTGTTAGCCTGCTTAGCTAACATACAATAGCTTTTATTCCTCTGTCCAGAAATCATGAAGTGGGTTCACATACAGCACATCTCGAAACATACATTACCTGTTCCCTCTTCTCAGTTACCACAAAGATGTCATGGCATTATTGTACACACAACACAACAAGGTCAAGTGAGGCTTTTACAAAATGTGTGCTTGGATCCAAGGGCCCCCCCTGACCTCCACAGGACAGAACAGGATAGGACTAAACATTTTATTCAGCCCTTGAACATCCTTACTCCCATTTGAAACACACAGTTATGGCATATCATAACCTTCTATAGGAAAATATGGAACACTACTGTTGATCATCATGGTGTTAGTATGGGAAATAGGAGTTATATATGCTCCTCTGTCTCCCCCATGTCGATTTACATCATATTTATTTGACTTTTACATGCAGTAGCGACAAACGAAGCCTACGTTTAACTACGTTTACACATTGACGTGGGGAATGGGCTGCGTCATACCAGTATATCTATCCAATTGATTCTGTCTCGGAACCATCTTCAAGAGAACACCACCTTTTTATCACAACACGGGCAGTTTTCTCCTTTAATGTACTCCACAGCCACCAAGCATGTTCTTCATCTAAAACGTAGTCAGATGGTTTGACTTCATGTTCGTATAGGTCACTCGTTGACTGGAGTTACAGAGGTCCCAGGATGAAACATTAGACCCGGGAGAATTTCCCTGGCAGACTTGCTGTCTTGCTTTTAAAGATGTCAATTCCATTTTGCTTCAGGACAAAGTTTCTCTCCCCTGAAAATTTGACAAAGAGTAAACACAACAGAAATAACATGGAGTGCTGTTGCTCCAGAAGGTCACGGCCTCTCATAGACCCAGCTGTCTTCAGGCCCACTTGTGACTGCCATGTTGTTGTGTAAAATAAGGAAATTCCTTTCATGTTTAAAAAGCCTACAACTCTGCACATTGGGACCTTGTTCATACACTTTACTCCATTCTTGATATCTACACCTGAGGGGCATGGCGAGGGAAGGAGGAGAGATTTCCTCTTAATTTGAAGGCCAAGAGTATCATATTGCAGTGAGAGCTGTGAGGCAGACAGTCTCAAAACTCCAAGCTTAAGCTTACCCTCACTGCACCCGAACACAAGGGCCCCCTGACTCTCTGTTAGTACTGGACTGGAGGGAGAGCTGCCGGCCCTCACAGCTACCAATGCCCAAGACCTCCAGGCTGGTTGGTGGCTGGCTGGTTGGTGGGCTGTGTCTGGAGTGATCCATAGAGACAGAAGGAGCATCAGATGACCTACCACAACAGAGGGATAATATTGTGTTTTACATGGACATGATGTATTTATAGGTCATCTCTTTCACTCTGGAACCAGCTGGAATAACACATACATTCAATAACTCTCCATCTTGACTTAGATTATTGAATTGACCAATAAAAACCAGCAGAGCATGAGGTCCTCCTGTGGCCTGGTTGTTATTGTTTTACTAGAGCTGCAGTTGTATCCAGGTAGCATGATACATTCATTAACCTGATAATTATGTTGCTCACTTTAATATGGGGAGGGACAATTATTTATTCAAAGAGGAAAGAGGCCATCATAAGATCACAGGTGTCAAACTCATTCCATGGAGGGCCGAGTGCCTGCGTGTTTTTCACCCCTTTCTTGTACTTAGTTGATGAATTAAGGTCACTAATTAGTAAGGAGTTCCCTACACCTGGTTGTCTAGGGCTTAATTTAAAGGAAAACACAAAAACCTTCAGACTCTAGGCCCTCCGTGGAATGAGTTTGACACCCCTGTTGTAGAACATACAGCAGAATCACCTGTCTTCACAGATACAGTATATTGTCTTTTAATTTACTTATAGGAAACTGCTATCATCTATAACAGAAAAAGCTACCACATACTGTACTGAATCATTTTTTCATGTATGTAATTATGAAACTATAAATACAAATGACAAATTATATAAGCAAGGGATTTTTTGATTAACTGGGAGATTTTTTGTAAAATAACATTTTATAAATGTGTAAAATATGGAGAGTATTTTTCTTATTCTTGTACATTTATTTGTATATGAGGATCCTGGAGAGGACATTTCTATTTCTTTGAGTACCGGGAACCAAACGGAGGAACAGCGTGTTTATATGAATCTAATGGGTCAGGGTGTACAATACTGTGAATGTGGTATAAAGATATGCTGATTATGAAATTACATATTATTATAAAATATTATAAAAAATACTCCCATGTTGTTTTTTTGTGGTCACATAGGGCTAATTCCCTCTGAATTATTTACCTGTGGTCTTGCCCCACCTCTCTCATTCTCTCCCTCTCTCATTCTCTCCCTCTCATTCTCTCCCTCTCTCATTCTCTCCCTCTCATTCTCTCCCTCTCATTCTCTCCCTCTCATTCTCTCCCTCTCATTCTCTCCCTCTCTCATTCTCTCCCTCTCTCATTCTCTCTCTCGTGCTTCTTACAAAGGTGATTTTGTGTCCCTTTATCATAACATTCCAAAGGCTGTTAACCAAATGGAGTCACACTACTACCACTGTCACTAACACCACGACCCCTACCAAAACAAACCCCCAGCAACCCCTCCAGGTTATTAATTATGGAGGATATAATAGTGTCCCTCTCACAGACATTTAATTTCCTTTGACATATTATTTCAGTAATTTCCTATGCTTATTTATTTCTGTTTGAGCTGCAGTTAGCACTCACAAGGGCAAAAAGGATACTGCCATCCTTTGGGTTTTGCAATCATTCATGCATCATTCTGGACATTACAGTATACATTCAAATCTGAGACGCTAAAATGTCCCCGACGGAATAATCTCTCTCTCTCTCTCTCTCTCTCTCTCTCTCTCTCTCTCTCTCTCTCTCTCTCTCTCTCTCTCTCTCTCTCTCTCTCTCTCTCTCTCTCTCTCTCTCTCTCTCTCTCTCTCTCTCTCTCTCTCTGTCTCTCTCTCTGTCTCTCTCTCTGTCTCTCTCGCTCTCTCGCTCTCTCTCTGGTCACAGATCTTGCTGCTGTGATGGCACACTGTGGTATTTCACCCAATAGATATGAGAGTTTATCAAAATTGGATTTGTTTTCAAATTCTTTGTGGGTCTGTGTAATCTAAGGGAAATATGTGTCTCTAATATGGTTATACATTTGTCAGGAGGTTAGGAAGTACAGCTCAGTTTCCACCTCATTTTGTGGGCGGTGTACACATAGCTTGTCTTCTCTTGAGAGCCAGGTCTGCCTAGAGCAGCCTTTCTCAATAGCAAGGCTATGCTCCCCGAGTCTACATAGTCAAAGCTTTGCTTAAGTTTAGGTCAGACACAGTGGTCAGGTATTCTGCCACTGTGTACTCTCTGTTTTGGTTCCAAATAGCATTCTAGTTTACTCTGTTTTTTGGTTGTCTTTCCAATGTGTCAAGGAATTGTCTTTTTGTTTTCTCATGATTTGGTTGGGTCTAATTGTGTTGCTGTCCTGGAGCTCTATGAGGTCTGTTTGTGAACAGAGCCCCTGGACCAGCTTGCTTAGGAGACTCTTCCCTAGGTTCATCTGTCTGTAGGTGATGGCTTTGTTATGGAAGGTTTGGGAATCTCTCTGTCTTTCTCTCTCGGCTACCACTACGATCTCAGCAAAAAATAAAAATATATATTGCAGTGAATCAAAAAGGTCCTGATCAATTATTGATAGAAATATTATTTCTCTTTCCACTGTTAAATTGCATTTATTTATATTTTCATGTTTTTTAGGTCACCTCTAACCCTTTGCACTACTGCCCTCTGCTGTCTGATACAGCAGTATCATGATGCAAGACCAAAGATATTGTATCAACAAACTGCATACATTGTGTCGCACAGTGTACACGCAATGATTGAAACACGGAAGAGATACATTTATGGTCCGTGCTATCGGGATCCTTGGGACATCGCTACCCCATTGACAGTTAAAATAGTTAAGGTACGGGTTAAGGTTAGGTTAAAGGGCTTGTAAAGTAAGCATTTCACTGTAAGGTCTACTGCTGTTGTATTCGGCGATGTTTTTGGCTGTTGGGGGTGCTGTGATTTTTTTGCTGTGGGAGGGAGGAAAAAATATATGATTGCCGGTACTTAAAATGTCTATATAGGTCGGCTAATACAGGACTAATAAAGGCCCAGTACACTACTTTTGTGAAACTTTAACAAAATGTATTTGAGTGTTTACCAGCATTTGTAACCGGAGTCTGATAATTATCTCTACACAACAGTTATTCTGATAATATTTGTGGACTATATAAAAATATTTAGCAAATGCAACTTATTTCTATGTGAATACTGAAATGGTCTATTCATTCCTTTTCCCTTTTAGTAGATGCTTCTATCCAGAACAACTTACTACTTACAGTAGTTCAAGAGCATTGCAAGCGCCATGCTCTACCAACTGAACTGCATCATCACATCACAACAAACCACTCGATGTCTCAATCTACTCAATTACTGTATTGGTCATTGTTTTTCTTCATGGTGATGGAATGTCTACAGGTACAAACCTAGAGGACCAGCCTATGTAAATACAGTAATGTACATTTACATTAAGTGGTTTGTAAGGATGGTAAATTAACACTGTATAAAAAGTGGTTGTTTTCCATGTTATTTGATCAATATTTTTATTTTATGTTTTGTGTCTTTGCCCATAACTTTGCATATTTTGATGTAAATGTTTGAGGACAGGGTTTTGTTCTTTCTGGATTCCATTAGAATGACTATCACAGAGAAAGGGACAGGGTTTTGTTCTTTCTGGATTCCATTAGAATGACAATCACAGAGAAAGGGACAGGGCAACAACTCTTACAATTCCAACTATTGAATCCTGTAAGATACTGTTCTTAATTCTACAACTACCAGAAATGCTGAATTGTTTTGGGGCCCATGCTAAAGACTGGTCTGCTTGGTCTGCTAATACTAGTAAACCCCTAGTGTGCTACTTAAAAATAAACATATTTTTTTACTAATATACACTGCTCAAAAAAATAAAGGAAACACTTAAACAACACAATGTAATTCCAAGTCAATCACATTTCTGTGAAATCAAACTGTCCACTTAGGAAGCAACACTGATTGACAATAAATTTCACATGCTGTTGTGCAAATGGAATACACAACAGGTGGAAATTGTAGGCAATTAGCAAGACACCCCCAATAAAGGAGTGGTTCTGCAGGTGGTGACCACAGACCACTTCTCAGTTCCTATGCTTCCTGGCTGAAGTTTTGGACACTTTTGAATGCTGGCGGTGCTTTCACTCTATTGGTAGCATGAGACGGAGTCTACAACCCACACAAGCGGCTCAGGTAGTGCAGCTCATCCAGGATGACACATCAATGCGAGCTATAGCAAGAAGGTTTGCTGTGTCTGTCAGCGTAGTGTCCAGAGCATGGAGGCGCTACCAGGAGACAGGCCAGTACATCAGGAGATGTGGAGGAGGCCGTAGGAGGGCAACAACCCAGCGGCAGGACCGCTACCTCCGCCTTTGTGCAAGGAGGAGCAGGAGGAGCACTGCCAGAGCCCTGCAAAATTACCTCCAGCAGGCCACAAATGTGCATGTGTCTGCTCAAACGGTCAGAAACAGACTCCATGAGGGTGGTATGAGGGCCCGACGTCCACAGGTGGGGGTTGTGCTTACAGCCCAACACCGTGCAGGACGTTTGGCATTTGCCAGAGAACACCAAGATTGGCAAATTTGCCACTGGCACCCTGTGCTCTTCACAGATGAAAGCAGGTTCACACTGAGCACATGTGACAGACGTGACAGTCTGGAGACACCGTGGAGAACGTTCTGCTACCTGCAACATCCTCCAGCATGACCGGTTTGGCGGTGGGTCAGTCATGGTGTGGGGTGGCATTTCTTTGGGGGCCCGCACAGCTCTCCATGTGCTCGCCAGAGGTAGCCTGACTGCCATTAGGTACCGAGATGAGATCCTCAGACCCCTTGTGAGACCATATGCTGGTGCGGTTGGCCCTGGGTTCCTCCTAATGCAAGACCATGCTAGACCTCATGTGGCTGGAGTGTGTCAGCAGTTCCTGCAAGAGGAAGCCATTGATGCTATGGACTGGCCCGCCCGTTCCCCAGACCTGAATCCAATTGAGCACATCTGGGACATCATGTCTCGCTCCATCCTCCAACGCCACGTTGCACCACAGACTGTCCAGGAGTTGGCGGATGCTTTAGTCCAGGTCTGGGAGGAGATCCCTCAGGAGGCCATCCGCCACCTCATCAGGAGCATGCCCAGGCGTTGTAGGGAGGTCATACAGGCACGTGGAGGCCACACACACTACTGAGCCTCATTTTGACTAGTTCTAAGGACATTACATCAAAGTTGGATCAGCCTGTAATGTGGTATTCCACTTTAATTTTGAGTGTGACTCCAAATCCAGACCTCCATGGGTTGATAAATTTGATTTCCATTGATCATTTTTGTGTGATTTTGTTGTCAGCACATTCAACTTTGTAAAGAAAAAAGTATGTAATAAGAATATTTCATTCAGATCTAGGATGTGTTATTTTAGTGTTCCCTTTATTTTTTTGAGCAGTGTATATTTTTTTTATTCACATTTTTCAAGGGGTGCTGTAGCACCCTCAGCACCCGTACTTTCCACTGCTATGGGTAGGGGTTAAGGTTAGGGTAGGGACATCCCAAGGAGGCAGGATTGCACTGACCATACATTTGTCTTTCCAACTATTCAGCCAAGTTTATCACACATGCTGCTACATCAGCCTGGCCTTTCCTGCCTTTAGGTTTCCGTGTTTACTTTTATCATTGGATCACATTTTATCATTCTCTGACTACTTACTGGCTGCTGAGAAAATCGATCAAAACAAAAGCAAGCCAACCTAAATATGGCACCAAATAATCAGACAATTAGAAACTACTCAGGTCCTAGAGGTATTTAAAAAGGTACTTTCAACGTGAGTGAATTTGCTATGATATTACTTGCCATTGTTTTTGCTGTTTCCGAAAAACTAGCTAACCATGTCTGACCTGAACAATCACCCAAGACTACAGTACGAGCCTGTTAACTAATTCACCTATTTCATGATTAATATGCCACTGCAGTGGAGCGATGATCAACTGCATGTGTTTTATGAAAATGAAGTGAAAACGAATGTGGACCTCTTCATTTCTACAAAACAGCTTTAAGATGGTAAGGTGAGTGCCTGCATTTCCCCCCCCATGTAAGCCATTACATCTCCAATGCATTTGTGATATTATGCATGTATGACATGTATCCTACGCAGGAGGTCCAGAACAGACATATTTCAACTCCCAGACTTCTGTAGTCACAGATGAGAGAAGTTGACAAGGAATTGTCCAGCTGCGTGTGGAAGTTCCCTTGTGAAGAGAAACATCTCAGAGCACAAAGTCCCCTGGACATGCGATGACAACAATCGTATGCCCTTTCTATTATATTGTTGTGGTTTTCATTTAGGCTACTACTGACATTGTTTAAAAATTATTTGGGATGTTTTTGTTTACCTATAGTGTTCCATAAAATATGTCCATAATAATGTTTGCTATTTTAGTGCGTTTTCATAAGTTGAACTGGCTGTTTCTCAGTCAGTTATAATGTGTCCGTCTCTGTTCTGTGCTTCTCCCACTCGCTTAGGCTTTCCTATGAAAAGGACAGCAACAGACCTATGCAACTACATCAACTTCAGCATTCCAGAGCCAGAAATTCAGCCTCAAGTTTCCCTCCCTCCCTCCTCGGAATCATTTAGCTACCTGTGAAACTCAAGACTCCAGCATGAAAGTGTTTGATAAGAACACCACAATGGTAGCCTCTGCCATGTCCCAAACAACCAGATGTTCCAGTTTCTTTTATGCCTGCTACGTTATGTTACCACAACGGTAACAGGTAGGCCTCCGGAAATCCAGAAGCACATTCTAACAGTTGACAATTAGTCTAACAAGACCATTTGGTCTAAGGCTCATTTAGTTGTGCAATATTCTGGCCCTGGATTCACTAGTAGAGCCGATATACAATGCAACACTTATTTGATGAGACAGCAGCCTAACAATTTACTGATTATTTCAAGATCAAGATGATGTGTCGAAGGAAGCTCTCTAAAGGACAAGATCCTTTAATCTCTGCAATATTAACATGCTGCGTCCTCTCTCCACACATCCCACCCCTCAAGTCACTTCTGACTAACCCCTCAACTTCTTGAATTACTGAAAGTGTAGTGTCGTCGTGAGTTGACAAAAAAACGTATGTCAAGGACACATTTTTATAGTTTGTTGACGCGTGACTCAGCAATTAATCATTTCTCCACCTGCTCTTTAGTTTATTAGTGATTTAAGTAGTAGCAATAACCAGTACGGGGCGCTAGTGTGCTGTTAACCACACACTGTTCTACTCAACAGTTGGAACCATGATACTGTATATATAAGCCAGATGTTTTGTGAGTATGATGTTTACTGCTCATTTTGTTTTTCACTTTTGTGTATTATCTACTTCACTTGCTTTGGCAATGTTAACATATGTTTCCTATGCCAATAAAGCCCCTTGAATGAATTGGTTTGTCAAACAACGTATGTATGTAATACGGGTTTGTTTAAAAAAAACTTCAAATCAACCTCAAGTCACCATCACTTGAAAGCAGGATGTCCACAAAATAATGACAAGACCAAAAAAAGTATGCTTATGGATGTGTATTTTAATAAAAATAATTCTGTCAAAATAAAACAGAATACAATATTTCTTTATCATGTTTCCAGTACATAGGTATGTTTTTTAAAATTATAATTTCTTTTTTATATTGTTTAAGGTTTTAAAAGTTTCATGCTAAGTACAGGGTAACTCATTTCACAAATGCTAAACTCAATATGAAATGTAAATCATAATAGAAGTATATTGTGCACAGCTTGTTTTCAATTCCTAATTCCATTACCTTCGCCTCTCCATTTGAAGCATGGATAGCTCCAAAGGCCAATTTAAAACAGAAAAGGAAAACTGGGAGGTTGTTTGCTAGAGTAAGTGTAGGTGTGTCTCTAAAAGTCCCAGAAGAAGCTCAACAGATTCCTCCCTTTCTAAACACACATCCCTATATATTAGTCAAGTTAAAAATTCTACTGTATAATGAATTCTCTTAAAATGGAAATATACATTTTGGGTGGCTATTCTATTGAGTTCAAAAAGCCATATGCTGTTTTTGAAAGAAACCAAGAGATACATGATTTGCTATAATGTCAAGCTATTATCTGCTGTCTGCTTCCAATATTGAAAGCCTAGGACTGGTTGTATTCTGAATGACCATTAAACAGAATAGTGAAAACCCATGTGAACGGATAGGGCCGCCTAGAGACTTAATTAACTGAACAACATGAGTTAAAATTACTAATTTGATTCCAACATGGGTTACGATGTGTATAGGTATGCTTCAAAAGACAGTACGCTCCAGTATGTCAGTTGACTCTCACAGGTTTTGGATAAGGTCACGAGGCCCTTTATTTTGCTTCCTACTGCAATACAAAAGAGGACCCTCACAAGTAAGTGAAGGTATTTGTTCTTGTTTTTCACATATTTTAGCAAGTATAAGCCCATGATGCAGATAGATGTGCAAATGTAAAGATTGTGTAAAAAAATAAAATAAAATCCAAATGGCCTTTGTGAACAATGTTAAGGGATATTAAAGTCTACCAAACACTAATAACAAGCTGCAAGCTGATGATTTCTACTCCCACCAGCCCTTTGCTTCACAAACATGCTTTACATGATTGTCAAAAAGTGAACGAAACACATTGCAATATGTCTAACAGGTGTAGGGGATGTCAATATCAATCTCATGATGGCCAGCAGCAAATCTGAAACTAAATGTAATATAATCTGCTAAACTACATTCAACAAACAGTGGAGCGCCTTTTGCTGGCTGGCTGGCTGGCTGAAATACTGGGTTAATACATCAATGATCAACATTTGTGCCAAGAGAACATCTGTTAAATATAAGATAATACATACTGTAACAAAAAAGACCAAAACACATTCAACTGTGAATACAATGAACAAAAACAAACAAACAAAACAAAGTTGTGGCCACATTTGTAAAAATGACTGGGTCTGTGTGAGAAAAATAGAACTGCAAGAAAGCCAGAATAAGCATGTTGGCAATGATAAGACAATGGTCTTTCAAAGCACTAATATGAAAAGACTGATTGACTGTGTGGAAGAAGTGTGGCAACTGGCAAGTACCATTGGTTATTAGAAAAGTTGGTCAAATTAAAAGCCTTGTATTTGGAAAATAGTTCCACTTTTTTATTCAATATATCATTATATTGTATATATTCAACATGACTTCATAAAAGGTATCTCAATTAGCAAGTAAAAACCAGGGAGTGATTTCCAAATTCAAATGACCCAAGCACTGTATGTCTGTGTGTTTTTACTGTGTGCAAGTACAAAGTAAAAATCTAGTGTATTTCCAATCAAGTGTCTCCACTAGTTTTATGTGTAACATAAGGCAGCCCAACACAGGCAACCCAATTCTGATCTTCTTTCCACTAATTGGTCTTTAGACCGATCACATCAGATCTTTTTCAGCACTGATCTGATTGGGTCAAAAGATGTATTAGTGGCCAATTAGTGAGAAAGAAAAATCAGAATTGGGCTGCCTGTGTAAACGCAGCCTATGTTACACATCAAACTAGTGGAAACACTTGATTGGAAATACACTACACTTATATTGAAACTCCGAAATGAATCAGTGTCATTATTTCATTTGTGCTACCATCTGGGGCTTTAAGGTAACCAGCGGGTTTAGTGGCTTACAGCCACGCGCAGTCTCAGAATCAAATTCAGACCTTTAACTTTCAATTAAATCCATTTTTGGAGTACTAAGGCATACTAAGAAGTAAGAATTTGAACCAAAAGAATTCTGGTCCTCTTTCTACAATATCTCATACTGAGATGACAAAAGTCCTGTGAAAGTTCTGAATGAGAAACCAGAGTATTTTGCTTGGTAACGACAAAGCATGCCAATGTGAATTTATTGGATATGATGAACATCTTTAAAATACTGTGTAGGGAATTCAAATCCACTCATAAAAACAAAAACGGAATTCGATTATTTTTTTCAAGATGAGCACAACAAACTGACCAAATAAAAACTTGAAAATGGCTATATAAACAGAATAATTAATTATCTTTAAATAGTGTCACACATTTTGTATTTGATAATACTAAATTAAAAACAAGCTTTCTCCTCATGTTCTACTCATTCCCCTGCACATCCTGCTTCTGCCAAATGGCAAGCGACACACCAATTCAAACACATGATCTCCTCAGTCATCTGTCAACCCATTGGAAAGTAATCTTCTTTGTAGTCCTGAACATTGCCTTAAGGATGAAAGAAACACTTTTGGAACTCCTGTATTGTAATCTGTTCAACACTATTTCTGTACTCCAAACTGTAACCTTTACAATCCTGTTTGATAATGTTGATGATAACAGCATGGGCCATGTGTAGTCAAAAATGTTCCATAAACGTTCCCTATAGGCTCAACAATCATTGGCATGATGCTAGAAGGGGAGGGTCGTTATGTGTGGGTGTCCGTGCATACTCACCTGGACTGGGGCTAGTGCAAAAAGCTGTCAACTCTGGCGAAGGAACAGGAGCCTGAGCGGACCCTGGCCATGAGCTGGACACACTCTGTGGCCTGACCTACAGCCAGCATCAGAGGAGGCTGCTTAGGCAAGTTCTGAGACTCTGAGGGGTCAAAAGACAACACAGGGATCATCAGTGTGTACATTAACGAAGCATGTGCGACTCAGTAGAGGCTGCTGAGGGGATGACGGCTCATAGTAACGGCTAGAATGGAGTCTATGGAATGGTATCGAACACATCAAAGACGTGTTTTCCATGTGGTTGATACTACTCCATTATAGCCATTATTATGAGCGGTCCTCCTCAGCAGCCTCCACCGGTGTGACTCAAACTTGTACATGGCAACATGTAGAGCGTGTTTCATTAGACGAGAGTTAACACACACTACCAAGCCCAACAAAACGTGTTGGGCATCATTGTAGAAAAATAACTTGTGATCGGAAGTAAAACAAACATCTACAGTGTGCTTTCATGTCATTGTGTGTGTGTGAAACTTAGCCTTACCCAAGATGGCGCTGTTGAGAGCAGAGCAGATATTTTCTCTCTGCATTGGGTCTAGCTGTTGCCCAACTGGGCAGTTCCAGGGATCTGAATACGCTAATAGACTGAATGCATCCTGTAGTAAAAAAAGAGAGGGAGATAAAGAGAAAGAAAGAAAACATTGTGACCAGTTTAAGCAGAATAGCCCATTAATGACAATGATTTGGGAGCTGTAGAATGGTCTGTTGTAAACAGAGGGAACATCATTAGACCAGGGGTAGGCAACTACCTTCAGCCGCAGGACGTTTATTTTGTCAGAGTGGAGAGTCGGGGTGCCAGAACATAATTATAATAATTTGTCACACTGGAAATTGACCACAACTAAGCCTAAAAAGAGATTGTATTTGAAAATAATCATTTTATACCTTGAATTACATTGAGACACGATCACACATGTCTATTGGAAACAGATTTCCTAAATTAAACACATTTTTAGCTGAATTCCTGGAGGTTTACATTTTCTGACCAAAAATGAAAAATATATTTTTACAAAAACTTTGGGGGGGCCAACAAAAAAAACTCCTACAGGCCTGTTGCCGACCCAATGGCCATATACAAGTAGATGTGTGTAAACAGCTCAGAGGGGAAAGGGAATACTTAGTCAGAGCAACAACTGAATGCATTCAACTGGAATGTGTCTTCCATGTTTAACCCAACTCCTCTGTATCAGAGAGGTGCGGGGGTCTGCTTTAAATCGACATCGTTGGCACTCGGGAGCAGTTGTTGTTCGGGGTTAACTGCCTTGCTCAAGGGCAGAATGGCAGATTTTTCCACCTTACCAGCTGGCGATTCAAACCGGTTACTTGCCCAACGCTCTTAACCACTGCCGCCCTTGGAAATCCTGCAATTCATTGTATTGCAGCATAACAAAACATGCCCCAGGGCGGTGGTTGACAACTATATAATTTGTGAGTCATAGTCACACAGTGTACCAGTCTTATTTTGTGTGAAACCTCCCAGGCCCGTGTCCCCCCCCCCTCCCCGGTACCTGCAGCATCTTCTTGTGCGTGGCGTTCTTGCCGTATTCCCGGCACAGCTGCTCGTTGAGGCCCTGCAGCTCGCGGCCAAACTGGATCATCCTCTCTGTGGCTGCCTGGTTCCCTCCACACAGCTGTCTGGAGGCACAGCTGTCTTCTCCAAGGAAGGAGACACACACACACACAGGGTCAGAGGCCAGTCGCGGACTGAGACTGTATTTTACACTTGCCCATGACAATCAAATTAGGAAGCGTGTGTGTGTGTTAAGCGCCTGTACCTGCCACTCCGTTGCCCAGGCTGCCGTCCTCAGCCTGCAGGATTTCTTGATGCTTGTAGGTGCCGTTCATGATCCGAGTAGAGGAGTTCTCCGCCACCCCATTAGTGTAGTGCTCTGCCTCGATCTCCATCTCACTGTCACTGCAGAGGACCCAAGTCAGGTTCACTCATCCATACAGAACATCATTATACCACAGATGGTTTTCCTCTCTCTCACATTCATGGACACAGATGACAGACACCCCAGTAAAAACAGAAATACATTACTAAACAGAGGAACCCTTGCCTTGCCACACACCTGGTCTCCTGGTTGCTGGTGCCACTGTGAGGCTGGGACTTGGTGGAGTCAGTGGAGTTGGACTCAGAGTAGTTAACAGAGGAAGGGGAGGAAGAGGAAGAGGAGGAGGCAGAGCTGACACCAGGGTACTTGTTGTGGCTCTTGTTCTTGTTGGGAGGGGTGACCCCGTTACTGCATGTTGGGCTGTCTGCTCCTGGAGTGGACAGAGAGCCAGGGTGAAACAGATACAAAGAGATAAGAGAGAGGATTGTGTAACACACTACGTGGATGGATAGTTATGTAGGAGTGTGTAGGGTGGATAGGTTGATTTGCAGGCGTTTCCCTTACCTGCGCTGTGCAGATGGGGGTTGGTAGCTCCATGTCGGGGGCTCAGGCTGGGGGAGCCAGGATAGCTGTCCTGGGACTTGGGAGAGCGGACACTGAAGCATCGTACCTCACTGTCTGTACCGTTCACCATCTCCACAAACTGCCGACACCTGGGAGGGACGGGCAACTATTCATCTGCCTGACATTCTCTCTATTTTGCCACTCAAACAAATGGCTAACACCCTCACCTTCTTTGCACTAACACTCACACTTGTCTTTACATACTAGCGCTGACTTTTCAGATAACTACTGTATTAAAGGAAAATGTACTGGACTGGACTACGACTGCGGAGATGGATGCACTGAGTCGCTATGGATAAGAGCATCTTCTAAATGACTTGAAATGCTTCTTTATTAGTCTCACCGAAATCATTCACAACCACTCCACTATCCATCTAAGAGTCTCATCACTCCTCTACAACCTATGTCTGACATTGTTTATCCAGGAATACATTGTACTACATTCTGCTTAACTGTCTGATATCTCATGCAGTCTGAACATAATTGTTATTGCAATACTTCAATTGCTCTCAGAGGTCAGCAAAGGTGTGGCCACGTAAGATCACGTCTTTGTACCCTGAAATATCTAAATGCAACAGAAACAAGTCAGACTGGTTCCAGAGTATAAGTATCTGGCTTTATGGATACATGTCATTACCATTGGATGAATGTCAAACAGATCAGCTCACTCCTCTTCCATGACAAAATGGAGCAACAGGCATGACCAATCAAACCATGAGTTCCCTCAGCGGCAGCAACTGCGACCTTGTGCTCACCCTGCCCCCTCTCTGTGTAACGCTCCTCTACTGCTACAGCAAGCTCCTTTCTACCTCTATAAGAGACATAAATACTGGCCTTCTTGCTGTGTGTCTGCTTCTCATCGGATCACAGTATTTATTAATCTAATGTCTTTGTGCCATAAACACACAGCTGGGAAGCAGGCCACAGCTTTACTGCTAAGTGCTTCTAGGGTTGTATTGCATGTGACGGAGCCTGCAAAGGCATTACAAGACCAGCAGTGCGTATCTAAGCCCCACAATTCCAATACTCCTCCATTTAGCCCTTCAATAAACACTCATAAGAGTCCCATAGTTGGGTTCAAGGCTGCTCACTTCAACATGAACAGTAAATTGGAGTTGTGTTCTAGGAGCCCAGGGTACAGCTGCTGTGTGGCTTCGATGGCCTCGCCAACCCTCCCTGCCAATACCAGCTTCTGTATTCCTGTTGACAAAAATATGCATGTTACCATTAAAAACAGATTGGATGGATGACTGTGGGGAAAATTAATGACAGTGATTGGTCTTCAGTGTTTCTGTGGTATTGTCAGCGTGGAGCCTTTGTGTGGTTCTCACTCTGTCTGTTCTTTATGGAGGTCTGGTCCTCCTGGATCAAGGTTTCTGTAGCCCTGGCAAAGGCTGTGGCTGTGGCACAGTACCCATGATGCACCAGATAGGTGGATACCATGCTGAAAGAATCAAAGACATGGTTTAGCCTTACAGTAGTACAGAAAAAGACAGTAGTCTGTTAGGGTGGGTGATAAGTAGGGTTGTGGCGGTCACAAAATTATGTCAGCTGGTGATCGACAGCCATTTGCTTGACAGTCTCACAGTAATTGACCGTTAATTAACATAAACACATTTAGCATCTCCAGGCTTCCACAGTGGCCTACAAGCCACTGATGCTGATCTTGGGAACATCAACATTTAAAAAAAGTCAAATCTATGTAATATAGACTACACCTTCACATTAAATCCTTTATTTATTATAGAGAGGTCTAAAGAAGCATGATATGAAGAAAATGTAGTCTAATTCAGAAGAATATATATATATATATAATATATAATATATATATATAAAAAAATATATGCCATTTAGCAGACGCTTTTATCCAAAGCGACTTACAGTCATGTGTGCATACATTCTAGCATACTCAGAGTTCTCCTTATGTTAGGTCCTAATGTGGCTATGCCAAATGGCTGTGGGCTACACTAGTTAATTTAGCAGACAATATTTACTTTGAATAATTTTATAGTACGAAGAATACAATTCAACAAAGCGGAATAAAATAGAAATTATATTTTCTCCAAATGATTTGTGGGAGTGTGCACATGCGGCTATTCTGTGTTGAGCAGTTAACAAAGATATAGGTACTCCTATATGCTTAATTTAGAGGTTACAATGTAAATTTACAAACATTGGGCTATATGTTTTGATTTTTAATACATTTTAAGGTTGCATGATGAGATTCTAATGATGATTTGAAAAAAGTTGCTAGAAAGGCATGAGCTCTGCTTAGTTTTGTTTGTGCAGGCTGTACACACTCCAATAGTCTCTCATTCACAATTGGAGAAGCACTTCATAACACCTAGAATTTCACACGGCATCCCCTTTGTGTGGCCATAATGTACCCTAAAGAATGCCATGAATTTTGCGGCCAGCGGACATTGTGCCCTTATCCCGGAGTGCTGCGCGCTCCATCACGTGATCGGGTCTTTCTCACAGGCTACAAGTGAAGAGAGACACATCGGGGACGCAACTGGGCGCCTCCTTATCAATTCCCGAGGTGCATATTGAAGATATTGGAAGAACTGTCCACATTTACTTTCCGTCAGCCAACAAGATGAGTAGGCCTAACAAACAGCAAAAGCACTAGCCTATGTCAATCTACTATCCCCTATAGTACAAAAGGTAGACCTATTCTATTCTGTGTAAGAAATAAATATTAGTCTGGGACAGTTGTGGGATGAGATAGATCCCAAATTAATACAACCACATGGTACTAGGCTATAAGCGCGAATTGTCAATTAGCAGAAAACACTATCATCAAAAGTGACCGCAAATGCAATTATGCATGTAATGCTTTTATTATAAAAGGAGCATTTTTATGGTGAAAATTATCTTCCCCAAACTTGAAACTCACATGCTGCTTATATATGCCAGTTAGGCTCTACACCCCTTGTAAAGCAGATTCATGTGCTTAATTATATTAAGTTATTTGGCCACTTTAGTTGTGATACAAACCTCATTAAAACATATAGGCCTATGGGCTAGGCTACTTGAGTTGTGCGACTAGGATTCGAAAAAGTCACAAAAAAAGGTTTCTTATGCTGGGCATCATTCACAAGTGATAATATATAATTCACAAGTGATAGGCTAATATTGTCACCCATCAGACTATTGCTGATTTAATCTAGTCGTTACATATACTAAATAATATATGTTTGGTAGGCTACTAATGACGATCAACAGCATCAGAGCTTGGAGAAGCCTAATTACGGTGACTAAACGGTCACGTGGAATTTGACTACCTTCATTACTTGTGACCGCCGGTGTGGTGGTAATACAGTCACCGCAACAGCCCTAGTGATAATTGTGGTGTGGGTATGGATCCCTTACTTCTGAAGCACTGCCTGCCACTCTCCCAGTCTCTCTCCGATGGGGAAGCGGGCGATCATGCCGTGGATCTTAGCCCTCCATTCACTCATATAGTCCTCAATGTCAAACACAAAGGGCTGCTGGCCAAAGTTAGCATCCACAATCTCTCCTGGAGTCTGCAGGCCCACTGTGGGGTAAAGGTTGGGCTGTGGGTAAAGGGAGAGGTGTGAAAACACATTCCCCCTCTGGCCATAATAGGAAGAACTTGCCATTAATTTTGATCACTTGATAATTTGATGGCATGGCAACCGTGAATAATGTAGGACTTTTATATCATCACCACTAATGGAAGCAGCAAAGCTACCACTACTGATTGCAACAGAAGGCCTTGACATTGAACATGTCCACATTTCAGTGTAATACTCACAGGGAGATCTGTAAAGGCTACACCTGGAGAACAAACAGAGAGAAAAGTGTTAATGGACTGGAGGAAATTGAAAATGTTATCATCTGCAACCAAGTAAACAGAATCGTATAAATTGCCTGGGAACATTTCAAATTGTTGAAGCATATTTTAATTTCATATAACAATTAACTTGGATGTTTTTTACCCTGCACTGTTGGTGCGCAGTTCTCACCTAGACTGATGCCGTTCTTGGTGTAGAAACAGGTGTTGTTAATTAGGTTCACACAGCAGCCAATCACATCGCCTGTGGTGAAGGTTGGGCCATATGGTTGGCCAGTCCCTGAAGAACAGAAGGAGTGTCCGTCGTCGCCATGGTAACCATATGAGTGCTTGTCCCAACCTGGGATAGGAAACAAGGCAGAAGTGATTAGAGGAAATCTAGACCCATGGTATGAATATTAAATATTACACATTAACAAACTGGAGGAAACGACAAAGAAAATCAAGGCATATTGAACGAACACTTTCACATATCAAATCTAGCTAGTTTAATATGCATCAGGTCATGGATAGGGCAGTGCTACTCATACATTTGAGGGGAAGGAGTGAGATGGGTGACCCCAGTAGTGTGATGAGTAATATAATCCCCATAAAGACACTGTGACATGGGGTGGAGCTGAGCCTGACAAATGGTCTCTTTCGAATTAGGATATCCCTTGTCCTGTGTAGCGTGTGTAATACTATGGGTGGCCAGCGAGAGGCATCCGTCTCTGAATAGGAGCACTGACTGATGAGTCATACTCAAACAGAGCAGTACATATGATGTTTGTGCATGGTATCAATAGGGACGGGGAAGGAGAGTAGACTGTGTGCCGAGGGAGATGTGGATGGTAGATCTTCAAGTCAGTGCATGAGTTTGTGTGTGGCCTGTGTGTGTGTGTGTGCGCAGTGAGAGTATTGTCTGCTCAATCAGTGTCTGTCACCAACCAAAAAGTGAAAGCGGCACAGAGAAAGTAGGTTGTGTGTGAGAAATGTGAGGTATTAGATGAATCTGCGGAGCAGCGCTGACAGGGATATTGGTCCTAAAGCTGGGCTCAGTGTTCCCTACATGCTAATGAATTGGGCAGGGCTCCACTATGGGATCAGACACACAGAGGTCAACAGGGAATATTAAAACTATTCCAGCCAGAACCAGACCACACCCCCACACGGTCACAGAAATGTACTGAAGTCCATTGGCATATAATGTACTAGAAACCTAAATAAATATTCATAAACAATATGTTCATGCAACTCTCTCACACACACAGGCTGCCATTTCCACCATATTCCAACCATTGTGTAACAGAGATACATTTGAAGCACTCTGGGAGCTGGGAGAGAATAAACAGCAGTTGTAGTCAGCAAGAGCATGTAGAATTGGCTGGATGAGTCCAAAGCATTCCAAAGGCCTCCGGCGCCACGGAGAATCCAATAGGCAGGTGACACAGCCTGAGGCAGGGTTCATATTATTGGTCAGAGCAGCATGGAGGAATGATCTAATAGGCAGGGAATTGCATCAGTGCACAAGGGAAAACATACTGTAGCTCCCCATGTGCCAAAGTTAGCCCCTCGGCAGTAATATGCCAACCCTCTTCCAACCTGTCTTGTGTCCCCAGCAGCCACTGTACCAATCGGTGACATCTTCACGTGCATGAGGGTGGGGGAAAGGGCGAGAGAGAATTTGATGGAATTATGCAAGAACGTATTAAATCTACATGTACCTTTTGCTTAACCCCCATTGTCTGTTCAACTGGTGATGAAAGAAAGTGTGTTTGATTAACTAATTACTGCTGAGCAGTGGGCCAGGCCAGGCCAGGGTGCAGATGGCCCTGTATTCATGCAGTGATACCGCTCACATCTCCGCTCTGTGTTTGGTGGCAAAAACACTCATCTACTAGCCTGTTTGGTTAAATTCAATCCAATCTCATCAGGCCTTGGCATGAGTTTTTGCTTGGATGGGTTCATTCACTGTATCAGTTTGCTGCAGACCAATTTGTTATATGTTCTGACCATTCAAGAGTAGGCTTATATGTAACTCTATTGTAGAATTTATGGTTGAGGAAAATTCCATTTGGGCCCAGACTGTATACTGTATTGAAAATGAGATGGCCTTAAGCGGATTTCTTGAAATTAAATGGTCAACAATTACTTGTTAATTTCTCCCTTCCTCTTCAATGAATGTGAGCCAGCCACCCTGCCTGTGGCAGCTCCACTATCACCTGACCTTCATACATACACTGAAAGCTTTTATGTGGAGGAAAAAAGGTACTTGCTGGTATTTCACATGTTACATTTCATCCTCTCATTACTAATGGCTGAGCTCAAACAAGCCCAGGCATGTTCTGGAACAGCCAGACTCTGGGAGACATCACTACACATAGTTTCACTGTGACATGGAATCTAAATCCATCCAGGCACTCCAGAGGAAAGATGGTCAATCTGGAAACATAAATCTGGATGTAGATTACCATGGCACTCTAAAACGTAGCACACCACATGCAAAAGATTAACACCTTAAAACTGTGCCCCTCGAATAGTAAAAACTGAACCATGTGATGTGTTAAAAAAAACAAACATCTTGAATCACATCAGTCACTGCTGCAGTGATGGTGTGAGGAGATCCATCTGAAGATAACACTGTTTGGGTTCATTTTAGAGTTGTATTTTAAAAAACACATAGTAGTAGTAGTAGTAGTTGTCCACAATCTATTACAGTCGCACAACCAAAGCACACACTGACTATTACCCCTTGTCCTTCAATCCTAAACCAATCCAGCAGAGATTATAGGCAGGGCAGGGTTCTTGCTGTGAACCCTCTGACCTCCAAAACACACACTCATACCATACTGACTCACAGCCTTCCCTTCTGCCATCGCTCTACCTTCCCTTCTGCCATCGCTCTACCTGCCATCGCTCTACCTGCCATCGCTCTACCTTCCCTTCTGCCATCGCTCTACCTTCCCTTCTGCCATCGCTCTACCTTCCCTTCTGCCATCGCTCTACCTTCCCTTCTGCCATCGCTCTACCTTCCCTTCTGCCATCGCTCTACCTTCCCTTCTGCCATCGCTCTACCTTCCCTTCTGCCATCGCTCTACCTTCCCTTCTGCCATCGCTCTACCTTCCCTTCTGCCATCGCTCTACCTGCCATCGCTCTACCTGCCATCGCTCTACCTGCCATCGCTCTACCTGCCATCGCTCTACCTGCCATCGCTCTACCTGCCATCATACTCACCAGGCAGTCTGTTCATGTTGACCCCCTGGGCAGACAGACCAATCCCCATGTACCTGGAAACAACAACAGTGAGGTCAAAGGTCAGAGACATCATTAGCTTAGACAACATGAGTCAGTCTGATATGGGTCAATAGCTGGACTGATTCATCCTTTCAGACCCAAAGTTACTTTCCTTTATTTACTACTCTTTAGTTTCTCTACACGTTGCTCAACATGCCATTTTCCACTGAAGAAATAGAGATAGGCCTACAGTAATAGCTAACATGAGTAAACAGATCGTGGTGTAATAATTACAAGTTTGAGGTTAGACCATTAGGGATACTAACTATCAGCAAATACGTACCCATCCCTGCCCTTGCTGACAATCTTCACTTCGAAGTAGTAGATCCCACAGGCGGCTGGTATGGGATGAGTGGCACGCACAGACGCGGCATCCTTATGGTTCTTCCCATGGCCTACAGAAGGAGCAAAATGTTGTGTTGGAGTCAGTACAATACACCAAACATCCCACAACTCTGTCAATCTGAAAAGGTTGAGGCGTCTCTCCCCATGGACCCTGAAAAGCCTCAATCTGTACGAATTACGAAACCATTTCAAACCTCAATAATTTCCCTGTCAATCCTACCTCTATTTACAATAATATTCATGCAAATTCATACTTAAATCCTGTGACATGAAATCTTAGAGCGCTTCCAAGTACCCTCCATAGCTGTATACATGAATGCCAAACTAGTCAGAAACATGGAGTTCACTTAGCCTGGAACACTGGCAGCAAAGTAATGTCAGGGTCAGTATAGTGAGGCTGTCACAGTCTCGCCATTCCATCCAGCTCATAATTGTGACAGCTCCCAGGAGTAGCCTAGAGAGCTTACACAACCCCTGTGTGTGTGTGTGTGTGTGTGTGTGTGTGTGTGTGTGTGTGTGTGTGTGTGTGTGTGTGTGTGTGTGTGTGTGTGTGTGTGTGTGTGTGTGTGTGTGTGTGTGTGTGTGTGTGTGTGTGTGTGTGTGTGTGTGTGTGTGTGTGTGTGTGTGTGTGTGTGTGTGTTAGACTGTAAGCTATCCCTTTTTGCTGGTTGATAAAACAACACTTAAAGGCCAGTCACGGTGCTGCTGTGAAGTACACTACATGAGCAAAAGTATGTGGACACCTGCTCGTCAAATATCTCAATCCAAAATCACGGGCATTAATATGAAATAGGTCCCCCCTTTTGCTGCAACAGCCTCCACTCTTCTGGGAAGGCTTCCCACTAGATGTTGGGACATTGCTGGGGGGAATTGCTTCCGTTCAGCCACAAGAGCATTAGTGAGGTTGGGCACTGATGTTGGGAAATTAGGCCTGGCTCGCAGTTGACGTTCCAATTCATTCCGAAGGTGTTTGATGGGGTTGAGGTCAGGGTTCTGTGCAGGCCAGTCAAGTTCTTCCACACCGATCTCGATGTACCATTACTGTATGGACCTCGCTTCGTGCACGGGGGCATTATGCTGAAACCCGGAAAGGGCCCTCCCCCACTGTTGCCACAAAGTCAGAAGCACAGAATTGTCTAGAATGTCATTGTATGCTGTAGCGTTAAGACTTCCCTTCACTGGGACTAAGGGGCCTAGCTCGAATCATGAAAACAGCCCCAGACCATTATTCCCTCAACCATCAAACTTTACAGTTGGCACTATGCTTTGGGGCAGGTAACGTTCTCCTGGCATCCGCCAAACCCAGATTCGTATGTCAGACTGCCAGATGGTGAAGCGTGATTAATCACTACAGAAGGTGGCGAGCTTTACACCACTCCAGCCGACACTTGGCATTGCACATGGTGATTTTAGGCTTGTGTGCGGCTGCATGGCCATGGAAACCCATTTCATTAAGTTCCTGGCGAGAAGTTATTGTGCTGACGTTGCTTCCACAGGCAGTTTGGAACTTGGTAGTGAGTGTTGCAACCGAGGACAGACGTTTTTTTTTGCACTATGTGCTTCAGCACTCGGCGGGCCCGGTCTGTGACCTTGTGTGGCCAACCACTTCGCGGCTGAGCCGTTGTTGCTCCTAGAGGTTTCCACTTCACAATAACAGCACCTACAGTTGACCAGGGAAGCTCTACCAGGGCAGAAATTTGACGAACTGACTTGTTGGAAAGGTGGCATCCGATGACATTACCACATCGAAAGTCACAACTCTTCGATAAGGCCATTCTACTGGCAATGTTTGTGTGAGGAGATTTCATGGCTGTGTGCTCAAATTTTATACACCTGTCGGCAACGGGTGTGGCTGAAATAGCTTATCCACTCATTTGAAGGGGTGTCCACATACACTATATATACACAAAAGTATCTGTGGGCCGTGCCACACAGAACATGTCTATCTGTAAGAGGAGCTGTGCCTCTATACTGGATCTCTGTCTGTAACGCACGGCCATCTTCATTGCCATATTGTACAAATCCACTAATCAACCAGTCATGCATTACCACAGTCATTACAACTAATAGAGAAGCAGTGTATTTATAATCACTTTTAATTTCCGCAGCAACATTAATCACTTCTATTTTTATCCTTTCCATGAGGGCAATTCCACGGTAACAGAATTACGCTGAGACTCAGATTTTAAACTTCAATATGTATGCCAAACAAAACCCAATAATTTCAAAGTTAATTAAACCATACATACAACTCTATGAACAAGGACTACTTTGAACAATTTACACAGAAAAACAAAAGAACTGTGCAGATGCAAAGTTTGGTAACAGAATTGCGTTAAAATCTCCCTCAGTTTTTAATGCAACCATGTTTTCCAAAACCTCTTAAATATCTGCTCCGAATTAAGATTCAAATACGTCTGCATAAACAATGGGGTGTCAGATACAACATAACACATTCAGTTAAAAAAATCTGTTTTGGTTATTGAACTATAAGTGGATTTACACCCGGTAACAGAATTTGGGTAACGGAATTACTTAATGGGTCCCTGATCTGTACTACTCAGCAATGCATAACTATGAATTTGACTGTCATTGTATTCATTGTGCCGTATCTTGAATAGGTAAACAAAGGTCGAAATATACAATATCATTCTTTGCATATATGAGTATTATTCTACATACTGGCTTTTATTCTAAAGAGCTCCGCACCCAAACAAGACAAAATCTGGTTGGTCTGGACCAGACAAAATCTGAACCAATCATAGAGGTCTATATTTCAAAAGTTTGGACATCACAGAGTTCAGTACAATATATTATACTTTACTGTTCTTAACTGTACTCTACAATGCTTCACTGTACTTTGCTGTCCAAACTTGAAAACATAGACGTCTATGATTGGTTCAGATTTGGTCCAGTCACCAATATGGAACGTCTATGGACGTTGAAATCAAGGCCGGTCCAGCTCAAAAAACAATGTCAATCAAGGCCAGGTTGGACTGACCAAATTTCCACCACTTTCAACATGGATGTCTAATTTTGGTCGTTGCTCAGTGGGTGCAGCTCATGGGTAGGTGTCAGTAAGAGTCGGGAGAGGTAACATTAACTGGAGAGAGACAAGAGAGTGAGAGGCAGGGGTTGTCCAGACTTTTCACACTCTCGTTTCAACCACCAGACAACAGAAAGAGAAGAAAACCGTTATGAGCTGAAACATCACAGTATGCCAGTGGAAGGGACGACAATTGCAGGGGACCCAACTGTGGTTTGGTAACAGAATTAAGCATTTTAATCACTTAATAATCATTAAACTAATTAGTAGGTATACCTTTACTTGTTACTTATGTGAACTTTCATTATCCTCCCTCCTCATGAAATTAGAAGCACAAGGCAATATTTCTTAAACAAGGCAGAGAAATATCTCCAAAACTAAATATATGTGTTGATATTAAATTGGCAGGAGTCTTTACTTCAACATTATTGTGTTTTGATTCATTTACTTTTTCTGGTAAAATCTACTTTTCCTGTATACCACCCTTACCTTGTCACAACACGATTGGCTCAAACGTATTATGGAAAGAAATTCCACAAGCTAACTTTTAACAAGACACACCTGTTAATCGAAATGCATTCCAGGTGACTACCTAGTGAAGCTGGTTGAGAGAATGCCAAGAGTGTGTAAAGCAGTCATCAAGGCAAAGGGTGGCTACTTTGAAGACTAAAATATATTTTGATTTGTTTAACACTTTTTTTGGTTACTACATGAATCGATATGTGTTATTTCATATCTTTGATGTATTAACTATTATTATACAATGTAGAAAATAGTAAAAAATAAAGAAAAACCCTTGAATTAGTAAGTGTCCAAACTTTTGACAGGTACTGCATGTTGTCTAAGAGCCCGGTTCCATCTGTTAGAGCAGAAATCCAATCCATTACTCATGTAAAATGTTTAAGATGGAAACAGTTGAAAAATGTATCTATGCCTTCATTTCCCAGAAGTATAGACTCTTAGCTTTCATTTGACAACCAATTTGATATGCTCCTATGAACTTCACATTTTGGTGCTCATGGGTCCTTCTAGATGGAAATGACCATAACCAAAGCTCAGCAGGCCCACTCTATGACCAGACAAACACCCATAATAAATACAACACATGCACATACTTGCGTCTATAAATATCTCCAACTCACAGTCACACCACCACCTCAGCATACAGCACTCATCAGCTCAGCAGTGCCACAGTCCTGGGAGTGAGGCTCCCTCGCTGTCTCCGTCAATCTCACTCTCACACGCACACTTGCCATTGATTGTTATTTGTGTTATGTTTCTATACAAAAACATTTAAAATCAAATTGGATTTGTCACATACACAAGGTTTAGCAGATGTTATTGCGGGTGTTGCGAAATGCTTTGGTTTCTAGCTCCAACAGTGCAGTTTTATCTAACAATACACACAACCTAAAAGTAAAATAATGGAATATATAGATGTTATGATGAGCAATGTCGGAATGGCATTGCCTAAAATACAGTAGAATAGAATACAGTATATACATATGAGATGAGTAAAGCAGTATGTACTTTTTTTAAAAAGTGGCCAGTCTATGTATATGGGACAGCAGCCTCTAAGGTGCAGGGTTACGTAACCGGGTGAATCCCGCCTAGTGATGGCTGTTTAACAGTCTGATGGCCTTGAGATAAGCTGTTTTTCAGACTCTCAGTCCCAGCTTTGATGCACCTGTACTGACCTCGCCATCTGGATGATAGCGGGGTGAATAGGCAGTGGCTCGGGTGGTTGTTGTCCTTGATGAATCTTTTGGGCCTTTCTGTGACATTGGGTGCTGTAAATGTCCTGGCAAGTAGTTTGCCCCCAGTGAAGTGTTGGGCAGACCGCGCCACACTCTGGAGAGCCTTGTGGTTGCAGGCGGTGCAGTTGCCGTACCAGGCGCTGATACAGCCAAACAAGACTCTCTCGATTGTCCATCTGTAAAAGTTTGTGAGGGTTTTAGATACTAAGCCAAATTTCTTCAGCCTCCTGAACTTAAAAGTTTTCCACCTGCTCCACTGCGGTCCCGTCGATGTGGATAGGGACGTGCTCTCTCTGCTGTTTCCTGAAGTCCACGATCAGCTCCTTTGTTATTTCGATATTGAGTGAGCGGTTATTTTGCTGGCAACACACTCCCAGGGGCCTCACCTCCACTCTGTAGGCTCTCTCGTCATTGTTGGTATCGGGCCTACTACCGTTGTGTTGAGTTGGAGGCGTGCATGGTCATGCAGTCATGGGTGAACACGGAGTATAGGAGGGTGCTGAGCACCCTTGAGGGGCCCGTGTTGAAGATCAGCGAAGTGGAGATGTTGTTTCCTACCTTCACCACCTGGGGGCAGCCTGTCAGGAAGTCCAAGACCCAGTTGCACAGGACGGGGTTAAGACCCAGGGCCTCAAGCTTAATGATGAGCTTGGAGGGTACTATGGTGTTGAATGCTGAGCTATAGTCAATGAACAGCATTCTTACATAAATATTCCTCTTGTACAGATGTGATAGGGCAGTATGCAGTGTGATGGCATCGTCTGTGGATCTATTGGGGCAGTAAGCAAATTGAAGTGGGTCTAGGGTGTTAGGTGATATGATCCATAACTAGCCTCAAAGCACTTCATGATGACAGAAGTGAGTGCTACGAGGTGATAGTCATTTAGTTCAGTTACCTTTGCTTTCCTGGGTACAGGAACAATGGTGGACATCTTGAAGCAAGTGGGGACAGCAGACTGGAATAGGGAGAGATTGAATATGTCTGTAAACACTCCAGCCAGCTGATCTGTGCATGCTCTGAGGACGCGGCTAGGGATGCCATCTGGGACGGCAGCCTAGCGAAGCTTGATTGCTTAGAGGGAATAGCTAAACTGTTTGTATTCGGCCATATTCCCAGTCGCCTGGCCACAGTTAAATGCGGTGGTTCACGCTTTCACTTTTACACGAATGCTGCCATCTATTCACGGATTCTGGTTAGGAGGGATTTTAATAGTCACAGTGGGTACAACATCTCCTATACACTTCCTGATCAACTCAGTCACCGTATCCGTGTATTCGTCTATGTTATTCTAAGAGGCTATCTGGAACATAGCCCAGTCCGCGTGATCAAAACAATCTTGAAGCACAGATTCCGATTGGTCAGACCAGTGTTGAATAGTCCTTAGCACAGGTACTTCCTGTTTGAGTTTCTGCCTATAGGAAGGGAGGAGCAAAATGGAGTTGTGATTAGATTTGCCTAAGGGAGGGCCTTGTAGGCATTTTGAAAAGCTGAGTAGCAGTGGTCTAATGTTGTTTTCTCAGAGCGAGTGCTACAGTTAATGTGTTGGTAGAACCTCAAATTTGTGAAGTTATTTGAGGGCCGTCGTGGTATCAGCTTGAGGGGGAATATACACGGCTGTAACTATAACCGAAGATATTTATCTTGGGAGATAATACGATCGGCATTTGGTTGTGAGGAATTCTAGTTCAGGTGTTGTAACAATTACACCATGAGTGGTTAATCATGAAACATACACCCTCACCTTTCTTCTTCCAAGAGAGTTCTTTATTCCTTTCTGCGCAATATACTGAGAACCCAGCTGGCTTTATGGACAGAGACAGTATAGAGTATGCTACAATCCCTGATGTCTCTCCGGAAGGAGATTCTCACCCTGACCTTGTCTACTTTATTATCCAGAGACTGAATATTAGCGAGTAATATACTCTGAAGCGGTGGATGGTGTGCACGCCTCCTGAGTCGGACTAGAAGTCGACTCCGAATACCTCTTCTCCGCCGGTGGAATTTTGGTTCAGCCTCTGGAATCAGTTCAATTGCCCTGGGGGTACGATTAAAGGATCCAATTTGGGAAAGTCGTATTCCCGGTCGTAATGCTGGTGAGTTACCACCGATATCCAAAAGTTATTTCCGGCTGTATGTAATAACATAACAAATATTCTGGGCTAATAATGTAAGAAATAACACACACAAAAAAATAAAAAATACTGCAAAGGAGCTAGAAGCAGAGCTGCCCTATCTGTCGGCGCCATCTTGGATTTAGGCAAGAAAGAAGGGTGTTTTTTTTGCTGGCTATCCAACAAATCAGGAGAGGTAGCTTTTGGTTGCAATGTTGTGTAGCAGTCATATAAATCTAAGTACTTGGTTACAAAATGTGTTGTTAGAGCACAACACAAGCCTACTCAAACATTATAGGCTTCATAGCTGTTAAAATGTGCTCCATTTTGTTGCTTAGGGAAAAATATGATGTCCGTTTATAGAGCAAATGGTTTAGGTTTACTCTTCCATGTTTTTACTGGTTAGGCTAGATTTGTTTTGATACCGCTGATAGACTCTCTTTCCAAGGCTTCCAGTCCAGAGTCAAAAGATCTCCCTCATGGTCAAGGCAGTGGTTACCAGAAACATGTACAGCAGAACTACCCACGACAGACAAAAAAACATGCCTAAGGAAACTAATAAAAAAACAAATTAAATTATATAAATAAATATGCCAGTGTTAGCAAACACTGCATCACAGCTTCACATAGAGAGACTGGGGGGAAACCACAATCTAGTGATGTCACACAATCCGGTGATGTCACCTCCGACTGAACATGCATGATTGGTTCTTCAGAAGACAATAAACCCTCTCTCTGTGCAAACATTGCAATCAGCTTAAAGGAATCACAGGGCATGGTTAAAGAGTCAGCCATGTGTCCTATGGGCTCTATAATTACCCAATAGCACATGGCATGAAATATAGAATCCCTTCAGAAAGCACATACAGGCTAAATCACACAAAGAAGCAAGTACAAAGGCCAATCACTTACCATATGTGTCTATGGTACACTAATCTCATTCCTATACCACCACTTCATTAAACACACTGATGAATTACATACAACTCCCGTTCTGCCAGTCACATTCTGTTAAAGGTCCCCAAAGCACACATCCCCGGGTCGCTCCTCTTCTCAGTTCGCTGCAGCTAGCAACTGGAACAAACTGCAACAAACACTCAAACTGGAGAATTTTATCTCAATCTTTTCATTCAAAGACTCAATCATAGACACTCTTACTGACAGTTGGAGCTGCTTTGTGTGATGTATTGTTGTCTCTACTAGAGGTCGACCGATTATGATTTTTCAACACCGATACCGATTATTGGGGGCCCAAAAAAGCCGATACCAATTAATCCGCCAATTTTTACAAATGTATTTGTAATAAATTACAATTACAACAATACTGAATGAACACTTATTTTAACTTAATATAATACATCACTAAAATCAATTTAGCCTCAAATAAATAATGAAACATGTTCAATTTGGTTTAAATAATGCAAAAACAAAGGTGTTGGAGAAGAAAGTAAAAGCACAATATGTGCCATGTAAGAAAGCCAACATTTAAGTTCCTTGCTCAGAACATGAGAACATATGAAAGCTGGTGGTTCCTTTTTAACATCTTTAACATATTCTTTAACATATTCTTCAATATTCCCAGGTAAGAAGTTTTAGGTTGTAGTTATTATAGGACTATTTCTCTCTATACCATTTGTATTTCATTAACCTTTGACTATTGGATGTTCTTATAGGCACTTTAGTATTGCCAGTGTAAAAGTATAGCTTCCATCCCTCACCTCGCCGCTACCTGGGCTCGAGCCAGGAACACAACGACAACAGCCACCCTCGAAGCAGCATTACCCATGCAGAGCAAGGGGAACAACCACTCAAAGTCTCAGCGCGAGTGACGTTTGAAACTCTATGAGCACACACCCCGCTAACTAGCTAGCCATTTCACGTTGGTTACACCAGCCTAATCTCGGGAGTTGATAGGCTTGAAGTCATAAACAGCTGCTGGCAAACGCTGTTTGAATGAATGCTTACGAGCCTGCTGGTGCCTACCATCACCCAGTCAGACTGCTCTATCAAATCATAGACTTAGTTATAACATGATAACACACAAAAAACCTTCAATGTTCTGTCATAATTACGTAGAATTCTTGAAAATTAGGCGGCCCAAACTGTTGCATATACTCCGACTCTGCGTGCAATGAACGCAAGAGAAGTGACACAATTTCACCTGGTTAATATTGCCTGCTAACCTGGATTTCTTTTAGTTAAATATGCAGGTTTAAAAATATATACTTCTGTGTATTGATTTTAAGAAAGGCATTGATGTTTATGGTTAGGTACACATTGGAGTAACGATAGTTCTTTTTCACGAATATGCACCGCATCGATTATATGCAACGCAGGACACACTAGATAAACTAGTAATAATCAACCATGTGTAGTTAACTAGTGATTATGATTGATTGATTGTTTTTTATAAGATAAGTTTAATGCTAGCTAGCAACTTACCTTGGCTTCTTACTGCATTCGCGTAACAGGCAGTCTCCTCGTGGAGTGCAATGAGAGGCCAGTGGTTAGTGTTGACCTAGTTAACTGTAAGGTTGCAAGATTGAATCCCCCGAGCTGACAAAGTAAAAATATGTCGTTCTGCCCCTGAGCGAGGCAGTTAACCTACCGTTCTTAGGCCGTCCTTGAAAATAAGAATGTGTTCTTAACTGACTTACCTAGTTAAATAAAGATTAAATAAAAGGTGTAAAGAAATACATTTTAAAAAATTGGCCAAATCAGTGTCCAAAAATACATTTTTCCGATTGTTATGGAAACATGAAATCGGCCCTAATCAATCGGCCATTCCGATTCATCGGTCGACCTCTAGTCTCTACCTTCTTGACCATTGTGCTGTTGACTGTGCCCAATAATGTTTGCACCACGTCTTGTGCTGCTACCATGTTGTTATGTTGTTTTGCTACCATGCTGTGTTGTCATGTGTTGCTGCCTTGTTGTCTTAGGTTTCTCTTTATGTAGTGTTGTCTCTTGTTGTGATGTGTGTTTTGTCCTATATTTATATTGTATTCTTTTTATCCCCGACCTCCATCCCCGCAGGCCTTTTGGTAGGCCGTCATTGTAAATAAGAATTTGTTATTAAATTACTTGCCAAGTTAAATAAAAATAAATTAAATAAGACAATCAAGTAGCCTAGGCTACCTGCTCTTTAGTTAATCAGGCAAGCTGATGCTGTTTTCTAAAAACAAAATGACCAATGATGAGCAGAGTTGACTAAAGATAGTAGACTAAAGATGGCCCTACTTTAATCAACAATTGATAACTACCTTAAAATGTACGCCTTTCTTGTTTTCGTCCATTGACAGAGATAAAACTGACCACAGAATTCTTACACAATGTAGGCTACATACAACGCTTTCATAGGCCAGATCCTGAGATATAGCCTCCCACACGTTCCCAACTCCACCATGTATTCAACAGAACATAGGCCTTGGCCTAACCATGGCCAAAAAGGAAACTGGTACACTGGTCAAAATAGCATCAAAATCACCAGGGTAAAGAAAAGTAACAGAAACTGACAACTCGGCAGAGGAATAAAACAAACATAAAATGCCTATCCAATATTGAAAAGTTCTTCACAAAACACAGTGGCTTCTGGGGGGAGGGCAAATCCACTGTGACGGAATTACGCTTGGACTTTTTACTTAAAGTATGCCAAACAAACATGTAGTTCAATAACCAAAATTCCTTATTTTTTAACTCAAGGTGTCATAGCTGACACCCGATTCTTTCTGCAGACATGTTTTAATCATAATTCGGAGCCGATATTTAAGAGGTTTTTATTTATTTTTCAAATGTGGTCGCATAAAACAGACTGGGGAGGGGAGGGAGATTACCATAATTCTGTTACAAAACTTTGCATCTGCACAGTTCTTCCAATAAATGTGTTTTTGTGACATGTTCTTTGTAAATTGTAGTCCTTAGGCATAGAATTTGGTGGTTTGTTAAACATCAAAATCAAATGGTGAAGTGGATTTACATCTGGTAACGAAATTACGGAAATGGAATTACAACATACGTCCCGGAGCAGTACTATACAGAAATGCATAATTATAGATATGAATATCATTCTCTTCATAGTGATGTATCCTGAATAGGTACACAAAAAGGTATAAATATGCAATATCCTTTTTTCACATAAGTGCGTATTATTCTACACACTGGCCCCCAAACAAGAACAATTTTGGTTAGTCCGGACCAGACTAAATCTGAAACAAATCATAGATGACTATTTTTCACAAGTTTGGACATCACAGTAGAGCATAGTACAGTAGATACAGTATGTACAGTACAATAAAGTAAATTATACTGTACTCGTGTGCTCTACTGTACTTAACTCTACTTTTCATAACTTAACTGTACTGTGCTGTTCTCGATTGTACTGTTCAAATTTGTGAGAAAAAACAAATAATTCAGCCAAAACTAAATAGAAGTGTTGATATTAGATGTCGACCGATTAACCGGAATGGCCGATTAATTAGGGCTGATTTCAAGTTTTCATAACAATCAGAAATCTGTATTTTTGGGCGCCGATTTGCTGATGCTTTCAAAAAAAAATGTTTAGACCTTTATTTAACCAGGCAAGTAAGTTAAGAACACATTCTTATTTTCAATGACGGCCTAGGAATGGTGGGTTAACTGCCTCGTTCAGGGGCAGAACGACAGATTTTCACCTTGTCAGCTCGGGGGATCCAATCTTGCAACCTTACAATTAACTAGTCCAACGCAATAACGACCTGCCTCTCTCTCATTGCACTCCACAAGGAGACTGCCTGTTACGCGAATGTAGTAAGCCAAGGTAAGTTGCTAGCTAGCATTAAACTTATCTTACAAAAAACTATCAATCATAATCACAAGTTAACTACACATGGTTGATGATATTACTAGATATTATCTAGCGTGTCCTGTGTTGCATATAATCTGACTGAGCATACAAGTATCTGACTGAGCGGTGGTAGGCAGAAGCAGGCGTGTAAACATTAATTCAAACAGCACATTCGTGCATTTTGCCAGCAGCTCTTCCTTGTGCGTCAAGCATTGCGCTGTTTATGACTTAAAGCCTATCAACTCCCGAGATGAGGCTGGTGTAACCGAAGTGAAATAGCTAGCTAGTTAGTGCGCGCTAATAGAGTTTCAAACGTCACTCGCTCCGAGCCTTCTAGTAGTTGTTCCCCTTGCTCTGCATGAGTAACGCTGCTTCGATGGTTGCCGTTGTCGTTGTGTTGCTGGTTCGAACCCAGGGAGGAGCGAGGAGAGGGACGGAAGATATACTGTTACACTGGCAATACTAAAGTGCCTATAAGAACATCTAATAGTCAAAGTTAATGAAATACAAATGGTATAGAGGGAAATAGTCCTATAATATCTACAACCTAAAACTTCTTACCTGGGATTATTGAAAATTCATGTTAAAAGGAACCACCAGCTTTCATATGTTCTCATGTTCTGAGCAAGGAACTGAAACATTAGCTTTCTTACATAGCACATATTGCACTTTTACTTTCCAACACTTTTGTTTTTGCATTATTTAAAATAAATTGAACATGTTTCATCATTTACTTGAGGCTAAATTGATTTTATTGATGTATTATATGAAGTTAAAATAAGTGTTTATTCAGAATTGTTGTAATTGTCATTATTACAACTCATTTTTAAATTTTTTATAAATTGTCCGATTAATCGGTATCGGCTTTTTTGGGCCTCCAATAATCGGTATCGGCGTTGAAAAATCATAGTCGCTCGACCTCTAGTTGATATTAATTAGCAGGGGTCTTTACTGCAACAGTATTGTGTTTGGATTTTAAGACTGTTTCTGGTAGATGTTGTCTAAGACTTTTCCATCTGTTTGACCACAAATCAAAGCCTTTGCTTATTCCTAATTTTTAGGATGGAAAAATTGTTGGAAAAACACACACACACACACACACACACACACACACACACACACACACACACACACACACACACACACACACACACACACACACACAAACAAACTCATTTCTCAACCACTCCACAAATTTCTTGTTAACAAACTATAGTTTTGGCAAGTCGGTTACGACATATACTTTGTGTATGACAAGTAATTTGTATAACAATTGTTTTCAGACAGATTATTTCACTGTTTCACAATTCCAGTGGATCAGAAGTTTACATACACTAAATTGACTGTGCCTTTAAACAGCTTTGAAAAATCCAGAAAATTGTGTCATCGCTTTAGAAGCTTCTGATAGGCTAATTGACATAATTTGAGTCAATTGGAGGTGTACCTGTGGATGTATTTCAAGGCCTAGCTTCAAAATCAGTCCCTCTGTTGACATCATGGGAAAATCAAAAGAAATCAGCAAAGACCTCAGAAAATAAATTGTAGACCTCCACAGTCTGGTTCATCCTTGGGAGCAATGTCCAAATGCCTGAAGGTACCACGTTTATCTGTACAAACAATAGTACGCAAGTATAAACACCATGGGACCACGCAGCCATCATACCGTTCAGGAAGGAGACTAATTCTGTCTCCAAGAGATGTACGTACTTTGGTGCGAAAAGTGCAAATCAATCCCAGAAAAACAGCAAAGGACCTTGTGAAAATGCTGAAGGAAACAAGTGCAAAATATCTATACCCACAGTAAAACGATTACAATATCGACATAAACTAAAAAGACGGCTCAGCAAGGAAGAAGCCAATGCTCCAATACCGCCATAAAAAAAGGCAGACTACGGTTTGCAACTGCACATGGGGACAAAGATCGTTGTTTTTGGAGTAATGTCCTCTGGTCTGATGAAACAAAAATAGAACTGTTTGGCCATAATGACCATCGATATGTTTGTGGGAAAAAGGGGGAGGCTTGCAAGCCGAAGAACACCATCCCAACAATGAAGCACGGGGGTGGCAGCGTCATGTTGTGGGGGTGCTTTGCTGCAGGAGGGACTGGTGCACTTCACAAAATAGATGGCACCATGAGGGTGGAAAATTATGAGATGTTGCTTCAATATATCCACAAGACATCAATCAGGAAGTTAAAGCTCGGTCGCAAATGAGTCTTCCAAATGGACAATGACCCCAAGCACACTTCCAAAGTTGTTGCAAAATGGCTTAAGGACAACAAAATCAAGGTATTGGAGTGGCCATCACAAAGCCCTGACCTCAATCCTATAGAAAATGTGTGGGCAGAACTGAAAAAGTGTGTGCGAGCAAGGAGGCCTTACAAACCTGACTCCGTTACACCAGCTCAGTCAGGAGGAATGGGCCAAAATTCACCCAACTTATTGTGGGAAGCTTGTGGAAAGCTACCCGAAACATTTGACCCAAGTTAAACAATTTAATGCTACCAAATATGAATTGAGTGTATGTAAACTTCTGACCCACTGGGAATGTGATGAATGAAATAAAAGCTGAAATAAATCCCTCTCTCTACTATTATTCTGGCATTTCACATTCTTAAAATAAAGTGGTGATCCTAACTGACCTAAAACAGGGAATTTTTACTATGATTAAATGTCACGAATTGTGAAAAACTGAGTTTAAATGTGTACGTAAGGTGTGCGTAAACTGCCGACTTCAACTGTATGTATGTATGTATGTATGTATGTATGTATGTATGTATGTATGTACAGTGCCTTGCGAAAGTAGTCGGCCCCCTTGAACTTTGCGACCTTTTGCCACATTTCAGGCTTCAAACAAAGATATAAAACTGTATTATTTTGTGAAGAATCAACAACAAGTGGGACACAATCATGAAGTGGAACGACATTTATTGGATATTTCAAACTTTTTTAAACAAATCAAAAACTGAAAAATTGGGCGTGCAAAGTTATTCAGCCCCCTTAAGTTAATACTTTGTAGCGCCACCTTTTGCTGCGATTACAGCTGTAAGTCGCTTGGGGTATGTCTATCAGTTTTGCACATCGAAAGACTGAAATTTTTTCCCATTCCTCCTTGCAAAACAGCTTGAGTTCAGTGAGGTTGGATGGAGAGCATTTGTGAACAGCAGTTTTCAGTTCTTTCCACAGATTCTCGATTGGATTCAGGTCTGGGCTTTGACTTGGCCATTCTAACACCTGGATATGTTTATTTTTGAACAATTCCATTGTAGATTTTGCTTTATGTTCTGGATCATTGTCTTGGAAGACAAATCTCCGTCCCAGTCTCAGGTCTTCTTCCAGAATGGTCCTGTATTTGGCTCCATCCCATCTTCCCATCAAGTTTAACCATCTTCCCTGTCCCTGCTGAAGAAAAGCAGGCCCAAACCATGATGCTGCCACCACCATGTTTGACAGTGGGGATGGTGTGTTCAGGGTGATGAGCTGTGTTGCTTTTACGCCAAACATAACGTTTTGCATTGTTGCCAAAAAGTTCAATTTTGGTTTCATCTGACCAGAGCACCTTCTTCCACATGTTTGGTGTGTCTCCCAGGTGGCTTGTGGCAAACTTTAAACAACACTTTTTATGGATATCTTTAAGAAATGGCTTTCTTGCCACTCTTCCATAAAGGCCAGATTTGTGCAATATACAACTGGTTGTTGTCCTATGGACAGAGTCTCCCACCTCAGCTGTAGATCTCTGCAGTTCATCCAGAGTGATCATGGGCCTCTTGGCTGCATCTCTGATCAGTCTTCTCCTTGTATGAGCTGAAAGTTTAGAGGGACGGGCCAGGTCTTGGTAGATTTGCAGTGGTCTGATACTCCTTCCATTTCAATATTATCGCTTGCACAGTGCTCCTTGGGATGTTTAAAGCTTGAGAAATCTTTTTGTATCCAAATCCGGCTTTAAACTTCTTCACAACAGTATCTCGGACCTGCCTGGTGTGTTCCTTGTTCTTCATGATGCTCTCTGCGCTTTTAACGGACCTCTGAGACTATCACAGTGCAGGTGCATTTATACGGAGACTTGATTACACACAGGTGGATTGTATTTATCATCATTAGTCATTTAGGTCAACATTGGATCATTCAGAGATCCTCACTGAACTTCTGGAGAGTTTGCTGCACTGAAAGTAAAGGGGCTGAATAATTTTGCACGCCCAATTTTTCAGTTTTTGATTTGTTAAAAAAGTTTGAAATATCCAATAAATGTCGTTCCACTTCATGATTGTGTCCCACTTGTTGTTGATTCTTCACAAAAAAATACAGTTTTATATCTTTATGTTTGAAGCCTGAAATGTGGCAAAAGGTCGCAAAGTTCAAGGGGGCCGAATACTTTCGCAAGGCACTGTGTGTATGTATGTATGTATGTATGTATGTATGTATGTATGTATGTATGTATGTATGTATGTATGTATGTATGTATGTATGTATGTATGTATGTATGTATGTATGTATGTATGTATGTATGTATGTATGTATATACACACACAGTGCCTTGCGAAAGTATTCGGCCCCCTTGAACTTTGCGAACTTTATATATATCTCACACACGCGCCTTAATCTCTCAAAAATATAAGGGGAAAAAATAATTTGACAGGCATAACTTCACATTGGCTCTCATGGGTCCTTTTAAGATATGCGGGGGTAACAAGCCTATAACTTTAGATGCCTTGAGAAACAACATCATTTCCCCACATCCGACTGTACTGTAGTCCCACAATCCCTTCACACGTCCACCCATGTAAAACAGCCTAAATAACAAAACACAGTTTTTTTGAGCCACTATCAACTAATGGGATTTTACCAGTCACGAATTATCATGAAATCCTTATTACTTTCAAGACCAGACAAAAACAGACCAAAGCAGTGTACCTAGACCTAAATCCAGCACCCCCACCACAGCCACCTAATGCGTGTCCAATCCCTTTAAGAGAATTGCACAAGTAGGCTACTCTTTCTGTAGATTCAAGAGGTAGGCCTATGTTAATACCGGGGCCTTATACTGACCTTACAATTGTCTCTCAATGAGGTGTGATTTTGTTTCCTTTATATTCAAATGTAAAATAGGAGGTGCTTATATTTGTTCTGTTTTACTGCATGTACAAGTGGGTAACCTGTATGAGTGAGAGGTGTGAAATGGAAAGTGGGGTCATGGCCAGGGATCAGCCATTATTGACCACAACACTGGAGCAATTAGGGTTAAGTGCCTTGCTCAAGGGCAGATCAACAGAGTTTTGCCCTTGTCGGGCACAGGGATTCAAACTAGCAACCATTCAGTTACTGGCCCAACGTGCTAACGGCTAGGCTAACTACAGAGACTGTGGACCTATAATAACTCAGTCTGATGATTCATAGCACTGTTGTGGGATTAGATTTGACAGTTGACTAAACATGTAGAACGATGTTAGACACTTTCTATGATTACACAACAAGCATTATCCCAGCTAACAATTCTAGGGAGAGAGAACGTTTTTGTAATGTTACCCGTGATGTTTGAGTGTCCAGTTTTCTGAGGGGTAAGAGAATATTCCATCAACGTCGCAAACATACAATGGACAAAGTTGCCATATTCTTAGAATATATATGATATTAATGTTCTCGACACATTTCATGCAAGAACATTGCTGTGCATCAGTTGTCAGTACTTTGCCTGATGGTCCCAAAGAAACGTTCTCCCTCCCAAAAACATTGTTCATCATTACACATCACACCTTGTTACTGTTGCCAAGCCCATTAAGGCCCTGATTGGTGAACCCCTGATCCATTCACAGCTCCTTTTGTCTGTTGACAAGGTCAGGGATGCTCTCACACACAGCGCTTTTAACATAGTGTTTTTAACATTAATGATTACATTATGCATGTTCATTTACACAGCAATAATAATTGAACATGTCTACAACTGAAATTTGAACTCAACCTCTTGGTTCATGGAATTCAGATCTTCCTGTTATGCCACCATGTCAGTGTCAGTTAATTTGACCATCCTCTCACTGATTTGATTGACTTATTTCTACAATTGAAGAGCTTTCTGTATAGTTGTCCAATGTTGGTGGGGCGTGTTAACCTGCTTTTAATGATACTCCTGAATCACTATGATCAATAAAAGTTTATCTTGAGTGTACTTTTAACAGAGCTGAGATTTACAAAGTGCATTAACTATATTGCTTACACCTTTCAAGTCATTTCAGATCTACACAAGTGCCTAGGGAGGAGGGTTTAGAGTTTCTTCTGGACAAGGCCTAACTATACTTGCACAATAAATACATGGCCTAGAAATATCCGTTATTGGTGCAGTGGTTAGAATGTTCGTCATTAGTGCTGGAGGCCTGGCTTCGAGACTTGCTCGGCGAGTCACCCCGATTTATTTGTGACTCTGCGTTAGTGTTATAAAAGACAATATGTTCAGCATTGTATGCATTTATCAGACATTTATTGGATATTTTACAATAGACCATTGCCGAAATACTGATCAACATGAACACTCATTATAAATAAAGGTGAGAAATAAATGGTGAGATATCATTTGACATTAAAAAAAGAGGAATTGAGCCATAAGCCTAATATAGGCACCTACAGTCTGCACGACACATTGATTCGTAAAATGTGTAACACTACACTCCCATCCTAAAGCTTGAAAAAACAACAATACAAAGTAACACAATGTGATATTGTTTCACGTAAAAGGGAATTACTTAGGCTTTAAGAAATACAACCAACTACAGAGATTGATGGGGGAGGGGAGCGGGAGAGGAGGGGGACCCATGTATCCAGCTTCAATCAAGCAGGCTTCAGTAACCCCCAAGATTGAAGCTGGAGACAAATCCAGCTATGGCCACCTCCTTGTCAGGCCTTTCACACGGGGCAGATAGGGGTCCTGGGATGGACAGCTTGCACAGCTTCCCCACATACGGCGCTGGATCATGGGTGACCTCGTTGAAGAGGAGATCCAGGAGCCTGTCTACGTAGCCTGTAATGTTTTTGAAAAGGGAAATGTTTAATTTCCTTTTACTTACTGTTCTGAGTTAATGCTATCAATTCATTGATGTAGTGATCTACTCATTCTAGTTTTTGAAGTACTCAATTTGAAATATGCAATATTTGGTCATGAACTGTTTTGTGAAACTTTTCAATGTTTGTATTTGGAATTTTTGTGTGCCTGAAATGCTCAATTGATGCAGATTTGAAATTAATAACTATGACTTACAGTATGTTGGGTTTGTCTTCACAGCATATCCCCCCTTCTTTGCCTTGGGAAAGCTGATTTTGTATCACAGCATTCCTGCTGTGGTGGTTGCCTGGGAAGCTGTGCAGACTAGAGGTCGACCGATTAATCGGAATGGCCGATTAATTAGGGCCAATTTCAAGTTTCCATAACAATCGGAAATCGGTATTTTTGGACACCGATTTGACCGTTTTTTTAAATATATATTTTTTTACACCTTTATTTAACTAGATAAGTCAGTTAAGAACACATTCTTATTTTCAATGACGGCCTAGGAACGGTGGGTGAACTGCCTTGTTCAGGGGAAGAACGACAGATTTTTACCTTGTCAGCTCAGTGATTCAATCTTGCAACCTTACGGTTAACTAGTCCAACGCCCTAACCACCTGCCTCTCATTGCACTCCATGAGGAGCCTGCCTGTTACGCGAACACAGTAAGAAGCCAAGGTAAGTTGCTAGCTAGCATTAAACTTATCTTGTAAAAAAACAATCAATCATAATCACTAGTTATAACTACACATGGTTGATGATATTACTAGTTTATCTAGAGTGTCTGGCGTTGCATATAATCGATGCGGTGCGCATTCGAGAAAAAGGACTGTCGTTGCTCCAACGTGTACCTAACCATAAACATCAATGCCTTTCTTAAAATCAATATACAAGTATATATTTTTAAACCTGCATATTTAGCTAAAAGAAAGGTTAGCAGGCAATATTAACCAGGTGAAATGGCTTGCTAGTTAGCGGGGTGCACGCTCATAGCGTTTCAAATGTCACTCAGACTTGGAGTGGTTGTTCCCCTTGCTCTGCATGGGTAACGCTGCTTCGAGGGTGGTTGTTGTCGATGTGTTCCTGGTTCGAGCCCAGGTAGCGGTGAGGGACGGAAGCTATACTGTTACACTGGCAATACTAAAGTGCCTATAAGAACATCCAATAGTCAAAGGTACAGTGGGGCAAAAAAGTATTTAGTCAGACACCAATTGTGCAAGTTCTTCAAGGCCACTCCAGGACCTTGAAAGGCTTCTTTCAAGGTCCTGGAAGCCACTCCTTCGTTGCCGGGGGGGGGGGGGGGTGTTTGGGATCATTGTCATGCTGAACGACCCAGCCACGTTTCATCTTCAATGCCCTTGCTGATGGAAGGAGGTTGTCACTCAAAATCTCACGATACATGGATCAGTCGTCATGGTCCCTTTGCAGAAAAACAGCCCCAAAGCATGATGTTTCCACCCCCATGCTTCACAGTAGGTATGGTGTACTTTGGATGCAACTCAGCATTCTTGGTCCTCCAAACACGACGAGTTGAGTTTTTACCAAAAAGTTATATTTTGGTTTCATCTGACCATATGACATTCTCCCAATCTTCTTCTGGATCATCCAAATGCTCTCTAGCAAACTTCAGACGGGCCTGGACATGTACTGGCTTAAGCAGGGGGACACGTCTTGCACTGCAGGATTTGAGTCCCTGGCGGCGTAGTGTGTTACTGATGGTAGGCTTTGTTACTTTGGTCCCAGCTCTCTGCAGGTCATTCACTAGGTCTCCCCGTGTGGTTCTGGGATTTTTGCTCACCGTTCTTGTGATCATTTTGACCCCACGGGGTGAGATCTTGCGTGGAGCCCCAGATCGAGGGAGATTATCAGTGGTCTTGTATGTCTTCCATTTCCTAATAATTGCTCCCACAGTTGATTTCTTCAAACCAAGCTGCTTACCTATTGCAGATTCAGTCTTCCCAGCCTGGTGCAGGTCTACAATTTTGTTTCTGGTGTCCTTTGACAGCTCTTTGGTCTTGGCCATAGTGGAGTTTGGAGTGTGGCTGTTTGAGGTTGTGGACAGGTGTATTTTATACTGATAACATGTTCAAACAGGTGCCATTAATACAGGTAATGAGTGGAAGACAGAGGAGCCTCTTAAAGAAGAAGTTACAGGTCTGTGAGAGCCAGAAATCTTGCTTGTTTGTAGGTGACCAAATACTTATTTCCCACCATATTTTGCAAATAAATTCATAAAAAATCCTACAATGTGATTTTCTGGATTTTTTTTCTCATTTTGTCTGTCATAGTTTAAGTGTACCTATGATGAAAATTACAGGCCTCTCATCTTTTTAAGTGGGAGAACTTGCACAATTGGTGGCTGACTAAATACTTTTTTTGCCCCACTGTATATGAAATACAAATGGTATAGAGGGAAATAGTCCTATAATAACTACAACCTAAAACTTCTTACCTGGGAATATTGAAGACTCATGTTAAAAAGGAACCACCAGCTTTCATATGTTCTGATCAAGGAACTTAAATGTAAGCTTTCTTACATGGCACATATTGCACTTTTACTTTATTCTCCAACACCTTTGTTTTTGCATTACTTAAACCAAATTGAACATGTTTCATTATTTATTTGAGGCTAAATTGATTTTATTGATGTATTATATTAAGTTAAAAGTGTTCATTCAGTATTGTTGTAATTGTCATTATTACAACTAAAAAATAATAATAAAATAGTCTGATTAAGCGGTATCGGCTTTTTTGGTCCTCCAATAATCGGTATCAGCGATGAAAAATCATTATCGGTCGACCTCTCGTGCAGACAGAGTAAAATGTCTATCCTTCCAGCTTGATGATAGTGTAAAGACAAAAGGAGATGGAAAGTTAAATAACCCCCAAAAAAAGAGATTAGCTCCAATGACACAAGCTACATCAACCGTAAGACAACAACCCACACAATGGAATGGTAAAATATGATTTTCAGGACTCAATGACAAATACTAGATACACCACAACTCCTTTTGTGAACAATATTCCTTCGTGCCAGCTGTGTGCTGGCAGTTCTCTGACTTAATGTAGGGGGCTTAGAGATGGAAGAACAAAAACCATATAGTGATTATCAGGTGTTACAGAAAATATATTGTTCACAAGTCAAAGAAGCCAACAGTTGCATTATCTAATGCTAGCCCCGCGATCGCCCAAAATGTTGGCTACCGTATCAGACTTATTAAACTCTGATACTTACATTATGGTCAGCGCTTGCAAGATCCCCTGTCAATAATGGTACAGCATCCATCTTCAGGATTAGCATCCTGGCAAGACCCATCGAATGTTCTCCTCAATTGATAAAGCAACTTTACTTGAAATGTGCACTGCGCACGCATGACATGATCGTAATTTTCGGTGCAGCCTGTCCACCCGAAATTAAAAGGTTAATTTTACACTATGGCATCCAGTCACACAGCTTGCTAGCTAACATTCACACCACAGATTAAAGGTTACCAGTATCTTTGATAGTATGTTCTGCTTGATCTAGTTTACAGTTTTGTAAACAAAGTTAAAGTAATGCGTAGGCGCACATGTGATGAAGGTTTTAAGGCGATAAATATTTAAAATGACAAGACACTACCATTGGTGTATAACATTTCCGGCTTTATGTGACGTTGGTAGAGGCCCGATGAAAATCCGTGGTAATGCCTGCCTCCTGAATGCAAGTGTTTGACATGGGGGGAGGGGACCAGTAACTTTATTATCAAATTTTATTCATGTACCAGCAACAGTAATTTTTAATACTTGGGCCACCCTACTTGGAACTGGTTTCATCCAAATATCAAATTGAATGAAAACCCTGATTACCACTATTCGGGACCTTAAATATCTTATGTTCTGAGAACATGGCACCACGTTCCATGCATGTTTGGGAGTTGATTGAACCCACAGAACTGGACACGTGAATGTTCTTGCAACATTCCCATGAAACGTGTATAGAACATTAATGTGCTGAGTTCTGAGAACATGGTAACCACATTCTGGGAAAATTATATTTCACATTAAGGGAATGGTCTCTTGGAAACATTCCTTGTTAGCTGGGAGTAGCATGACGACGTCTAGCTAGATGGATAGCTGTCAAGTCCTATTTTGATTTTGTGCAGAATAGTTAAATAACTATCTGAACCAATTGTATGTGTTACACCCCTCCCTTGGGCTATGGTCTGCATCCCAACAAGTTGTTTATGGTCAAATATGTCAAACTACCCGCATAAATACCATCTGATCTATGTGCAGATATTTTACGCACAACAAATGCGTCAAGGCCTCCTCCCTTGCAGCAAAGTGTAGCTGCTGGCTGAGTTTGAAATGGCAGACGCTGTTGTTGTTCTTTTGTGCATAAAGGACTCAATGGAATCCTTATAGCGTAATGCTCACCAACTGGTTCCAGAATTAATAATGATTCAGAATTATATTCCAACAGAACGTTTCCATGAACTAGCAAGCTAACAAAATGCAATATTTCCCTGTTCTGGACTGTCTGGTGCTCATTTGATCACAAAATACAAGCAAATTGTTAACGACTAGTCGTGGGTTATGGCAACTGTGTGAAGGATAATTGTTTTTATATTAGCTAACGCCAGGGTTAAGTATTAGCTAGCCAGTACATTTACATTGTTAGCTAGCTACTTATTTATAACGTTACAACTAAGTAGCTAATATTTAGCTACTGTATTGGGCTAACAACGATGGTGTGCAATTAGCATTATCTTGCATAACATAACGTTAGTTAGCTAGCTGTCATTAGCTAGTTAGCCAGCTAACATTAGCTCGCTTACTAGCCAAGTTTGCTAGCGAGCTAACTGTGCGTCGCTTGTTATTACTAACAGTAAATTGTGGTATTGCTAGCTAGGTAAAATGTCGATTATCGTGATCAAATAGGGGTAACCAAGTTATGGTAAAGCAAAAATAAAACTAACGTTAAACAAAGAGACCGTGGAGTTGAACGTTAGTGAAATAAATGGATATGCTTCAATACTGTCATGGTTAGCGAGTTCACTGTCAACCATTTGGGCATTCCGCTCTCCTCTGAAACAAAGCAGAGAGAGGTAGAGGCAGCTCAAACTAGATCGGGGAGATTGCATACAGACTCGACGCAAACCCTCCGGAGTGTCTTAAGTAAATGACAGACATTGGGGTACGAAATGTTATACTAGTTGTCACATCTGTATACCTTTGTAATGTACCCGCAGATTGTTCTGCGAGAGTCCGATGTAGCTGTATTTATCCTTGGGGCTCCAAGATCGGGGTAAGGGGGTCTCTTCCTCATTCACGGCCGGGTAGAGCCGCTTCAATCGCTCATTTAGCTCGTGCTCTTGGTAATTAAAAGCAGGATCTCCCAACAGCATGCTCCCCGCTCCAAGCTCTGCCATTTTCGGCTAAAGATGTTTTATTTTTGCTTGTTTTCTACTCTCCTATATCAATCCGCTGACACAGGGAGAGAGAAACACTGAGATAGACAGAGATGATAGCAATGGTGTGATATCCACGGATAACCAAAGCTCTCTACAGTAGCACTGACAGTGGAGTGTGGGTACTGTAGTTTAATACAGGACTATCCACTAGCAAGATTTTCAGAATCGACTACAGAACCCCCGCTCTCCCCTCTTTGGTCTATTTTTTCCGCTTGAGTCCGTGAAGAGGAAGCTAGGAAATGTAGTTTGAGTGGTTGTATGCGGTCAAGACATGTTGAGCTCCCCAGTCTTATCATAGCAGATAATGAGACATTTTTTTAATTGAAATTCCTCATTAATATTTACATACTGGCATACATTCAGTACGTGTTTGTGTCTCGAATGGGTCTTAAACCTTATAATCCAGATTTTTAAACGCAATGTTTGTGGATAATGTTTGCCAGTCTGTCAGACAGCTGCATTATTTAAATTCGAAATAATTGAGATGATTCTGAAACTGGCAGTGGTGGAAAAGTACCCAATTGTCATACTTGAGTAAAAGTAAAGTTCATAAAAAAATGACTCAAGTAAATTGAAAGTCACTCAATAAAATAATAAATGAGTATAAGTCTAAAAAATATTTGGTTTATAATATACTAATATATTTCAATTTCCTAATATTAAGCAAACCAAACGGCACCATTTATTTTTTATTTATGATAACCAAGTCCACACTCACGTGTGTTTAGTGAGTCTGCCAGATCAGAGACAGTAGGGATGACCAGGGATGTTCTCTTGATTAGTGTATGAATGGGACCATTTTACTGTCCTGCTAAGCATTCAAAATGAAAATGAATGGAGTAAAAAGTACATTATTTTGTAATGTAGTGAAGTAAAAGATGTACAAAATATAAATAGTAAAGTAAACTACATACTTGAGTAAAAGTAAAGAAAGATATCTAAGTAATTTTTCTATGAAGGTAAAAGTCACCCAGTAAAATACTTATAAATTAGTATAAATTATTTCAAATTCCTTATATTAAGCAAACCAGACGGCACAATTGTCTATTTTGTTTTAACGCCTGGGACACTCTCCAACAAATGAAGCAGTGAGTCCGCCAGATCAGAGGCACTACGGATGACCAGGGGTGTTCTCTTGATACGTAAGTGAATTGGACAATTTTTCTGTCCTGCTAAGCATTCAAAATTTAACAAGTACTTTTGGGTGTCAGGGAAAATGTATGGAATAAAAAGCACATTCATTTTCTTTAGGAATGTTGGGATGTAAAAGTAAACCTTGTCAAAAATATAAATAGTAAAGTACAGATACCCCCAAAAACTACTTAAGTAGTACTTACAAGTATTTTAACTTAAGTACTTTACACTACTGTACATACATTATTAAGTCACAATTTAAAAAACCTTTGATTAAGTCCTGAGCCAAGTCAAAGTTTTTTTACGCCTTCTCTCTGGAAAGGTTCTCCAGGGATGCAAAAGTATCTGGCGCGCGATGGCCTGCTATTTGGGGTTCTTCCTGGGTCCTTCATTTCCATGGCAACATTGTGTAAACATAACAACTCGGTCGTGAGCCTGAAGCGTTGGCCTGAAGTGAAGAAAATAGCTAGCTAACCTAATTGAAGAGGGATTAAATGTTAATGTATTTTGGTAACTAGCTTGCTCGCTTGTTTGCTGCATCTAAACATAACAGATGTCGACACAGAAAGATATTAGATTACCACCTTTATCATCGTTTGAACGGCAAGTGGCCTTGTCCAATTTAGTAGTAGGCTGACGTTAACTGTTAACTTAGCTAGCTCACTCATATAACGTTACTCTTTGTTAGTAACGTTACTAAGCGAATCATAAAATAATAATTTCTAGTTAGCTGCTTGTTTCCATCTCACTTTCAGACTGTCGTCTGAGTGTCAACATAACGCTGAAAAAAGAACTGGGCGACAAGTGGCAATTGGCGGTCCTGGCTCATGTAGAGCATCAACCAGAGTAAGATAAGCAGTTAGCTAACTGCCTGGATCATTTGGGACTTTGTGCATATCACTAAGTACACCATTCGTTCCCCGAGCAAGCTTTTAAAAAAACATTTTTTTACATTTTTAAAAACGTTTTATCTCACTCCGTCAGGTTGGCTGTACTTCAGGCTACCTGTCAACCTGGCCTGCCCATGTCACCTCTCAAGTTGTTCAGCAGGGGAGGAGACATACTACAGGTGGAGAGATCAAGAACCATGGGTATTTAGCAAATTATATATACTGTCATATGATATAGGGTTAAAGTTGTGGAAGGATTTACTGAGATGGTAATATGCTACAGATGCGGTGATGATTTTGGTGGCCCTGTGGGGAAGCCACGATTCCTGGAGCAGCTTGAAAGCTACCTAAAGAAGGAGCTGCAGGCTCTTGACTTACAACAACCAAAAGTCCAAGAGCGCAAACTACAGGTCCCATCCATCTGCCATATAATATACAGGTTATCCATGTAATGTAGGCTTTGTTACAGTGTATTTACCTTACTACATATAAGGAGTATAGTGAATAGATTAATTTTCACTTAGTTGTCAAGTGACAAAATCTGCCCTCTGTTATACGCAGGCATACCGGGAGGTCTTTGGCTGTTTCATTGAGGACTTCAAAACGTACAAGCCGCTTCTGTGTGCCATAAAAAATGAATATGAAATCACATTAGGTGTGTGGCATTGTAGCATGGAATGTTTGATTGTGGCATATAGGCCTATATTGTTATGGTGAATGTGAGTTTGGACAGAAAAACCAGGATGAATGGAAGTATCAGAGGGACTTAAAGATGTCATGCTTATAGGATGTTGGATTTTATTGTCTATAGATATTCATTTCTGCAGCATACTTACGGGACCAGATCCGGGAGCTGGAGCCTCTCCGTGCTCGTCTGGTTGTGGTGTCAGAGCAGTGTGAAAAGAGGATCCTGGGCCTGCGAGAGGAGGAGAGGGTAGAGATTAGAGCTCTGAAGCAAGAGCGCCAACACCGTCAAAAGGTTATTGAAAACATGAGAGAGACACAGAGTTCCCTGCAGACCCAGGTACAGTGCTTACCCACTAGGTTCAGTCTGAATCACACCAGTGCTGCTCTGAAAACACAGAATTCAAGTTATATCAACCATGCCTAGGCTGCCTGAACTCTCCTTCATCGCTCTTTCGCTTGTTCTTCTCAGGTGTGTTGTCTGCAGGCAGACCTGGCCGCTCAGTATCTGATGTACAGAGAAGAATGTGATGCTCGCAAGCTGCTCATCGCCAACATCAGCAGCATGAGCTATGGACCAGATGAGGAACCCGAGGAAGAGCAGGAAGGTAGTGAAAAAATGTGTAACAATAAAATAATTATTAGTCAACTGTCTTGATGTAAGCGAAGTGTGGGGTGTTGTCACCTCTGAAAACCTGTTCCTTTCCATCAGAAGTGGAAATCGAGGACCCAGTGAAGGAGAAATTGGCTCTGAAGGTGTGTCGAGAGGACCTGACTAAAGCCCAGGTGGAGCTAAATCGCTTGCATGCGGAGTATGGAGACGTAGTTCCCCGCCGTGACTGGGAGACGTTGGACCATACCCACAAAGAGAACTTGCTTAAGGTACATTTAACATTTAACATTTAAGTCATTTAGCAGACGCTCTTATCCAGAGCGACTTACAAATTGGTGCATTCACCTTATGACATCCAGTGGAACAGCCACTTTACAATAGTGCATCTAAATATTTTAAGGGGGGGGGTGAGAAGGATTACTTTATCCTATCCTAGGTATTCCTTAAAGAGGTGGGGTTTCAGGTGTCTCCGGAAGGTGGTGATTGACTCCGCTGTCCTGGCGTCGTGAGGGAGTTTGTTCCACCATTGGGGAGCCAGAGCAGCGAACAGTTTTGACTGGACTGAGCGGGAACTGTACTTCCTCAGTGGTAGGGAGGCGAGCAGGCCAGAGGTGGATGAACGCAGTGCCCTTATTTGGGTGTAGGGCCTGATCAGAGCCTGGAGGTACTGAGGTGCCGTTCCCCTCACAGCTCCGTAGGCAAGCACCATGGTCTTGTAGCGGATGCGAGCTTCAACTGGAAGCCAGTGGAGAGAGCGGAGGAGCGGGGTGACGTGAGAGAACTTGGGAAGGTTGAACACTAGACGGGCTGCGGCGTTCTGGATGAGTTGTAGGGGTTTAATGGCACAGGCAGGGAGCCCAGCCAACAGCGAGTTGCAGTATTCCAGACGGGAGATGACAAGTGCCTGGATTAGGACCTGCGCCGCTTCCTGTGTGAGGCAGGGTCGTACTCTGCGGATGTTGTAGAGCATGAACCTACAGGAACGGGCCACCGCCTTGATGTTAGTTGAGAACGACAGGGTGTTGTCCAGGATCACGCCAAGGTTCTTAGCGCTCTGGGAGGAGGACAAAATGGAGTTGTCAACCGTGATGGCGAGATCATGGAACGGGCAGTCCTTCCCCGGGAGGAAGAACAGCTCCGTCTTGCCGAAGTTCAGCTTGAGGTGGTGATCCGTCATCCACACTGATATGTCTGCCAGACATGCAGAGATGCGATTCGCCACCTGGTCATCAGAAGGGGGAAAGGAGAAGATTAATTGTGTGTCGTCTGCATAGCAATGATAGGAGAGACCATGTGAGGTTATGACAGAGCCAAGTGACTTGGTGTATAGCGAGAATAGGAGAGGGCCTAGAACAGAGCCCTGGGGGACACCAGTTCAGTGAAATGTTTGATTCAACAACAGCAGTCTCACTTAATCAGACCTGAATGAGTGTTGAATCTCTTTGCATCTATTCCAGCTGGAGACCCTGCAGAAAGACTTTGATCAGATGAAGGCTGAATATGACACACTGCTTGAGGTGCACAAGCAAGTCACAACACAGAGGGACAGCCTCCAGGGAGAACTGGAGGGCTTCAAAGAGGCCTCTACCCCCAGGCCAGAATGGGAGCAGTGTGCAGGTATCACATAGAAAAACTGCTCTAGGTTCTGTTTTTTCCCCCTTCCCATTTGTGGTATGGTATTGTTGGTAGTAATGCTTGAAGTGTTAGGCGTTTTGCTTTGTGACTGAATCAATATAAACATTTTAGATCAGAACATTTACACAGCACTGTGTGATTACAGACGTACTGGGAGGTAGTGGGCGTTGGGCAGATCTCTCCCAGGGCCTGTCCAGCCAGCGGCGTTTGGAGATCCTGCTGGCAGAACTGGGAGGAAAGAACTCAGAGTTTTTCACTGGACTGGTAAACCTCCCCCCCTGCCGAACTTTCAAACTGCCTGAACATCAACACATTTCCAAAAAGAATGTCATGGTCAAAACGTCTTCACCCTGTGTCCACTCAGGGTACTTCTGATGATGTGCCCATATACCTGCGCTATGAGGGGCAGTTAAAGAACCATAGGCTAAAGAAGAATGCGGTTGTGAGAATCCTCAAGGAGGTTTGGAAGGAGAAGGTCATGGAGGATGGAAGGGTAAACTGATACCTCTCTTTCAAATAATGAGTTATTTCACACACTGTTTGACTGATATGTCTTCTAATTGTATTTCTCTTAAGAGAAATGAAAGCAGCAATCTTCCCGAGTTTCTGCGGCAACATCTGGAGAGACAATATGGGGAAAAGGCTGGAGAGTGGGCTTATAGCTTAGTAGAGGGCATTCGTCAACACCAAAAGGATGACTTTGTCAGCCTCTTCAATGACATTCTCACAGGAAAGGTATGTGATCTTGCAAATGTGTTATACAGCGCTCTTCTTATGAGTGTGAGAAAGGATGGTGCGCATGATTTGATGGTTATAAATGTATTATTAACAGGTGGATGAGAGTGTGTACCATGGTCAGACACATCTACTGTCTAACCTGCTGAAAGTGTTGATCCACAGTGACAGTACAGAGAGTGGGCTGATCAGTGTTCAGGATTTCAGGTAATGCAGATAATCAAATTACAGTACAGATTAAAGTCAAACATTACGATTATGACAGTGAGTGGGCTATATAAAATGACCTCTGTTTTGCAGAGATAACTTGCAAATGGCCTTCCCTCTGAAAAGAGCGCAAGACATCGATGAGCTCGTGACAACAGCTCAGGCCGAGCTAGACAACAACGGTGGGAGCCTCCCATACCAAAGACTGTATACAGAGGTAACTTTTTGGGTCTCGGTCCAAAATTTCACACCTCAGTCCACATAATTTCACAATCCTGTTTTAATAGAGGAATACCAGCCATAGTCAATAGGCAGACCATGGTCTGGAAATTTGAGGGACTGGACCTTCTCAAAAAGTATTCAAGTACCATTGATGTATACAATAGCAATAGCATCCTGTTTCCATTGATTATCCTTGATGTTTCTACAACTTGATTGTAGTCCACCTGTGGTAAATTCAATTGATTGGACATGATTTGGAAAGGCACACACCTGTTGACAGTGCATGTCAGAGCAAAAACCAAACCTTGGTCAAGGAGGTGACCAAGAACCCGATGGTCACTCTGACAGAGCTCCAGAGTTCCTCTGTGGAGATGGTAGAACCTTTCAGAATGACAACCATCTCTGCAGCGCTACACCAATCAGGCATTTATGGTAGAGTGGCTAGACGGAAGCCACTCCTCAGTAAAAGGACAGCCCGCTTGGAGTTTGCCAAAAGGCACCTAAAGGACTCTCAGACCATGAGAAACAAGATAATCTGGTCTGATGAAACCAAGACTGAACTCTTTGGCCTGAATGTCAAGTGTCACGTCTGGAGGAAACCTAGCACCATCCCTACGGTGAAGCATGGTGGTGACAGCATCATGCTGTGGGGATCTTTTTCAGTGGCAGGGACTGGAAGACTGGTCAGGATCGAGGGAAAGATGAACGGAGCAAAGTACAGAGAGATCATTGATCAAATCAAAATCACATTTTATTGGTCACATACACATGGTTATCAGATGTTATTGTGAGTGTAGTGAAATGCTTGTGCTTCTAGTTCTGACAGTGCAACAATAGAAAGAAATCCAACAACTACCTAATACACACAATCTAAGTAAAGGAATAAGAATATATACATATAAATAAATGGATAAGCAATGACCGAGCGGCATAGGCAAGATTATTATGATAAAATATAGTATATACATATGAGATGAGTAATGCAAGATATGTAAACATTATTAAAGTGACGAGTGATCCATTTATTAAATGGCCAATGATTTCAAGTCTGTATGTAGGCAGCAGCTGTGTTAGTGATGGCTGTTTAACAGTCTGATGGCCTTGAGATAGAATCTGTTTTTCAGTCTCTCGCTGGTCTCTGGATGGTAGCGGGGTGAACAGGCAGTGGGGCCTCCCAAGTGGCGCAGTGGTCTAAGGCACCGCTACGCAGTGCTGCCACTAGAGATCCTGGTTCGAGTCCAGGCTCTGTCGCAGCCAGCCGCAACCGGGAGACCCATGGGGCTGCGCACAATTGGCCCAGCGTCGTCCGGGTTAGGGGAGGGTTTGGCCGGCATGGATGTTCTTGTCCCATGGATGTTCTTGTCCCATCGTGCACTAGCGACTCCTGTGGCGGCCCAGAAGCGTGCACAGTGTTTCTGTGCACGTTAAGCTGGCCAATGCCTGTCAAGAAGCAGTGCGGCTTGGCTGGGTTGTGTTTTGGAGGATCTCGACCTTTGCCTCTCCTGAGTCCGTACGGGAGTTGCAGTGATGAGACCAATTGAATACACAAAATTGGTACGTTACAGCTTTATTCTAAAATTGATAAAAATAGATTTTTTCACTCAATACCTCAAAGCGAAAACAGGTTTAGAAATGTTTGCAAATGTATTGCTGGCAGTGGCCTTGCTGTGATGAAGGGTGCTGGAGGACAGGTAGTTTGCACCGGGTGATGTGTTGTGCAGACCGCACCATACTCTGGAGAGCCCTGCGGTTATGGGCAGTGCAGTTGCCGTTGCCAGGTGGTGATGCAGCCCGACAGGATCCTCTCAATTGTGCATCTGTAAAACTTTGTGAGAGTTTTAGTTGACATGCAAAATTTCTGTAGACTCTGCCACATACGTCTCGTGTCTGAGCCGTTGAATTGCGACTCCACTTTGTCACTATACTGACATTTCACTTGTTTGGTTGCCTTGCGGAGGGAATAACTACACTGTTTATATTCAGCCATATTCCCTGTCATCTTTCCATGGTTAAATGGTTCTCACTTTCAGTTTTGCACGAATGCCGCCATCTATCCACGGTTTCTGGTTATGGTAGGTTTTAATAGTCACAGTGGGTACAACATCTCCTATGCACTTCCTTATAAACTCACTCACTGAATCAGCGTATAAATCGATATTATTCTCTGAGGCTACTCGGAACATGTCCCAGTCCGCGTGATCAAAACACTCGTGAAGCGTGGATTCCAATTGGTCAGACCAGCGTTGAATAGTCCTCGTCACGGGTACATCCTGTTTGAGGAACAAAATTAATTTGTGGTCAGATTTTCCGAAGGGAGGGCGGGGGCCCAGAGTTTTGCCAGCACGAGTACTACAATCAATATGTTGACAGAATTTAGGTAGCCTTGTTCTCAAATTTGCTTTGTTAAAATCCCCAGCTACAATAAATGCAGGTTATATGGTTTATATGGTTTACAGCCTCATTCTAAAATGGATTACAGCAAGGCTGTACATCTGCTCCAGAGCATTCAGAACCTCAGACTGGGGCAAAGGTTCACCTAACAGGACAACTACCCTAAGCACACAGCTAAGACAACGCTTTGGGCCAGAGCCTGGACTTGAACCCGATCTAACATCTCTATGTAGCCGATGTGAAATGGCTAGCTAGTTAGCGCTAGTGGCGTTTCAATCGGTGACGTCACTTGCTCTGAGACCTTGAAGTAGTGGTTCCCCTTGCTCTGCAAGGGCCGCGGCTTTTGTGGGGCGATGGGTGATGCTTCGAGGGTGACTGTTGATGTGTGCAGAGCGTCCCTGGTTCGCACCCAGGTCGGGGCGAGGGGACGGACGTAAAGTCTATACTGTTACATCTACAGAGACCTCAAAATAGCTGTGCAGTGACACTCCCCAAATACAGGTGTGCCAAGCTTGTAGCATCATACCCAAGAAGACTCGAGGCTGTAATCGCTGCCTGAGAGGTATCAACAAAGTAGAGTAATGAGTCTGAATACTTTATAAAATGTGAAAATTATATTTAATCAATTTTATAATAAGGCGGTAACATAACAAAATGTTTAACAAACTTTCCTAATGCACTGCTACCATTAATGTCTACTGTGGCAAAGACATGGTGTGATGTTCTATGCAGGATGCAGATGGGAAACACAAAGACTTCCTGAATCTGGTGAAGAAGCAGGCCTCCACAGAGAGGCATATGTATATCAGCCAACTGAGGACTCAGCTGGGAGGCAAAGGGTAAGCAAAGTGTATACCCCATGTAGGGCGGCAGGTAGGCTAGCGGGTAAAGGCTAGGTGAAAAATCTGCATTAGTCGCTGCTAAATGATGTAAATCTATACAGATCTCAATTTGCACAAGTAATATACTTGTTTAATTGTTGTTTGAAAAGTGTAAACCGTTTTGAAAGGATCACCAGGGGCATTGTGTTTTTTATTCACAGAGAGGTGACTGTGGCTGATCTAAGGGCTGCCTTTAAGAACATTGACCCCTCTCTGGACGCTACCACACTAGACTGGGTCCTAACTATGGCATTCCAGATACACCAGGGGGAGCTAGAGCAGCACACAACACAAATGGACACAGAGCTGGCCCTGCAGCACCTCCTGGCAATAGATGTGACCAGGGCTGGGCCTGCACCACAACAGGACTGAATCGCTCTAAGCACTTTTAGAAAGTGGTAGCCGTCAGGCATCTAACTGTTTCTTTGCTATCCTTGTTGCCTACAAACTCATGATATATTTCCAAAGGATCCAGGTTGAACATTAAACAAACACTTAAACGGACTGTTGTTACTGAAATTATCTGTAAGTCAAATGTGTTTCACACAGTAATTTATTATCAGTGTCAGAAATTGAATATTTACGTAAAAACATTAGCATCTCAAAGTTGAGCTGTCACATACTTCTCTGGTGTTCTAGTAGCCAGGCTAGCATATTGTTCACCGGAGCAGTGTGTGGCTACTCAATTCAAACGTCTGTTTATAGTAGCATACAGTGCCATTAGAACTGTGCCATCTTGTGGATGCAGGCATGTAAAACCATGGCCATTCTGTCCATCCTTATAATTTCCACAACAAATGTCGTTTACCTTCATTAAAGTGGGCTGATTTAAAATGTACCATATTTGTGTATGTTGAGTTTCGTGTGGGTGGAGAAACCAACCAGCTGTATGGCGTGAAGAACTTCATTTCCCACGTAGCATTAGACAGATGAGCATGCGCCTACACTGGTGTAATCGCCATAACTGGAAGCCGGGGCACGGTTTTGGGTTCGCGGTAAGTTGCTTTTCTAAAAAATGTAATTCTATATTAAATAAACATTTGTCTTCTAGCGAAAAGCGTATCCTATTATGATTCAGAATGGATTAGTTTATATACCTCTTTGACAGGCGGTGGCTCGCCAAAAGTGATAGCTAGGACACGCCTATGTTCTGGCTGGGCCCAGTCGAAAGAAGCTTCAGAATGTTGAGGAACGGTTAGGGTATTTTTAGCAGCCGATCGTGCGATACCACTTGTATATCTAGCATTCACTTTAGATTTTAATTGTCTAGCCCTTTGATTGCATTTTATTAGCTAAGAAATACGGGACATCGAGCTAGTCAGACAACCAACCAACGTTTGATCTTTGATATTAGCCTTGCCTATGCTAGCTAGCTCAGCCAAAGTCAAAGAAAGAGTCCAACATTGCCCATGTCATGGCATGCTCACAGCGTGAGCGGACTGTAAGTAGATAGCATTCAGCTGACGAACACATGAAACGTTAGCTATAGTAGCTAGCTACAGTATCTTGTATAACTTGATTGAGTTAGCTAGTTAGTAGCGATCTTATCTTTGAAATCTCAAACGACACGATTGGAAATAACGTGTTGCAATTATAGTGCAAGGGATTTGTAAACGAGTATTTCCTAGGTTCGTGTGAATAATTGAGGTAGCTAGCTATGCAAGCTTCGTATAAAGTTAATGTGGGTTGGGGAGGCACGTGAGACGCCGTGACTGACAGCGCACTGATCCAAACAAGACTAGTTTAGCTAGCACTGTCAGAATAGGTACCATAATTTGGGTGTAACTGTTGCTAAACTATGGCCCTTGGTGGTATTTGCCCAATTGTTCTAAAGTAGTGTGCGTGGTTTGCTTTCTCTGCCAAAGAAGCATAACCTTGTCCTATCAGCTGTCTCTGTTTTCTGAAAAACCTCCAAAGAAGAATACTCTACAGTGCTCCTTTTTTTAAAACGTTTAGTCAGTGCGTGTATTCCTGGTGCTGTTAATATATTGTTCAACCACTGAATTCAAAAATGTATTTCCTATACAGAATAAAAAAATAAATGCCATGTTTTATGAGCTGAAATAAAATATCCTTGACGTTTTCCATATGCCGAAAAAGCTTACTTATCTAAAATGTGCACAAATTTGTTTACATCCCTGTTAGTGTGCATTTCTCCTTTGTCAAGATAATCCATCCACCTGGCAGGTGTGGCATATCAATAAGATGATTGAACAGCATGATCATTACACAGGTGCACCTTGTACTGGGGACAATAAGAACACTCTAAAATGTGCAGTTTTGCCACACAAGACAATGCCACAGATGTCTCAAATTGAGGGAGCGTGCAATTGGCATGCTGACTAGAATGTCCACTAGAGCTCTTGTCAGAAAATGTCATGTTAATTTCTCTACCATAAGCCACCTCCAACTTAATTTTAGAGCAATTTCGCACAGCCATTGAAGTGGGACGACATTCCACAGGCCACAATCAACCGCCTGAACAACTCTGTGAAGTCGATGTGTAGCGGTGCATGAGGCAAAATGGTGGCAACCAGTATTTACTGACTGGTTCTGATTCACGCCTCTACCTTTAAAAAAAAGTATCTGTGACCAACAGATGCATATCTCTATTCCCAGTCATGTGAAATCCATAGATGACACTATTTACATTGACGACCCCCCCCCCCCCTACTCGCTGTTTATTATCTATGCATAGTCACTTTATAAATTACCTTGACTAACCTGTACCCCCGTACATTGACTCGGTACCGGTACCCCCTGTATATAGCCTCGTTATTTTATTTCAATATCTTGTTACATTTTTTTAATACAATCAAAAAGTATTTAGTAAATATGTTCACAACTCTATTTCTTGAGCTGCATTGTTGGTTAAGGGCTTGTAAATAAGCATTTCATGGTAAAGGTCTTCTGTTGTATTCAGCGCATGTGACATACAATTTTATTTGATATGGAGCAATTGGGTGTGGACTCTTTCTTTTGCCCCTAAGTGCAAACCCAACCAGCTCTACCTGGTCTTTCTTGCCCAGATCTCTTGAGTTTAGTCTATGTCATCCACACCACTAGGATTGTACACTCATAAGATGTCTCTTCCAATTGAACTTGTTTCCAGGTGATTCAGAATGGGGGAAAAGCCGATTTGGGAACAGATAGGATCCAGTTTTGTGCAACATTACTACCAGCTGTTTGACACGGACAGGACCCAGCTTGGAGCAATATATGTGAGTGGATCTGTCTGTACCAATGAATATTAATCATAGTTCTGCTTTCCTGTGTCCTGTTCTCACCCCTGCAGTCTTCACCCCCATGCATTTATTCCACCATCTCCTTCAACAGTCTAACCACCTCTGCATCTGTTATAACTCATTTAGTAATAAATTGGATATTTGTTCATGTTCAGTTTTTTTCAAATAGAAAAGTAGTGCATCATACAATATCTCCAGACCTGTGAGCAAATGCTCCCTGATAATTCCATTCCAAACACTATCCAAGGGAAAGATTGTTGAATCACTTCATGTTCTGTAGTCTTGCCCTATTTCAATGTTACTGTTCAAAACTTTACTTGGTTTATGTGTTTCAGAGACTGATCCTAGACCTAGATCAAATAAGTTTTGACAAGCATTCATCTGAGGAACGTTTTGGGCCAAAGAAGTATCAAGTTAGACTGTGGGACAGGCAAATATGCATGCATACTGACACTTACAAGCTAAAGCATAATATATAAAGCATAATATAAAGCATAATATATTTCAATAAGAGGTACAAAGACAGCATATAGTTACTTATTTTAAGCTGTTCAAATAATTGTAATGTCCATTTATCAATCATGAGAACAAGCAAGTTGTTGATTGTTCCCTTTTCTTTACATTCAGCTAGGTTAGCATTCTTGAGTCAATGTGTTGTTTTTGAGCCCCCTATTGGTAGCACGATTTATATTTTTAGATGGGAGGAGAACTGCACAACCTTTGACTCATTTGCGTTATTATACAAATCTATTACTGAAAGGCTTCTGTTTACTATATTTTGCCCTTGAACAATAATTACATTTTTATCAAAGAATAAGGTAAGAGCAGCAGAGCCCGTTCTTCTATTCTTCTTCCACATGGTACATGACTAAATAGTTGCATATCACTCTCTCATACCCTAACTTGAGTATGCATAGAAAAGTTAGTTGTGAATGAAACAGATTGGGAGTCGGGACATACCTCACATCCTTCCACCCTATACCACCAATGTGCCTTCTCCCACTGACAAACTCAAACCTCTGCTTTTCCTTTTTACAGATCGATGCATCATGCCTTACATGGGAGGGACAGCAATTCCAGGGAAAAGCAGCGATTGTCGAGAAACTTTCTGTGAGTGATATTTTAAAATATACCTGAGCATGACAGAATGGAATGTCTCAATAGTGTGTCAGGAGTGCACTGATTCAACAGGATATATTGGTGGAATGTGCTTGTCTCAGATACATCTCTTGTTTATTATTTCTTTTCAGACTCTCCCCTTCTTAAAAATAGCTCACAGTATAACAGCACAAGACCACCAGCCCACACCTGACAGCTGTATAATGAGTATGGTAGTAGGACAATTAAAAGTAAGTTATTGTCATTCTAATACTGTAAAAATGTACACTACCGTTCTAACGTGTTGGGGGTCACGTACAAATGTCCTTGTTTTTTAAAGTAAAGCACATTTCTTCCAAGAAAATAACATCAAATTGATCAGAAATACAGTGTAGACATTGTTAATGTTGTAACAGACTATTGTAGCTGGAAACGGCAGATTTTTAATGGAATATCTACATAGGCGTACAGAGGCCCATAATCAGCAACCATCACTCCTGTGTTCCAATGGCATGTTGTGTTAGCTAATCCAAGTTGATCATTTTAAAAGGATAATTGATCATTAGAAAACCCTTGCCTAGAAGGTCAGCATCTCGGAGTCGCCTCTTCACTGTTGATGTTGAGACTGGTGTTTTGCGGGTACTATTTAATGAAGCTGCCAGTTGAGGACTTGTGTGGTGTCTGTTTCTCAAACTAGACCCTCTAATGTACTTGTCCTTCTGCTCAGTTGTGCACTGGGGCCTTCCACTCTTTCTATTCTGGTTAGAGCCAGTTTGCGCTTTTCTGTGAAGGGAGTAGTACACAGCGTTGTACAAGAGCTTCAGTTTCTTGGCAATTTCTCGCATGGAATCGCCTTCATTTCTCCGAACAAGAATAGACTGACGAGTTTCAGAAGAAAGGTATTTTTTGGGCCATTTTGAGCCTGTAATTGAACCCACAAATGCTGATGCTCTAGATACTCAACTAGTCTAAAGAAGGCTTCTTTAATCAGCTTTCAGCTGTGCTAACATAATTGCAAAAGGGTTTTCTAATGATCAGTTAGCCTTTTAAAATGATCAACTTGGAATAGCTAACACAATGTGCCACTGGAACACAGGAGTGATGGTTGCTGATAATAGGCCTCTGTACGCATATGTAGATATTCCATAAAATATCAGCCGTTTCCAGCTACAACAATGTCTACACTGTATTTCTGATCAATTTGATGTTATTTTAAATGGACAAAAAAAGTAGCTTTTCTTTCAAAAACAAGGACATTTCTAAGTGACCCCAAACTATTGAACAGTACTGTATATTGCCAGTTTCTTAACTAACAACTGAATAGCTTACAGGTTAGAAATCCCCACCTGCTTTGAAAGTTACTGTATTTGTTTAAATTGTTTTAAATGAAGAGTCAGGATTCTGTCTGTTGGATCAAACTGTATGTTGTACCTAGCTGTGCTTTTTAACATCTGTTTTCAGCTTCACAGTTTCAAGCCCTTTGTTCACCAAGTTGATATAACTAGCTATGCTTTTATTAATCTGCTGACGCAAATAGACTGAATAAGATATGGACCAAGCCTTCCTATGGTAGTAAAAACAAGGGTATGTGTGAGAGGTCGGTAAGTAGTTTGCACATTAGAAGTCAGGGCTATTGTATTTTGTCTGTCTCGCAGGCAGATGATGACCAGGTCCTGGGCTTCCAGTACATGTTTTTGCTGAAAAATTATAGGAATGCCTGGGTTTGCACCAACAAATTCTTCAGGCTTGCCCTGCACAACCTTTGACCTATCTGTGGTTTTATGACTCATCTTCTCCTACTTACTGTCAGTAAGGATCAGTGTTCTGAGTGACCATGGGTCAGTTAGGCTTTTACTAATCTTACGCCAAACTAGAGTTTGGTAATTAGAGACCACAGTGCATTCAGGGTGCTAAAAATGTGATCTAATCACAATTTTTCCCACTCTGCTTAAAGTCATGCTCTGGTACCTTGGTCGACTAGTCTTTTTTTTACCACCCTCTTTGGGCTGGATGTGTCAATGTGTAGTTCATACGAGCAGAATTACTGTCTTTCTGCATTTGGCCACAAAATCCCTAGTTTGAAAGCGTCTTTTCTGGAAACTGCTGCGCCATTTCCCTACATTTCTACGCCCGTTGGCCAGCCCCCTAGCAATTAAAGTTCCAGACGATGAGATTCAGCCCCTTGCCATTTGAGTGACAGCTAGCCGGAATCACAAACAGGAGAACGAGAGCAATCACGTGTGGCACATATGTGATGTTGTACGCAATTGTCAGGACCATTTTTGGCTCACGGGCGCTACTTTCAGAACAATTGGCTAAAAGGTATACGGACAATCCCTTTTAAAAGAGAGGGGAAATGCACTATAAACTGCAACAAACAAAGTGGTTTATTGAATTTGAACCGAGATTATAGTGAAGGCTGGCTTGTTTGACAAATTATTAACTAGTCGAAGCCACAGTAATGGCGTTATATGAAAGCTCTGATCTTCACTGTGGACCTTGAACTTGAAATCTGCTTTTTAGAACATTCATGTTATTTGAAGACGACAAAGTATTTAGCACTAACTGAAGTTTATTTAGTGCTTTATCCGGGTAGCCGGAAAATAGAGCATTGCAGTAGTCTAACCTAGAAGTGACAAAAGCATGGATTAATTTTTCTGCATCATTTTTGGACAGAAAGTTTCTGATTTTTGCAATGTTACGTAGATGGAAAAAAGCTGTCCTCGAAATGGTCTTGATATGTTCTTCAAAAGAGAGATCAGGGTCCAGAGTAGGTCCTTCACAGTTTTATTTGAGACGACTGTACAACCATTAAGATTAATTGTCAGATTCAACAGAAGATCTCTTTGTTTCTTGGGACCTAGAACAAGCATCTCTGTTTTGTCCGAGTTTAATAGTAGAAAGTTTGCAGCCATCCACTTCCTTATGTCTGAAACACATGCTTCTGCGAGGGCAATTTTGGTGCTTCACCATGTTTCATTGAAATGTACAGCTGTGTGTCATCCGCATAGCAGTGAAAGTTTACATTATGTTTTCGAATAACATCCCCAAGAGGTAAAATATATAGTGAAAACAATAGTGGTCCTAAAACAGAACCTTGAGGAACACCGAAATGTACAGTTGATTTGTCAGAGGACAAACCATTCACAGAGACAAACTGATATCTTTCCGACAGATAAGACCTAAACCAGGCCAGAACATGTCCGTGTAGACCAATTTGGGTTTCCAATCTCTCCAAAAGAATGTGGTGATCGATGGTATCAAAAGCAGCACTAAGGTCTAGGAGCACGAGGACAGATGCAGAGCCTCGGTCCGATGCCATCAAAATGTCATTTACCACCTTCACAAGTGCCGTCTCAGTGCTATGATGGGGTCTAAAACCAGACTGAAGCATTTCGTATACATTGTTTGTCTTCAGGAAGGCAGTGAGTTGCTGCGCAACAGCCTTCTCTAAAATCTTTGAGAGGAATGGAAGATTCGATATAGGCCGATAGTTTTTTATATTTTCTGGGTCAAGGTTTGGCTTTTTCAAGAGAGGCTTTATTACTGCCACTTTTAGTGAGTTTGGTACACATCCAGTGGATAGAGAGCCGTTTATTATGTTCAACATAGGAGGGCCAAGCACAGGAAGCAGCTCTTTCAGTAGTTTAGTTGGAATAGGGTCCAGTATACAGCTTTGCACCCAGCTGTGGATTAGATTCACTGTCATAACTGTGACTTTTTACTAAGCTCTCTCTTTGTGTTACAGGCTGATGAGGACCCCATCATGGGATTTCATCAGAGTTTCATCCTGAAGAACATTAATGATGCCTGGGTATGCACCAATGACATGTTCCGGCTCGCGCTGCACAATTTTGGCTAAGGACACCAGAAGTGGGCAGAGTGGATATAAGGGAAGGCTGAGGATGGGGGAAGTCTTGCAGAGACACCTAAATGCCCAACCTCCTCTCTGTATCATCCATACCTGTTTGAGAAATTACACCGGATTCCAGATGTCAATCACAGAGACATGCAGGCACATAGGCTACATGCCTTCAACTGAAATTAGATCTGTTCCTTTGCTGAGAGTTCACAGATCCATCAGAGTCCCTTTCCCTACGCTGACCTGCATGATGCTGGGGAGCTTAAATATCTGAAGATGGCAGACAAGGAAAAAAATGTAACAATTTACCTTCACCATTTTAGTTTTATGTTCAGACTCAATGTCTTATATCCTCATGTTTTCTCATCGTACTCCCGTGTGTTATCAGCTTACCTTATTGTATACAACTAAATCTCTCTTTAAAAGTTTAATTTAACATTCATTGTTATGTCAGGTTGCTCTAGCAATCCAAATAATAATAGAAAATATTATCAATAACATCCTTAGACCAGCAAGCTTCCCATTTCCTCCTCATGCTCTCTGTGACAATGAATACAAAAGCCATGATACACAATAAACCGTTTACTTTTTCTTAATGTGAGCTCATTGTTCCTCTGCCTTTCTTACCCATTTCTCTCCCTCCACTTACCTTGTCACTCTTATTTTAATTGTGTTAGCATTATATTGTAAACAATATAGGTTCTGGTCAGTTCTATAGCACATTGTTGTATATGTTCTGCTATAGCATGTATTTTCTTGAGCAAGATGCAGCCAATATATTGTTATATATATGGACATAGGGTTCCCTCAATTTTTTTCCCCCAAAATAATTTCCTTTGGCCGATACTGCAGAAATAGAACCCCATAATGATTTGAAGCATGCTCTTGGAAATTGGGATCACTTTGTGCCATCAATGTACTGTAGCAGTGACCTGACATTTTTGGAGAGGCTTGTCCTTATTTATTTCCTTTTTTTTTTTTTTTTACTTTTTTTTTTTTTTTACAATGATTACATATATATAATCTCTTTTCCACATGGAACAGAATGTACGGACTGCACATTTGAATTCCATACAATGTTTTGGAAAATAAAGAAACAGTTCTTGCCAGTTGTGTGACAAGGAAATCCCCAAGACTTCCTGCAGGAAAAGTAAAGTGGTGGTGGGGGCCACTTCTCTCATATGATCATATTTTTACATTAAAATTTGTCCAGTAATCAATTTTTTTTCTATTTAGATTTGATTTACAGCTTAATTATCTAGTGTTACCAATTGTTTGCTGTCAATCAACGACTGGCATAACTAATGCTTTTCCTCCCTCAGCCAGTGCATTGGCTACAGTTTTTGTTTTCCCTGATGGTACACTGGTTCAATTAAGAAGACCAAAGGCATCTCTTCAAGGTCTTCAAGGTCTGCTATCATTCACAGATGTACAAGGTATTCTATTCTTCTGGCAGACAGAAATAAAAGACGTATGAAAAGTATGACTTTTATTGTGTTTATTGGTTTTCAGCAGGGTTCAAGAAGGGATTCCGCATATTTGAGATGAGCACAAAGCATTTTTATTAGCTCATGCTGTTTTCTGTGTATAGAATCTGAATGTATTTTCTATGACGTAGCATTATTTTATTAGTGCCGTGGAGGGTGAGAAATGCATGAACACCTAGTTTGTAGTGTTGGATAACGAACTATGTTAAGTAAGCAGAATAAGCCATTTCGCCGTAATTATTAAAGTATACAGGATGGGACTCTTATTTTGAAGGAATCCAAGAAAATCCGTGACCCAGAAGTGCTTGGTTATACTTGCCTGCTTCACAAAACTAACAGCATAGAACGAAAATATAAATAATTTCGCTCCCCTCTGACGAATCCGTTTCCCCCTATCCCTTACCTATGGCTTCAAATTCAAACATAGATATAGAGGGTGCAACCCAGCATCTTCGTGACATATTAAAGTTGGATAGACCCGGGAACAACGTAGGTAAGTTTACCGGGAATGAAAAGGTGAATAAGGGCTTTTAGGCCGCATTACAAGCTAACGTTACCTAGCCCTTTAAAGTTCTACCTAGCTAACGTTAGCTTGCTAGCTGCAAAATGCAAACTAGCTAAGCGTGTTCACATTCGAAGCTAGCTAGTTTACGTTAATTACGTGTGAAAATGTGGCTTAAGATAGTTAGCTTACGTCCGCTAATTTACAACTTGCGAACTTATTAGTAAGCTGGACTGCTAGCTAGTTTAGTTAGCGAAGTGACAATGGTTGCTCGCAGTAACTAGTTAAAGTATGAAACTTACAACATTTTAACGTTAGTGTTTATTTCGTATGTTGCATCACGGCTAGCCAGCAAAGCCATTCAAGTTAACGTTAGCTATGTAATTAGCTACCTAGTTAAGTAGCTTACAACATTAAAGGATGTTGGCTAACTAACATTACTGACTTACAGGTTGTTTGTTTTTGTTTGGTATTTAGCAATGCAACGCAACGTTCGTTATCAAACTAGCGTACTTTGCATAGCTAGCTAGCTGGTTGGCGTTTGGAAGTGACCAAATGCTACCTACCTCCATAAGGTTAATTAATGATGAGTAACTGGCTTGGTCGGTAACTAAATAATTAGGCAGCAGGTACCAAATCATACCGCACGAGGTTGCCTAGTTTCTTTGGAAGCGATGAAACATCAGTCCTCGAAGGTCAGCATTAAGAATGGGTTTCCTGGTGGCACGAGATTACCCTTCTCTGCTCAACGCATACTTTTTAATAATAGGGCTTTAAGATGTCTTCGTTTGGTGATATCCAGTTACTCACAGGTGGTTGTTTTCGTAGACTCATCTCCATGTGAGAGCCAAAGAAAAACATCGTTCAATGGCGAATTGAATGGACTTCTGCCGGGAGCTGGCAGCAGGTCAACGATGGATGAATCCACAGGCCCTAATTCAGAGAACATGAATACTCAAGAGTGCCAGATAATGTAAGTAGTAATGTTACGTCTACTTTATTATGTTGTATTTTTCTCTGCATGCACATATTTCTCAGCTATAGAAATTCACATTTGGTATGCTGTGAAAATCATTTGGGTTGATTAAATGTTGAAACAAAAACCAATGTCTGCCCTTTCACCATATTGAGCACAACCTTACCCTAAACCTGTACCTTACCCTCTGTCCCTTACTCTAAACAGGGTTCGTATTCCTCCCCCCTCCCTCCAGCTTTGTTCATGTTGTTGAGTCTTAGTTTATGCCTGTTTTTTCTTTATACAATTGTAAAGCAATGTTGGGACCTTGCTAAGTGCTATAAGTCCCTTTGATTAATAATGTTCCATCTAGATCTTTTAAGGAGATCAAGTACCCAGTTTGGAAACACTGTATTTGGTTTCTTTACCAGCTGCCTCTCTGGGGATGATGGCTCCACTTGCATTCCCATCACATCCAACAATGTTGAAATTGTGGCCAGTCGAGACTCAAGCATTGACAGCAAGGCCCGTGGCAGCAACAAGGTAAGACTTTAAGGATTAAAGACCCAGTACAGTCAATTTAGTTTTTCATGTGTTTTGTATCATATTTGTGCAATAGCTGATGAGTTTAACAACATAAGAACATGTTAATGTTTTTTTAATGTATCTAAAGTTTTTTTTGTCAATGTATTTTTCATTTGTCAGATCCCAGTAAGTTTCCATAGGCGTCGGCTAATGGGGAAAATAAATATCAGTCCGAGCAATTTTTAGCTTGAGAAATGTTTTGCTAAATTGATTTTTGTGCAATCATTTCTGACGATTTTAAATGGAAAACTATTACACTAAGTTACACTACATGACCAAAAGTATGTGGACACCTGCTTGTCAAAAATCTCATTCCAAAATAATGTGCATTAATATGGAGTTGGTCCCCCCCTTTGTAACTGTAACAGCTGACACTGTTCAGGGAAGGCTTTCCACTAGATGTTGGAACATTGCTACTGGGACTTGTTTTTGTTCAGCCATGACCATTAGTGAGATTGGGCGATTAGGCCTGGCTCGCAGTCTGCGTTCCAATTCATCCCAAAGGTGTTTGAGGTTAGGGCTCTGTCTAGGCCAGGCATGGAAGAATTTGACTATCTCGACAAACCATTTCTTTATGGACCTTGCTTTGTGCACGGGGACATTGTCATGCTGAAATCGGAATGGGCCTTCCCCAATCTACTGTTTCTGAAAGTTGGAAGCACAGAGTCTAGAATGTCATTGTATGCTGTAACGTTAAGATTTCCCGTCACTGGAACTAAGGGGCCTAGCCCGAAACCATGAAAAAACAGCCCCAAACCATTATTCCTCCTCCATCAAACTTTACAGTTGTCACTATGCTTTCGGGCAGGTAGCTTTCTTCTGGCATCCGCTAAACCCAGATTTGTCTATCGGAGTGCCAGATGGTAAATCGTGAGTCATCATTCCCGCGAAAGTATTTCCACTGGTGCCGAGTTTTACACCACTCCAGCCAACTCTTGGCATTGCGTATTGTGATTGTAGGCTTGTGTGCAGCTGCTCTGCCATGGAAACGCATTTCATGAAGCTCCAGACAAACAGTTCTGTGCTGACGTTGCTTCGAGGCAGTTTGGGCCTCGGTAGTGAGGGTTGCAGCCGAAGCGAGACGATTTTTACTCGTTTCAGCACACGGCAGTCCCATTCTGTGCGCTTGTTTGGCCTACCACTCCGCGGCTGAGCCCCTTGTTGCCCCTAGATGTTTCCACTTACCAATAACAGCACTTAGTTGACCGGAACAATTCTAGCAGGGCAGAAATTTGACGAACTAACTTGTGGAAAGGTGGCATCCTATGATTTTTTTTTTTCACCTTTATTTAACCAGGTAGGCTAGTTGAGAACAAGTTCTCATTTGCAACTGCGACCTGGCCAAGATAAAGCATAGCAGTGTGAACAGACAACACAGTTACACATGGAGTAAACAATTAACAAGTCAATAACACAGTAGAAAAAAGGGGGAGTTTATATACATTGTGTGCAAAAGGCATGAGGAGGTAGGCGAATAATTACAATTTTGCAGATTAGCACTGGAGTGAAATGATCAGATGGTCATGTACAGGTAGAGATATTGGTGTGCAAAAGAGCAGAAAAGTAAATAAATAAAAACAGTATGGGGATGAGGTAGGTGAAAATGGGTGGGCTATTTACCAATAGACCATGTACAGCTGCAGCGATCGGTTAGCTGCTCAGATAGCAGATGTTTGAAGTTGGTGAGGGAGATAAGTCTCCAACTTCAGTGATTTTTGCAGTTCGTTCCAGTCACAGGCAGCAGTGTACTGGAACGAAAGGCGGCCAAATGAGGTGTTGGCTTTAGGGATGATCAGTAAGATACACCTGCTGGGGCGCGTGCTACGGATGGGTGTTGCCATCGTGACCAGTGAACTGAGATAAGGCGGAGCTTTACCTAGCATGGACTTGTAGATGACCTGGAGCCAGTGGGTCTGGCGACTAATATGTAGCGAGGGCAAGCCGACTAGAGCATACAAGTCGCAGTGGTGGGTGGTATAAGGTGCTTTAGTGACAACTGATGGCACTGTGATAGACTGCATCCAGTTTGCTGAGTAGAGTGTTGGAAGCAATTTTGTAGATGACATCGCCGAAGTTGAGGATCGGTAGGATAGTCAGTTTTACTAGGGTAAGCTTGGCGGCGTGAGTGAAGGAGGCTTTGTTGCGGAATAGAAAGCTGACTCTTGATTAGATTTTCGATTGGAGATGTTTGATATGAGTCTGGAAGGAGAGTTTGCAGTCTAGCCAGACACCTAGGTACTTATAGATGTCCACATATTCAAGGTCTGAACCATCCAGGGTTGTGATGCTAGTCGGGCATGCGGGTGCAGGCAGCGATCGGTTGAAAAGAATGCATTTGGTTTTCCTAGCGTTTAAGAGCAGTTGGAGGCCACGGAAGGAGTGTTGTATGGCATTGAAGCTCGTTTGGAGGTTAGATAGCACAGTGTCCAATGACGGGCCTGAAAGTATATAGAATGGTGTCGTCTGCGTAGAGGTGGATCAGGGAATCGCCCAGCCGCAAGAGCAACATCATTGATATATACAGAGAAGAGTCGGCCCGAGAATTGAACCCTGTGGCACCCCCATAGAGACTGCCAGAGGACCGGACAGCATGCCCTCCGATTTGACACACTGAACTCCGTCTGCTGTTTGACACACTGAACTCCGTCTGCAAAGTAATTGGTGAACCAGGCAAGGCAGTCATCCGATTAAATGATACAAAAACCGAGGCTACTGAGTCTGCCGATAAGAATATGGTGATTGACAGAGTCGAAAGCCTTGGCAAGGTCGATGAAGACTGCTGCACAGTACTGTCTTTTATCGATGGCAGTTATGATGTCGTTTAGTACCTTGAGTGTGGCTGAGGTGCACCCGTGACCGGCTCGGAAACCAGATTGCACAGCGGAGAAGGTACGGTGGGATTCGAGATGGTCAGTGACCTGTTTGTTGACTTGGCTTTCGAAGACCTTAGATAGGCAGGGCAGGATGGATATAGGTCTGTAACAGTTTGGGTCCAGGGTATCTCCCCCTTTGAAGAGGGGGATGACTGCGGCAGCTTTCCCAATCCTTGGGGATCTCAGACGATATGAAAGAGAGGTTGAACAGGCTGGTAATAGGGGTTGCGACAATGGCGGCGGATAGTTTCAGAAATAGAGGGTCCAGATTGTCAAGCCCAGCTGATTTGTACGGGTCCAGGTTTTGCAGTTCTTTCAGAACATCTGCTATCTGGATTTGGGTAAAGGAGAACCTGGAGAGGCTTGGGCGAGGAGCTGCGGGGGGGGGGGGGGGGGGGCTGTTGGCCGAGGTTGGAGTAGCCAGGCGGAAGGCATGGCCAGCCGTTGAGAAATGCTTATTGAAGTTTTCGATAATCATGGATTTATCGGTGGTGACCGTGTTACCTAGCCTCAGTGCAGTGGGCAGCTGGGAGGAGGTGCTCTTGTTCTCCATGGACTTCACATGATGGTGCCACATTGAAAGTCAGAGCTCTTCAGTACCAGCCATTCTACTGCCAATGTTTGTCAATTGAGGTTGCATGGCTGTGTGCTCATTTTATACACCTGTCAGCAACGGGTATGGCTGAAATAGCTGAATCCACCAATTTGAAGGGGTGTCCACATACCTTTGGCTTAGTGTACTTAATTGTTAGAGAAATGATTTCTTATTGAGAACTACTGTACTGGGCATTTAAACATTTTGTGTTCCCCGTTCTGTCCTTGAAAACATAGAAATGCCTCTGGTAGAAACACCAGGGTCGCAACACAAATATTGATAGATGAAAACAATGGAAAGCTAGTTTTTTTATGCAAAGGGTGGCTGTATCTCAAGTCCAGATATCGCTAGGTAGCTAAGCAATTCATTACAGAGCAGTCTACTGTGTAGAGCTTACTACCATTGGTTGGATATCTATCATGTTAACCTAATACACATTTTTCTTGGCAAGTCTGTTGCTCTCTGTAAATATGGGTCCCTAATTTGAACTCTTTCTCTTGTTCCATGCAGGTAAAAATCCAGCCTGTCGCCAAGTACGACTGGGAGCACAGGCATTACTACGGCAACCTGATTGCAGTTTCTAACTCATACCTGGCATATGCAATCCGAGGTGAGTGTGGAAACATATATTGCCATTTTATTTGTACAAATTTAGGAGTCCTCTCCAGGCCAATGTCTGACATTCTGGAAGTCCAGTTGACTATTTATTTGGCTTAACCAGGCAGTGCAGTGATGGATTGCTGGGGTGTCAGCAGCAAACTTTATTAGTATCAAATACACCCAAAATCAGTTTTGCCTCATTTAAGCACTTGTTCTGGTGAAACGATAACAAGATTGATTACACAAATGGCTTACTCTGACCGTATGTTCCATTCATATTTCTATGCCTTGGAAACCACAAACGTGTCCTTTTGATTGGAAAAAATATACGTGTACCCCTTCAAATGAGTGGATTCAGCAATTTCAGCCACACCCATTTTTTATTTTAAAAACAATTTTTTTTAACCTTTATTTAACTAGGCAAGTAAGTTAAGAACAAATTTGTATTTTCAATGACTGCCTAGGAATAGTGGGTTAACTGCCTGTTAAGGGGCAGAATGACAGATTTGTACCTTTTCAGCTCGGGGGTTTGAACTCGCAACCTTCCGGTAACTTGTCCAACGCTCTAACCACTAGGCTACTCTGCAGCCCCATTGCTGGCAGGTATATAGAATCGACCACACAGCCATGCATTCTCCATAGACAAACAATGGCAATAGAATGGCCCATACTGAAGAGCTCAGTAAATTTCAATGTGGCACTGACATGGGATGCCACCTTTCCAACATGTTAGTTAGTCAAATTTCTGCCCTGCTAGAGCTGCTACGATCAATTGCAAGTGCTTTTATTGCGAAGTGGAAACTTCTAGGAGCAGCAACGGCTCAGCCGCAGTTAAATCAAATTGTATTTGTACATGCGCCGAATACAACATGTCAGTGAAATGCTTACTTAAAAGCCCTTAAAACCTCTTTGGGATAGGCGGGACGCAAATGTCTCAACTTGCCAATTGCCAGGGAAAATGCAGAGCGCCAGATTCAAATAAAATACTATAAAAATCACACATGTAAGATACTCAATTAAAGCTACATTCGTTGTGAATCCAGCCAACATGTCAGATTTTTAAAATGCTTTTCGGTCAAGCATAAGAAGCTATTATCTGATGATAACACCAGCAGTAAACAAAGGGGTTAGCATATTTCAACCCTTCAGGCGCTACACAAAACGCTGAAGTAAAATATAAAACATGCATTACCTTTGACAAGCTTCTTTTGTTGGAACTTCAATATGTCCCATAAACATCACAATTGGTATTTTTGTTTGATTAATTCCGTCCATATATATATATCCAAAATGTACATTTATAAAGCGTGTTTGATCCAGAAAAAAACAGCTTACAAAAAACGTAATGTCACTACAAAATATTTCAAAAGTTGCCTATAAACTTTGCCAAAATATTTCAAACTACTTTTGTAATACAACTTTAGGTATTTTAACGTTAATAATCTATCAAATTGTAGACTGGGCAATCTGTGTTCAATACAGGAATGAAAACAAACCAGCGATACTTTTCACGTCTTGCGCAACTCACAAAAGTGTTACCCAGTTCCTAGTTGGCCTACTTATTCACTGCACAAAGTAATAACCTCAACCAAATTCCAAAGACTGGTGACATCCAGTGGAAGCAGTAGGAACTGAAAACACGTTCCTAAAAAATATCCCTGGGCAATGACAACTCAGGGAACAGAGTGAGGCAAAAAAAAAAAATATATATATATATATATATATATATACATACAGTGCCTTGCGAAAGTATTCGGCCCCCTTGAACTTTGCGACCTTTTGCCACATTGCAGGCTTCAAACATAAAGATATAAAACTGTATTTTTTTAAGAATCAACAACAAGTGGGACACAATCATGAAGTGGAACGACATTTATTGGATATTTCAAACTTTTTTAAACAAATCAAAAACTGTAAAATTGGGCGTGCAAAATTATTCAGCCCCTTAAGTTAATACTTTGTAGCGCCACCTTTTGCTGTGATTACAGCTGTAAGTCGCTTGGGGTATGTCTCTATCAGTTTTGCACATCGAGAGACTGAAATTTTTTCCCATTCCTCCTTGCAAAACAGCTCGAGCTCAGTGAGGTTGGATGGAGAGCATTTGTGAACAGCAGTTTTCAGTTCTTTCCACAGATTCTCGATTGGATTCAGGTCTGGACTTTGACTTGGCCATTCTAACACCTGGATATGTTTATTTTTGAACCATTCCATTGTAGATTTTGCTTTATGTTTTGGATCATTGTCTTCTTGGAAGACAAATCTCCGTCCCAGTCTCAGGTCTTTTGCAGACTCCATCAGGGTTTCTTCCAAAATGGTCCTGTATTTGGCTCCATCCATCTTCCCATCAATTTTAACCAACTTCCCTGTCCCTGCTGAAGAAAAGCAGGCCCAAACCATGATGCTGCCACCACCATGTTTGACAGTGGGGATGGTGTGTTCAGGGTGATGGGCTGTGTTTTTACGCCAAACATAACGTTTTGCATTATTGCCAAAAAGTTCAATTTTGGTTTCATCTGACCAGAGCACCTTCTTCCACATGTTTGGTGTGTCTCCCAGGTGGCTTGTGGCAAACTTTAAACAACACTTTTTATGGATATCTTTAAGAAATGGCTTTCTTCTTGCCACTCTTCCATAAAGGCCAGATTTGTGCAATATACGACTGATTGTTGTCCTATGGACAGAGTGTCCCACCTCAGCTGTAGATCTCTGCAGTTCATCTAGAGTGATCATGGGCCTCTTGGCTGCATCTCTGATCAGTCTTCTCCTTGTATGAGCTGAAAGTTTAGAGGGACGGCCAGGTCTTGGTAGATTTGCAGTGGTCTGATACTCCTTCCATTTCAATATTATCGCTTGCACAGTGCTCCTTGGGATGTTTAAAGCTTGGGAAATCTTTTTGTATCCAAAGCCGGCTTTAAACTTCTTCACAACAGTATCTCGGACCTGCCTGGTGTGTTCCTTGTTCTTCATGATGCTCTCTGCGCTTTTAACGGACCTCTGAGACTATCACAGTGCAGGTGCATTTATACGGAGACTTGATTACACACAGGTGGATTGTATTTATCATCATTAGTCATTTAGGTCAACATTGGATCATTCAGACATGCTCACTGAACTTCTGGAGAGAGTTTGCTGCACTGAAAGTAAAGGGGCTGAATAATTTTGCACGCCCAATTTTTCAGTTTTTGATTTGTTAAAAAAGTTTGAAATATCCAATAAATGTCGTTCCACTTCATGATTGTGTCCCACTTGTTGTTGATTCTTCACAAAAAAATACAGTTTTATATTTTTATGTGTGAAGCGTGAAATGTGGCAAAAGGTCGCAAAATTCAAGGGGGCCGAATACTTTCGCAAGGCTATATATATATATTTCTGAACCGTTAGTCCTCAGGGTTTTGCCTGCTACATAAGTTCTGTTATACTCAGACATGATTCAAGCAGTTTTAGAAACTTCAGTGTTTTCTATCCAAATTTATGAATAATATATCTTATATTCTTGGCATGAGTAGCAGGAAGTTGAAATTGGGCACGCTATTTATCCAAAAGTGAAAATTCTGCCCCCTAGCCCCAAGAGGTTTTGACTGACTATGCAATTTGAAGAACAATGTGTAAGTATTTACTCAAACTGAAGTTTTTAAAAAATCTAGAAAATAGAAAAATAACAAATGATTAGGGCAACAATAAGATAACAGTAACAAGGCTATATACAGGTGGTACGGGTACAGAGTCAATGTGCGGGGCCACAGGTTAGTCGAGTCATGGCTGAGCAGCAGCTCACAAGCTTAAGATCACCACGCGCAATGTAAAGCATTGGTTGGATGGGTGTAATAATGGTCTGAAGCTGTTTTTCGTTGTTGTGTCTCGGCCCCTTAGTTCCAGTGAAGGGAAATCTTAACGCTACAGCATACAATAACATTCTAGACGATTCTGTATTTCCAGCTTTGGCAACAGTTTGGGGAAGGCCCGTTCCTGTTTCAGCATGACAATGCCCTCTGGCACAAAGCGAAGTCCGTACAGAAATGGTTTGTTGACTTTTTAGCCTACACAGAGCCCTGACCTTAACCCCATCAAATCTTATTGGTCACATACACATGGTTAGCAGATGTTAATGTGAGTGTAGCGGAATGCTAGTGCTTCTAGTTCGGACCATGCAGTAATATCTAAAATATAATCTAACAATTTCACAGCAACTACCTTATATACACACACAAGTGTAAAGGAATGAAGAAGAATATGTATACATAAATATATGGATGAGCGATGGCCGAACGGCATAGGTTAGATGGTATATAGTACACTATTTACACTATTTGTGGGCGGAGCAGTTGCCGTACCAGGCGGTGATGCAGCTCGACAGGACTCTCTCGATTGTGCATCTGTAAAAGTTTGAGTGTGTTTGGTGACGAGCCAAATTTCTTCAGGCTCCTGTCTTGAAGAGGCGCTGTTGCACCTTCTTCCCAACGCTGTCTGTGTGAGTGGACCAATTCAGTTTGTCCGTGATGTGTACGCCGAGGTACTTAAAATTTCCACCTTCCCCACTACTGTCCCGTCAGTGTGGATAGGGGGATGCTCCCTCTGCTGTTTCCTGAAGTCCACGATCATCTCCTTTGTTTTGTTGAATGAGAGGTTATTTTCCTGACACCACACTCCGAGGGCCCTCACCTCCTCCCTGTAGGCCGTCTCGTCGTCGTTGTTGGTGATCAAGCCTACCACTGTAGTGTTGTCTGCAAACTTGATGATTGAGTTGGAGGCATGCATGGCCACACAGTCATGGTTGAACAGGGAGTACAGGAGAGGGCTGATAACGCACCCTTGTGGGGCTCCGGTGTTGAGGATCAGCGGGGTGGAGATGTTGTTTCCTACCCTCACCACCTGGTGGCGGAAAACAAATTGGAGTGGGTCTAGGGTGTCAGGTAGGGTGGAGGTGATATGATCCTTGACTAGTCTCTCAAAGCACTTCATGATGACGGAAGTGAGTGTTACTGGGCGATGGTCGTTTAGCTCAGTTACCTTAGCTTTCTTGGGAACAGGAACAATGGTGGTCCCCTTGAAGCATGTGGGAACAGTAGATTGGGATAGGGATTGATTGAATATGTCTGTAAACGCAGCCAGCTGGTCTGCGCAAACTTGAGGACGAGGCTAGGGATGCAGTCTGGGCCGGCAGCCCTGCGAGGGTTAATGTTTAAATGTTTCACTCGCGTTGGCTGCGGTGAAGGAGAGTCTTCAGGTTTTGGTAGCGGGCCTTGTAAAGTGGCACTGTATTGTCCTCAAAGTGAGCAAAGAAGTTGTTAGGTTGTCTGGGAGCAAGACATCGTGGTCTGTGACGGGGCTTGTTTTGATTGACTGTAGACCCTGCCACATACCTCTCGTGTCTGAGCCGTTGAATTGTGACTACTTTGTCTCTATACTAACACTTAGCTTGTTTGATTGCATTGCGGAGGGAATAGCTACATTGTTTGTATTCAGTCATGTTTCCGGTCATCTTGCCCTGATTAAAAGCAGTGATTCAAGCTTTCAGTTTTGCGCGAATGCTGTCATCAATCCACAGTTTCTGGTTGTGGAATGTTTTCATTGTTTCTGTGGGTACAACATCACTGATGCACTTGCTAATAAACTCGCTCACTGAATCGGTGTACATCAATGTTGTTCGATGCTATCCAGAACATATCCCAGTCCAATTGATCGACGCAATCTTGAAGCGTGGAATCAGATTGGTCAGACCAGCGTTGAACAGACCTGAGCACAGGTGTTTCCTGTTTTAGTTTCTGTCTATACAGCCTGTAGCAACTAAATGGAGCCGTGGTCAGATTTGCTGAAAGGAGGACAAGGGAGGGCTTTGTATGCGTCGCGGAAGTTAGAATAACAATGATCCAGAATTTTTCCATCCCGGGTCGAGCATTCTATGTGCTGATAAAATTTAGTGAGCCTCGTTTTCAGATTTGCCTTGTTAAAATCCCCAACTACAATAAATGCAGCTTCAGGATATGTGGTTTCCAGTTTGCATGGAGTCCAATGAAGTTCTTTCAAGGCCGTCATGGTGCCTGCTTGGGGGGGAAGGGGTGTACATGACTGATTATAATCGAACAGATTTCTCTTGGTACATAATGCGGTCGGTATTTGATTGTAAGGAATTCTAGGTTAGGTGAACAAAAGGACTTGAGTACCTGTATGTTGTTACGATCACACCACGACTCGTTAAGCATAAGGCATACACCCCCGCCCTTCTTCTTACCGGAGAGATGTTTGTTTCTGTCAGCGTGAAGAAACCAGGTGGCTACCGACTCTGATAACGTATCCCGAGTGAGCCATGTTTCCCTGAAACAAGAACGTTACAATCTCTGATGTCACTCTGGAATGCAACTCTTGCTCTGATTTCGTCTACCTTGTTGTCAAGAGACTGGACATTGGCGAGTAGTATACTCGGGAGCGTGGGGTAAAGTGCCCGTCTATGGAGCCTGACCAGAAGACCGCTCCTTCTGCCCCTTCTGCTGCGCCATTGTTTTGGGTTGCCTGCTGGGTTCTGATCCTTTGTCCTGGGTGGTGGACCAAACAGAGGATCCGCTTCGGGAAAGTCCTATTCCTGTTCGTAATGTTGGTAAATTAACGTTGCTGTTATATCCAATAGTTCCTCCTGGCTGTATGTAATAAGACATAAGATTTCCTGGGGTAACAATGTAAGAAATAATACATCAAAAAACAACTAAATAATGCATAGTTTCCTAAGAACGCGAAGTGGCCATCTGTGTCTGCGCAGACGCAGTTGTAGTATCTATCTGGGGTGTACTTTTGGAATGAATTGGAACATCAGGCCTAATTGTCTGACGTCACTTATGCAATATCTAGTGGAAAGCCTTCCCAGAAGAGTGGAGGACCAACTCTGTATTAATGCCCATGATTTTGGAATAAGATGTTTGCCAAGCAGGTGTCCACATACTTTTGGTAATGTAGTGTAGCTTTCTGTCAGCCAAAAAAAGATACAAAAATAGCCTGGTGTTGCCAAGGTTACAGGAACATGCATTTCTTTGTTTGATTAACATTGGTTTTGAAGTAGTTTGATTTGATTTATCTTTGCTTTAGTCTATAACTTAGGGTTTGGCTATGTCCTATCACTATCATGTCCACAAAAGATTGTGATATAAGTTGCTATTGCCCCAAAAATTAAGAGGTCAAAAGCGCGAAATCGACTGCAGTATCATGACGAACGATAATGTTTTGGAAAACCTGGGCAGAGGCTAAGTGCAGGCAATGGCAAGTATTTTCCAATGTTTCTTTCTGGTGGAGGAGCACAACCTGTGTGTCTTTGTGGCGCGCACATGATGGCAGTTGAGTGAGCATAAATTTAAGTAATGTACTTAATTTTACCGTCAGACTGTCCCTCACTTCTCTCCCTCTACAAAGGCTGACCAAAAAACAATGTTGCCAATTTAGCCACAGAAACAGCGCACACACAGGCAGAGAAGTACAAGAGGAGAGGTTGTGGGTGTTGAGAGAGGGGGCTAAAATGTGATTCTCTTAAATATTTGGCTTAACTGAAGGATTACACATTATTTCTGACTCAACAAATTCATGTTGCTCCTATGACCAGAGAAAGTGAATTATTCCTCATTATTGAAAAACACAGCTAATAATAACAACGCACGCCTGTCTATACACATTGCTGCTCATAAATTGAAGCTGACATTCTGGGTGCATCTGGGTGCAGTGTGAGGGTAGAAGGGTGTTTTATGGCTTGGGGAATATTCAGAGGGGAAAATTTTCTGTGGGAATTAACAGGAATGTATGCAAATTAATACTAATACCATTTTTAAATGTAGATGTGTTTTCCATTGGAAATTATTCAATCCTTCCAAAAGAAAATAAAAATCTGAATTATGAGTTGACTCTTCACATGGGATGATTTCACTGAACAACAAAACAAATGGAATATTGAATGATCCCCAATGATCCATTGTATCGCTCAATCTGTAAAATGATTTAGTCGGATTTGGAGGATGATGGAGGCAACAGGGGAATGAGCCTCAGATCCACAAAGTCTCTTCCACCAGGTGGCTGAAATATGTTGGCACGACTTCCATATTGCATCTCCATCCCAAAGCCCTTGCTTGGAAATGTACTTCGCCAGACTGCCAAGAACCATGCCCTCATCCAGGCCAAGGTGGCGAGACACGGTAGTGATAATGCCATATGCCTTGTTGATCTCTGCATCAGACAGGATGCTCTTGCCAGCATACTTGGGGTCCAACATATACGCTGCGTGTATGGGCTTCAGGCAGAATTCTTAACTTTTTTTATGTATTTCAAAACTGCAGTTTCCTCTGCTTGCAGCAACAATGAAATGGGCAGGGCAGTACGGATTTCTTCCCTTACATCTGCAAGTGGAGTCTGAACGTCAGACAGGATGGCATTGTCTTCCTCAATACGTACAATGGCTACTGCTATAGATTTCCACCACTCTCTCTCAAAATACGTCATCCAGGAGGATCCTCTTGATGGGGCTGTCCATTTCGGCAGACTATGATATGACCATTTCTTGGAGAGACTCCTTTCCCTCCAGGATACTGTCAAACATGATGACAACACCGCCCCAACGGGTATTTTCTGGGCATCTTCAATGTGCTGCTCTTATTCTTCTCACTTAGCTTGGTGAGGTAGATTGCTGCTATAACTTGATGACCCTTCGCTTACCTAACCATTTCCTTGGCTCTCTTGTAGAGTGTATCCATTGTTTTCAGTGCCATGATGTCCTTGAGGAGCAGATTCGATACATGAGCAGCACATCCAATGAGTGTGACGTGAAGGTGGACACCTCTACTTTAGACCAAGCAGCCTTCCTGTTTGCAGCATTGTCTGTCACCAGTACAAATACCTTCTGTGGTCCAAGGTCGTTGATGACTGCCTTCAGCTCATCTGCAATGGAGATGTAGTTAATTATTCCTTGCCCACAAACATCTGATTACCCATTGGAGATGATTGCAATACAGTCTGCTTTCTCTATGATTTGCTTAACCTTCACTTGAACTCTGCATCCAGCAAATGAGAAGATAAAGCATTCTGGTTGGAGGGATGTATGCTGGGCAATGAACATAAAATCCCTTCCAATACACATTGCCTGTGAGCATCAGAGGTAAACCAGTTGCATACATAGCTTAAGCAAGACATTCATCAACATTTCTCTGACTATGTTCATTGAGTCAAAAGAAACTTCTGATTCCAGGAGGACCATGAGCTGTTGCTATCGATAAGGTGTCTGATTCATTATTTTCACCTTGAATAGAAGTAGAGGGACTTTTGTCAGAGTTTGTGACCGCCGAGAGAACTTTATGCACTTGTCCAGATGATTCTGTTTTATTCTTCACACATGATTTGGCACAGTATTTGCAAATGTACACAGCTCTTCCTTCTACGTTAGCTGCAGTGAAATGTCTCCACACATCAGATAGTGCCGATGGCATTTTCCTGTATAGATTAGAAAAAATGGTAAAATCAACAAATACTATTCCATGTACAGATAAATAGTTAAACCGTTAGATTAAACAACTAATTTGTAAGATAAATGTTTAAAATGAAACCTGTATGGAAATAGGTGAATTAACACTCAGTTACAGGCTCAAGCAAGCTAAAACCCACATGGTAGCAAAGACTAACTAGCAGAAATTAACAAGTTAGAAATGATTTAAACACACTTTGCTGTAGGCTAATATTTACGAGTTAACTAAAAATCATGTATGTCATATAAATTATATTCGCCCCAAAGTAGGAATTCAAGGTAATTTTTTTTTATCAGGGGTGCAACTTTTGTTTTAGAAGTGGGGGTGACATAAAATCTATGTACCAGTCAAGTTTGAAAACCTACTCATTCAAGTGTTTTTATTTTCTACATTGTAGAATAATATTGAAGACGCAATACTGGGTTACCTGTGTTAATTGCTATTACAGAGGCCACAGTGCCTGTTTTGAGGGAGGAAATTGCCTGGTTCTGGAGACTAGAGGATATCTGATTAGTTTCTATGTTGGAGATCCAGGACAGCTGCTATAGCTGGTTTTTTTTCTGGGCCCGAAAAGGGATATGACTTTGCATCTTATTCCAGACCTACGTGCCCTCAGCAAGCACCTCCATCTACAACCTCTGAATGCTCACAAACCACCGGCTATTACAGCAGATTGCTTGGTGGCAGCAGAGTCTAGGGGGCAAGCAGTGTTACACACCAATACTACTGTCCCATAGTCAGTTTCTAGGCTACATAAGAAATCAGAAAACGATGTCTGACTTTCTGCGTCTTGAGCTCACTCGCATATCACACTTTTCTATCAGCACAGAGGGGTGTCCAGGTTCCAGCCCTGCTTAGTCAAATTTCATCTGGATCACACCCTGCATTTTCACCAGTGCCTATGCCCTACTTACGATGACATCATCTGTGATGGAAGTCGTTCCTGTAATTGTTGATGCTGCCCTTACAATGCTAAGTTCTAGCCACTCAACCTGGACGCTTTTCGCAGCCTACGCCAGTGGCTTCAGTGGTGGGACCCTCTGCTATTGTCAGGTGGCTCCTATGGGCAGACTTGTATCCCAAAAGGTGATCACGACTGCTGATCTTTTATCCAGGAGGAACCCCTGTTGGGCCCCAGGCCATTAAGGTGACGCTGCGTCCGCATGCGGCCGCCGCCCAGAAATTCATGGCTATCTCCTCCATATAAGCTATTTCTCTTTATGCCTCGTCTTGGGAGTTGTTTAAAGGGTTGACTATAGGAGATATTTGTGCCGCTGCGAGTTAAGCGTCAACACACTCTTTTTAGTAAGATTTTATTGCTTTGATGTCACTGCTGCCAGTGTAGGCCACAGTCACAAGGCAGCTCGCTGTCTGGGCTTGAGGTCGACCGATTATGATTTTTCAATGCCGTTACCGTTTTTATTGGACGACCAAAAAAGTAAATGCGATTTATCGGCCCTTTTTTTTTTTTAGATGTATGCATGTAATACTGAATGAACAATGAACACTATACACTATTTCATTTGAACTTAATATAATACATAAATATCCATTTAGTCTCAAATAAATAATGAGACATTTCAATTTGGTTTAAATAATGCAAAAACAGTGTTAGAAAAAGCTCATGTTTAAGTTTCTTGCTCAGAACATGAGAACATATGAAAGCTGGTGGTTCCTTTTAACATGAGTCTTCAATATTCCCAGGTAAGAAGTTTTAGGTTGAGGTTATTATAGGAATTATAGGACTATTTCTCACTACCATTTGTATTTCATATCTTTGACTATTGGATGTTCTTATAGGCACTTTAGCATTGCCAGCCTAATCTCGGGAGTTGATAGGCTTGAAGTCATAAACATAAACAGTGCAAACGCAGGAAAGTCCTGTTTGAATGAATGCTTACGAGCCTGTTGCTGCCTAACACCGCTCAGTCAGACTGCTCTATCAAATCATAGACTTGATTATAATATAATAAACACACGGAAATACGAGCCGTAGATCATTAATATGGTAAAAATAATAATTTTGAAAACCTTGACTCGGGCTTGCACAGAACGCAAGCGAAGTGGCACAATTTCCCTAGTTAATATTGTGTGCTAACATTAATTTCTTAACTAAATATTCAAGTTTAAAAATATATATATACTTGTGTATTGATTTTAAGAAAGGTATTGATGTTTATGGTTAGGTACATTGGTGCAACGACAGTGCTTTTTTCACGAATGCAGTTAAATTATCACCCATAAGATAAGTTTAATGCCAGCTAGCAACTTACCTTGCTGCACTTGTGTAACAGATGGTCATCTTGCCACGCAGTGTCCTCGGAGTGCAATGTAATCGACATCCAAAAATACAGATCGTTATGGAAACTTGAAATCGGCCCAAATGAATTGGCCATGCCGATTTAATCGGTCAACCTCTAGTCTGGGCAATACCCAGACTTCCGCATCTGGCAGGGTCAGGTCTCGGTGGTTTACCATTGGCTGTTTTCATTTAGTATCAGTTGTGGTCGGCTTGGGGCGGGATCATATTCCCCCATAGTATGTTGTACCAAAGTTGATATGTTCTATAACTAATGTTCCCTGAAGGAGGGGAAACGAGGTATAACACCATTTTGTGAAGCGCAGATTTAATTTGCCTTATCAGGCGTGATTGTAGATCTTTCAACCTAAGTCGCAAGCGTGTGACTTGTATCTCGTTTCCTTCCATCAGGGAACAGTCGTTACGTTCTCTTATTATTAAACCTCTGGCTACCTTACATTTTTAGGCTATTCTAATAGCATTTTAAGATGGAATTCTGTTACGTTCGTTGTTTCATTGTGAGAAAGCCATGCATAAAACAAAACATATCCTTCAGTCACATTCATGGCCTATTGAATGGAGAGTGCTGAGAAGGAGGATTATAGAATACTTTTTTTTTTAACGGGTAGACAAGATGGTGTCAGAGAGAGCAAGATTGACTTGTCATTTTGCTTTGCTTGGGTGGCGCCAATCAAACTATCGTCTGTCACATCACGATGTCGTCACCATTGACAATGGCTGTCAATCATCTTTATATAGACGATTCTATCATAATATTGCCCGACCCGAGTGTGACTGCCAAGACCCCTGTGATCTATTCATTTATCTGTATTGATTTCCCTATGTCATTTAAAGCACTTAATCAACATCATAGTGATGAGAGAATTACAAACAACATGCCCACACTCATACTTTATATTTAGGTGCAGGAGCGCCAACATACTTTTGAGCTAGTATTCTATAAGAGATGCTTGAGGTCAAGTCGTAACAAATTTGAGGTGCCGGTACTCCGCTTCGGTCCACCCAAGTCAAACACTGGGTATTTAACTCTGCCTAAGCTTTTCATGTAAAACCAACAGATCCAGATTGATTCAGAATGTGACTGAAGTTTGCTCGCAAACTCAGGTTTTGTACTTGTGTACAGGAGCAAACAACCAGGCCATGATCCGTGTGTTGAGCCTGGGCTCCGCCGAGCGCACCCTGCTGAAGGGCTTCACTGGTGCAGTCACAGACCTGGCCTTCGCCCATCTGGACTCCACCCTGCTGGGATGTGTTGATGAAGCTGGCAACCTGGTCATCTGGCAGCTCACCTGCCACAGCAGCAAGATCCAGTATCCTCTTCATTCTGCCCAATAATTACACTTCAGTTGGTCACTTACTGCTTCGTGTAGTTAAAGGTTAAGTGAAATAAATTAACAATACATTTTACCTGGTTTTGACCATTTTTAAAAGTACTTTGTGATATGTGTACAGCAGTGGAGGCTGCTGAGGGGAGTATGGCTCATAATGGCTGGAGCGAACGGAATGGCATCAAACGCATGAAAACCATGTGTTGGATGCATTTGATAACATTCCGCTTAAGCCATTACCACGAGTACGTCCTCCCCATTTAAGGTGTCACCGACATCCTGTGGTGTACAGCTGCGGTGTTACACACCTTAACCCACATGCTTCTCAGGGATCAAGTGGTTGTCCACATCCGGAGGCCTGAAGACACACCTCTAAACTCCAATAGGAGGTTGATCTGGTGTCCTTTCATCCTAGAGGACAATGAAGAGAACCCTGAGGATGCTAGCCAGACCCTGGCCCTGCTGCATGAAGACAGAGTATGTATGCCCTATTGGACACAATCAGACTTATGTATTTACCCATGTCTCAGACAAACTCTTCCTCCTCGTCCCTTTGTACTATCTTTTTAATTCACTGCCTCCCTTTTGCTGATTGTCCTGTATTTTCTCCCCAGGCTGAGGTGTGGGATCTGGAGATCCTCCGCAGCAACAATAGCACCTGGCCAGTAGATGCCACTGACCTGAAGGACGGCGTTATAACCATAAAAGGACATACCGAGGTAGGGCATTTAGTAATCACATTGTCTGTTTCCAGTATGGAAAGCACTTAATTACAGACTGGTTTTTAGTGTGGAAATTTAGTTTTGGGTGGTGTTTTTCTCCAGCGTATAAGTGAAGGTGCCCTGTCTCCAGATGGCACAGTCTTGGCCACAGCCAGTCATGATGGTTATGTAAAATTCTGGCAAATCTACATTGAAGGACAGGACCAGCCAAGGTAGATCTTGACTCAATATTACTCTTTTATAATATAATATTTATATTAAAATTCCAGTTTCTTGCAATTCCTTTCCGTCTGTATCTCTATGGTTACTTTTACTTTCCTCTGTGAAGTCCTCTCCCCGGCTTCTTTCACAGATGTCTGCATGAGTGGCAGCCCCACAATGGGAACCCCCTCTCCTGCCTGCTGTTCTGTGACAACCACAAGAAACAGGACCCAGAGTAAGTCCCTACTGTTCTCTTCTGCTGCTGTACGTCTTTAGCTGAACAGGTGTTGAGTATTTAGCGAAAGTGACATTTGGTTACCCAGGATTACATAGATGTATGGATTTTTAGAGCATTACCCAATGCAATCAGTGTAATTTACTCTTGAGGACCGATGAGAGATTTGTTAGACCCCCTCTTTTTCCTTTCTAGTGTTCCATTCTGGCGCTTTCTGATTACTGGAGCTGATCAGAACCAGGAGCTGAAGATGTGGTGCACAGTGTCATGGACTTGCCTGCAGACCATCAGGTCTGACTGTTTTACCTGTGTTTTTCACTGCTCTTTCATGCTTTGCAAGTTGTCTCATTTATACCGCCGTTACTGGACCTGTTTTAACAATAGCCTATGTGCATTTACATTTACATTTAAGTCCATGTCCTTCAGGTTCTCTCCAGACCCGTTCAACTCCTCAGTCCTGCCCAGTCTAAAGGCCAGCCTGGACCTCTCTGCAGAATGCCTCATCCTCAGCGACGTACAGAGAAAGGTCAGAATTTCTGTGTCCTGCTATATCACTATGATCTATCTACCAACTGTAATCCTTTTTGTCTATCAGGATGAGTTATTAACCCTGTTTTGTTTTGTCCCTCTAGGTGTTGTATGTGATGGAGTTGTTGCAGGACCAGGAGAAGGGCCATGCCAGCTTCACAGCCGTGTCTGAGTTCCTGCTCACACACCCTGTACTCAGCTTTGGTGTTCAGGACGTCAGCCGCAGCCGCCTGCGCCACACAGAGGTCCTCCCCCCAGATGAGGAGAGCGAGAGTATGACTGCAGGTTGGTGTCACCTTCTTGGATCCCGATTACCGCTACTACCTAATCTAATGATGGGCTGGTCTGACCCCTGTGTTATCATGGGTATAATTTTTGTATTTTTCTTCCTGTTATCTCTAGAGGGCATCCAGGGCCCAATGGAATCCAGAGCTGGAATCCAAATAAAGCTGTACTGTGTCCACACAAAGTGAGTTGTCATTCAGGTCCTATTATCATATTTACGCAGAGGTCTGCATTGAAATTGTGACCATTTAATCAGTTTTTAGTATCCCATTTCATACACCTGTATTAGTGTTTAGATGTATTCTTCTGTCCACAGGTCTCTTCAAGATGTGCAGATCTGGTTCCAGCCAAACCTTGGGTCTGGCTCGCCCTCATTTCTGCCTCACTCAAATGATGGCTTTGGTGAGTTAAGAGAACCGTTGGTCGTCATAAACCAAAACTATTCTTTACTCAGTTTAAAAGATTTTAGAAACATTATCCCATATTTTCATGTATTAATCGGTCTTTGTGCTTTTCTAGGTTTTTCGGATCACTTGACAGACATAAGCATGGAAGGTTTGAGCTCTGACAAGGAGTCCGGATGTGGCTCCCAAAATGATCTCCGGAAGATTCCCGCCCTTCCTGCTCCTGCTGACTTCATGTCCCCCACTGGCTCCGCCGCTATGCCCAAGCTCATGACCCCTGACGCCTTCATGACCCCCAGTGCTTCAGTATGTCCAGTTCCCTCACTACTCTATCAAAATGCTAGCGAATATCCAAGGGAGGGATATTAGTCCTGGATCTTGATTGCGCTTTGAACTTGATTTCTGCCCTTCTCTCCCAGGTCCCAGCCTCCCCAGGCAGCAGTGCCAGCAGCCTGAAAATTGTGACAGCCATGACCAGCAACTCTGACAGTGGCGCCAGGTAGGTCAACTCAAAGGGTGCATAACAGGGAAGGAATTCATAATTGACTGAACAAGGAAAGAGATTGTGCTTTGATATCCCCTGACTCTTCTGACGTCAATGTCTGCAGGGGAGGAGAGGAGCTGACCCAGAACTCCAAGATGTCTGTGGAGAGCAGCAGCAGTAGCAGTCTGACCCTCAGTGCGAGCACCAGCAGCCCCAGAGCCAGCTCCCTTCTCATCTCAGGCCTAGGGGACAACATGCCGGTAGGCCACACACTTGCATGGACGCTAGCACCTACAGCGCAGTCATTTCACGCGGTTAGAATGCAGAATTGTGTGCCGCAATTGGCTGAGGGGCCAACATAACATGTGTTTGTCAACTTACAAGACCTCTCGTCCCTCCGTCATATGTGACATCATCCTTACTCCTTGTTCCACTTTGGTCTTCCCTGCTGTCTCATAAAGATGTACCCTCTTCCACAAGAGACTAGAGGTCGACCGATTAATTGGAATGGCCGATTTAATTAGGACCTATTCCAAGTTTTCATAGCAATCGGTATTTATGGACACCGATTGCAGCCTATTTATTTCATTTGAAAAAATAAATAATTTTACACCTTTATTTAACGAGGCAAGTCAGTTAAGAACACATTCTTACTTTCAATGACAGCCTAGGAACGATGGGTTAACTGCCTTGTACAGGGGCAGAACGACAGGTTTTTGCAGCCTTCTGGTTACTAGTCCAACACTCTAACCACCTGCCTTACATTGCACTCCACGAGGAGACTGCGTGGCAGGCTGACTACCTGTTACGCGAGGGCAGCAAGAAGCCAAGTTATGTTGCTAGCTAGCATTAAACTTATCTTATAAAAAAACTATCTTAACATAATCACTAGTTAACTACACATGGTTGATGGTATTACTAGTTTATCTGGCGTGTCCTGCGTTGCATATAATCAATGCCTGTTAATTTCTCATCGAATCGCCAAACGAGTGATGATTTAACAAACGCATTCATGAAAAAAGCACTGTGGTTGCACCAATGTGTACCTACCCATAAACATCAAAGCCTTTCTTTAAAATCAATACACAAGTATATATTTTTTAAACCTGTATTTTTAGTCAATATTGCCTGCTAACATGAATTTCTTATAACTAGGGAAATTGTCACTTCTCTTGCCTTCCGTGCAAGCAGTCGGTATATGCAGCAGTTTGGGCCGCCTGGCTCGTTGCGAACTGTGTGAAGACCATTTATTCCTAACAAAGACCGTAATGAATTGTACATAATTATGACATTGAAGGTTGTTCAATGTGTAACAGCAATATTTAGACTTGGATGCCATCCGTTAGATAAAATACAGAACGGTTCCGTATTTCACTGAAAGAATAAACATTTGGTTTTCGAAATGATAGTTTCCGTATTCGACCATATTAATGACCAAAGGCTCGTATTTCTGTGTGTTATTATGTTATAACTAAGTCTATGATTTGATAGAGCAGTCTGACTGAGCGATGGTCGGCAGCATGCTCGTAAGGAGTCATTCAAACAGCATTTTCATGCTAATAGTGTTTCAAACGTCACTCGCTCTGAGACTGGGAGTAGTTGTTCCCCTTGCTCTGCAATGGCCGCGGCTTTTGTGGAGCGATGGATTATGATGCTTCGAGGGTGGTCGTTGTGTTCCTGGTTCGAGCCCAGGTAGGGCTGAGGAATGGGACGGAAGCTATACTGTTACACTGGCAATACTTATTTATTTGAGGCTAAATTGATTTGATTGATGTATTTATATTAAGTTAAAATAAGTGTTAATTAAATATTATTGTAATGGTCATTATTACAAATACATACATTTAAAAAATATTGGCTGATTTAATCGGTATCTGCTTTTTCTGGGCTTCCAATAATCAGTCGACCTCTACAAAACACCACTCCTCATATGCTCATGTTCCCCTCACCTACCCATTCTGCCCTCTACAGGTGCTTCCCTCTCCAAACCCGCCCCTCTCGCTGGACCCACAGGCCATTGAGCCTATGCTGATTCAGCATGCCTCTCCCACCCTGGCTCGCTCTCCAGACGTCATCTCATCTGCCTCCACGGCCATGTCCCAGGACATGCCTGAGATCGCCTCTGATACGCTGCAGCGAAGCCTGGGGGTTGTGTCTGGAGCTGAATCCCGAGACACTCTCCCAGCCCTCCACACAGACAGCATGGCTTCAGCAGCCTCAGCCCTTCACCACCTCTCTCCACGGAACCGGAACAACTCTGACCACGGCCACCTGACCCTGGAGCTGGGTGCTGGAGCAGTGGAGGCGGAGCAGAGGCTCAGTAACACTCCTTCACTACTGGAGAATGCCCTGACACAGGAGAATGCTGCTGCAGCCGCCGCTGCCTCCTGCTCTGACAACAACACAAGCCACCCCTGGCCTGCAGCTCCCGACATCACACGGGAAACGCGCAACAGCCTGCGGGACAACGGCCTAGGAGACTGGTAAGACAGTCTCACACACACGCGTGGACATAAACACAGTGTCTTTACCTATGCATGCAACCTGAAGAACCTACACAAATCGGCTTTTTAGTTTTAAATGGTATTTCTTGCTTTTAGCTCAAGGGAGGAAATGAAGGACAGACACATGTCCTCTCCATACCACAGACGCACCTACCACTTAACCCAGAATGACAGTCAGGACGCCAGTGCAGAACAAAGGTAAGATAGTCGCATCTCTAGAACTTCCCCTTCGTTGTCAATAGCCCTGGTCCTGGAGGGATGTAGTATTTGCTGTGTTTTGGAAGTCAATGCTTGATTAAAGTTTTCATTTAAATGTATTCTCAATTCAGATTTAATGTTAATCTTAAACCTGCACAGGTTTTTTTGTACCCATGCCGTGTACCCATTATCACCACCTATTGTGGGCACTTAAACTCCTCTTGCTTTGTTTTCCTGTCACACAGTGACCATGATGACGAGGTGGCCAGTCTAGCGTCGTCCTCCGGGAACTGTGGAGCCAGGTCGTCTCAAAGACTGCCAGTGAAGGAGTGGAAGAGCTCTCCCAGAGGCTCCCCTAAACTCAAGAGGAAGAGTAAAAAAGATGACGGGTGGGTGATGACCATGACAGTTACCACAATGTTATTCTCTGATATTTACATCCATGTCTAATGGCCTCTTTGCCTTCTCTCTTTTTAGGGATGCATCTCATGCCTCTCAGTCCAGGCAGCCTGAGCATCATAACCATCAACATCAGGTAAGTGATCATGGCTGAATGAATATGATTCACTTACTTTTTATCTTTAAGTTGTGATTATAATACTGGCACCAAGATGTTTCCATTATGCATACATTTTCAGCAATACCATTTGTTCCCTGATAATTAGATGATACATTCTACCTGGTTTGCCTAGACACCATGGTGTAATCTGATCTAACCTGTTGCAGATGAACCCTGAGGTGCAGGAAGAGCTGCTGATGCTGCTGCGTAACCAGCAGAGGGAGCTAGCGGATCTCCGTCAGAGTCAGCTAGAGCTGCTGCAGAGAGTGACTGGCCACATGGACGCCGTGCAGAGCTCTGTCATAGCCCATGTGGAGCACGTCATGGTCAGCCAGCAGGAGCATGAACGTATCCTTACAACTGGGACATGTCACAAATTACAATCAGTGCCAACTCCTAGACCTCCCTATGTAGTGGTACCATTGAAAATTATGTAGTTTTGTATGAGATGATCACTGCAAGTTATACTACATGGCTATCAGTATGTGGACACTCTTTCAAATTAGATTTGGCACACAGCCATGCAGTCTCCATAGATTAACATTGGCAGTAATGTGGCCCTTACTGAAGAGCTCAGTGACTTTCAACGTGGTGCTGTCATAGGATGCAACCTTTCCAACAAGTCAGTTCATCAAATTTCTGCCCTGCTAGAGCTGCCCCTGTCAACTGTAAGTGCTGTTATTGTTAAGTGGAAACTTTAATGAGCAACAACGGCTCAGCCGTGAAGTGGTAGGCTACACAAGCTCACAGAATGGCACCAACGTTGCTGAAGTGCATAGCGTATAAAAATCATCTGTCCTCCAAACGTTCCAAACTGCCCCTGGAAGCAACGTCAGCACAAGAACTGTTCGTCGGAAGCTTCATGAAATAGGTTTCGCAGCCATTGGACTTGGGAGCAGTGGAAACGCTTTCTCTGGAGCGATGAGTCATGCTTCACCGATGGACAAATCTGGATTTTGCTACCTGCCCAAATGCATAGTGCTAACTGTAAAGTTTAGTGGAAGAGGAATAATGGTCTGGGGATGTTTTTCATGGTTCGGGCTAAGCTCTTTAGCTCCAGTGAAGGGGAATCTTAACGCTACAGCATACAATGACTTTCTAGATGGTTCTGTGCTTCCAACTTTGTTGTAACAGTTTGGGGATGGCCTTTTCCTGTTTCAGAATGACAATGCCCCTGTGCACAAAGGTCCATACAGAAATGGCTTGTCGATCTGTGTGGAACAATTTGACTTGGACTGCACAGACCTCAACCCCATCAAACACCTTTTGGATGAATTGGAACGCCGACTGCGAGCCAGGCCTAATCGCCCAACATCAGTGCCTAACCTCACTAATGCTCTTGTGGCTGAATGGAAGTCCCTGCAGCAATTTTCCAACCTCTAGTGGAAAGCCTTTCCAGAAGAGGCTGTTCTAGCAGCAAAGGGGGGACCAACACCATATGAATAACCATGATTTCGGAATGAGATGTTCGACGAGCAGGTGTCCTCATACTTTTGGCCATGTAGTGTATAGGGAAGCGTTATGAATGCAGATATTGTAGTTTAAATGGAATTCAATTAACATGAATAAAGATGCTTTTCACATCTAGAAAGGTGCCTAATTTAAAGCTGCAATATGTAACTTCTCGGGCAATCTGACCAAATTCACATAGAAATTAGTTATTGGTCTGTCATTGTCATTGAAAGCAAGTCTAAGCAGTAGATTGCTTCTATGTGCGCTATTGCTATTCTTCTCGTTCTCAAGTAAAAATGTTGCGTCTTTCAGTTTTTGTACACCAGCTGAAAATATAATATCTTTGATTATGGAAAATATTTGAGTGGTTTATATGCTTATTTTGTCACACAAACTGAAATTAGGCTAACTATTAGTTTTAGCAACCAGGAAATGCCAGAGCCATTTCTGCATATTGCATCTTTAAGAACATTGTTTTGTAGCAGCAGCACATCCTTATCCACCCACTGTTTGATCCTTGACCCGGCGGTGTTTCTCAGAGAGGAGAATGGAGAGAATCCTAGCAGAGGGACAGAGCCGTAACCAGCAAATCCAGGAACATCTCTCCCAGCAGCTGGCTCAAACTCTCAACAACACCCTGTGTAACCGTCTGGACAAGACTCTCCGAGAGGAGATGAAGAAAACTGTTCCTCCCAGTCAGTACACTTCCTTCCTTTTTCCTAACTTATTCGACAGTTTTTATCAAATTAAGTTAACTGTATAATCACTGAGAAGTAAATGTTTGGCCTTGCTACTAAACAGCTATTATCAAGAGTCTGGAGCCTGTTACTGCCCAGATGAATAACACCATCGCTGCTAAGCTGACGGCTGTGGAGGCAGCACTGAAGGAGAACGTTAGCAAAGTCGTCAAGTCAAAGGTTAGTGGCAACAAATTCAGGGGGGGATTTAAAAATGCGCTGCTTAGTTCATAGAACCACGTTATGTTGCCTTACCTTTGATATTTGCTTATAGCAGTTGTGACAGGGGTTTTGGTTTTCTTCCTACAAAATGTATCTCTATATTTTGAACAATGGGGGCTATAAGCTATTATGACCCCATTTGCTTAAAGCTAAGACACACACATGCCTTCTCTTTCCCTCTACAATGCTCACATGCCCTGCGGGTGTCGTTAGAATAGAGTGGACAGGACCAGGCACAGCATGCCCTGCTCTAGAGCCTAGGTTGGTCATTGGATCAAAGGATGTAAAGTAGTCTCATAGCTCACTTATTCAGTCCTCAGTCAAAATGCACACACACAAATGCCTTTGCATCCCTTTCTGTGCAGAACACCACAGATGCAATCGGCCGGGCAGCTGCTGAGGCAATGCAGGGGCCTATCCAGGCTGCCTACAAGGATGCGTTCCAGAGCATTGTGCTGCCTGTGTTTGAAAGGGGCTGCCAGTCTATGTTCCAGCAGATCAATGACAGCTTCAAGCAGGGAACCCATGAGTGTATGACAATCCTATTACTAATTATTAACTAAGCGTTTCAGGCTTTTTCTTCACTTTATGCAGTTTCACCCAAGAGCAAGGTCATGGACTTAGCCTAGTTTGTAACTTGCTGCATTTGTCATACAAAGCCCACTGCTCTTAACATAGATGTATGTATTGATTTTTTTCAGCTGTTTTTTTTTTTATATTGTGCTAACGGCACATCTGAATATGCCTGACAGATCTTACTGTGTCATGCTGAGGATATTTGTTTTCCTCTGTAGATATCCAGCAACTGGAGACCCATGTGAAGAGCAGGAAGCAGCATGAGCAGGAGGGCCAGGACCCTATGATTGGCCAGCTACAGCAGATGATTGACACGTTCCAGAATTCTACGGATCAGCTGGCCACCACTGTCACAGCAAGTGTCCGCTCGGAGGTCCAGCACCAGCTCAACATGACGGTGGGAAAGTAAGTCCAACCAGGCTTTTGTTTATTTTTTGTGATTGATCAGACATGCCTAATAGATGCCTTAGCAAGCAGTTTGGTTTGCCATGTTGAGTGGCTGTGTAATGGATTGGTTGAGCAGAAAAACAAACACCTTAATCCTGGGCTTAATTTCGATTGAACCATAAATTTGCAAAGCAATTAATGAAATAGCGCTTGCAATTATAGATTTTGTTTTTTAGGATGTGGGAATGAGTAATTTTAAGTGTTTTGATTGTTATAAAGTATTCGGGTAATGACATGTTTTCAAGCATTTACAGTGCATTCGAAAAGTATTCAGACCGCTTGACCTTTTTCTATGTTTTGTTAGGTTACAGCCTTATTCTAAAATGGATTAAAGTAGTCCCCCCCCCCCCCCCCCCCATCAATACCCCATAATGACAAATCAAAAACAGGGTTTTGAAATGTTTGCTAATTTATTAAAAATAAAGGCAATTTCGCATTTTACATAACTATTCAGACCCTTTACTCAGTACTTTGTTGAAGCACATTTGGCAGCAATTACAGCCTTGCGTCTTCACGGGTATGACACTACAAGCTTGGCACACCTGTATTTGGAGATTCATTATTCTCTAAAGATCCTCTCAAGCTATGTTAGGTTGGATTGAGAGCAATTTGCCGGTCTCTTCATAGATGTGTGGATTGAGTTCAAGTCCGGGCTAAGGCTTGACCACTCAAGGACATTCAGAGACTCGTCCCGAAGCCACTCCTGAGTTGTCTTGGTTATGTGCTTAGGGTCGTTGTCTTGTTGAAAGGTAAACCTTCGCCACAGTCTGAGGTCCTGAGCGCTCTGGAGCAGGTTTTTTTAAAAGGATCTCTCTGTACTTTGCTCCATTCATATTTACTTCGATCCTGACTAGTTCCCCAGCCCCTGCCGCTGAAGAACATCCCCACAGCATGATGTTGCCACAGTAGGGATGGGGCCAGGTTTCCTTCAGACCTGATGCTTGGCATTCAGGCCAAAGAATTCATTCTTGGTTTCATCAGACCAGAGAATCTTGTTTTTCATGGTTTGAAAATCCTTTAGCTGCCTTTTGGTCATCTCCAAGCAGGCTGTCATGTGCCTTTTACTGAGGAGTGGCTTCTGTCTGGCCACGCTACCATAAAGGCCTGATTGGTGGAGTGCTGCAGAGATGGTTGTCCTTCTGGAAGGTTCTCCCATCTCCACAGAGGAACTCTGGAGCTCTGTCAGAGTGACCATCGGCTTCTTGGTCACCTCCCTGACCAAGGCCCTGTTCCCCCGATTGCTCAGCTTGGCCTTCCGGCTACTCTAAGAGGAGTCTTGGTGGTTCCAAACTTTTTCCATTTTAAGAATGATTGAGGCCACTGTGTTCTTGGGGACCTTCAATGCTGCAGAAATGTTTTGCTACCCTTCCCCAGAGCTGTGCCTCAACACAATCCTGTCTCCGAGCTCTACGGACAATTCCTTTGACCTCATGGTTTGGTTTTTGCTCTGACATGCACTGTCAACTGTGGGACCTTTATATAGACTGGTGTGTGCCTTTTCCAAATCATGTCCAAACAATTTAATTGACCACAGGTGGACTCATATGACGTTGTAGAAACATCTCAAGGATGATCAATGGAAACAGGATGCACTTGAGCTCAATTTTGAGTCTCATAGCAGATTGTCTCTACTTATGTGGAGGTTTTTTATTTTTAATATATTTTCAAAAATGTCTAAACCTGTTATCGCTTTGTCATTATGGGGTATTGTGTGTGTGTGTGTGTGTGTGTGTAGATAAGGGGGGAAAATGTGTTTAATCAATTTAGAATAAGGCTGTAACTTAACAAAATGTGGAATAAGTCAAGGGGTCTGAATAGTTTCTGAATGCACTGTAAATATTTTGATAGTATTCCTTGTTTATATTACTGTGCCTATTTTGGTCTGTCCTACATCCAGCCTGCAGGAATCGATCCTGACCCAGGTGCAGCGCATAGTGAAGGGTGAGGTGAGCATGGCCATGAAGGAGCAGCAGGCAGCTGTGACCTCCAGCATCATGCAGGCCATGCGCTCTGCTGCAGGCACGCCCGTCCCTACCCCACTCCTCGACTACCAGGCCCAGCAGGCCAACATATTGCAGCTGCTGCAGCAGGGACAACTCAACCAGGCCTTCCAACAGGTGAGAGTCCTGCTCCCTGATGCACCGCCATGGGCTTGGGCGGTATACTGTAACATGTATACCGGGGCATTTGGAAAAAAACACTGGAGGGTTTTTCATTACCGTCAACTATTTCAAATGTTTTTCATGACACTTAATATTTGTAGCTACTTTTTAAGTTAATACCTGCAGTGAACCTGTGCAATATGTTAGGAGATAAAGAAGATTCAGTTCTTCATTTCACCGGTCACGTTATTTTACATGAAGCTTACTGTAGTTCCCCAGAACAGTTGAGCCAGTCACATGTTTGTTTGTAAATGACACAATGGGAGAAAGCGGGAGCAGGTGAGTCCATAGAGTTCTATATATCAGTGAGTCTCTGTTGTGAGGTGATGAAGTAACACATCTATGAAATTCACTACTACATTTTTGCCACCAGATATCTTATGTCTTTCTGTTGTGTTTGAGAAGTCAGAGCTCTGTAATCTGTACAGCTGCCATTTTTCCCCCTGTGCTTCCTACTAGTGTTTTTTCCCTCCTCTGTTCTCTCCTCTCTACTCTGCTCTGTGTACACATGCTGCTCTTCCTTCAGAAAAGTATGAATCACAACTTTGTTCATTTGCTAAATTTATTTTATTCTTTCACTTGTAAATATCCACACTCACCGAAAATATCATTCGATAGCTATTAGCTAGTCTGTATAACTTTATGAGCTGGATTTGCCTGTCTTTGCAATTATGTTTGTTTTCACTTGTTAGCATTTAGCTAAAAGCATCTGTGATTTCGATGTTCTAATTTTGTTAGTATTCTGGTAGAGGCACCGTGGGCTTTTCTTGCATTTTTTTTAGCGCCACTTGTGTAGTACTATGCCGGTAACACCGTAAATCCTGGCATGAGAAAAGGACTATGATTATCAGGATACCGCCCAAGCACCTACCCATCCCATCAGTCTCACAGCCTCTCCCTTCCACTGCATGGGGATGTCCAAGGGCATCATTTAAAATGTACCTGAGGTGTCTGATCGGTCTCATCTCCTCCAACCCCCTCCCCTGTAGGCCCTGTCAGCCTCTGACCTGAACCTGGTTCTGTATGTGTGCGAGACCATTGACTCCCAGCAGGTGTTTGGCCAGCATCCCTGCCCCCTGATCCAGCCGGTGCTGCTGTCCCTCATACAGCAGCTGTCCACTAACCTGGCCACACGCTCTGAGCTCAAGATCAGGTATGCATGTGCACCCACAGGAACATGTTGTAACCCACAGATTTGATGCTCAAACTCGTCTTAGACCCCTCTATGCACCCATGCTAAAACACACACTCAGAACACATCAATGTAAATTCTTACACACCTTGGATGTAATAAGTCTGCCATGGGCAGCTTGAGATTAGATTTTGTTTGATCTTAATCAGGTTTGTGCTCTTACGAGCCTCCCATAAAGAACACTTTTCAACCTTATTTTCATTATCTCCTGCACCAAACCAGTGTAGAGAAGGTCCAAAAAATGCCAACTGTAGGACCTTATGTCGCCTTAAATGCCTGCAAAATCATGTCCAATCAATTGAATTTACCACAGGTGGACTCCCAAGTTGTATAAACAGCTTAAGGATGATCAATGGAAACAGGATGCACCGGAGCTGAATTTTGTGTCTCATAGCAAAGGGTCTGAATAGTTGGAAATAAGAAATTTCTCTTAATTTTTAATACACTTGTAAAAATGTATAATCCTGTTTTCGCTTTATCATTGTGTGTGGATGAGGATTAACATTTATTTGCAGTGCCTTGCGAAAGTATTCGGCCCCCTTGAACTTTCCGACCTTTTGCCACATTTCAGGCTTCAAACATAAAGATATAAAACTGTATTTTTTGTGAAGAATCAACAACAAGTGGGACACAATCATGAAGTGGAACGACATTTATTGGATATTTCAAACTTTTTTAACAAATCAAAAACTGAAAAATTGGGCGTGCAAAATTATTCAGCCCCTTTACTTTCAGTGCAGCCAACTCTCCAGAAGTTCAGTGAGGATCTCTGAATGATCCAATGTTGACCTAAATGACTAATGATGATAAATATAAATGTAATAATGTATAAATGATAAATATAATGAAGAACAAGGAACACACCAGGCAGGTGTGTTGTGAAGAAGTTTCAAGTTTGGATACAAAAAGATTTCCCAAGCTTTAAACATCCCAAGGAGCACTGTGCAAGCGATAATATTGAAATGGAAGGAGTATCAGACCACTGCAAATCTACCAAGACCTGGCCGTCCCTCTAAACTTTCAGCTCATACAAGGAGAAGACTGATCAGAGATGCAGCCAAGAGGCCCATGATCACTCTAGATGAACTGCAGAGATCTACAGCTGAGGTGGGACACTCTGTCCATAGGACAACAATCAGTCGTATATTGCACAAATCTGGCCTTTATGGAAGAGTGGCAAGAAGAAAGCCATTTCTTAAAGATATCCATAAAAAGTGTTGTTTAAAGTTTGCCACAAGCCACCTGGGAGACACACCAAACATGTGGAAGAAGGTGCTCTGGTCAGATGAAACCAAAATGGAACTTTTTGGCAACAATGCAAAACGTTATGTTTGGCGTAAAAACAACACAGCTCATCACCCTGAACACACCATCCCCACTGTCAAACATGGTGGTGGCAGCATCATGGTTTGGGCCTGCTTTTCTTCAGCAGGGACAGGGAAGTTGGTTAAAATTGATGGAAAGATGGATGGAGCCAAATACAGGACCATTTTGGAAGAAACCCTGATGGAGTCTGCAAAAGACCTGAGACTGGGACGGAGATTTGTCTTCCAAGAAGACAATGATCCAAAACATAAAGCAAAATCTACAATGGAATGGTTCAAAAATAAACATATCCAGGTGTTAGAATGGCCAAGTCAAAGTCCAGACCTGAATCCAATCGAGAATCTGTGGAAAGAACTGAAAACTGCTGTTCACAAATGCTCTCCATCCAACCTCACTGAGCTCGAGCTGTTTTGCAAGGAGGAATGGGAAAAAATGTCAGTCTCTCGATGTGCAAAACTGATAGAGACATACCCCAAGCGACTTACAGCTGTAATCGCAGCAAAAGGTGACGCTACAAAGTATTAACTTAAGGGGGCTGAATAATTTTGCACGCCCAATTTTTCAGTTTTTGATTTGTTTAAAAAAGTTTGAAATATCCAATAAATGTCGTTCCACTTCATGATTGTGTCCCACTTGTTGTTGATTCTAAACAAAAAATACAGTTTTATATCTTTATGTTTGAAGCCTGAAATGTGGCAAAAGGTCGCAAAGTTCAAGGGGGGCGAATACTTTCACAAGGCACTGTAGTCGATTTTAGAATAAGGCTGTATGTTACAAAATTTGGGAAAAGTTAAGGGGTCTGAATACTTACCGAATGCACTGTAAAAGACCCTAAAACAAAATTTAAGTTGAGCACATAGAACAGACCTACTACTTATACTTATTTTCAAGTAGAATGACATAACTCACGTCTGAATTTGGCTGGGTCTCCCAAAATGTTACATGTTGCCACTTTAAGGCTCGGACACACCTGTAGCGTTTGCCGGCTGCGAGTACTTAGCACCTCTGATTTAGAGCGCCGGATGTAATTTGCAATCTGATTCGACATGTTGAATCACGAGAGAATGTCGGCAGTCAGACGTCAGTTTGACCCTAAAACGCCCTGCCGAACAAACTGCAGATGAACGGCAGATCAACATTCAGTGCAGTGTGTGGGGGAGGGTTCCCTTAGTCACATTTGCTCCTTGTTGAGCTGTATCAAACTGCAGCTGTAATGCTTTTCACCCTTCTGGCCCACTTAACAAATGTGTGTTATGGGAACAGGATGGGCCTATGAATATGGGAATAATGTCCAGACAATGACGTGCCAAGTCCCTTTAATGCTCTTTAAAAGCTCAAATGACCAGTCTCAATCCAGTTTGAATTGCACCCTAAAAACTATCAGCCTGATACTGGCCAGCTGTTGAGATCTACGCCATCTGTGGGAATGAATCTGTGTGTGGGGTGTGGCTGTACACCTAAAATGTGTTTGCATACAGTCCAATGCCTTCATGCATGGTATTGATTGGCTGTTACAGTGCAACTGTTTTAAACCAGGTGTGTAAGATATATCACAGAATAGATGTGCTGCTCCTGAATATTTCATATCTTATATCATGCACATTTAATCGTCATCGTCCCCCAAAAAATGTACTTTGCGTGCAAGGGCTTTTAAATGCATATCAGGTTTAGTAGATAAGAGACCTGATGGGGCTATGTGGGAGGGATGGGTTGGGGTGAGGGGATGGGTTTAGCTGAAATTATAGAGTAATTGGGCACTTTGAGTGTATGGAGATTAATGGTTCTTAAACCCCAAGATTACCATTGAGTTAACTGTGTTTAGAGGTTTTAAATGCATTCGATTGTTTTAATTTTATATCTGTAGACCCAATCTGATGGGATTCATTTGGGTTGAGCCATCTGGATTGGATAACGGGACAGTGCTGCTGGGTGATCAGTCACAAGACAGCATTTACTCTGTTTTAATCAAGCCATTCAAATCTTTGCCTTCGGCTGCAAGGAAATAGAGGTGGCTTTGTCTGTACACACAAGCCAATAACACTATTGGCTTAAATGGTACTATTTGAGTATTTTGAAAGCCCACTGTAAACTTCTTTGTCTGTATCAGTTACTTGGAGGATGCTGTGATGAACCTGGACCATGGTGATCCGGTGACGAGAGACCACATGAGTACTGTGCTGTCCCAGGTCCGACAGAAACTGTTCCAGTTCCTGCAGCAGGACCCACACAGTCCTCTTAGCAAGAGAGCCCGGCGCCTGGTGATGATGCTTCAGGGCCTTGTCAATCACTAGTTCTGTACCTGGTGCCCATCGATGGAGCCCCTTCTCTTCCTGCTCTGTTCCAATACAGTTAGAATAAGGTGCAGTGAGTTTCATTGAGGTACTGAGGGGAGTGGCATTTAGTTAGAGATGTGAGCATGTTGTGTAATTGCTCTGAACTTCCTGTACCCACGGCTCTCTCTGATGCATTATACATCGCAATTGAATTTATTTTTTGTAATCCTCATTTTTTTTAAAGTGGTAAAAATGGCAAGAACTGACTGGTTTTTCCCTTTTTGGACTTTTAGATTGACTGATTTTTCTCAGTTTGAAACCCCCGGTTCATCGTAAGATCTATGAACCTTGCCATTTTCTTATTTCAGTCCATTTCCCTGTCATAGCAGCAAGCGTTAGAGGGACAAAAACAATCCTAAATGTAGACTGTTTAAGCAGATGGATGGGCCCTTCATGTTCTATTATGTTTTCTGTATGTTCAACCATTCTGTTAAATCCAAAGTTCTGACTTCAGTTCAGAATGGTATTTTTCTTTGAGGGACTTCTACAGTAGGCTTTGAATCTGCACTGTTAGTATTGTAATAAAGCCTTTCTCTGCTCTTTCCTATATATTAGACTGACCATATTACTATGTAAAGAGGACAGGAGTATGCTTGTGGAGTCTGAGAAACTGAAATGGCTGTCCTTGTACAGTTTTATAGGGTCATGGGCAACTTTTTTGTTTGTTGATGGAAATTCACTCATGCCCCTGAAATCTTTTTTTTCTTTTGTGCCCCCTTTTTAAAAAATATCTCTCAACAGTCCTTAACATTTGTATGACTTGAATACTTCCTCAGACTTATTTGAAGTAATTATCATCCATAGTAAATGCTTCTAACATATTATTGTTACTGATTTATGTCTCGCTTGCTTTTGGATACTCAAGTAATGTGTGTAAACCTGATGTACTTATCCTGGTCTCTAGAGTACATCCGTTTGTGAAAATGCGTGGTTTCTATATAAGCTTACAAAGTCTAGTGGGAAAGTACAGCAAAACTGGGGGGGGTGGGGCCTGGTACAGACCTTTGGCACTCCAATGTTGGGTTGCATTATGAACGTCAATTGCACAATGCCTGCTCTGCCACTGTGGTCAGTTTATTGTAACCATTCAAGTTACAGACTCAAGTGAATAAGACTTTGTAGGTTTTCCATCTCAAACCCTTTATGTGCTACAAAACCTTTCTATAAAGTGCCTTATTGTACTTCACGCATGGGCATTTGCCATCCACCACCTTTAGTCTGTTGTGCCATTTGTAAACCAACTATTTGCCTGACTAAAAGTTGGTGACTGGGCTTTTTTGTACCTCATCAATGTCTTCCTTTGCAAACAAGGGCTCAAATGGCACAGCGAGAGAGAATCTGTGCGTTAGGTATACAAACATTATTTGACAATAGGGGCTTGCTAGAATAAGTCTTATCTAAATTTGCTTGGGTATGTGATTCCACTTTACTGTATGAGCGATAGGATACATTTAAACCTATTCTAAACTTGTCTAGTGTATACCAAAATGTCAATCTCTGCTATTGATGTCTTGCCATCTAATTGCATGTACAGTTATTATTTATGGTGGTTCTGATGTCATCTGTTTTAAAATTCCTCAAACTTAAAACCGAATAAGGTGTCATAGGGCAGTGTGAGCTAAGCTTGGCAGTGTTTCTTTCCATTCCGTACATTGCACATTAGTCCTGAAACAACATGCTTATTTAACTAGGCCAGAATGTTTTAGTTTGACTGTAGTGATGGTTACCTTTAGCGGTTCAATTTATTTAGCATGACTTGTTAAAAGGTGATTCCTGGCTTGTTCTTCTTTGCTTCAATTACTGAGTTTCATCAGTGAACACTATACAATGAGCGTACAAAACATTAAGAACACCTTCCTAATACTTTGCACTCCCTCTCCTCAGCCTGAATATGTCGTGGCATGGACTCTACAAGGTGTCGAACGCATTCCACAGGGATGCTGGCCCATGTCGACTCCAATCATTCTCACAGTTGTCAAGTTGGCTGGATGTCCTTTGAGTGGTGGACCATTGTTGAGCATGAAAAACCCCAGCAGTGTTCCAGTTCTTGACACAAATCGATGTCTAGCAACTACTACCATACCCCTTTCAAAGGCACTTACATCTTTTGTCTTGCCCATTCAACCTCTGAATGGCACACATACACAATCCATAGGGGCGGCAGGGTAGCCTAGTGGTCAGAGCGTTGGAATAGTAAAGAAGGTTGCAGTTCAAACCCCTGAGATGATGAGGTACAAATCTGTCGTTTTGCTCCTGAACAGGCAGTTAACCCACTGTTCCTAGGCCGTCATTGAAAATAAGAATTTGTTCTTAACTGACTTGCCTAGTTAAATAAAGGTATAAAAAAATACAATCTCTCGAATGCTTAAAAATAGTTTAACCTGCCCTTTAGATACTGCTGGCACCTGTTAAATCAGTGTAAGGAATCGTAGCATTCACCTGGTCAGTCTGTTATGATTCGCGGCCCTTCGAAGGGGAGGACTGCGGGCCGACAGTTGCCAATCCCTGCTCTGGAGGTATCATGCATTAAAAAGGCAAACCACTGTCTTCAAGGTTATAAGCCATCTGTTTTACAAAGCCATAAAGCAGACATGAATCTCGTTTTATATTTTTCTGAAGAAGGTTGAGGGTTAGAGGACGAATCTGTCCATGGTCAGGTAGGTGGACTATCCATTTATTGTACTGAATGTTACATATCTGGATTTCTGGAAACGGACCCTTTTTCACTGAGTGCTCGATTAACTTAAACAAATGTTAATTTGGAATAGCAAATGTGACCTGAAGTGTAAAAGACGGATGGTTTCCATGCTCTTAGGTAGTTTTACTTTTATGTTTCATATTGATCAGGGTTAAGCCGCAAGAATCACAGACCTGTATTTTGATAGGAAGCTTGCACATAAACGCTATACAGTGTATATTTTTTTCCCTAGTTTACAAAGAATATTATCCGGACCAATGTGGATCGTTTTGTTATTTCCATCTTGTTTTGTTCCCTGTGCTTGGATTGTGTTGTATATTTTACCCTCGACATTTTGGAATAAAAAATCAATTACTTCAATGGATTTGTGTTTTTATTTCACATGTCTCCTATTTGACACCACAGTGAAGTTTGTACATTTGGTTAAGATAATAAATAGCCCGTGTTTGAATCAGTTGCGTAAACTCGCACGAAAAACAAAGATGGTAAGTTTTTGACATACGCATGTTTGTTTTCATGAGGACAAGCATGGGTTTATTGGAGTTTTGAGAGTAAAATGACACTTATGCGGTATATACCGATATCCATCTACTGATATATAGAGATTGAGTGCCCTGGTCACACAAATGTGCCCTACCTCACGCGCACTAGATGCACATAGGAGTGAGTAGGCGCTCTTCTCTTGCGCAAGATGCGAGATACTGTATCACCTATGTAGTGTTACGGTGCTGAGGCAGGTAGCAAAGTAGCTTTGCTCAGCAAACGGATTGTAACATTTGGACGTGGTCTTTTTTTCCTGAGTTGAGCTGCCTGAGCAGAATGGTATCGCTCGTGAATTACGCGTGTCTTTTCTTGCCTGTTGCTCTCCATCTGAGTAAGTGTTTTACTTTTAGAAATGTACATTTTCCATATAAATAAGTGTTTAATTTGTTAGTACTATGTTGGGGGTTCACAAGTGGCGTTTATCCAACGCGTCTCGTAATTATGGGGGAACGAGTCGCGCGAAAGTGGACACCGGAAAAGGTTACAATTCCAAATTTGCTCTGTGCCGAGGGACGAAATAATTGAGTTAGAATATATTAAATGTTTGAATGGAAAATGAATTTTCTGACGTGGGGAAAATAGATTACGGATTAAAATAAATTAAATGATTGTAAAGATATGTGGCAACTGACTTTAATTTCAAGTAAATCATTGTTTTGTTTTTTACTCTCATTTGTCCATATTAGGGTAACTAGCCCCCTAAGAACAATGTCCAGTTGCTGACATTAAAAATGCAACGTTAGTCAGAATGTGGTATGAGGATGATAGTCATGCTAAGGCAAACAAACTATGGGGGATGGGGCAGTTACCCCGGGAGGCTAGTTACCCTATAGTGTACTCTATGGTCATCTATTCTAATACATTTGAATTCACATGCACTTTGTTATTGGGTACCGGGTAGCCTAGCCTACTACACTAGATCGTCACGCGCAGTCGAAGCGTCAATGTGTGTGGTGTTAGAATGAATGCAACATCCTAGATGAACAAAGTGCTTTGTCTAGTTCTCATAATAGCCTATGCATTATATTGGCTTATCTGTATTCTGTAATAGTTGTATGCTTTATCAGGACAATTGAAACAGCTACCTTGATTCCCTCTTCTAAGGGGGGTGCTGATGTAATAGCCTATTATTCATTGGGGAATATAATAGGGAAAACATGATGATGGAAATAAATCATGAATGAATCTCATATGCTTTAACCTGGTAGACTCTCCAGAGAGTAGTCCAGTATCTCATCTAAACATGTGAGCCTCCGGATGCGCACAATCATTAGATACTCCTTTCTGTCAGTGCGGATCAGAGCAATCCCTCAACTCTAACTGTTATTTTCGCATCAAAATGATGTGTAAAAAGAAAAATGCAATTTAATTTATGCACATACACCACAACCTTTGGAATCAGCATCCCATACCAATATGCTTATTTCTCACTCTCCTCACTTCTCTCTCTCTCTACCTTCCCCCCCCCCCCTCCAGAAGTTATGCCTCCGTGGTTTGAAAGTGTTCTAAAGGTAGTTCACTGCAGTACACAGGCATATGGAGCAGACATTAATTCCTCATTAAATCAGGTTCAGGCTCTCCAGGAGAATTGCATCCACTTTATCCCACAATTTCACAATTAAGTGAGGCAGTATAAAGCACCTCTCCTGAATCCGTTGTTTGCAAATTAAGCTTCTGGTTTGGTTGCTGTAGAGTTTACAGTCTTTAAGGAGCATACAGGGAGGCATGGGGAGGAATTTAATTTCTCCACCTGAATTTCTCCACCATATGATTAATCAGACAACGTCCCTCTGAGCTCTCCACACACATCTTCACATCAGCCCTGCCCCAATAATTAAATAATTACACTCACCCACTCCCCACATCCTCCCTAAACAAACACTGTGAAATGAAACAGTAGCTGAGCGTGACACACCTCGACTCTTCACCCCTAGTCCAGGCTGAGAATGAGTATTTCTGGATAGACCGACATACTTCTGTTCTGAGTTACAGGAACTTGTATCCTCTAGCACTGCTGAGTTGTGTGTGATTCAGTGGTGTCAGTTTGTGTGTGGTTGTGTTCCTAACGGGCTATTGAGGAAGAACATAACTTCTGTGGTCCCCATCACACCAAGGTCAGTGCAGCTTATGTCCATGGTGCTTTGTTCTGTGTAGACAGCAGATTCTATGGTTGCCCACTTGGGGGGGGGGTCTGGGACAGTGGTGTAAAAATACTCGAAAGTTTTTGGGGTATCTGTACTTTAATATTTATATTTCTGACTACTTTTACTTCACTACATTCCTAATGATTTTTAAAAACGTTTTACTCCATACGTTTTCCCTGACACCCAGAAGTACTTGTTACATTTTGAATGCTTAGCAGGACAGGAATATGGTCCAATTCATGCACTTATCAAGAGAAATCCCTGGTAATCCCTACTGCCTCTGATCTGGTGAACTCACTAAACACACATGCTTCGTTTGTAAATTATGTCTGAGTGTTGGAGCATGCCCCTGGCTATCCGTAAATTAAATTAAAAATTAAAAAATGTAATGCTGCCGCCTGGTTTGCTTTATATAAGGAATTTGAAATGATTCATACTTTTACATGTTGATACTTAAGTATATTGTAGCAATTACATTTACTTTTGATACTTAAAGTATATTTAAAACCAAATACTTGTAGACTTTTACTCAAGTAGTATTTTACTGGATGACTTTTACTTGTCATTTTATATTAAGGTGTCTACCTTTACTCAAGTATGAAAATTGGGTACTTTTTCTACCGCTGGTCTAGGATCAATGCAAGACACGTTGTTCCCTGCAATGGCACCTTGAGACATAGCTCCCACGGGAATTCCAGGAATATGACAAATTGCTCTCAGTGATGTATGGAATATGTGAAATATTTGCAACAGATCGTGAGTCATAGTGATAATCATTCCCAGCAAAGCAAGCCTATTAATATCATCTTTACTATGCATGTACACTAACTTGCACTTCATGAACTGTAACTAAGTCATAAGAAGTACTGTAAGAAAGAACTGGCAGTGGTAAACATTGGTCGTTCGATCAGAACATGAATGTTCATTGACGTGTATTCATGAAGCCAGGCTTCCCCAAAAATATTGACTAAGAAAAAAAACACAATCATTATTTTATCTTTCTCCTCTCTGTGTTTCATAATTGTCCTTCAATTCGCAAGAGGCTGAATGTATCTCACCGGAGAAAGCGTCCGAGCAGGCGAAACAGTGCCCCTCTGTATATGTAGGCCATCTATCAGATGCTGTCTGGTCCAAAAGATTATGACATTGTTGCCGCGGGTGAGCATTTGGCCTCCCTCGATAAAAAAAAAATGTAAAAAATTATAGCCAATTAGCGTTGTGCTAAACTGAGTGACGTCAACTGCGAATAGTCCTGGCACACCCCAAAAAGTATGAAGGGAAATCCGTTTGGATTTGGCGTCACTCATAAAATCGCATTGAGAATATACGTCATTGACAGAAACAACTTGAATTGTGTTGTTGTCCTCCAGTGGCGCTTTATTAAATTATCCATGGATGGAGATAGGGATTTGGCCTTGTGGTTTTACTTCATTCTCCTTACTGGCCAATGATTATAACAGTGATTCTGATCCAACCATTAATTCATACATTGTGCCCCTGGCCGGGGAGGGTGGAAGTTCAATATGTAGCTAGCCGTAGAAGACTAATGTTAACTAACGTTGCCCATGAAAGGAAGTTAGGCGAGCGAGCAAGCATTTTAACCAGGTAGCCTAGGACAACAAAAAAATAAAAGCATGTACTGAATGACAGAGTGACAGACCGTTTAATCAACATGAAGGAGAGAAGGGTGGCATTGGCGTTCCTCTAGAAGTACTGTAGGGTGAGTCAACATGTTTTTCCTACTTGCACGAACGTGCACACACACACACACACACACACACACACACACACACACACACACACACACACACACACACACACACACACACACACACACACACACACACACACACACACACACACACACACACACACACACACAGAAATCAGAACCATGGACTGCCACGTAATATTTAGCTTACATTGGACTAAATTGTTTTTGGTGTCTTTTAGTTGTAACTGTATTAGACTAAGCATAGGTGATTTGATGATGTTGAAATGGTGCTGGAGTAGTGGAGGCAGTTTTCTTTGCGACTTGCGGCAACTATCCGTGGTTCTAAATCAATAGTAGTTTAGTGGTCCGAAAATTCGGAAACATTAACTTGCTTGACCATGCTGTAGGTCATGTAACTGTTTGCAATATGCTTTGTCGACTTCACCAGACAGAAGTTGCTCTCTGGTTTTGTGATGAAACAAAGGTGTGGTTGAATTTATTCTGCCACTGTGTCTTATTGTCTCGACCCCCTAGGCCTATATTTCACGGTCGCAAGGCATATGAGCTAACAGGTTATAGAGCAAACAATGCAATTATCACAACATGTAAGTTGTAATGTGGCTTTTTTTCTGGCTTCAGCAGTGATTTTACCCACGCACTCCTACTATGAGTGTTCTCATTCATCTTGTCTGTTGTAGGGGTGAAATGAGTAAGAGCGGAGGTAACACTGCCCTGCAGTGAGAGGATCGTTGTGTCCTTTTGGTGTGACGTGTTTGCCTGCTGTGGGACTTATAGTAGAAACTCAGAGTGAGGCATATTGATTGGAAATTCTCAGTTCTCTTTGAGTGAAATGAAAAGAGAATCAAAGAAAAAATTAAATCAAAACCCTGATTTGCTCTCTTGCTTCAAAGATGTGAAGGAGAGAAAAATATGAATATAGCTGTCAACTTCAGTAGATCACACCTAGCTCCTTTGCGACTGTAACACCAGTGTGACATTAGTGTATACACCTTTATGTAAAACTAGGGATATTGTGTTTCCATAGCGAGGACTGACTGTGAGGACTGTGGAGCGCAGAATTCATAACCTCTGCATAAACAGTTGCTTTGTGAGAAGGTCTTAAAGTTCCCAGTTAGTCATTGTTATGTAAATAGAATCTAAAAGTACCAGTGGCCTGGCATTGGCCCCAAGTGAGAGCGGGTCTGCCGGAGCCATGGCCCAGTGAGACACGAATACCGGCCCGCGTATATGTAAACAGTAAAGTCTGAGCCTTTTGGGTAAAACACAGGTAAATCCTGTATGGAAATGCACCAACTACGGAGTACTCACTACTCACTCACCTGATCTAACCTTGTGTACCATAAGGCTCAGCAAAGGTCAGCGAGAGTGTTTTTTGGGGACACTAGGGTTGGACAGTGATGTAAAGTCTCCCTGTTCCCATCTGTTGATGAGTGGCTGTAAGCATGGAGCCTCAGCTCCTTGGAAGCCTGTGCTAACCATGATAAGTTACAGCTGGAAACGCAGGTGTTCTATCTAGTCAATAAAAACAAATTAACTCCCAGAATGGGTCAGTGCGCGTGTGTCCACTACAATGAGCCTCTCACTTACTCACCATCAGAGGGGATGATGGGGAGAGGGATCAATGTGCACAGGAAGCTAATTTATGAGAAAGAGAGAGACTTACCATAGTGTCAGAGTTTTCTGTCACTATCTCACCCAGCGCTTTTCTGTGTGTCAGAACTTCCATTCTGTCAACATGTGCTTAACTACTTCCAGGAAGTCAATTCATTTCCACTCTATGTGCATGAAGGACTCGATCCAGCCCGACCTGTCTGTCATAGAGCACTAGACATGCTAGTGCATTGAGGTGAAGTTCAATAAATGCATAATAGATTGTTCTCTCACTCACTTTTTTATTGCTTTACATAACAGTCGCTAAGTAAACTGTTTTTCAACATTCATCTTTAATTCAAGCTCGATTGGGAATTCTCTTAATAAGCTTTAAGTTAAATAATGTAAAGCTAACGGATGGCTGGCTAACTCCTTGTTGGCTCAACTCATTACTCTTATTCAGAGAGAATCTCTCTGGCCCCTTCATTTTCATGTATTTTGATCCCATTGTGTCAGTTTCAATAATATGGGATACAGGAAACAGGGAATGCTGACAGTGTACTCACTGAGGATGTGTAACTGTCTGTAACCATCTCTGTAGCCATGCTGATCAAAGCTATATGCCTGCAGCCTTTGCTTCATGGGTGTTTTCTTTCTGTGTATCCATCCATTCATGTTCTTGTTTCCCTCAGTGTTTCCAAAATTATTATAGGTAACCCTTTACTGTGTAGTAAGTAACGATGTAATTACACTAGTAATAACACTGTATTAACATGCTGTTACAGTACTTTAGTGATCGCATTTGAATTGCAAAACAATGGAGTTGAGAGTGGATTTGTATTTACAAAAGTAGAATATGAGCTGTTATTATGTATAGGTATAAGAGGAACTTACAATGCTGTGAAAAAGTATTTGCCCCCTTATTTTTGATAGTGAATGTTAGTGTGGTGTCAGGAAAATAACCTCACACTCAATATCAACAAAACTAAGGAGATGATTGTGGACTTCAGGAAACAGCAGAGGGAACACCCCCCTATCCACATCGATGGAACAGTAGTGGAGAGGGTAGCAAGTTTTAAGTTCCTCGGCATACACATCACAGACAAACTGAAATGGTCCACTCACACAGACAGCATCGTGAAGAAGGCGCAGCAGCGCCTCTTCAACCTCAGGAGGCTGAAGAAATTTGGCTTGTCACCAAAAGCACTCACAAACTTCTACAGATGCACAATCGAGAGCATCCTGGCGGGCTGTATCACCGTCTGGTACGGCAACTGCTCCGCCCTCAACCGTAAGGCTCTCCAGAGGGTAGTGAGGTCTGCACAACGCATCACCGGGGGCAAACTACCTGCCCTCCAGGACACCTACACCACCCGATGTTACAGGAAGGCCATAAAGATCATCAAGGACATAAACCATCCGAGCCACTGCCTGTTCACCCCGCTATCATCCAGAAGGCGAGGTCAGTACAGGTGCATCAAAGCTGGGACCGAGAAACTGAAAAACAGCTTCTATCTCAAGGCCATCAGACTGTTAAAAGCCACCACTAACATTGAGTGGCTGCTGCCAACACACTGACACTGACTCAACTCCAGCCACTTTAATAATGGGAATTGATGGGAATGATGTAAATATATCACTAGCCACTTTAAACAATGCTACCTTATATAATGTTACTTACCCTACATTATTCATCTCATATGCATACGTATATACTGTACTCTATATCATCGACTGCATCCTTATGTAATACATGTATCACTAGCCACTTTAACTATACCACTTTGTTTACATACTCATCTTATGTATGTACTGTACTCGATACCATCTACTGTATCTTGCCTATGCTGCTCTGTACCATCACTCATTCATATATCCTTATGTACATATTCTTTATCCCCTTACACTGTGTATAAGACAGTAGTTTAGGAATTGTTAGTTAGATTACTTGTTGGTTATTACTGCATTGTCGGAACTAGAAGCACAAGCATTTCGCTACACTCGCATTAACATCTGCTAACCATGTGTATGTGCCAAATAAAATTTTATTTGATTTGATTTATCAGATCTTCAACCAAAACCTAATATTAGATAAAGGGAACCTGAGTGAACAAATAACACAACTATTACATACTTTAAAAAATGTATTTCATAAAAAAAGTTATGCAACACCCAATGCCCCATGTGAAAAAGTAATTGCCCTCTTACACTCAATAACTGTTTGTGCCACATTTAGTTGCAATGACCCCAACTACGGTAATCGATTCCTGTAGTTGTTGATCAGTCTCTCACGTCGCTGTGGAGGAATTCTGGCCAACTCTTCCATGCAGAAATGCTTTAACTCAGCGACATTTGTGGGTTTTCAAGCATGATTTGATCATTTCAAGTCCTGCCACAACATCTCAATTGGGATTAGGTCTGGACTTAGACTATGCCATTCCAAAATTCAAATTTGTTGCTTTTTAGCCATTTTCATGTAGATCTCATTGTGTGTTTTGGATCATTGTCTTGCTGCATGACCCAGCTGTGCTTCAGCTTCAGTTCACAGACTGATGGCCTGACATTCTCCTTTTGAATTATTTGATACAGTGCAGAATTCATGGTTCCTTCTGTTAAGGCAAGTCGCCAAGTGCTGAGGCAGCAAAGGATCCCCAAACCATCACACTACCACCACCATGCTTGACCATTAGTATGAGGTTCTTACTGTGGAATGCAATGTTTGGTGAATGGGCAAGACACAAGATTTAAGTGCCTTTGAACACGGTTTTTCACGCTCAACAGTTTCCTGTGTGTACCAAGAATGGTCCACCACCCAAAGGACATCCAGCCAACTTGACACAACTGTGTGAAGCATTGGAGTTAACATAGGTCAGCATCCCTGTAGAACGCTTTCAACACCTTGTCGAATCCATGTCCCAACAAATTGAGACTGTTCTGAGGGCAAAAGTGGGGGGGGAACTCAATATTAGGAAAGTGTTCCAAATGTTTGGTATACTTAGTGTATATTTGGAGAAGGACATTTGTATCCTCTGCAGTTGGACTACAATCAAGTAAAAATATAAAATGTAGCCAATCATTTTTTTATTTTAAAGAACGGACCAAATACACAAAATTAGCATGATCTTTCAGAGAGACTTAAAAATATTGGGGTTTTCTTGTTTCGTAAGGTTTCTTCCCAAGGGCTGCGCGTGCGACAGAGTCCTGAATGTTTTAAGCAGTTTTAAGATTTTTCCATCTTTTTTATGTTAGTCAATGGTGGGATTCCTGGTTATATCTCAGCATGATGTTATTAAACAATGAAATGCATTTGATTGATGAAATGTATTTAATATAAATAATGGGCTGTCAGTAGATCTTAGGTTAAAGTATAAAGCAGTTACATGGGGTTGAAATTGATAATATAATAGATTAAATCTAATTATACCACTAATTCTGTCTTGGTTGTATACCACCCCTTCAACAACACACAAGATTGCCAGATAAACAGAGATAGCTTGTAAGTCTTTATTTGAAGCCATGTTTTCACCATAGGGATGAAACTATGAATTCACAGCCTGGTCTTCCATTTGACTTTTGTCAGGGAGTGGTGTGAGAAGAAGAAACAGACCGGGAAATCACTGGGAATAATCATCCACATACTACAGTGCCAGTTCTGAAAGATGATCCTACCTGAGTGGGGCATTACTCTCTCTATCAATCACTCACTCTCTCTCTCTCTCTTAATTCAATTCCATTCAAAGGGGCATTATTGGCTTGGGAAATCTATTTTACATTGCCAATGCAAGTGAAATAAACAATAAACAAAAGTGAGAAGAAAGAAAAAGCATTAAAAAAAACATGTACAGTAAACATTGCACTCATAAAGGTTACAAAAGGATAAAGATGTTTCAAATGTTCAAATCAAATTTGATTGGTCACATACACATGGTTAGCAGATGTTAATGTGAGTGTAGCGAAATGCTTGTTACACACACACAAATGTAAAGGGATGAATAAGAATATGTACATATAAATGTATGGATGAGCAATGGCCTTGCGGCATATGCAAGATGCAGTGGATGGTATAGAATACAATATATACATATGAGATGAGTAATGTAAGATATGTAGACATTTTTAAAGTGGCGTTATTCAAATTGACTAGTGATACATTTATTAAATCCATTTATTAATTTTATTAAAGTGGCCAGAGGTTTGAGTCTGTATGTTGGCAGCAGCCACTCTATGTTAGTGATGGCTGTTTAACAGTCTAATGGCCTTGAGATAGAAGCTGTTTTTCAGTCTCTCGGTCCCAGCTTTGATACACTTGGACTGACCTCTGGATGATAGCAGGGTGAACAGGCAGTGGCTTGGGTGGTTGTTGTCCTTGATGATCTTTTTGGCCTTCCTGTGACATCGGGTGCTGTAGCTGTCCTGGAGGGCAGGTAGTTTCAAATCAAATCAAAGTTTATTTGTCATGTGTGCTGAATACAACAGGTGTAGACCTTACAGTGAAATACTTGCTTACAGGGTCTAACCAATAGTGCAAAAAAGGTATTAGGTGAACAATAGGTAGGTAAAGAAATATAACAACAGTAAAAGACAGGCTATATACAGTAGCGAGGCTAAAGAAGTAGCGAGGCTACATACAGACACCGGTTAGTCGGGCTGATTGAGGTAGTATGTGCATGTAGATATGGTTAAAGTGACTATGTACATATGATGAACAGAGAGTAGCAGTAGCGTAAAAGAGGGGTTGGCAGGTGGTGGGTGGGACACAATGCAGAAAGCCCGGTTAGCCAATGTGTGGGAGCACTGGTTGGCTGGCCCAATTGAGGTAGTATGTACATGAATGTATAGTTAAAGTGACTATGCATATATGATAAACAGAGAGTAGCAACAGCATAAAAGAGGGGTTTGGGGATGCACACAATGCAAATAGTCAGAGTAGCCCTTTGATGACCTGTTCAGGAGTCTTATGGCTTGGGGGTAAAAACTGTTGGAAAGCCTTTTTGTCCTAAACTTGGCACTCCGGCACCACTTGCTATGCAGTAGTAGAGAGAACAGTCTATGACTGGTGTGGCTGGGGTCTTTGACAATTTAGGGCCTTCCTCTGACACCGCCTGGTGTAGAGGTCCTGGATGGCAGGCAGCTTAGCCCCAGTGATGTACTGGGCTGTACGCACTAACCTCTGTGTGCCTTGCGGTCAGAGGCAGAGCAATTGCCGTACCAGGCAGTGATGCAATGCTCTTGATGTTGCAGCTGTAGAACCTTTTGAGGATCTCAGGACCCATGCCAAATCTTTTTAGTTTCCTGAGAGGGAATAGGCTTTGTCGTGCCCTCTTCACGACTGTCTTGGTGTGTTTGTACCATTCTAGTTTGTTGTTGATGTGGACACCAAGGAACTTGAAGCTCTCAACCTGCTCCACTACAGCCCCATCGATGAGAATGGGGGCGTGCTCGGTCCTCCTTTTCCTGTAGTCCACAATAATCTCCTTAGTCTTGGTTACGTTGAGGGATAGGTTGTTATTCTAGCACCACCCGGCCAGGTCTCTGACTGCCTCTCTATAGGCTGTCTCGTCATTGTCGGTGATCAGGCCTACCACTGTTGTGTCATCTTCAAACTTAATGATGGTGTTGGAGTCGTGCCTGGCCATGCAGTCGTGGGTGAACAGGGAGTACAGGAGGGGACTGAGCACACACCCCTGGGGATCTCCAGTGTTGAGGATCAGCGTGGAAGATGTGTTGCTACCTACCTTCACCACCTAGGGGCGGCCCCGTCAGGAAGTCCAGAATCCAGTTGCAGAGGGAAGTGTTTAGTCCCAGGATCCTTAATTTAGTGATGAGCTTTGAGGGCACTATGGTGTTGAACGCTGAGCTGTAGTCAATGAATAGCATTCTCACATAGGTGTTCCTTTTGTCCAGGTGGGAAAGGGCAGTGTGGAGTGCAATAGTGATTGCATCATCGGTGGATTTGTTTGGGCGTTATGCACATTGGAGTGGGTCTAGGGGTTCTGGGATAATGGTGTTGATGTGAGCCATTACCAACCTTTCAAAGCACTTCATTGCTACGGACGTGAGTGCTACGGGTCTGTAGTTATTTAGGCAGGTTGCCTTTGTGTTCTTGGGCACAGGGACTAGGGTGGTCTGCTTGAAACATGTTGGTATTACAGACTCAACCAGGGAGATGTTGAAAATGTCAGTGAAGACACCTGCCAGTTGGTCAGCACATGTCTAGAGCACATGTCCTGGTAATCCGTCTGGCCCTGCAGCCTTGTGTATGTTGACCTGTTTAAAGGTCTTACTCACGTCGGTTACGGAGAGCGTGATCACACAGTCGTCCGGAACAGCTGATGCTCTCATGCATGCCTCAGTGTTGCTTGCCTCGAAGTGAGCATAGAAGTGATTTAGCTCGTCTGGTAGGCTCGTGTCACTGGGTAGCTCGTGGCTGTGCTTCCCTTTGTAGTCTGTAATAGTTTGCAAGCCCTGCCACATAAGACGATCGTCAGAGCCGGTGTAGTATGATTCAATCTTAGCCCTGTATTGACGCTTTGCCTGGTTGATGGTTCGTCGCAGGGCATAGCAGGATGTCTTGTAAGCTTCTGGGTTAGAGTCCCACACCTCGAAAGTGGCAGCTATATGGCTTCTGGTTGGGGTATATAGGTACAGTCACTGTGGGGACGACGTCCTCAATGCACTTATTGATAAAGCCAGTGACTAATGTCGTGTACTCCTCAATGCCATCGGAAGAATCCCGGAAGATATTCCAGTCTGTGAGAGCAAAACAGTCCTGTAGTTTAGCATCTGCTTCATCTGACCACTTTTTTATAGACCAAGTCACTGGTGCTTCCTGCTTTACTTTTTGCTTGTAAGCAGGAATCAGGAGGATAGAGTTGTGGTCGTATTTACCAAATGGAGGGCGAGGGAGAGCTTTGTACGTGTCTCTGTGTGTGGAGTACAGGTGATTTATAATTTTTTCCCTCTGGTTGCACATTTAACATGTTGATGGAAATTTGGTTGAACTGATATGTTTCCCTGCATTAAAGTCTCCGGCCACTAGGAACGCCGCCTCTGGGTGAGTGGTTTCCTGTTTGCTTATTTCCTTATACAGCTGACTGAGTGCGGTCTTAGTGCCAGCATCTGTCTGTGGTGGTAAATAAACAGCCACAAAAAGTATAGCTGAAAACTCTCTAGGAAAGTAGTGTGGCCTGCAATTTATCACAATATACTCTACTTCAGGCGAGCAAAATCTAGAGACTTCCTTAGATTTCGTGCACAAGCTGTTGTTTACAAATATGCACAGACCGCCCCCCCCCTCGTCTTACCGGAGTGTGCTGTTCTATCTTGCCGGTGCAGCGTGTGTCCTTCTAGCTGAATATCCATATTGTCATTCAGCCACGATTCCGTGAAACATAGGATATTACAGTTTTTGATGTCTCGTTGGCAGGATATTTGTGATCGTACCTCGTCTAGTTTATTGTCCAATGATTGCATGTTGACGCGTAGCATTGACGGTAACGGCAGCTTTCCCACTTGCCTTTTCCGGGTCCTGACCAGACATCCGGCACTTTGTCCTCTGTACCTGCGTCGCTTCCTCTTGCAAATAATGGGATGTCGGCCCTGCTGGGTGTTTGGAGAATGTCTTGTGCGTCTTGTTTGTTGAAGATAAACTCTTTGTCTAATCCGAGGTGAGTGATCGCTGTCCTGATTTCCAGAAGCTCTTTTTTTGCCGTAAGATACAGTTGCAGAAACATTATGTGCAAAATAAGTTACAAATAACGCAAGAAAAACACATAATTGCACAATTGGTTGGGCGCCCGTAAAGATGCTGCCATTTCTTCCGGCGCCATTTTTTCACATAAGAAAGGAGATGATCGTGGATTTCAGGAAACAGCAGAGGGAGCATCCCCCCATCCACATCGACGGGACAGCAATGGAGAAGGTGGAAATTTGTAAGTTCCTCGGTGTACACATCACAAACTGAAATGGTCCACCCACACAGACTGATTAGCATTCTTACATAGGTATTCCTCTTGTCCAGATGGGATAGGACAGTGTGCAGTGTGAAGGCGATTGCGTCGTCTGTGGACCTCTTGAGGTGGTAAGCAAATTCGAGTGGGTCGAGGGTGTCAGGTAGGGTGGAGGTGATATGATCCTTGACTAGTCTCTCAAAGCACATTATGATGACAGAAGTGCTATAGTATCACATATGTTCAGTGTTTTTTACAATGTGAAAATAGTTGCAAAGTACAACATACTTGAAAATACTTGAAAGTACTACTTAAATAGTTTTCGGGGGGTATCTGTACTTTACTATTTGTATTTTTGACAACTTTTAAACTCACTACATTACTTTTATTATTAATTATTTTATTTGAACTTCTTTGTCTCCCCAATTTCGTGGCATTCAATTGGTAGTTACAGTCTTGTCTCATCGCTGCAACTCCTGTACGGACTCGGGAGAGGCGAAGGTCGAGAGCCATGCGTCTTCCGAAACACAACCCAACCAAGCTGCACTGCTTCTCGACACAATGCCCGCTTAACCCGGAAGCCAGCCACGCCAATGTGTCAGAGGAAACACTGTACACCTGGCGACCATGTCAGCGTGCATGCACCCGGCCAGCCATAAGAGTCGCTAGAGCGCGATAGGACAAGGACATCCCTGCCGACCAAATCCTCTCCTAACCTGGACGACGCTGGGCCAACTGTGCGCTGCCTCATGGGGACGCGAACCAGGATCTCTAGTGGCACAGTTAGCAACTGTGATTCAGTGTCTTAGAACACTGCGCCACTCGGGAGGCATTTCACTACATTCCTAAAGAAAATTATGTAATTTTTATTCTGATTACCGAAAGTATTGAATGCTTAGCAGGACAGGAAAATAGTCTAATTCACGCACTTATCAAGAGAACATCCCTGGTCATCCGTACTACCTCTGACCTGGCGGACTAACGAAACACATTCTTTGTTTGCAAATGATCCGTGGCGACCCATCATTCAGGTCAGGTGGGGCCGTGATTGGCTCAGTGTTCTGTCACTCATGGGGACTTTTATTACATTTTTTATTTAACCTTTATTTGACTAGGCAAGTCAGTTAAGAACAAATTCTTATTTCCAATATGTTGGACAAAACTGGGCCGATTGTGCACTGCCCTATGGGACTCCAAATCATGCTTGGTTGTGATACAGCTTGGAATTGAACCACAGTCTGTCGTGACACTGAGATGCAATGCCTTAGACTGCTGCGCTACTCGGGAGCCCCTATCACAAGGCCATCAGACTGTTAAATAGCCATCACTAGCCGACTACCACCCGGTACTCATCCCTACACCTTAGAGGCTGCTGTCCTCTGTACATAGGAATCACTGGTCACTTGATGCACCCATCCCGTTACCGGGATCATTTTCGTCAACATCCGCTGAAATGCAGAGCACCAAAATCAAATTAAATTACTAAAAATATTTTATTTTCATGAAATCACAAGTGCAATATAGCAAAACACAGCTTCACTTGTTGTTAATCCACCTGGCATGTCAGATTTCAAAAAAGATTTTCGGCGAAAGCATACCAAGCGTTTATGTAAGGACATCTCTCTCAGTAGATAAAACATTACAAACAGCTAGCAGCCAATTAGATTGGGATTGAAAGTCAGAAAAGCAATAAAATGAATCACTTACCTTTGATGATCTTCGGATGTTTGCACTCACGAGACTCCCAGTTACACAATAAATGTTCCTTATGTTCCATAAAGATTATTTTCATATCCAAAATACCTCCATTTGGTTGGCGTGTTATGTTCAGAAATCCACAGGCTCGAGCAGTCACGACGGAGCAGACGAAAATTCCAAATAGTATCCGTAAAGTTCGTAGAAACATGTCAAATTATTATACATATTTTATAATCAATCCTCAGGTTGTTTTGACAAAATATAATCGATAATATTTCAACCGGGAATGTAGCTTCTTCAATAGGAGAGAGAGAGAAAATGTCTGCTCCAAGCTGTTGCGCATGCAAAACGCTGCTGGCACCCAGCCATACAATGACGCGATGTGATCTTTCTCGCTAATTTTTTCAAAATAAAAGCCTGAAACTATGTCTTAAAGACTGTTCACACCATGGGGAAGCCATAGGAAAAGGAATCTGGTTGATATCCCTTTAAATGGAGCGAAGGCAGGCAATGGAACAGGGAGCTTTCAGGAAAAACAGCACTTCCGGGTTGGATTTTACTCAGGTTTTCTATTATATTCACAGACAATACAGTTTTGGAAACTTTAGAGTGTTTTCTATCCTAATCTGACAATTATATGCATATTCTAGATTCTGGGCCTGAGAAATAGGCCGTTTCATTTGGGTATGTTTTTCATCCAAACATCAAAATACTTCCCCCCTACACTCAAGAGGTTTAATGTTTACATATTAATTTCATACGTATATACTATATTCTACTCTTATTCTAGTCAATGCCACTCCACTCCGTGTGCATTGTTGTGAATGGTTAGATATTACTGCACTGTTGGAGCTAGAAACACAATCATTTCGCTACACCAGCAATAACATCTGCTAAATATATGTATGTGGCCAATATGATTTGAACTGTTCTGACAATCAAATATTGTTATTCTGGACAGTGCTCTCACATGCAATCATCATATACGCTGCTGCTAGTCTGTTTATCATATGTCCTGAAGCCTAGTCACCTTACCTCTATACATATCTACCCATACCACTCTAGTATCCCTGCACATTGTAAATATGGTATTGGCACTGACCCTGGAACTGACCCTGTATATAGCTTAACTACTTTCTCATGTTCTACTGATGTCTGAATGTTTGTACATTCACTCTGCCAAAACAGTACACAGTTTGTCACCCTTCTAGATAACTTGAAACAGTCCAACCAGGTCTTGTGCTTGAAGCCACTTAGGGTGATTAACTGTGTACTTCTTTCACAGATTAGCTTCAGCTGGCTAGTGTGCGACTGTGGCAAAGTTGGTTTGATATCTCTGGGGCTAGTTAGGGACCGTCAATAAATTACAAAATCTAAATGGGACAATATTTTCATGTTGCACATCTTTTAGTTAGTCTCAATAAATGCTTTCAATATTTGTCTATGCATTCTACAATTTATAGATGGTTTGAGGTTTTTAAGTAATTTATATTTGGATCTGTTGACATTTATTAAATATTGTCCTAAGTACATTGGTAATTTACGGATGGTCCCTAACTAGCCCCAACGGCGCGACCATCTGTGGGCATCTGGGTACAATTGAAATAAACCCAACCCAAGGAAAACTGTTATGGTACCATTCATTCCGTGACACAGAATATTTTTCTATCACCTTGCAAATCTCAGTTTTGGACAAGACTGACTTTATGGCCAAATTTATCCTATTTACACTTTGGAGTCATTTATGACACTAGAATAAGTGTTTCTGACTCATATCGATGTCACATGTAGGCCACAATCAAAGCGGGAAGTAGATTTTTAGGGGCAGCCGCTCTTAAAAGATATCTGTTTTATTCAGAAGAACTCCTAACACACTGGATGACAGATGGGATTCTTGTGCATCTTTCACAGCCTTTTTTCTGGCCTTTCTGTGAGTATCTGAGTAGTCTTTTGTGTCAGACAGAATTATGGAGCCCTTATATCTTAACTGTCTCAAGTAGGACACCATCACTGATTGTAATCAAAAGGCAGTCCCATCTCATTGGCTTTATGTCTTTTTCTTATCTGTTTTTTGGAGCAGAAAACAGTGATTTTTGTTAGTGAGGGTTATTGGAGCAGCCATGTCTCATCTGCCTGTGATCAAAGGTAGCGCTCAGACTCTGCTGAGGGGAGGGGAGGGGAGAAGAGGGGGATGCAGCCGCCCAGAGATCCCTACACCCTCCACCGCCATAGCAACAACACTCCCATGGGGCATGGAGTTGGAGGAGATATAGAGGAGTGAGTGTGTGTGGTGTTTCTGTGTCCATGTGATGTGTTCATGTTGTTAAAGTGTGTGTATGTTTATGTGTTTTGGTGCTTGAGTGTGTGTTTGTGTTTATTAAACAGTGTGCTAAAGAATTAATATGAAAGAAGCTTGCACATTAAATGTCTTTTCTCTCTTCATCTGTGCCCTTGAAGCACTTCTGAGCCAGAGAAATAGTTACTTGGCAAGTATTTTCTCCCTTTAGAGAGAGAGGGGAAGACATTTTTTTTTTTTCAATTTTTCTTTTCAATTTTTTTCCCACCTTTATTTAACCAGGTAGGCAAGTTGAGAACAAGTTCTGATTTACAACTGCGACCTGGCCAAGATAAAGCATAGCAGTGTGAACCGACAACAACACAGAGTTACACATGGAGTAAACAATAAACAAGTCAATAACACAGTAGAAAAAAGAAAAAAAGAGTCTATATACATTGTGTGCAAAAGGCATGAGGAGGAAGGCAAATAATTACAATTTAGCAGATTAACACTGGAGTGATAAATGATCGGATGGTCATGTGCAGGAAGAGATGCTGGTGTGCAAAAGAGCAGAAAATAAAATAAATTAAAACAGTATGGGGATGAGGTAGGTAAATTGGGTGGGCTATTTACCGATGGACTATGTATCTACAGCTGCAGCGATTGGTTAGCTGCTCAGATAGCAGATGTTTAAAGTTGGTGAGGGAGATAAAAGTCTCCAACTTCAGCGATTTTTGCAATTCGTTCCAGTCACAGGCAGCAGAGAACTGGAAGGAAAGGCGGCCAAATGAGGTGTTGGCTTTAGGGATGATCAGTGAGATACACCTGCTGGAGCACGTGCTACGGGTGGGTGTTGCCATCATGACCAGTGAACTGAGATAAGGCGGACCTTTACCTAGCATGGACTTGTAGATGACCTGGAGCCAGTGGGTCTGGCGACTAATATGTAGCGAGGACCAGCCTACGAGAGCATACAGGTCGCAGTGGTAGGTGGTATAAGGTGCTTTAGTAACAAAACGGATGGCACTGTGATAAACTGCATCCAGTTTGCAGAGTAGAGTATTGGAAGCTATTTTGTAGATGACATCGCGAAGTCAAGGATCGGTAGGATAGTCAGTTTTACTAGGTTAAGTTTGGAGGTGTGAGTGAAGGTGGCTTTGTTGCGAAATAGAAAGCCGACTCTAGATTTGATTTTAGATTGGAGATGTTTGATATGAGTCTGGAAGGAGAGTTTACAGTCTAGCCAGACACCTAGGTACTTATATTTGTCCACATATTCTAGGTCGGAACCATCCAGGGTGGTGATGCTAGTCGGGCGTGCGGGTGCAGGCAGTGAACAGTTGAAAAGCATGTATTTGGTTTTTACTAGCGTTTAAGAGCAGTTGGAGGCCACGGAAGGAGTGTTGTATGGCATTGAAGCTCATTTGGTGGTTAGATAGCACAGTGTCCAAGGAAGGGCCAGAAGTATACAGAATGGTGTCATCTGTGTAGAGGTGGATCAGGGAATCGCCCGCAGCAAGAGCAACATCATTGAAATATACAGAGAAAAGAGTCGGCCCGAGATTTTAACCCCGTGGCACCCCCATAGAGACTGCCAGAGGACTGGACAACATGCCCTCCGATTTGACACACTGAACTCGGTCTGCAAAGTAGTTGGTGAACCAGGCAAGGCAGTCAATAGAAAAACCGAGAGAGTTCAAGAGATATAGTAGGCTTAAAGATGGAATCCTTACTTGTTACATACATTTTGGGACTTGTAAATGAATGATAAATGACAGGGATTTGCATCTTTCCCTTTCTTGACGATTCAATTCGTGTTTAGATACATGCGCTCCGATACGATATATAGGAACAATTTGTTTTAGTTTGAAAATATTTAGTTTGATTAGAAAAGGGAGACCACCACACTACTATCAGATTAGGTGAAACAATGTAGCCTACGTTTATTTATTTTTTATCACCATCACCCACTAATTAACTTGTCATTTTTGCAGATTGTGTTTGAGCTAGTGTTTCAGCATGGTTTACTTATTAACTATGACACAGACAATGAATATATATCACAACTTTGGATTTCACCTCCATCTCAAAATCGAATGGTTTTGAGCATTTGGGTGTTTTGTTTTTAGCTTTTCTCATCCCACTTTTGCCATCCAGTGCACCTCACAAAGTGATTTCTGTCCTTGTTATGAAATGATCAACTTTACCCCGTCATCATCTAAAAATGATGATGTACAATGATTTTTAAAGAAAAATGACCAAAACTATTGCTGATGGTGAACCCGAAAATTCAAAACAAATCTATTGTAAGCCCCGTTCAGCAGGTAGCCAATAGCCAGAGTTGATTATCTGGTAGCTTTCTTTTATTCTAGTAAAACAACATTTTTAACAGCACATAGATAACAATAACTTAGCAAATTACATAGTTTGTCATTCAACAAATAAAGCCTAATATCGCACAAGCCAATTTAGCATTTGAATGTTGAAGGTGCCGTGTAGATCAGGAACAGACCGTCTACCTCATGTTTGTCAGCGAGCGAAGCAGTTTGACTAGGCTACTGATATTCCCTGGAGTTATTGGAATTATCTCATTTGAACGACTTAGTATTTCATTTGAAGGACTTAGTATATTGTTTCAACGACTTAGTAAAAAAACAAGATACTACAATTTTCAAACGAGATAGTAAGTCGTTTGTACGACTTATCTTATTTGAATGACTTAATTGTTATTTTGTCTAATTAGGCCTCATTTGTTATGCAGCTTTTCAGACCGTGTAATGGTTGCTGGAGTCCTTCGTTCACTTAGAACTGCGACCTGGCCAAGATAAAGCAAAGCAGTGCGACAAAAAACAACAACACTGAGGTATACATTGGATAAACAAACGTACAGTCAATAACACAATAGAAAATCTATATACAGTGTGTGCAAATGAAGTAAGGATGTAAGGCAATAAATAGGCCATAGTGGCAAAGTAATTACAATTGAGCAATTAACACTGGAGTGATAGATGTGCAGATTAGGATGTGCAAGTATAAATACTGGTGTGCAGAAAAACAAAAAACAAATATGGGGATGAGGTAGGTAGTTGGATGGGCTATTTACAGATGGGCTGTGTACAGCTGCAGCGATCAGTAAGCTGCTCTGACAGCTGATGCTTAAGGTTAGTGAGGGAGATATAAGTCTCGAACTTCAGTGATTTTTGCAATTCGTTCCAGTCATTGGCAGCAGAAAACTGGAAGGAGAGGCTGTCAAAGGAGGTGTTGGCTTTGGGGATGACCAGTCAAATATACCTGCTGGAGTGTGTGCTATGGGTGGTTGTTGCTATGGTGACCAGTGAGCTGAGATAAGGTGGAACTTTACCTAGCAAAGACTTATAGATGACCTGGAGCCAGTAGGTTTGGCGATGAATATGTAGCGACGACAAGCCAGCGAGAGCATACAGGTCGCAGTGGTGGGTGGTATATGGGGCTTTGGTGACCAAACGGATGGCACTGTGATAGACTGCATTCAATTTGCTGAGTAGAGTGTTGCAGTGAATAAAGCAAACTTAGGGAGGAGGCTTCTGATGTTAACATTCATGAACCCAAGGTTTTTACGGTTAAAGAAGTCAACAAATGAGAGCGCCTGGGGACCCACAGGACCTGGGTTAACCTCTACATCACCAGAGGAACAGAGGAGGAGTAGGATGAGGTTACGGCTAAAGGCTATAAGAACTGGTCATCTAGTGCTTTGGGAACAGAGAATAAAAAAGCAGATTTCTGGGCGTGGTAGGATAGATTCAGGCATAATGTAATACAAGGTTATGGTAGGGTGCGAGTACAGTGGAGGGAAACCTAGGCATTGAGTGACGCTGAGAAAGGCTGCATCTCTGGAGGCGCCAGTTAAGCTAGGTGAGGTCTCTGCATGTGTGGTGGGTGAGACAAAGGAGCTATCTAAGGCATGTTGAGCGGGACTAGGGGCTCCGCAGTAAAATTAAACAATGAGAGCTACCCGAAACAACAGTATACAAGACATATAGCCATTAGAGAGAGGCATAAAGCAATCACAGGTGTTGATTGGGAGAGCTAAGACAACAACGGGTAAGACAACAAGGGTAAACAGCTAAGACAACAACAACGGGTTAACCTCTTGAGTCGACCCCGGACGCATGCGTCCCATCTAGACATCTGGAAATGCAAATGCGCTACGCTAAATGTTAATAGCACTCGTTAAAACTCAAACGTTCATTAAAACACACATTCGGGGTACTGAATTAAAGCTACACTCGTTGTGAATCCAGCCAACAAGTCAGATTTTTTAAATACTTTTCGGCGAAAGCATGAGAAGCTATTATCTGATAGCATGCAACACCCCTAAAGACCCGCAGGGGACGTAAACAAAATAATTAGCATTGTCGGCGCTACACAAAATGCAGAAATAAAATATAAAACATTCACTACCTTTGACCATCTTCTTTGTTGGCACTCCTAGATGTCCCATAAACATCACTATTGGGTATTTTTTTTTCGATTAAATCGGTCCAAATATATAGCCTAGATATCGATCTATGAAGACTGTGATCAAGGAAAAAAACACCGTCTTATAACGTAACATCATTTTTTTAAATTAAAAAAGTTGACGATAAACTTTCACAAAACACTTCGAAATACTTTTGTAATGCAACTTTAGGTATTAATAAACGTTAATAATCGATCAAATTGATCACGAAGGCGATGTATATTCTATAGCTGTACGTCTTGAAATAATGTCCGGATAAATCTCAACCAAAATATCGTTTTTTTCTGGTCGGAGACCGTTTGTGAAGAAATGGGGCTGTCTCTTGTCCGTTTGACCAAGAACAAAAAATCCTAGGCAAATGACAAGACAATAGCATTTGAAACAGGCAATGAAACCAATAGAAAAAAGGCAATGCCAAAGATATTGATCTGAAAGCATCCTCGATAAGGAACGCATGAGAGGGAGAACTATGGGTAATAGATGGATTTGGGGGAAGGGTTGCAAAATAAATCCTTGCATTGCAGGGATCAACTTGCTTTGGCAGTTTTATAGATGGATTTACTCAGTTTTATAGCCTCATGAAGTAGCAGTTGTACTACTCAGTTTTAAGCCTCAAAGTCAGTAATAATAATAAACTTGCAGTTTTATATTGCAGTAGTAGGTAATAATAATAATCAACTTACTCAGTTTTATAGCCTCATGCAGTAGTAGCAGTAATAATAATTTATAGCCTCATGCAGTAGTAGCAGTAATAATAATAGTAGTAGCAGTAATAATAATAATAATAAACGATTACTACCGTACTACTCAGTTTTATAGCCTCATGCAGTAGTAGCAGTAATAATAATAAACGATTACTACCGTACTACTCAGTTTTATAGCCTCATGCAGTAGTAGCAGTAATAATAATAATAATAAACGATTACTACCGTACTACTCTGCGCATGCTGACACAAACCGATTAGGCAATTTCAAACATGCTGGGCAAAAACATTCTGAGGTGTGCATGGATTATTTGGACAAAAACGTTGTGTGGAGTCGTTTTTATTAGCAGGAAGAAGTTGAACTAATGTCTAATTGTGGAGTCTTTGGTAAACATAAGTATCACAATACATAGGGGTATATTTATCAATTAGGGCATTTGAATCCGACTGGGGGGGGGGGGTCTACTAAGCTACATGGAATTGTTTTAAGAAGGTGGTACCAAAGATCATTTAGCTATTTGATTTAGAAGTTTAAGACCCCTCTGAGTATATCAAAAATTCAACAAGAATGATTTTATGACATTTTTTATTTGGCCTTACTGCTATTAACCCATACAACGCATATTAGTACGCTACAGACAGAATTTGGCAGATCGGCTCTACCAATTACAGATGAGTCCCAAAACGCTTGTGGGGGTCGTAGAGCAAAACGGTCGACATGTACAGTACCAGTCACGAGTTTGGGCACACCTACTCCTTCAAAGGTTTTTCTATATTTCTACTATTTTCTATATTGTATAATAATAGTAAAGACATCAAAACTATGACATAACACACGTGGAATCATGTAGTAACCACAAAAGTGTTAAACAAATCAAAATATATTTGATATTTCAGATTTTTCCAAGTAGCCACCCTTTGCCAGCTTTCCACACTCTTGGCATTCTCTCAACCATCTTCATGAGGTAGTCAGTAGCTTAAACTGACAGACGTTTATGGTGATTGTTTTATTATGCTAATTATATTCCCGTGGGGATGAGGACATTGACTCTAGGGTGTGTTTAAGGGATTGTTTCTCAGAGTGGTTAAAGTTATCCCTGACATAGGGGATAGAGGCCTATAGTTTGGATATGTGTCACGACTTTTGCCGAAGTCGGTTCCTCTCCTTGTTCGGGCGGCGGTCGGCGTCGCCGGTCTTCTAGCCAACATCGATCCACTTTTCATTTTCCTTTTGTTTTGTCTTGTCTTCCCACACCTGGTCTCAATTCCTTCATTACATGTTGTGTATTTAACCCTCTGTTCCCCCCCATGTCTTTGTGCAGAATTGTTTATTGTAAGTGCATGTGCACGTTTTCTCTGGTGCGCGATGGGTTTTGTATCCATTTGTTTGTTGTTCTGACTTCCGGTGGTTTTAGGAATAAAACTGCTCCATTGATTACCCAGTTTTGCTATCCTGCGCCTGACTTCCCTGCCACCAGTAACACACTCCCTTACAATATGTCTTTCAACACCTGTCTGTAGTACCTATCCCTAGCTGGGTCAATAAACCCAAGTGAATTGAACATGGATCATTAAATATACTTTGTGGTCGAAACGCGTTGCAGTTGTGCACCCTGATATTCAGGCTGATCTGCTCCAATATGTATTCTTTTGTATATATTTTCTGTTAAAATAATTCACTAAAGTTTATTGCACCATTCTGGCCACCTATTTATTTTCTTTCTACAATCAAATAAAATACAATCGCACAAAAGACACTGTAAGAATTATTATTCTTTAAAAAAACTAGCATTCCCACATGGGGGTGGCTTCATCTCAATTTATTTTTCAATTTTAGGCTTTTAAAATACATTCCATTCTCCTTTCTATTGTTTATATTATGGCTATATTCCCACTAGTATTCCATTATATAATTAAGCTTTAACATGTGTATGTTCTGTCTTAATAATAATATTAATTTGTAGAGTGCATTTCCCATGCTCAATGCACGTGTAAAGCTTTTAGTCATCCAGAGCGATTTATAGGAGCAATCAGGGTTAAGGGCCAGATTTTTCACCGAGTCGGCTCAGGGAGTTGAACCTTTCGGTTGCTGGCCCAGAGCTCCTAACCGCCAGGCTACCTGCCACATCTTTTATTATTTATTACTAATTAAACTGATTTATATTATTGTGTTTCTATTCCAAGAAAAACTCAAATACAGTTTACAATAGCCTATATATTGCCAAACTAAAACATCCGTTAATACATTTGAAGTTCTTCAAAATATAAACTACATATGTGACTCGCCACATGGATTCGGGCCTATGTAGCAAAATTTGAAATGGTGTTTTTTACATTGGATAAAAGTAGAGACTCTGAGTTAGAAAATGGTATATCATACACTGAAGTTGAATAAGAATGGGAATGCAATTCTGCTATGAAAGTTGATAAACTTGTAACCCCACTTTTGAGAAAATGACCCGTAAATGTTCTGGTACACCTACTGGAGAGCCCTTCTTTGTCTACACCCATTCAACATCATTCACACCCTCTTAAGCCTTAGCTCCACCCATCTTTTTAAGGATGCACAGTGTAGTAAACAACCAAAGATTTCAAAACTAAATGTGATGAAAGTAGTAGCAAAAGGTAATACTAAAAATACACTTTATCTAGTCCTTGGCCTATGTCCTAATCTGACTTTGGTGCAGGTTATGTTGTTCTTCACATTACCGTCTCTGGGAAACGCACTCTATATCAAATAACAGAGTCTTCTGTTTTGACAATGAACCATAATCCCAACTCTAATGCCGTATTCAAAACAACTGGGAACTCGGAGATCTCTCACTTCCTAGCAGTCAAAACAACTGGGAACTCTGAAAAAAAATCCAACTTGTAATTCCAACTCGGGAACTAGGGCCTCTTTGTAGAGCTCCGACTTTCCGACCTGAAGATCACTGATGTCATGATTTGACCTTGAGTTCCCAGTTTTTTTGAATGCGTCAAAACTACCATGCATGAATCTGCAGGTAGCTATAGCTAACCAACTAGGATCAATGTCAGCCAGCTAGCTAACATTAGGCTATAACTAGCAATGCAAATGGCTTTCTGATATATGAATTATGTTTCTACACAGATCATACACTTGTTGTTAGCTAGCGAGCCAGCCAGCTAACGTTAGCTAGCAAGCTAACAGTACATTTTCACTTGCAATGAAAACAACTTTAAAAAACTATTTGAAACGTATAATATCTGAAAATGTATCTGGACTCTTACATGGAAGAAATCTTCTCCCTCTCTGTCATGGATGCCATTGTTGCCCTTAGTTTGAAGATGTAATCTAGAGACAGGTGTTTTGTACAACAGCCTTCTTTCTGTGTTCTCTTTATGTACTCTCTCCGCATATGGCATTAATCTCTCTGCTTCCACCAGGCATTCCACTGATTTCAAATCTCAGGCAACTTCCTCCGTGACAACGACACTGTTTCTTCCCCACCATTGTCATCAGAAGACTCTACAATGTGTGGTTCAATTAAAGTGATTTGACCTAAATCAGGGATTTCCTCATTGTCTGATTCATTTTCAGAGTCAGAGAGTGTCAACATGGCACGTTTATCCTCCAGAAAGTAATCCATTACAACTTTTCCCACTGAGCTTTGTCGATATGCTCTATTAACTTCAGGGCAGCAATGTTGAGATATCTTTTTTTTAAAGCTGCAGTAGACAGGAATGTCCACACATACTGAGCAGCTCATGTTATAGACAGAAGCACGCTACATGACAGACCAATCCGAACACATCTCTCAGCATGTCCAGCCCAACCATTATCTCAGCCAATCATGGCTAGCGGGAAGGTTCCTGTATTTGTCCGTGGCTAAACCAACTAGGGTCGTAATTTAACAAAACACATTTTGATCAAATAAAAAAATGGAAACATTGTGAAGTAGTGACGTGCAGCATAAGCCTACTTTCTTGAAAAGGGTCACATATCCTAATGTTAGAAAGTAGAATAGAAACTAGATATAGACTACTGTGGGTGAGGTAGGCAAAATCATTAAGACAAAATAGTCCTAATTAAAACAATAGCGATAAAGGAAATAAAAAATGCTAGGCAGAGCATTCCCAAAGCTTTTGGCTGAGCAGTACCAGAGTGAAATTGCAGTGGGAGAGAAGGCCGACACACTTTTTGAAATCTGCTTGATTTACTTTGCTCCTCGCTCCAATGAATGAATGGCTGCAGCAACCTTTACACTGTTTGACAAGCTGCATAACAAATTAAGCCTAATTAGACAAAAGAACAACTAAGTTGTTCAAACAAAATACTAAGTCGTTCGAACGAGATACTAAATTGTTAAAACAAGATAATCCAAAAGTCTACTTGTTTTTGTACCTTGGGCTTCAGGGCATCCGTAGAGAGGAGGCATCAGTTGTCATAAACTATTAACTATTTTCAGAAGGTAGAAAGAAAGTAGAATGAGCAAGAAAAGATTATATATATATATACAGTATATCACAAAAGTGAGTACACCCCTCACATTTTTGTAAATATTTGAGTGTATCTTTTCATGTGACAACACTGAAGAAATGACACTTTGCTACAATGTAAAGTAGTGAGTGAGTGTACAGCTTGTATAACAGTGTACATTTGCTGGTAAAGGTGATGGACTGGCTAAGCATATCTCCAGAGCATCTGTGGGGTATCCTCAAACGGAAAGTGGAGGACTGCAAGGTCTCTAACATCCACCAGCTCCGTGATGTCGTCATGGAGGAGTGGAAGAGGACTCCAGTGGCAACCTGTGAAGCTCTGGTGAACTCCATGCCCAAGAGGGTTAAGGCAGTGCTGGAAAATGATGGTGGCCACACAAAATGTTGACACTGTCTCAATTTGGACATTTTCACTTAGGGGTGTACTCACTTTTGTTGCCAGCGGTTTAGACATTAATGGCTGTGTGTTGATTTATTTGGAGGGGACAGCAAATTGACATATATATATATATATACTCATGCAAACGCATATATTCATATATACAGTGCCTTGTGAAAGTATTCGGCCCCCTTGAACTTTGCGACCTTTTGCCACATTTCAGGCTTCAAACATAAAGATATAAAACTGTATTTCTTTGTGAAGAATCAACAACAAGTGGGACACAATCATGAAGTGGAACGACATTTATTGGATATTTCAAACTTTTTTAACAAATCAAAAACGGAAAATTGGGCGTGCAAAATTATTAAACATTTGAATCGGGGACTGCTGCGTAGCGGTGAATCATTACATCCCTAATATATAGCAATCGATTCTTGAAAAATATAACTTATAAATGCCTTGTGTGTTTAGTTCAACTGTCGTACCCCATCAAAACCCAAAATATACGCTTGTTTTACTCCAATGTTTGTAAATAATGCAAATGTCAACAAAACCATATAGCCTCAAAACATGCTTCAAACTATAATTTTGACATCATGGAAGTCCTTGCATCCATAGCTCTGTCAATGAATTTGAGGGAGGTTACATTTCTCCAGGCGCATCCCTCTGCTTTTTCTATCAAATCAGAGACGGGGTGTTATTGAATTTGTTATTCAATTAAAGTTTCTAGCTTTAAAGAGCTGGATTGTATTTCATGTCTGATGAAGCTTTTTCTTTACATTGATGTGAAAGGTTGCTCTCTGAGTAAAGCATATTTATCTCCCTCCTCTCTCTCTCTGTACTAACAAACAAGCAGAGGATTTGCCTCATGTAATATTCCTAGCTCTGCATTTTGTTCCAATTATTTCCACACACCTATAGGACAACTTACACAGCAACATTGGTGGTCCTAATGAACATGATGTTGGTAGTAACATTAACCCAGTCATTTCAGTGTGACCTGCTTGGCGTTTACCTCATTAGAACAGATTACAGTTAAACCAAGACTCCACCCAGTTGTTCCAGCCTCTCCTTCCTCATAATGCTTCAGAATTTACTAATGATGTTGCAAAATCTTTGTTTTTCTTGAGCACAGTGTGTATTATGTATTCACCTCCTCTTCACCTATCCTTCTCGCTCCACTCGGTATCACTATTATCCTGTCTATGAAAATTAATATCTAGGCTTTTTATTCTTATCTCTCCTCTCCAGTGTGAGCTGAGGTGCAAATGGAAAAATCTGAGCGGTTAAGCATTTATTTGGAAACAGAAGTTAGTATGGTAGAGCTAATTATCAGGTGTTGTTTTTTTATGCCCATCCCATGCGTACTCTCCCTCACTCTTTCTCCCTTTTTCTCTCTTTATTTCTCTCTCTCTTTCTTATTGTACCCAGCATGGAGGCTGCAGTGGGAATTCAGTTCCTCTATTCCTCTCGCACGCGATGCTGTCACCGGCAGGTTAATTAGCCTGGCTTTCGCCCTTAACGATGTAACACCAGAGGCCTGAGTTACCATAGTACCATAGTAAACCTGCCCAGCCTCCCACCCACTCAGTCTCAGAGAGTAGAACACAGCAGCTACCTGCTCAGACAAAAACCTTTGGCTTTGGTGCTCAGACAGTGACACGCTGAATATTTGCTCAGACAAAGAGAGACACTGAGCTACTACTAATCAGACACACTGGATGCTTTTTAAACAATGCCACACTGGAGCCTGTTCAGACAGTGCCAGACAGACCTCTGAGCGCCACCCGCAGATGAACAAAGAGGACTTTCTATTAAAATTCCAGTCCCTGTGAGGGTAACAGTGCTAATGATGTGGCAGATATATCAGTCTAATAACTTGGCTAATGGCTCCTGTCTCTAGAGCACCTTGTAGTGTATTGGATGGAGTCGTCCTCCCAGTGGATGTGTGTGGAGTTGACGTTAGAAATAACCCAGGCCAGTGTACACCAGTCTTCTCAGTGTACGCCTCTCCTCTCTCATTCACGATCATATCAGCACTTTCAATGTGGCTCAGTCAATCTGCACGGGCAAAGTAACTATCTATTCTTTCTTATTGAAATCAGTTTTCAAATGTGGTTCAGTTAAACCGTGCAGGCAAGAGTAACCATCCATTCTTTCTCATTGAAAGGTATTACTGCAGGGCTGTATGATGGAGCCTCGCATGAGATATCACTCCCTATGTGTCTGACAGATCAGTCAGATAATCAGCTTATTACTAGATGACACCTCTATACTTATCACAGATTTTACACTGATCCCAGATAATACTAGATTTTGATTAGTATCTTATTAGTTTAGTTTCATAATGATAATTACGTAAGCGTTATATAAGTTACTGTAGTAAGTTCAGTGTTACTACACAGGTAAAGGAACAACTTATTGTAATTGGTTACTCCACTGATTCTCCAGCCATTTGAGTCAGAGCAAGTCAAGAGTCCTACCAAATGGACAAAACAGTCTGTGGAGAGTTTTTATCCTATTACTTTTATATAATAAAGGGATTGAGGGAATACATTTGGTCATTTAATTAAACACCTGTAGATAAGAATTTCAGTGGTGAACTAAAACCAACAACAGGTTACCTGCAACGAACAAGAGGACCCTGGGATTTGTAGTGCTTTATTATTTCCCCACTTCCTACTTAAACACAGTAAAAAACACCCAGCGGAAGGAAGAAAAGTTTGAACATTATATGCAGCAAAATGGTCAGCTGAACTCTAAGTCCTGTTTTATTTTTTAGAGGTGTCACAAGCATTTGTGTATGGGTTTATCGAAATCTTTCAGAAATTGACACATGAGAAAGAATGGGTTTAATTAGTTTTGATGTGCGCCCTGTGGGGAGTCTGTGCATCAGGCATCAGCACCAAGTCTGCTAGTTCAGCACTGCACCTGCCAACAGCTGCATATTCAGTCTCATGAATAGAGATCACACGCTTGTCCCGAGAAAGACTCAGTCTGCTGGGCGTGCTGTCCAGACCCAGTTATTACAGTGGACTATGCTTATGGAGATTAATCATATATGGAGTGATGTCAAATGGATCTTTATAAAAAAATATATAATTATGTTTTCCATTGATGTATTCCCTTCAAACACATAGTCATCAGCTACATTTTATGTTTCAAGGGAGCACATTGTTATTAATGGTGGTCTTTGATAACATATAACATGTTATGTTGGAATAGTATATTTCAACTCATTATGCTGTTCTGTTTTACTCTGTATTATACAGACTGTACTTATCACGTTTCAGGTAAGACCCAAATGCAGACAATGTTGAAGTAACAGTTTATTAATCGAACAGGTGCAGGCAAAAAGCAGGTCAAGGGCAGGCAGAGGTCAGTAATCCAGATAGGTGGGGCAAAGGTACAGGACGGCAGGCAGGATCAGGGTATGGGCAGGCAGAAGGGTCAACACCAAGAAAACTAGGAAACAGGAACAATCGAAAGACGGAGCAGAGGGGAAAACGCTGGTAGGCTTGACAAAATAAAATTAACTGGCAACAGACAAACGACAAACAGAGAACCAAGGTATAAATACACAGGGGATAACGGGGAAGATGGGTGACACCTGGAGGGGGGTGGAGACAATCACAAATACAGGTGAAACAGATCAGGGTTTGACGGTATCCCCCCCTCTAGGGCCGCACCTGGCATCCTACCTGGTTGACCGGGGTGCCGGCGTTGGATATCCACGTTGAGGCCTGGGTCCAGGATGTCCCTGGGGAGGACCCAGCACCTCTCCTTCGGGCCATAACCCTCCTAGTTAAACCAGGGACTGGAACCCCCTGCCCCGAGGTCGAACCTTCAGGAGATGCCTCAGTGTACGCTGGTTGGCCGTCGATGAGACGGGGAGAGGGGTAGTTGAACTGTGTGAACACCAGGGCCCATCTAGGTTGCCTGGAATTAAGGCACTTGGCGGTACAGAGATACTTCAGGTTCTTGTGGTCAGTCCACACGATGAATGGATGTTCCACCCCCTCCAGCCAGTGCCTCCATTCCTCCAACGTCGTCTTCACTGCGAGAAGCTCACAATTCCCTACATCGTAGTTCTTCTCTCTGGCATTGAGGCGATTGTGCAGGGATGTAGCTTGAGGTCCAGGGAAGAACGCTGGGACAGGACAGCCCCCACCCCGACATCCGAAACATCGACCTCCACCACGAACTGACGGGATAGGTGTTGAAGGAATTTATTTCCTCTGTTTTAATTCCCAATTAAAATTAAACACTCTGTCAATTCATAAGGATTTGTAAGACCCTTATTTTATAGGAATGGACAGAGTCCCGGTCTTAAAGTCAAGTATCAGCCTTTATTCAAGAGAGTACTGAGTTCATAGACATTTTACCACAGGTTATAAACTGAAAATGACGTCAGCGTTTTCTAAATGTCCCGTCTCTTCTTGACACTGGTAGAAAGGCTCTATAGCTCTCAAACCTTCCCTCCTCGCCTAGAGCCAAGGTCAGTCAGTGTAGATAAGCATTCTAAACAGTCTGGAGATAGTTCATTCATTTGTACCAAGGAACAGACCGTCATTGTTCTAAACTCTTGACTACATTATATTCAATACTGGGAGCAAGAGAGAAAATTCATACATATACATTTACATTTAAGTCATTTAGCAGACGCTCTTATCCAGAGCGACTTACAAATTGGTGCATTCACCTTATGACATCCAGTGGAACAGCCACTTTATAATAGTGCATCTAAATCTTTTAAGGGGGGGGGGTGAGAAGGATTACTTTATCCTATCCTAGGTATTCCTTAAAGAGGTGGGGTTTCAGGTGTCTCCGGAAGGTGGTGATTGACTCCGCTGTCCTGGCGTCGTGAGGGAGTTTGTTCCACCATTGGGGGGCCAGAGCAGCGAACAGTTTTGACTGGGCTGAGCGGGAACTGTACTTCCTCAGTGGTAGGGAGGTGAGCAGGCCAGAGGTGGATGAACGCAGTGCCCTTGTTTGGGTGTAGGGCCTGATCAGAGCCTGGAGGTACTGAGGTGCCGTTCCCCTCACAGCTCCGTAGGCAAGCACCATGGTCTTGTAGCGGATGCGAGCTTCAACTGGAAGCCAGTGGAGAGAGCGGAGGAGTGGGGTGACGTGAGAGAACTTGGGAAGGTTGAACACCAGACGGGCTGCGGCGTTCTGGATGTGTTGTAGGGGTTTAATGGCACAGACAGGGAGCCCAGCCAACAGCGAGTTGCAGTAATCCAGACGGGAGATGACAAGTGCCTGGATTAGGACCTGCGCCGCTTCCTGTGTGAGGCAGGGTCGTACTCTGTGGATGTTGTAGAGCATGAACCTACAGGAACGGGCCACCGTCTTGATATTAGTTGATAACGACAGGGTGTTGTCCAGGATCACGCCAAGGTTCTTAGCGCTCTGGGAGGAGGACACAATGGAGTTGTCAACCGTGATGGCGAGATATTATTATTATTATCATGGAACGGGCAGTCCTTCCCTGGGAGGAAGAGCAGCTCCGTCTTGCCGAGGTTCAGCTTGAGGTGGTGATCCGTCATCCACACTGATATGTCTGCCAGACATGCAGAGATGCGATTCGCCACCTGGTCATCAGAAGGGGGAAAGGAGAAGATTAATTGTGAGTCGTCTGCATAGCAATGATAGGAGAGACCATGTGAGGTTATGACAGAGCCAAGTGACTTGGTGTATAGCGAGAATAGGAGAGGGCCTAGAACAGAGCCCTGGGGGACACCAGTGGTGAGAGTGCGTGGTGAGGAGACAGATTCTCGCCACGCCACCTGGTAGGAGCGACCTGTCAGGTAGGACGCAATCCAAGCGTGGGCTGCGCTGGAGATGCCCAACTCGGAGAGGGTGGAGAGGAGGATCTGATGGTTCACAGTATCGAAGGCAGCCGATAGGTCTAGAAGGATGAGAGCAGAGGAGAGAGAGTTAGCTTTAGCAGTGCGGAGCGCCTCCGTGATACAGAGAAGAGCAGTCTCAGTTGAATGACTAGTCTTGAAACCTGACTGATTTGGATCAAGAAGGTCATTCTGAGAGAGATAGCGGGAGAGCTGGCCAAGGACGGCACGTTCAAGAGTTTTGGAGAGAAAAGAAAGAAGGGATACTGGTCTGTAGTTGTTGACATCGGAGGGATTGAGTGTAGGTTTTTTCAGAAGGGGTGCAACTCTCGCTCTCTTGAAGACGGAAGGGACGTAGCCAGCGGTCAGGGATGAGTTGATGAGCGAGGTGAGGTAAGGGAGAAGGTCTCCGGAAATGGTCTGGAGAAGAGAGGAGGGGATAGGGTCAAGCGGGCAGGTTGTTGGGCGGCCGGCCGACACAAGACGCGAGATTTCATCTGGAGAGAGAGGGAGAAAGAGGTCAGAGCACAGGGTAGGGCAGTGTGAGCAGAACCAGCGGTGTCGTTTGACTTAGCAAACGAGGATCGGATGTCGTCGACCTTCTTTTCAAAATGGTTGACGAAGTCATCTGCAGAGAGGGAGGAGGGGGGAGGGGGAGGAGGATTCAGGAGGGAGGAGAAGGTGGCAAAGAGCTTCCTAGGGTTAGAGGCAGATGCTTGGAATTTAGAGTGGTAGAAAGTGGCTTTAGCAGCAGAGACAGAAGAGGAAATGTAGAGAGGAGGGAGTGAAAGGATGCCAGGTCCGCAGGGAGGCGAGTTTTCCTCCATTTCCGCTCGGCTGCCCGGAGCCCTGTTCTGTGAGCTCGCAATGAGTCGTCGAGCCACGGAGCGGGAGGGGAGGACCGAGCCGGCCTGGAGGATAGGGGGCATAGAGAGTCAAAGGATGCAGAAAGGGAGGAGAGGAGGGTTGAGGAGGCAGAATCAGGAGATAGGTTGGAGAAGGTTTGAGCAGAGGGAAGAGATGATTGGATGGAAGATGAGAGAGAGCGAAGGTTGGGACGGCGCGATACCATCCGAGTAGGGGCAGTGTGGGAAGTGTTGGATGAGAGCGAGAGGGAAAAGGATACAAGGTAGTGGTCGGAGACTTGGAGGGGAGTTGCAATGAGGTTAGTGGAAGAACAGCATCTAGTAAAGATGAGGTCGAGCGTATTGCCTGCCTTGTGAGAAGGGGGGGGAAGGTGAGAGGGTGAGGTCAAAAGAGGAGAGGAGTGGAAAGAAGGAGGCAGAGAGGAATGAGTCAAAGGTAGACGTGGGGAGGTTAAAGTCGCCCAGAACTGTGAGAGGTGAGCCGTCCTCAGGAAAGGAGCTTATCAAGGCATCAAGCTCATTGATGAACTCTCCGAGGGAACCTGGAGGGCGATAAATGATAAGGATGTTAAGCTTGAAAGGGCTGGTAACTGTGACAGCATGGAATTCAAAGGAGGCGATAGACAGATGGGTAAGGGGAGAAAGGGAGAATGACCACTTGGGAGAGATGAGGATCCCGGTGCCACCACCCCGCTGACCAGAAGCTCTCGGGGTGTGCGAGAACACATGGGCGGACGAAGAGAGAGCAGTAGGAGTAGCAATGTTATCTGTGGTGATCCATGTTTTCGTCAGTGCCAAGAAGTCGAAGGACTGGAGGGAGGCATAGGCTGAGATGAACTCTGCCTTGTTGGCCGCAGATCGGCAGTTCCAGAGGCTACCGGAGACCTGGAACTCCACGTGGGTCGTGCGCGCTGGGACCACCAGATTAGGATGGCCGCGGCCACGCGGTGTGGAGCGTTTGTATGGTCTGTGCAGAGAGGAGAGAACAGGGATAGACAGACACATAGTTGACAGGCTACAGAAGAGGATACGCTAATGCAAAGGAGATTGGAATGACAAGTGGACTACACGTCTCGAATGTTCAGAAAGTTAAGCTTACGTAGCAAGAATCTTATTGACTAAAATGATTAAAATGATACAGTACTGCTGAAGTAGGCTAGCTGGCAGTGGCTGCGTTGTTGAATTTGTAGGCTAGCTGGCAGTGGCTGCGTTGTTGACACTACACTAATCAAGTCGTTCCGTTGAGTGTAATAGTTTCTACAGTGCTGCTATTCGGGGGCTAGCTGGCTAGCTAGCAGTGTTGATTACGTTACGTTGCGTTAAAAGAACGACAATAGCTGGCTAGCTAACCTAGAAAATCGCTCTAGACTACACAATTATCTTTGATACAAAGACGGCTATGTAGCTAGCTATGTAGCTAGCTACGATCAAACAAATCAAACCGTTGTACTGTAATGAAATGAAATGAAAATGTGATACTACCTGTGGAGCGAAGCGGAATGCGACCGGGTTGTTGAGTGCGGAAGTTCTATTCGGTAGACGTTGGCTAGCTGTTGGCTAGCTAGCAGTGTCTCCTGCGTTAAGGACGACAAATAGCTGGCTAGCTAACCTCGGTAAATTAAGATAATCACTCTAAGAATACACACAGTAACATAATAGTATTCAGATTAGTCAGTCAGTCCTGATTGAAATGTATACATAATTAGTCATCATTGTTACAAATTCCCTTAACAATACGTCAGGATGAACCAAGATGGGAGCTGTGGTGAAGCGATGTTTGAGATCCCGGAACGCCCGGTCAGCAGCTGGAGACCATGTGAATGAAACTTGGGCGAGGTGAGTGCAGACAGTGGGGAAGCCAGGGTGCTGTAACCCCGGATAAAGCAGCGATAGAAGTTGGCGATCTCCAGAAAACATTGCAGCTGCACCCTGGAAGTAGGCTGGGGCTAATCCACCACCGCTCTCACCTTCCCGGGATCCATTTGTACACTCCCTGCAACGATGATGTAACCCATAAAAGGGATGGTGGAGTGATGGAACTCACACTTCTCTGCTTTTACAAACAGCTGGTTCTCCAGGAGGCATTGGAGAACCTGTCAGACGTGGAGCACATGTTTTTGGGTGGAGTGTGAGAAGACAAGGATGTCATCGAGGTAGACAAAGAATCCGCAGGAATGGTGGAGAGGTCCGGGGCAACTTCCGAGCCCCAGGAAGACGTCCCGGGGCAGTTTGTGCTGACTTCAGGCAATGGACGTGGCAGAACAGGCTCCAGCCCATGATGGCACCAGTAGACCAGTTAATGAGGGGATTGTGTCGCTGGAGCCAGGAGAATCCCAATACCATGGGAATCTGAGGAGACTTAATGAGCAGGAACTGGATAGCCTCACTGTGGTTCCCTGACACACGTAGGTTGATGGGAGTGGTGTTGTCGGTGACCACCACATAGAGTGCCAGTCCAGCGCTCTAATGCCCATGGGAATGGAGAGGGGCTGAGTGGGGATGCCCAGCTAGGAAGCCAGAGTAGAGTCCAAAAAGCTCTAATCGCCCCCAGAGTTGATGAGGACCCGGAGAGATTTTGAGGGGATAAGGGGAAGATGGGCAACACCTGGAGGGGGGTGGAGACAGTCACAAAGACAGGTGAAACAGATCAGAGTGTGACAGTACTGGATTTCCAGAAAAGCCTTGCAAACTCCCCCGGGACCATAAACTTTCTCATTTGGGTAGTGACTCATTCCATTTTCCACCCTGACCAGCAATTGTGTGAGGATTATCAGGAGCAGTAATAAGAATAAGTAGCAGTGTTTTAAGCATCTCTGACTGGTGAGCATGGTCTTTTCCTGAATCCTTCCAATTACTCACCTTGATCTCTGTGCTCCACTCTCATGGCCTGCAGATATTTTCCCTGGCTTACAGGCCAGTTCATTACTGAGGCTGCAACTGGTAGAGTGAGGTTAATACTGTACACTGGAAGCAAAGGCTCCACTGTGGTAGTTCTGATGTGCTGTTGCACCATGAGCCAAAGAAACTCCAGTAACAAGCCTCATGGAACATTGCTATTAATGACAGGAAAACGCAAGATTATACAGTGCCTTTGGCATCCAGTTGTCTATCTACTGTATGTCGTGGTAGAGACAGTATGGCTATGATGCCTGACACTTATAGAACATTTTCCCTGTATACTTTTGATATTGATACCTGCACTTTAATTGTATTTTGTCTCATGACACCAATACTCTTGAAAGAAAATATCTGCACAGAAAATCATTAGATTTCTAACCTTCAAGGAATGCATAGCTAGATGTGCACATATCTTTATTGATCATTATTGACGAGGAGGGGGGGAGTTTGGTAAATTAAAACCAGAGTGTGGTGTAAATACACCCCTTATGGATAGAAAAGCAATTGAATGTTTTTTCTACACTGAAACAACAATGTCCGTTTTTTTCCTCAGTCGTGTCTGTCTGACCTGAGACTGCGTGATTTTTAAACAGAGTGATCCATGGATTCCCCCAGGGTCTGTCATACTATCAAATATTTACATTGAAGCTCAAAAGCAGACTAAGGCAGCAGCATACACCAGCAACATGTGCTTACATGAAGAACCACTGGGCTGGACAACACTTGTTTTTTGACCAACATAGGTGTCTTTTTTTACTTCCTCAATAGAGGGCTCATATGTTCCTCTTCACTTCTCTTCCCTCTAGTTCCTTATACTCTACCTATCTCTCTTGACTGTATTCACACTTTTGACGAGACCTCTGCAGGTTTTTATTAAATGTTAGACCCCCACTGCCAAACATTGCCTGAAATCAGTAGGTTTGCCGCAACAGAAAGAAATCTTACCTATTAAATATTAAACATGTCCTTCCCGGGGGACCAGAAGAGAATTCTGGTGATCTGCTGTCTGACCCAATTACCATCCTCAGTTTTACCTCACTTAGTCCCACCGTTACGCTCTTTGAGAGTTCGCCTTCAAATGGCTGTATTACCAGGGAAGAAGTATGGGAAGAGAGAGGGGATAAAGAGATAGAGGTCTCTAAGGGAGCAGTTTCATCTTGTGGGTTCATGACTCACTTTTTCTTTAGTACTTTGGCTTACAGGCACTAATTGCTTCACATTAAAAGGATTCATATGTAGCCTAAATGATCATGAAATTAAGTTCTATCTGGGTCACTCACACTACAGCCTGTACCCCTCTGACATGATTCAGCTAAAACATCCTTCAGGGCCACAATTATCTTTCCAAACATATTTTTCATACATGGACATTCTGGAGTGTGCGCCTTGAAGGTTGGTTGTTCAGAGCGAGGCACTCAAATCCCATTACTTTGGAGTGTATAAAACCATGCTGTTTTCAAGGACTGAAGTACTATTTCTGAAATAGCCTGACAAAGCAACATAACCAGGTCTCTTAATGTCAGGAGAGTTCAAGAAAATGATAGAAGATCCAGCAATAGAGGATCCAAGGTCGGTCATAAGCCTTGTATAATACCGAGAACTTGGATGCAGCTTGTTTAAGTAACCAAACAAGTTCTTAAAAAACACTCCTAAGTCCCATGCTTGGCAGTGTTGAACTCTCCTGATGCTCATTTCTCCCCACTGTGAGCCAGGGATACAGAGAGTGCTGATGGTATACTGTATGTCTCTGTCTCTGTGTCTCCTTCCAGTCGTCGGCCCCTGTCCCAGCTCTGCTGCCTCCACCAGGAGGTGTCACTCCATCTATAAGGGCTTCGCTCAGTGTCTGATGGCTCTGGGGGACAGCCTGACTGAGAGTGCCCAGAAGATCGAGGATACACAGGAGATACATACCATCTGCAAGTAAGCACACACATCTGTACACATACACATCTGTACACACACAGACACACACAATCCTCTCATATTTATGTTGTTTATAAACACACACACACAGACTCCCACTTTGAAATGTGTAAATTGATGGAACACGGTGACCCTTCATTACCATTGAAAGATGGACTCCACCATATCTTTACCTCCATTTAATTCCCTCCAGATCTTTGTCCATCTCTATCTCTCTCTAACATGCTGACAGCTCTTCCCATTTGCTGTAGGCATAGTGGAGTACCTAATGAAAGATTAAGGGTCTTTCTTTACCCATCTCCGCTTTCCATTCTATTTATACATGATTCTGTAATCCATCTTAATATTATACCTTCCCTTCTGGAAATGTCTATGAATTTGTTGAGCAGTAATGTCATGGTAGATGCTAGTCTATGCATCACTGCATCAAGCTCAACCCATTCCCAGACATATTGTTGCATCTGTGACTGGTGTGAATTGGCTAGCTAGTTTGCGGTGCGTGCTAGTAGCATTTCAATCGGTGACGTCAGTGATATTCAAATTTTTACAACATATCAATCAGTCAATCAATATTATTTATAAAGCCCTTTTTACATCAGCCGATGTCAAAGTGCTATACAGATACACAAACGGCAAGCAATGCAGATGTAGAAGCATGGTGGCTAGGAAAAACTCCCTAGAAAATCAGGAACCTCCATCATGCTGGAAAAGGCATTGTTCGTCACCAGACTGTTCCTGGATGGTTGGGAGAAGTTGCTCTCTGAGGATGTGTTGGTACCATTCTTTATTCATGGCTGTGTTCTTAGGCAAAATTATGAGCGAGCCCATTCCCTTGGCTGAGAAGCAACCCCACACATGAATGGTCTCAGGATGCTTTACTGTTGGCATGACATGGGACTGATGGTAGCGCTCACCTTGTCTTCTCCGGACAAGCTTTTTTCTGGATGCCCCAAACAATCGGAAAGGGGATTCAACTGAGAAAATTACTTTAACCCAGTCCTCAGCAGTCCAATCCCTGTACCTTTTTCGGAATATCAATCTGTCCCTGATGTTTTTCCTGGAGAGAAGTGGCTTGTTTGCTGCCCTTCTTGACAGCAGGCCATCTTCCAAAAGTCTTTGCCTCACTGTGCATGCAGATGCACTCACACCTGCCTGCTGCCATTCCTGAGCAAGCTCTGTACTGGTGATGCCCCGATCCCGCAGCTGAATCAACTTTAGGATACTGTCCTGGCGCTTGCTGGACTTTCTTGGGTGCCCTGAAGCCTTCTTCACAACAATTGAACCGCTCTCCTTGAAGTTCTTGATGATCCGATAAATGGTTGATTTAGGTGCAATCTTACTGGCAGCAATATCCTTGTCTCTAAAGCCCTTTTTGTGCAGAGCAATGATGACGGCACGTGTTTCCTTGCAGGTAACCATGGTTGACAGATGAAGAACAATGATTCCAAGCACCACCCTCCTTTTGAAGCTTCCAGTCTGTTATTCGAACTCAATCAGCATGACAGGGTGATCTCCAGCCTTGTCCTCGACAACACTCACACCTGTGTTAACGAGAGAATCACTGACATGATGTCAGCTGGTCCTTTTGTGGCAGGGCTGATATGCAGTGGAAATGTTTTTTGGGGATTCAGTTTATTTGCATGGAAAAGAGGGACTTTGCAATAAATTGCAATTCATCTGATCACTTCTTTCTGGAGAATATGTAAATTGCCATCATACAAACTGAGGCAGCAGACTTTGTGAAAATTAATATTTGTGTCATTCTCAAAACTTTTGGCCCACCTGTTAGATGTGTACGGCAGGACCAAATCAGAGAGATAGGTAGGAGCAAGCCCATGTAATGCTTTGTAGGTTAGCAGTGAAACCTTGAAATCAGCCCTAGCCTTAACAGGAAGCCAATGTAGAGAGGTTAGCACTGGAGTAATATGATCAAATATTTGGGTTCTAGTCAAGATTCCAGCAGTCGTAATTAGCACTAACTGAAGTCTATTTGTGCTTTATCCGGGTAGCCCAAAAGTAGAGCATTGCAGTAGTCTTTTTTGCATAATTTTCGGACCACATACAGTACGTCTGTTATATAGACTTATTAAAGAAAAGTCAAGGAGGGGGGCATGACATAAAAATTGATATTTGCATTTTAAATTCATATTGAGTCAAAAATGACCCAATCTCTTCTGTACTCTTTTGTAGGTACCAATTAAGGTAATCCTGCCACTCAGTCAGCACACCGTTGCATACAGGTAACTGCCCAAATAATAGAAACACTTGAGAGATACAAAGTATATTGAAAGTGGGTGCTTCCACACAGGTGGCAATGGCCCTATCCACAGGGCATAAGTGGTCACTGAATGGTTTGATGAGCATGAAAACGATGTAAACCATATGCAATGACCGTCTCAGTCACCAGATCGCAACCCAATTGAACACTTAAGAAGATTCTTGAGTGGCGCCTTAGAGAGTCTTTTCCACCACCAGCAACAAAACACCACATTTTGGAAATTCTCATAGAAGAATGGTGTTCCATCGCTCCAATAGAGTTACAGATACTCTTAAGTCTGTGCCAAGGTGCTTTGAAGCTGTTCTGGATCATGGTGCCCCAACGCCCTATTAAGACATTTTATGTTGGTGTTTCCTTTATTTTTGGCAGTTACCTGTACATGTGTGTCCAGTGCACATTGACACAAACACAAACACACCCACATACACAAACTCGCATATGTACATGCTAACACATATTCACACACTTCCCAGGAATCTATCAGGGACCAGTAGAAAGGCAGTATTTTCTCTCCTGGATAAAATTCTCAGATTTGCATCTAGGCCAAGGCTGCACCACTGTCAGTATTCTCTGTGGAATGATAGGAGAGCTTACTGTGAGTATAGAATAGAAATGAAGGGGAAATCTGCCATTATTAGAACGGGTAATGTCATTGTTTCCCTCAAACTTGGTTTGTGTGTATCTTTATGTGTGTTTGTTTATGCATTAGCATGTGGTGTATGTTTTAGATCAAGTGTTCAATCTAACACCTCAGCAATCCTTTATTATTTTAATCAGAAAAGAGACTGCGGTCAGATTTAGCTAACAAGCTGCCCTTCACCTGCTGTTACTCTGCTGTTTTCTACTGCACATGTGACTCTGGGACTTTGCAAGGCTGCATTTTGCTTCCACTTTGTTTCACCCATTCCCCTCAAGGTCTCCTGTGTGTATGGTAAACAGATGCACCTAAGCCCCCAGCAGATGTGCTGTTTTAGGGTTGAGTTTATACTAAGGGCCCATATCCAAATACAGTACACGTTTAGCCTTTCTGCACTTGTACCCAGGGAATGTGAATCTATGATGTGTAGTGTTACGGGCATATGTCGTGTTGGACCAATCTTCTTCTACCTGATCTCCTTCTTATAGATTTACACACAGCCCTTCCCGTAGCAACCACATAACTACAACCATGGTTTCATGGGGGATCCTTTACTGTATCACACAGATGAATAATAGTGTCTTGAACTACATTGTTATACCTGGTTGTTAGAAAGATATGGACGTATAAAAGTTATTCTAGAACTCAAGAGCTATGTGACCATCTCTCTTCTATCCCCTACAGGTCCTGGGATGAGTTTCATGACTGTGCGAATGTGGCGATGGCGGGCTGTCCTGATGAGGCTGCTGCAGTCTGGGAGTCTCTGCGACAGGAGTCCAAGAAGATGCAGTTTTCTGGTAACCTGTATGACATGTGCTCCAGTCGTAACCAACCAGCTGGCACTGCTGATGCCCTGAGCCCACCCAACCAGGAAGAGATTAACCAGGAGTCTCTAAAAGCACACACCCACCATCTAGGTCCCGCCTCTTTCTGGTTGCTCTCCTTATGTCTGTCCCTTCTGCTGCTGTTGGCCAAGATATAGGCACGATCAGGGTGAAGGAGAGGGAGGAACTCATTGAGGACATGTAAAAAAAAAAAAAATATTAAAAAAGGATAATAAACTCACAAATATTTTTTGTGTACTAAAACTGAGTTGCATATATTTCTAGCTGCATGTTCAGATTGGTGGCTCCTCATCTGTAGTGTATTCATTTCATACACACATTATCTCTCTAACTCTCTCTGAAATACTCTCCTCCTTTTCATCAATTTAAGAGTTGGATAGTATGGTTCCAGGGGGATGCTGTCTGGGAGAGCTGAGGGTAGAATGTAAATGAGCAAATAAACCTCAAACATCTAGAACCCAAGACAGCTTATTCAAGCCTCACCAGGCAAGGCTTAACAGCAACATCTCACACAGAAACCTGCATCCTGAAGTTTCCTTCAGGTTGTTATTCAATCAGAGAGCACTGTGGGATGTTTTGTAGCATTAAAGGCTCAGACAATTTTTGTTATTTCGTTTGGGACTCACTGAGGATTACAGAGAGAATTACTCAGAGTAAAACCTCTAGAACAATAGAGCTTACCTGCAGACAAGCATAATGAAATATACCCAGCTCATGGCAGTTTGAATGTTAAGGACTGAAGGCTTGATCGCTGTGTATTCACCCAGTGCGGGTCTATTTAACACAGCGTTCATTAACAGATAAACCACTTAACTTACATGAAATCACTTATTGTCTTGGTCAAGTCTAGGCTGACCTAGAATTGTATTTAGTAATTTGTGTTGAAGAAATATGGATGAAGGTGTACATAATGGAATTTATTCATATGAATATTTATGTACATATCAAGTGGCACATCAATATATAGTATCAAGCCTTTTGATGCTGCAGGAGCCTGTGTGTAAACGGAGACCCTGGTGAAATAATAACGGAATAGAAAAAAGGTTTTACTCAAAAGGACTTTCATTTGATTAAAGTCAACACCATGAGGATAACCCCTGCTTGACTCCCTGACATTAAATCTTAGATGCGTTTAAAACCTAGTTTTAATTGAATGTAGGTCTGAGATAAACTACCATGTTGGAAATGGAAAATACTGTTTAAATGTATGTTTTCTATTGGCTTTGCTCTCAACAGGTTTATCGGTCAATTTGTATTTGCAGTGGATTTGCATTTTTAATTGGAAATTAATCTTGTTTGCTATTGCAGCAAGTTTGTGTGGAATGGTTAGGGAGGCAGCAGTAAACTACAGTGAAAACTTGAAGGAAATCCATTTTTATCTTCATTGTAAAGTAAAGGACATACAATATATGAAGTAGATTTAGTTGATCATTAAATAAATGTAAATATTTAAAGAATATTGTGTTGCTATAACAACAGTTAGCGCTACAACATTTTAGGTTACTGGATAACACATTTTAGACTATTTGCAAACTGTGAGGACTTTATTACTTATCTGAATTTCAATAAATTGTGTGTGTGTGTCTGCATGTGGGTCTGTGTGTGTGTGTGTGTGTACGTGTGTGTGCGTGTGTGTGTGCGTGCTTGTGTGCATTGTGCCAGTGTAATAACACTTGGTGAATGAAAGCAGTAGCAATGCCTTTTATGTCAAAATACAGTATGGAGACTCTCCCTTATCTTGCTTTACAATAAGCTTTTTCATTCTTGTATACATCAGCTCATTAGCATCATTATTCTTCACATATATATAATGTTACTGTACCTATATTGTATACTTCTGTACTAGCAGTTATGCTGGGGCGGCAGGTAGCCTAGTGGTTAGAGTGTAGAGGCGGCAGGTAGCCTAGTGGTTAGAGTGTAGAGGCGGCAGGTAGCCTAGTGGTTAGAGTGTAGGGGCGGCAGGTAGCCTAGTGGTTAGAGTGTAGAGGCGGCAGGTAGCCTAGTGGTTAGAGTGTAGGGGCGGCAGGTAGCCTAGTGGTTAGAATGTAGGGGCGGCAGGTAGCCTAGTGGTTAGAGTGTAGGGGCGGCAGGTAGCCTAGTGGTTAGAATGTAGCGGCGGCAGGTAGCCTAGTGGTTAGAGTGTAGGGGCGGCAGGTAGCCTAGTGGTTAGAGCGTTGGGCCAGTAACCGAAAGGCTGCTAGATTGAATCCCCGAGCTGACAAGATATAAATCTGTCATTCTGCCCCTGAACATGCAGTTAACCCACTGTTCCTAGGCCGCCATTGTAAATAAGAATTTGTTCTTAACTGACTTGCCTAGTTAAATAAAGGTTCAATCAAAAAATTATAATAATGGAACAGTTGTGTTGTGTTGCTTGCGAGGTTGTATGATGTGCAGTCTTTCTGTTTATGATATGTTGAAAAGGAAGAAACCATTGTCTGTAACCTCATTGTATATTCACCATACGTCTCTCAAAGATGGAAGAAGATGAGACAAACGGTGCAAATTCAACACATTCCTCCCTTTGAAGTTGTGATACTGTCATACTAAAGCAGCGTTTCTCAAACTCGATCCTGGGGACCCTAATCATATGTACAGAATTTCCATAAACTTCACAAAGCTATGATGGAAAGTATTCAGACCACTTCCCTAATTCTAAAATAGATTTTTTTAAATGACCACTATCTACCCCATAAAGCGTTTTTAGAATTTTTTGCATATTTATAAAAAATATATAAAACGGAATACCTTATTTAAGTATTCAGACCCTTTGCTATAAGACTCTACATTTAGCTCAGGTGCATCTTGTTTCCATTTATCATCTTTGAGATGTTTCTACAACTTGATTGGAGTCCACCTGTGGTAAATTCAATTGATTGGACATGATTTTGTGTAGATTGTTGACAAAATATGACAATGAAATCAATTTTAAGGTCCCACGGTAGACAGTGCATGTCAGAGCAAAAACCAAGCCATGAGGTCAAAGGAATTGTCCGTAGAGCTCCGAGACAGGATTATGTCAGGGCACAGATCTGGGGAAGGGTACCAAAAATTGTCTGTAGCATTGAAGGTCCCCAAGAACACAGTGGTCTCCATCATTATTAGATGGAAGAAGTTTGGAACCACCAAGACCCTTCCTAGAGCTGGCTGCCTGGCCAAACTGAGCAATTGGGGGAGAAGGGCCTTGGTCAGGGAGGTGACCAAGAAGCCGATGGTCACACTGACAGAGCGCCTCTGTGGAGATGGGAGAACCTTCCACAAAGACAACCATTTCTGCAGCACTCCACCAGTCAGGCCTTTATAGTAGAGTGGCCAGACGGACTCCACTCCTCAGTAAAAGGCCCATGACAGCCCACTTGGAGTTTGCCTAAAGGCACCTAAAGGACTCTCAGACCATGAGGAAAACGTTTCTCTGGTCTGATGAAACCATGATTGAACTCTTTGGCCTGAATGCCAAGCGTGCTGTCTGGAAGAAACTTGGCACCATCCCCACAGTGAAGAAAGGTGGTGGCAGCATTATGCTGTGGGGATGTTTTTCAGTGGCAGGGACTGGGAGACAAGTCAGGATAGAGGGAAAAATGAACGGAGCAAAGTACAGAGAGATCCTTGATGAAAACCTCCTCCAGAGTGCTCAGGACCTCAGACTGGGGCGAAGGTTCATTTTCCAACAGGACACCGACCCTAAGCACACAGCCAAGACAACGCAGGAGTGGCTTCGTGACAAGTCTCTGAATGTCCTTGAATGGCCCAGCCAGAGCCCAGACTTAAACTCGATCTATTATCTCTGGAGAGACCTGAAAATAGCTGTGCAGCGACGCTCCCCATCCAACCTGACAGAGCTTGAGAGGATCTGCAGAGAAGAATGGGAGAAGCTTCCCAAATACAGGTGTGCCAAGCTTGTAGTGTCATACCCAAGAAGACTCGAGGCTGCAACTGCTGCCAAAAGTGCTTCAACAAAGTACTGACTAAAACGTCTGAATACTAATGCCAATGTGATATTTTTGTTTTTTGATAACCTATTTTTGCTTTGTCATTATTGGGTATTGTGTATAGATTGATGAGGGGAAAAACAAACAATTTAATCTGTTTTAGAATAAGGCTGTGATTTAGCAAAATATGGAAAAAGTAAAAGGGTCTGAATACTTTCAGAATGCACTGTACGTGTACAGGGTTCTCCGGTCTTATTGGACTGAGGCCTACATTCAATCAGATCAAGCGTTAACCAGCGGCAGCCGACACCCTCATAACTGATGTGTTGGTGGTGTCAGAGGTGTAACTGATTGGAGCTGTCAAATCAGTGACCAGCTGCTATTGATCATTGTCACGAAGCCACACCCATCCCAAGTTCAGATCAATAAAGTGTAGGCTATATAGAAATAATGACTCTTAAACTGAAAATCATTCAACAAAATCATGAGAATTTAAATCAGCCGAATAGAGGTCGAGATTACATCTCATATTCCAGTGTTTTGCATTTGTAAACAATGCTGTGTGGGATTTCTCTTAAATCAACTCCCTGCAGCCAATTACATTATAGGTATAGCCAGAGAGGAAGAGGTGAAGCGGGAGAGGATTTACTCTGTCCATGAAAATAAGCACATGAAGTGAGGATTTTTTTTGTATGGAGGTCAGTGAGAGTGTCGAATTTGGTCAACAAAAAATGTAATTGCTAATTTGCTAAAACAGAAGTTTCGTAATGGTTAGGTTTTTACGAATGCACTGATATGTGGACACATGTGGGAAAAAAAACAACTTTATATCAGTTGTCATAGAGAAAGATAGAGGACTCATCATGGATATAACCCATTTTAGCATGGACATTGCCATTAACGGCTTCTAATCGTTTTAAAATCGTCAACTAGGTGGGATTCCTATGAGTTGGGAGCAATCAGCCATTGAAGAAGAAGAAAATTGCTACTTTAAAATGGAGATAGCCACAATGGCACTGTCCATACTTTCACAGATGCTATAATGGCACAGATTCAAAGATGAGTCCTCTATCTAGATCTATGGCCTGTTGTTCACACGTGTATCTGCCCTCTCATTGGCTAGAATGGTCCCACTTAATCTCGCCTCTTCCTGCTTGCCTTCTATCTTTGAGGACATGTATTTCCATTGTTAGAGCGGTCACTCGAGTATATTGTCAATATAATAGACAGTCTTTGGTATAGCCCAATGTCAGCAGCCTCTTATGGATTTGACAGCTCTAATGTAGCCTAGTTCCACATCCAACACTGCCAAAACAACTGCTATACGGATGTCGGCTAAAGCGGATCTGATTGAATAGAACCATGAGTTTCAACAGTGGCTCAATTTGTTCTTTTCACTTTCAATATTTGTCTGTCTGTAGCATGCACGCTGACTCGGTCACCAGATGTGCGGTGTTTCCGCCAAAACATTAGTGCGGCTGGTTTCCGGGTTAAGCGAGCAGTGTGTCAAGAAGCAGTGGGGTTTGGCAGAGTCGTGTTTCGGAGGACGCATGGCTCTCGACCTTCGCCTCTCCCGAGTCCGTATGGGAGTTGCAGCGATGGGACAAGACTGTAACTACCAATTGAATGTCGAATTGGGGAGAAAAAGGGGTAAAATGTTTAAATAAATAAATAATGATAATACAAACAAAATGTACCTGTCTGTATGCAGAATGTTTTGCTACAGTTATAGAAAATCAATAAACTGGTGCTGACTGATGCTAAATCTGCCTTTGCTTTCAGTGAGTTGCATCTTCTACTCAGTTTAGCCTACATCAACAGCATAATACTAATCATCGTTTAATTAAATATATTTTTTGAAGTGTATTCCTCAGGGGTATTTACATGACATGTCCTACTCTGATTTAGCCACTGCCTCCTATATTCCTGGTCAGCCAATCGACTGCTCTTCCCTCTGCCAGCCACTAGCCGACTTGACGCTTAACCCGTCACCTTCTAGTGAATCTTTCTTTCATTACCTGTGATGTGCTCGATGCCTTGCTTAATATTTATGTAAAAAAGATCCACTAAGCCTGATAAGCTTAACCCATTTTTGGTGCAGCTCTCTGCTCCCCTGATTGCTGAATCATTAACCCATATTTGTAACCTGACTATTATATCTGGTACTATCCCCAAAGTTTGGAAGGCGGCCCATGTACTTCCCCTTCCCAAAAGGTGGTGACCCTTGTGACCTAAATAATTATCACTCTATTTCTAAACTTTCTTGGCTATCTAAAATATTAGAATCAATGACTAATTCTCAGCTAAGATCTTTCTTGTCTTAGAAATGTACTCTAAATGTACACAACCGTTCAAAAGTTTGTGGTCACTTAGAAATGTCCTTGTCTGTTAAACAAAAGCATATTTTTTGTACATTAAAATAAGATCAAATTGATCAGAAATACAGTGTAGACATTGTTAATGTTGTAAATGACTATTGTAGCTGGAAACGGCAGATTTTTTCATGGAATATAGGCGTACAGAGGCCCATTATCAGCAACCATCACTCCTGTGTTCCAATGGCACGTTGTGTTAGCTAATCCAAGTTTATAATTTTAAAAGGCTAATTGATCATTAGAAATCCTTTTTCAATTATGTTGGCACAGCTGAAAACTGCTGTCCTGATTAAAGAAACAATAAAACGAGCTTCAATGCCAAACAACACTCCTTCCGTGGCCTCCAACTGCTCTTAAATGCTAGTAAAACCAATTGCATGCTTTTCAAACGTTCGCTGCCCGCACCCGCTCGCCCGACTAGCATCACCACCCTGGACGGTTCCAACCTGGAATATGTGGACAACTATAAATACTTAGGTGTCTGGCTAGACTGTAAACTCTCCTTTCAGACTCATATTAAGCATCTCCAATCCAAAATCAAGTCTAGAATCGGCTTTCTATTTCGCAACAAAGCCTCCTTCACTCACGCCGCCAAACTTACCCTAGTAAAACTGACTATCCTACCGATCCTCGACTTTGGAGATGTCATCTACAAAATAGCTTCCAACACTCTACTCAGCAAACTGGATGCAGTCTATCACAGTGCCATCCGTTTTGTTACCAAATCACCTTATACACCCACCACTGCGACCTATATGTTCTAGTCGGCTGGCCCTCGCTACATAGTCGTCGCCAGACCCACTGGCTCCAGGTCAAGTCTATGCTAGGTAAAGCTCCACCTTATCTCAGTTCACAGGTCACGATAACAACACCCACCCTTAGCACACGTTCCAGCAGGTATATCTCACTGATCATCCCCAAAGCCAACACCTAATTTGGCCGCCTTTCCTTCCAGTTCTCTGCTGCCAGTGACTGGAACGAATTGCAAAATACGCTGAAGTTGGAGACTTTTATTTCCCTCACCAACTTTAAACATCAACTATCTGAGCAGCTAACCGATCACTGCAGCTGTACATAGTCCATCTGTAAATAGCCCACCCAATCTACCTACCTCATCCCCATACTGTTTTTATTTGATTTACTTTTCTGCTCTTTTGCACACCAGTATCTCTGTTTGCACATCATCAGCTGCTCATTTATCACTCCAGTGTTAATCTGCTAAATTGTAATTATTTGCTCCTATGGCCTATTTATTGCCTACCTCCTCATGTATTTTGCACACACTGTATATAGACGTTCTTTTCTCTAATGTATCATTGACTTGTTTGTGTTATTGGCTTGTTTATTGTTTTCTCCATGTGTAACTCTGTGTTGTTGTCTGTGTCACACTGCTTTGCTTTATCTTGGCCAGGTCGCAGTTGCAAATTATAACTTTTTCTCAACTAGCCTACCTGGTTAAATAAAGGTGAAATCAAATTAAAATAAAACTGTCCTTCTTTAGACTAGTTGAGTTTCTGGAGCATCAGCATTTGTGGGTTCGATTACAGGCTCAAAATGGCCAGAAACAAATACCTTTCTTCCGAAACTCGTCAGTCTATTCTTGTTCTGAGAAATTAAGGCTATTCCATGCGAGAAATTGCCAAGAAACTGAAGATCTGGTACAACGCTGTGTACTACTCCTGTCACAGAACAGTGAAAACTGGCTCTAACCAGAATAGATAGAGGAGTGGGAGGCCCCGGTGCACAACTGAGCAAGAGGACAAGTACATTAGAGTGTCTAGTTTGAGAAACAGATGCCTCACAAGTCCTCAACTGGCAGCTTCATTAAATAGTACCTGCAAAACACCAACGTCAACAGTGAAGAGGCGACTCCAGGATGCTGGTCTTCTAGGCAGAGTTGCAAAGAAAAAGCCATATCTCAGACTGGCCAATAAAAATAAAAGATTAAGATGGGCAAAAGAGCACAGACACTGGACAGAGGAACTCTGTCGAGAAGGCCAGTATCCAGGACGACTATGTAGATATTCCTTTAAAAATAATCAGTTTCCAGCCATTCTAGTCATTTACAACATTGACAATGTCTACACTGTATTTCTGGTCAATTTTATGTTAATTTTATGGACAAAAAATAGCTTTTCTTTCAAAAACAAGGGCATTTCTAAGTGACCCCAAACTTTTGAACAGTAGTGTACATCAGTTGGGTTTTAGACCAGGTCATAGCACTATCTCTACTGCATCCCTATTTATAAATGATGTGGTTAACTGTATGGATAAAGGCAACATTGTGCTGCCCTCTTAATCGACCTGTCAAAGGCCTTTGATACTGTTGATCACCACTCGCTAATTTGGAGGCTTTCCTCAATTGGCCTAGACCAGGTTGCATGTAACTGTTTTCAAAATGACTTGACAGGTGGAATTCAATGTGTATCTACTGATGGTGTTAAATCAGGGTTTTTGGGACACGAAAGGTGTCCCGTAGGGGTCGATTCTGGGTTCTGTACTTATTACGATTTTTTTTCAAACATTATGTTAAAATTTTAAACATACAATCTACCTGCAGTGAAGCCTCTCAACATTTACTTTCACAATATTGACTGTAAGAAATTGTTACCTGCACTTGTATTCTGATGATACTTTTGTGTGTGCTATTGTCCCCATGGTTGACCAGGCTCTATCTGAACTAAGGTCAGCCTTGAAATCAAATCAAATAACATTTTATTGGTCACATACACATGGTTAGCAGATGTTATTGCGAGTGTAGCGAAATTCTTATGTTTCTAGATCTGACAGTGCAGCAGTATCTAACAGGTAATATCTAACAATCCCACAACAAAAACGAATATCTAACAAATTCCAAAACAAAACCTAATACACACAATCTAGTAAAGGAATGGGATGAGAAAATATAAGTGTAAAATATATGGATGAGCAGTGAGGGGTGAGGGGCTAAGATGCAATAGATAGTAAAGAATATATAGTGAAGGATACAGTATACAGTATATACAGTACATATGAGATGAGTAATGCGACATATGTAAACATTCTTAAAGTTGCATTATTAAAGTGACTAGTGTTCCATTTATTAAAGTGGCCAATGATATCAAGTCTGTAGGTAGGCAGCAGCCTCTCTGTGCAAGTGATGGCTGTTTAACAATCTGATGGCCTTGAGATAGAAGCTGTTTTTCAATCTCTCTGTCCCAGCTCTGATGCACCTCTACTGACCTCGCCTTCTGGATAGAAGCGGGGTGAACAGGTATTGGCTCGGTTGGTTATTGTCCTTGATGATCTTTTTTGCCTTCCTCTGTGACATCGGGTGTTGTAGGTGTCCTGGAGGGCAGGTAGTTTTCCCCCGGTGATGTGTTGTGCAGACCGCACCCTCCTCTGTAGAGCCCTGCGGTTGTGGGTGGTGCAGTTGCCGTACCAGGCGGTGATACGGCTTTCAATTGTGCACCTGTAAAGGTTTGTGAGGGATTTGGGTGACAAGCCACATTTCTTCAGCCTCCTGAGGTTGAAGAGGCACTGTTGCACCTTCTTCACCACACTGTCTGTGTGCGTGGACCATTTCAGTTTGTCGGTGATATGTACACCAAGGAACTTAAAACTTTCCATCTTCTCCACTGCTGTCCTGTTGATGTGGATAGGGGGTGCCACCTTTGCTGTTTCATGAAGTCCACGATCATCTCTTGTTTTGCTGACATTGAGTGAGAGGTTATTTTCCTGACACCACACTCCGAGGGCCCACACCTCCTCCCTAGGCTGTCTCATCGTTGTTGGTAATCAAGCCTACCACTGTTGTGTTGTCTGAAAACTTGATGATTGAGTTTGAGGTGTGCATGGCCACGCCGTCGTGGGTGAACAGGGAGTACAGGAGAGGGCTGAGAACGCACCCTTGTGGGGCCCCAGTGTTGAGAAAGCTTAATTGGACTGAAATTAGTATTGAATGCAGGTAAAACTTTCTCTAGAGCGCATAAAAAGAACTCTGATGATTTAAGCAAATGTACTTTGGATGGTGCCCATATTGATTTTGTCCCAGCTTACAAATATATATCTGTGTAGATGAAAAGCTGTCTTATAAAAATCATATTGATGAGTTAGTTAAGAAGCTGATAATCAAAATGTTCTTCTTCAAGAAGAACATTTTGCTAAATGCCTCTTGCTAAATAGTAGAAAGCTAATTATTCAGTCGACGTTCCTATCGGTCCTAGACTATGGCGACATCATCTATATGAACACATCTGCCACTTCATTAAAGCCATTATCATAGCGCACTGCACTTCATTACAGGCATCAGTTTTAGTACTCATCACTGCATTCTCTACCAGAAAGTTGGTTGTCTCTCTTTGATGTCACGTAGGTTGATACATTGCTATGTTTTAGTTTATAAAGCCATTTTTCAAAAACTCCCACTGTACCGAACATCATTACTAAACTTTAAACATATGAGTTACCACACCCCGTCTCTGGGATGGCTAACTGGACATTCCTTTGGTCTCCACTGAGTTAGGTAAATCAGCTTTTAGTTTATTACACCTTATTTGTGGAACAAAATGTTCTTAATGTGTTGTTTTGGTGCCTCTAGGGCAATTCAGAAAGCTGATTGAGGACCTTATTACTGATGAATGTTTTTTTTTATGACCGTGTTTTCTTTCTACTTGCATTTTGTATGTATATTTTGATGTGTGTATGTCATTTCTGTAATACAGGGCTCTTCTGTAAAATAGGTCTCAGTATGACTCTCTGTTAAAATAAAGTTGTTTTTTAAATGAAGGCCTCCAAGATGTATTCTAGTTTTGATGAAATACCAAATGGAAATGAGTTCGGGTGCTCTGTGTCCAGTGACTGAGATTTGGACAGATACGGTACCTTCCTGTACTACTGCAGAACTTCAGATTGACATTTGGGAGGTGATGATAAGCATAATTGACTCCCAGTTATTTGCAAGACTTTATATATTCATATTTCATGGCTCCCAGCTGCCTTAGTAAACACAAAAAACAACTCAATGGAGACTATGTCCCAGCACGCACTGTGTTCCCATACCATAGTAGACTGTATAATAACACACAGATAAATAGATTAATTCATGATATGCACCAAATGCTGACATGTACAGAATGTAACAACACAGCATTCTAATGTATGCACATTTCATATTAGAAAAGGAGATGTTATGTTCGACGCAACAACAGCAAAAAATGGTACATCGACACATCCCCCCCTCAAGGTTGAAAAGTACTGTATATTTGGCTTAAAATGTTGAACTTCTATCACTCTGATCTGTTTAGTGCAGTTATGTCACGACTAGTCAAGATGGGTGGAATCAGGCGCAGAGAGCAAATAATGAATCGAGGTTTATTCTCCGGTGAACAACAATAAACACGGACAACCCAAAATACAAACAGGGTGAAAACTATCCAAAACAGGAATAAACAGACAAACCGGAGAAAAAACACAAAAACCACCGACAGCCGAAACGAAATGTCAAAAACAAACAATCCCGCACAAAACAAGGGCGGGACAACCTACATATTATACAGATACTAATTAACTAACACACAGGTGAAAACAATCAGACAAAACCAACAGATAACCGAAAAGGGATCGGTAGTGGCTAATAGGACGGTGACGACGACCGCCGAGCACAGCCCGAATGGGCAGGAGAGCCAACCTCGGCGGAAGTCGTGACAAGTTATGGTAGTGTTAAGGACTTTAGGAGATCACCGCTGTAGATTCCATGGCCAGTGCTCCCCTGGCAAAACCACTGCATGCAGTTATCTAACACAGTCTTATTGTTCGTGGACAACCAATGGCGGTTGACTATAACTCGGGCTCTGGCTATCCTCCTCTCTGTGGCTTTGTTGTTCTGATCTATCAGATAACCCCAGCCGTCGACAAGAGATTCAATGAAGGTTAGGTTTTATGAAGCCCCTGCCCTGCCTGAAGATGATAGTGATTCAGTTTTCAGCTAGGGGTGTTGGAAAACCTTGGCTCCAACACCAGTGAAGTACACTACAGTGAATAACATCAAGTGTGCAATTTGGGCTTTGGGAGAAAGCTGACCTACTGAATACTGAGAGTTTTATTATCAAATGCTCTTCAATCCTACAACAGCTAGCATCCAGTAGCAGGACCAACTCTCTCCACAACATGGCAAATTAAACCAAACCCTAAAACAAATTATTGCATTTATCTACCCTTCTGCAAAACAAGTAGTGTTGTAGGGTACAGTTATGCCACTTATTACATTTGAATCCATGGCAACTGATTAGACCCACCATGTCAATATGAATGTGTGAAGCATAACTGCAGAAGTAGGAGCCCTGCCTAAATTAGCTACCTGTGGTGCCACCAATATTCATTTAATGTGTTGTATAGCTCTCATGTGGGTATTGTGTCTGCCTAAAATATACACCTTCATTGAAATTTAAATAACAGTTGTTAAAGATGTCTTCAGACAGAGTAACATGGACCCACCCAAACAGGAGAGATGTATGTTCTTTTGTTTTCTCAGAGAGGGAATCTCTCATGATGGATTACTGCTGCTTGAACATCCCTGTCATTGTTCACTTATTCAATTCAGGAAGGCAATAGGTTATTTATCAATCAGGTAATCCTGATATTGCCCCTACCAGCTACAAACAAAACAAGCACACATGTGCTTATTAAAACTGTGCCCAAGGGGCAGACAGGAGTTTACTTTCAGCATGTAGCAGTATACAGGGCTGAGAGCAACACAGAGAAAATGTAGATTTGTTTTTCCTTTCCTCTTCCCTTTGGATTCAGGGTCTTGTTATTGTCTGAACAGAGAGGGGATAGGAAAGGAGAGATGATGCAGATGGATGATGCGAAGAGGAATGGAGTATACAAAGAAGAGAGGCGTTAGGGAGCAGCTAACCTAACATAGCAGGTGTAGAAAGATGCCTGAGCAGAGTTCCCACTTCTGTTTTTCAGGGGAAATGGAAGTTAAGTTTAAAATATTGTATCCCTGAACTAAAACTTTGCGTTTTCTGGCGACTCCTCATAGGCTAGTGATCAGAAAGGGAGAGAACACATGGTAAGTGTAAAGTAATAGAAGAGTAGGAGAGTCTGCTCAGTGTGTGGACTGACCTTGAAAAAACTGGGTAAAAAAGTAACGCTTGAAGCGGCATAGCCTTGGATGAGTGAGATGAAATGATTCACAATGACACTGTGCCAATGTACAGTACTGCACGATGCTACATAACATTAAAAAACGCTGATCACTCTTTGTTCTCTCTCACAAATTAGCATACACTAAAACACAGGGTTAGATGTACTGGTTATGCTGTGTTGTCACATGTTCCAGTCACCCGTGGTGAATTGATCCAAAGAAACAAGTCAAATAAAGAATGATAGAGTTTGTTTCGCCAGTACTTGTGTTGAATGTAAATTTGATAGAAAGGGTATTGGTTGAGTGATTGTTTGACCTTTAACTAATTGTTTCAAATCAATCAAACTCTCACAATCTCCAATAACAACACCAGAGATGTCCAGTCTACAAGAGGCAATCTACTTGATTCTCTTTGTCATTTGTTAGCGGCAAAGGGCAATGAGTAACATAAATCCTTGTTGTGTCAGCCATTGAAACCTATTGTACAGTGGGGGGGGGTTATTTAGTCAGCCACCAATTGTGCAAGTTCTCCCACTTAAAAAGATGAGAGAGGCCTGTAATTTTCATTATAGGTACACTTAAACTATGACAGACAAAATGAGAACAAAAATCCAGAAAATCACATTGTAGGATTTTTCATTAATTTATTTGCAAATTATGGTGGAAAATAAGTATTTGGTCACCTACAAACAAGCAAGATTTCTGGCTCTCACAGACCTGTAACTTCTCAAATCCTGCCGTGCCAGACATGTCCCCCTGCTTAAGCCAGTACATGTCCAGGCCCGTCTGAAGTTTGCTAGGGAGCATTTGGATGATTCAGAAGAAGATTGGGAGAATGTCATATGGTCATTATAACTTTTTGGTAAAAACTCAACTCGTCGTGTTTGGAGGACAAAGAATGCTGAGTTGCATCCAAAGAACACCATACATGGGGGTGGAAACATCACGCTATGGGGCAGTTTTTATGCAAAGGGACCAGGACGACTGATCAGTGTAAAGGAAAGAATTAATGGGGCCATGTATCGTGAGATTTTGAGTGAAAACCTCCTTCCATCAACAAGGGCATTGAAGTTGAAACGTGGCTGGGTCTTTCAGCATGACAATGATCCCAAACACACCGCCCGGGCAATGAAGGAGAAGCATTTCAAGGTCCTGGAGTGGCCTAGCCAGTCTCCAGATCTCAACCCCATAGAAAATCTTTGGAGTTTGGAGTTGAAAGTCTGTGTTGCCCAGCAACAGCCCCAAAACATCACTGCTTTAAAGGAGATCTGCATGGAGGATGGGGCCAAAATACCAGCAACAGTGTGTGAAAACCTTGTGAAGACTTACAGAAAACGTTTGACATCTGTCATTGCCAACAAAGGGTATATAACAAAGTATTGAGATAAACTTTTGTTATTGACCAAATACTTATTTTCCACCAGAATTTGCAAATAAATTCATAAAAAATCCTACAATGTGATTTTCTGAATTTGATTTTCTGAATTTTTCTCATTTTGTCTGTCATAATTGAAGTGTACCTATGATGAAAATTACAGGCCTCTCTCATCTTTTTAAGTGGGAGAACTTGCACAAATGGTGTTTGACTAAATACTTTTTTGCCCCACTGTGGGTGGTTATTGAGAGTTTTGACCCTTTCTTTTGGTCCTGTTCAGACCTGGCGTGTTTTTTTGGTGCAGTCGGGAACAGCCTTGATTTCAACGTCCACGGACATAGATTTTTGGTCCGGAACAGACCCAATCTTGATTTCAACGTCCACAGACGTCCGATCTGGACCGGCCTATATTTGGCCCAAACATAGACGTCTATCATTGGTTCAGATTTAGTCCGGTCAGATCCAAATGTGAACCAATAATAGACATCTATGTTGCATGGGGCCAGTCTCGAGCCAGAGGACGGAGATGGTTGGGATGGGAGCAGGGAAACACCGGACGGAGCTCTCTTCCACGAAGAAAGATCTACCCAGGATGGCATGGGAAGCAACAGAGTGACCACAGAAGATGTCAGTCCTGAGGAAATCTCAGTCGCACAGCGCAGGAGTCCTCAAAACTGAACGGTCAAAACCCGACTTTAGATTTGGAACAGCACAGTACGTTACAGTACAGCAGGGTATACTACAGTATAGTGCTCTACTGTACTGAACTGTGGCATACTGTGCTGTTCAAACTTGTGAAACAAAGCCTAGACGTCTGTGCGTTGTTCGATTTGCTCAGGTCCAGACCGACCAAATTTTTATTGGATTAACTTGACTTTTTTGGATGAAGCAGACCCATGAACACATAATACCTCATCATGACAAAGTGAAAACAATTTTTTTAAATGGCTGTTGATCATTGCTAGACAGACATTTTTAAGTCTTGCCATAGATTTTCAAGCCGATTTAAGTCAAAACTGTAACTACGCCGCTCAGGAACATTCAAGTCGTCTTGGCAAGCAACTAGAGTGTATTTTTGGCATTGTGCTTTAGGTTATTGTCCTGCTGAAAGGTGAATTTGTCTCCAGTGTCAGTTGAAAAGCAGACTAAACCAGGTTTTCCTCTAGGATTTTGCCTGTGCTTAGTTCTATTCTTTATCTTTTTATCCTAAAAAAACTGTTAAACGCGTCTTTCACAGTCTGTGCCCTGTCTGATGGCACGAATCCCCTACCCTAGTCCTTGCCGATGACAAGCATACCCATAACATGATGCAGCCACCACCATGCTTGAAAATGTGAAGAGTGGTACTCAGTGATGACTTGTGTTGGATTTGCCCCAAACATAACACTTTGTATTAAGGACATAAAGTTCATTTCTTTGTCACATTTTTTTGCAGTTTTACTTTAATGCAAACAGGATGCATGATTTGGAATATTTTAATATTATTCTGTACAGGCTTCCTTCTTTTCACTCTGGAGTAGCTACAATGTTCCTCGGTGTTTTCCTTTCACTGCCATTAAACTCTGAAACTGTTTTAAAGTCACTATTGGTCTCATGGTGAAATCCCTGAGAGGTTTCCTTATCCCGACAACTGAGTTAGGAAGGACGCCTGTATCTTTGTAGGTACTGGGTGTATTGATACACCATCCAAAGTGTAATTAATAACTTCACCATGATCAAACGGATAGGAGCCCTTCTTTGTGATGCATTGGAAAACCTCCCAGGTCTTTTAGATTGAATCTGTTTTTGAAATTCACTGAGGGACCTTACAGATAATTGTATGTGTGAGGTACAGAGATTAGGTAGTCATTCAAAAATCATGTTAAACACTATTACTGCACATGGAGTCCATGCAACTTATTATGTGACTTGTCAAGCAAGTTTTTACTCCTGAACTTATTTAGCTGGCTGTAACAAAAGGCTTTAATACTTATTGATTCAAGACATTCCCGCTTTACATTTTTTATGAATTTGTAAATAATTCTAAAAACATAATTCCACTTTGAAATTATGGGGTATCGTGTGTCGGCCAATGACACAAAATCTCAATTTAATAATTTTAATTCATGGTAAAAGTGGAAAAAGTTAAGGGTTGTGAATACTTTCTGAAGGCACTGTATGTATACTGAACAAAAATATAAACGCAACACGCAACAATTTCAAAGGTTTTACAGTTACAGTTCATATAAGGAAATCAGTCAATTGAAATTAATTAATTAGGCCCTAATCTATGGATTTCACATGACTGGGAATACAGATATGCACCTGTTGGTCACAGATACCTTTAAAAAAAGGTAGGGGCGTGGATCAGAAAGACAGTCAATATCTGGTGTGACCACCATTTGCCTCATGCAGTGCGACACATCTCCTTTGCATAGAGTTGATCAGGCTGTTGATTGTAGCATGTGGAATGTTGTCCCCATCATCTTCAATGGCTGTGCCAAAGTTGCTGGATATTGGCGGGAACTGGAACACGCTGTCATACAAGTTGATCCAGAGCATTCCAAACATGCTCAATGGGTGACATCTTGTGAGTATGCAGGCCATGGAAGAACTGGGACATTTTCAGCTACCAGGAATTGTGTACAGATCCTTGCGGCATGGGGCCATGTATTATCATGCTGAAACATGAGGTGACGGTGGTGGATTAATGGCACGACAATTGTCTTTAGGATCTCATTAAGGATTCTCTGTGCATTCAAATTGCCATCGATAAAATGCAATTGTATTCGTTGTCTGTAGTTTATATCTGCCCATACCATAACCCCACCGCCACCATGGGGCAATCTAATCACAATGTTGACATCACCGTACTTGTCGCCCACACAATGCCATGCACATTTTCTGCCATCTGTCTGGTACAGTTGAAGCCGGGATTCATCCGTGAAGAGCACACTTCTCCAGGGTGCCAGAGGCCATCGAAGGTGAGCATTTCCCACTGAAGTCAGTTACGATGCCAAACTGCAGTCAGGTCAAGACCCTGGTGAGGACGACGAGCACGCATATGATCTTCCCTTCTGACAGTTTGTGCAGAAATTCTTCCGTTGTGCAAACCCACAGTTTGATCAGCTGTCCGGGTTGCTGATCTTAGATGATCCCGCAGGTAAAGAAGCCGGATATAGAGGTCCTGTTACACGTAGTCTGCGGTTGTGAGGCCTGTTGAACGTACTGTCAAATTTTCTAAAACAACATTGGAGGCGGCTTATGGTAGAGAAAAGGACAATAAATTATCTTGCAACAGCTCTGGTGGACATTCCTGCAGTCAGAATGCCAATTGCACACTCCCTCAAAACATCTGTGGCATTGTGTTGATGACAAAACTGTACATTTTAGACTGGTCTATGTGCCCAGCATAAGGTGCACCTGTGTAATGATCATGCTGTTAAATCAGCTTCTTGATATGCCACATCTTTCAGGTGGATCGATTATCTAGGCAAAGGAGAATTGCACACTAACAGGGATGTAAACAAATTTGTTCACCAAATGAGAGCAATACGCTTTTTGTGCGTATGAAACATTTCTGGGATCTTTTATTTCAGCTCATGAAACATGGGACCAACACTTTACATGTTGTGTTTATACACGAAGGCAGGGTAAAGTGACTTGGCATTAGGATGGGAGTCAAATAAAGAACAGAGTAGCAGCAGCATATGATGAGCGTAAAAGTGTGGATGTATTTGTATGTGTGTTTGTGTGAAAATACTTATTTTACATCCAGAAAAAGTATTTTCAGCTTTCATCAGAACCTACAGTGAACCTAACTTCAACGTCTGGAAAAGACATCTTGTAGATGTCTTTTAAATGTCATTTTGCTTACTGGTATGTGTCTATGTAACATATCCCATAAGGTCCTGAGGAGGGATTTATAGCAATGCTTTTATGAATACCATAAAACACAAATCCCAAGAGCCCATGAGGGGTTACACTGCCTGCCATGTAGGATGGTCACGATCTCTCTGTGTGTGTGTGTGTGTGTGTGTGTCTGTGTGAGAAAAATTTCTCTCTGTAGCCTTATTCTAACTCCCCACTGAGATGGGAATGGTCCCTGAAATAGTCCCAGTGGAAATAATGCGAGGCAGCAGTGGGCTTGCCATTGGTCTGCACTCAGAAACAGTGATGAATAATCCATCGTACATAGGGAGAGAGGTGTGTGGAGGAGGGTGCTGAGGAGGGATGACAGGAATGCACAAAGTCACATACACAATGTCTTTGACAAGGGAAATCCATCACTGTACACACTCTCCCTCAGTTAATGTTTTTTCTTCAGATCTGTACCTGACAAATATTGTGTTACTGTTATAGTGTTTGTTTATTTGGGTAACTGTATAAGGATTGCTTCAAAAACAACATTGGTCAGCTCTTTAGCATCAATTACAAAGTTGTTCATCTGAAAATTTGAATAATGATAATTCATTTTATACTCTGTAAAACATATTCACTCAGTGGGACAACATAACAGTGCAATAAAGCGTTATACCGTACTTACATCTAGTGTACCATTTATTATATGTTCCTTTATATATTCATCTGCACTGACTGCAGTCTTTCATGACACACAACTCTCATAAAAAAAGTATTCTCAGCATCTCATGATTTACAACTTTGAATGCATGTACTTGGAAATATTTGAGTAATAGATTGTTCATGTTTAATAGCCTGTCTTCAGGGACATCCATTCTGCTTTAATAGGTTGAATATTTGTATGAATGAGAACTTCTCAAAAGATAAGGTACTTACAGAGAATTGCTTAGAAAAGGATTGTTCACAATATTACATAACGGTTAGTTAGCACTTTGCAAATAACAGCGTTTCCTAAACTAGGGGTGGAGTCGCCTGATTTGAAAGACATAGCGATTGGTTCATAGAACCGCTGTTATTTCAGATGTGGCTCTGTTGAACTTTTAAGGTTTCAAATATTATGACCCTGTCACTGAAAGATAATACTCTCAGGAACACTGGTTGTAGGTGTCCTGGAGGTGTCCTGGAGTGCAGGCAGTGAGCACCCAATGGGCTGAGCGTACAACCTTCTGCAGAGCCTTGCAGTCAGCGGTGGTAGAGTTGTCCGACCAGGCCGTGATTCAGCCCGACTGTAAGCTCTTGATGGGGACAGGGCGAATTTCTTCAGTCTCCAGAGGTTGAAGAGTTGTTACCGTGCCTTCATCATCATGGTGTTTGTGTGGTTTGACCATTTCAGCTCATTGGAGAGGTGTACACAGAGGAACTTGAAGTTTTTGACCATCTCCATGTCGGCCCTGTTGAGGAAGATGAGGGCGTACCCAACCTGGTTCCTCCTGAAGTCCACAATCCACAAATGTTTTTTGCTGACGTTGAGGGAGAATTTGTTTACCTGGTACCCCACCATCAGAGTGCCTACAGTACCTCCTCTCTGTTGGCCGGCTCATCGTTGTTGGTAATGAGGACCTACTCCTGTTGTGTGGGTGTATAGGGAGTACAGGAGGAGACTGAGAACGCACTTCATGATGGATATCATCTGGGCTGGCAGCCTTGTGAGGGTTAACACACTTGAATGACTTGCTTACGTCCTTGTAATTGACTGCAAGAAGCCCAGATAGATATAGTATTTCACAAAAACACAATCATTTCAATCCTTGATTACATTGGTATATGACTACATACATCTTTTATGTGTGGGAACATTTAGGGAACAGATGGTCGTTGATATGGGCGATATAAGAGCTGGTACCATCAGACTTTTAGTTCTAACTTTTAAATGCTATGGCAGGGTTCTCCAATAGGCGGGCCACGGGCCAAATTCGGTCCGCAGGTGATTTTATTCGGACCCCCATGTTTTCACAAATTAATTGTATTCTTTTAAATGAATAATTATCATTGTTGGACATTAAAGACTAAAATCACCAGGAAATCAGCTCAAATTTTATTTAGGAAATCTGTTCAAGTATTCTCACACATAAATACACATAAATAGAGGTGATTATATAGTGTCCCAGAATTTTTGTCAAAAACTATATCTGTTTAGGCTTCTTGCAATCAATTTGCTCAAGCAAAAAAACTGCCACCGCCTGATTGTAATTGGGGAACACTGCGCCAGTAGTGTATTTTGAGCCTCATATTTTTAGCAAAAAATCAAATGTAAAAATACACATTTTGGGGGGGAGATTTCCTGTTTTGTATGTTATTTTGGCATTAATACGTGTCACATATCCGTTTGCAAACAATGTAAAATAAATATATATAATTGAGTTAATAAAGCTGCATACAAATATGGTGTCTTCTTTGTTTTCTTGAGTAAGGCAGCTCCACAATGCAGGTGTTTCAGCCTAGCTCAGTGTTTTCTGCAAGCCAGCAGAAAATACATGGAGTCTAAGGGTAGAGCTCGAAAATTCAAGTGCCTTGGGTGCTACCATAGAGATAGATTAGAAGTGCCCATCCAAGAAGGCTCAAGGTCATTGGCCACAGATAAAATTATGTCAAATCACGTGATATCTACAGTAGCTAGGATAGGACTGATCATGTCAAATCAAACTTTATTTGTCACATGCGCCAAATACAAGTGTAGACCTTACCATGTAATGCTTACTTATGAGCCCTTAATTAACCAACAGTGTAGTTCAAGAAGAGTTAAGAAGATATTTACCAAATAAATTATAGTAAAAAATATTATAAAATTATAAAAAGTCACACAATAACGAGGCTATATACACGGGGTACTGGTACCGAGTCAGTGTGCGGGAGTTAGTTGAGATAACTTGTACATGTAGGTAGGGTGAAGTGACGATGCGTAGATAATAAACAGCGAGAAGCAGCAGTGTACAAAAGAAATGGGAGGGAGGGAGAGTGGTCAATGTAATAGTCCGGTAACTATTTGATTAATTGTTCAGCAGTCTTATGGCTTCGGGGTAGAGCTTGGGGCTCCGGTAGCACTTGCCATTCGGTAGCAGAGAACACAGTCTATGACTTGGGTGACTGGAGTCTCTGACAATTTTATGGGCTTTCCTCTCACACTGCCTATTATATAAGTCCTGAATGGCAGGAAGCTTGGCCCCAGTGATGTACTGGGCTGTATGCACTACCCTCTGTAGCGCCTTACAGTCAGATGCCGAGCAGTTGCATACCAGGCGGTGATGCAACAGGTCAGGATGCTCACAATGGTGCAGCTGTAGAACTTTGAGGATCTGGGGACCCATGCTAAATATTTTCAGTCTCCCGAGGGGAAAATGTTTTGTTGTGCCCTCTTCACGACTGTCTTGGGTGTATTTGGACCATGATAGTTCGTTGAGATGGACACCAAGGAACTTGAAACTCTCGACCCGCTCCACTACAGCCCCATTGATGTTAATTGGGGCCTGTTCATCCTGCCTTTTCCTGCAGTCCACAATCAGCTCCTTTGTCTTACTCACACTGAGGGAGAGGTTGTTGTCTTGGCACCACACTGCCAGTTCTCTGACCTCCTCCCTATAGGCTGTCTCATCGTTGTCGGTGATCAGGCCTACCACTGTTGTTTCATCAGCAAACTTAATGATAGTGTTGGAGTCGTGTTTGGTGTTCCTTTTGTCCAGGTGGGAAAGGGCAGTGTGGAGTGCGATTGTGGATCTGTTGGGGAGGTATGCGAATTGGAGTGGGTCTAGGGTATCCGGGAAGATGCTGTTGATGTGAGCCATGACCAGCCTTTAAAAGCACATGGCTATCGATGCGAGTGCTACGGGGCGGTAATCATTTAGGCAGGTTATCTTCGCTTCCTTGGGCACAGGGACTATGGTGGTCTGCTTGAAACATGTAGGTATTACAGACTCAGTCAGGGAGAGGTTGAAAATGTCAGTGAAGACACTTGCCAGTTGGTCAGCACATGCTTTGAGTACACGTCCTGGTAATCCATCTGGCCCTGCAGCTTTGTGAATGTTGACCTGTTTAAAGATCTTACTCACATCGGCTGTGGAGAGCATTATCACACAGTCATCAAGAAAAGCTGGTGCTCTTGTGCATGCTTAAGTGTTGCTTGCCTCGAAGCGAGCATAAAAGGCATTTAGCTCGTCTGGTAGGCTCCCGTCACTGAGCAGCTCACCTCTGGGTTTCCCTTTGTGGTCCGTAATAGTTTTCAAACCCTGCCACATCCTATGAGCATCAGAGCCGGTGTAGTAGGATTCAATCTTAATCCTGTATTGATGCTTTGCTTTTTGATAGCGGGATTTCTTATAAGCATCCGGATTAGTGTTCCGCTCCTTGAAAGTGGCAACTCCAGCCTTTAGCTTGAAACGGATGTTGCCTGTAATCCATGGCTTCTGGTTGGTATATGTACGTACAGTCACTGTGAGGACGACGTCGTCGATGCACTTATTGATGAAGCCGATGACTGAGGTGGTATACTCCTCAATGCCATTGGATGAATCCCGGAACATATTCCAGTCTGTGCAAGCAAATCAGTCCTGGTGCGTTGCATCCGCGTTATGTGACCACTTCCGTATTGAGCGAGTCACTGGTACTTCCTGATTTGCCAAATGGAGGGCGGGGGAGAGATTTGTATACATCTCTGTGTGTGGAGTAAAGGTGGTCTAGATTTTTATTCCTTCTTGTTGCACTTGTGACATGCTGGTAAAAATTTGGTAAAACTGATTTGTTTGCCTGCATTAAAGTCCCTGGCCATTAGGAGTGCCGCTTCAGGATGAGCATTTTCTTGTTTGCTTATGGTCTTATAGAGTTGGTTGAGTGCGGTCTTAGTGCCAGCATCAGTCTGTGGTAGTAAATAGACTTCTACGAATAATATAGATGACAACTGTCTTGGTAGATAGTGTGTTCTACAACTTATCACGAGCAATACCTAGAGACTTCTTTAGTATTAGACATTGCACACCAGCTGTTATTGACAAAAAGATACACCCCCACCCATCGTCTTACCAGACATAGCATCTCTGTTCTGTGGGTACATGGAAAATCCCGCCAGCTCTATATTATCCGTGTCGTCGTTCAGCCACGACTCGGTGAAACACAAGATATTACAGTTCTTAATGTCCCGTTGGTAGGATAATCGTAATCGTAGGTCATCAATTTTATTTTCCAATGACTGCATGTTAGCAGGGTAGAATGGATGGCAGAGGGAGTTTACTCACTCGCCTACGGATTCGCTATACGGGCTCAAGGCGAGACCCAGATGCAGACACACGAGGCAGATGGTTAGAGTCTGTGTTGTTTATTTATAATCCAAAAGGAGTAGGCAAGAGAATGGTCGTGGACAGGCAAAAGTTCAAAACGAGTTCTGAGTCTAAGAGGTAAAGAGTGGCAGGCAGGCTCGATGTCAAGACAGGCAGAAGGATCAGGCAGGCGGGTACGGAGTCCAGAAAAACAGGCAAGGGTCAAAACCAGGAAGACTAGAAAAAGAGAATAGAAAACAGGATCACGGGAAAAACACGCTGGTCAACTTGAAAACATAAAAGATGAACTGGCACAGGAATGACGGCAAATGACGGCGATTTGGGCATGTTCCCGTGAGAGCAATATATACTTCTCGTTAAAGGAAAAAGCTTCTTCATGTTCGTGGTGAGTAATCGCTGTTCTGATGTCCAGAAGTTATTTTCGGTCATAAGAGACAGTAGCAGCAACATTATGTACAAAATAAGTTTTAAAAAGGCTAAAACAAACAAAATAGCACAATTGGTCAGGAGCCTGTCAAACGGCAGCCATCCTCTTCGGGGCCATCTTAGTCAACATCATACTTTCAAAATTCAAAAGGCACTCGCACATCTGAGCTACCTTTTGTTGCAGGTGCATGGTAACAGTTGAATAAAAAGAGAAAAAAATAGGTAAATAGGTTAATAGGGAAAGCCTATTAAAGAGCAGTGATACTATCGGCCTCACGGCCTTCGACAGAGCTTTTGTCATTTTTATAAGGGGCCGCACCCTTATGTAGACCTAGCCCCACCCATATCTGTTCCATGCATCGAATGGGGTAGGAGTCGAGGGAAAACAAATAAGTGCTACCAAATATAACAATATGCATTTCATAAATATTTTAATAAAGTGTGCATATAAAACGTATTAAAGACACATGTAAAACCACAATGAGGACATCGACCTACCAAGAAACATCTTATTTAAAAAAAAAATTATAGATGAATGAATCAGTGCTCATTGGCCATTGTACATAAACATTACACAACAAATTGAAAATTCAACAATGAGTGGTTTGGAAGGAATCAGTGGCTAACTGCAAGCACTGCAAAGCAATCATTAGTTTGCTATTCAGTGGAGTCTAAGATTAAGGGTCTCTTTTCCTAGTTTAAAATTCTAAACATTCAACATTGACCATGCTGTCAATGAAGCATGATTTGTGCTGCACTCAAAACAACTGTTAACTGGGAACTGCAAAATCGAACTTTAGTGAGTTCAAGACAACTGGGAACTCTGGAGAACTGGGAAAATACAACTCGGAATTGTAAATCCAGAACTCAAGCCTCTTTCTAGAACTACGACCTGAAGATCACTGACGTCATCATGATTCAACCTTTTTTTTGTGAGTTCCCAGTTGTCTTGAAAGTGCCATAAATCCAGAGAATGGCAGACTTTGATGACAAAGTTTGATGACAAATTTGCCCACGAAGGACCGCTGCGCCACCTTCCTGTTCAAGTGAGCACAGCACAACAAGGTGAGTCCAAAATGTATTGTATGCTGCTGCATAAATGATGTAATATGCCAGGGAGATATATATACTGTAGCTAAGAATGTAATACTAAGTGTATGTTGTGTAGTAAGCTGTTAGTAGTCCATGTGCCTCACCCTAATAATTTGGTATATTTTCACCTCTTAATTTCGCCTACTGTTCTGACTTGGTGGTGCACAAGTAGCCTATAACTTGTTTTTGAGAAATGTAATCATCAAATATTGTAAGAACTTTCATTGTCTGCTTATATGCCCCCTTCATTTACGTTTTTGACTTTGTGTACAGTGAGAACACTGCAAGAACGGCCCATGTTCTGAATTCTGTTGCTGTACATTTCAAAAGTGATGAACAAGTAGGTATATTGACTAAGTCTGTTCTAGCTCGCTCATTAATGTGTTCTCAGCTGATGTAAGAAGGGCTTTATAAATAAATTTGATTTGATTAATCAAAATTACGGATTACTTCTTATCCGCTTCTCGTCCCCTTATGCCATAGTTTGTACATCTCAATTGTCAGTACAAACCAGATTTGTTTAAAGCAAGTCAACCATATCAGCTATGTTTTTTTTTAAACTGTTTCGCTGCCAGACAAGGCTCCGCTGATAGCCAGGTGTAGCAGTGGTAAGGTGTTGGGACTCTGCTATTGGGACAGCTTTATGTAGGCCCTAACAGTTTGTGGGCAGCATTTGTCACCATTATAGTGCAATGAATGTATTGTTTAGAGTTGTCTAGTGGTTTTGCTGGCATGCATCCCACTTTTATTTTGTAGCCCCACCAAGATTTACATGCTAAAATCGCCACTGTACTGCGCTGCGTTATGGCCTACCAACTCAGTTCCAATTGCATCTGAAACTTGATATAGAGACATTGACATAAAGCTTAAAATTAATGTACTATTTTTTGTTATTTTTTTAGTTATAGTGGCTGACACGCACTCCCCCCCAGTGGTCAAATCTGGGGTGGTTCCATATCTATATCTTTTGAGGGTACATACTGTACATCTACCTCTGCAAAATTTGGTGCTTATATCACAAAGTCCACTTTTGAGCCAACATTTTCACCACTAGTATACAAAAGAAAAACAATTCATTCCTCCATATTAACACTGAAATCATGGTAAATTGTAGGGGGGTTTGTCAGTAAATAGTTGTGCTTTTAGGGTTAAGTGATACACACTGCTCAAAAAAATAAAGGGAACACTTAAACAACACAATGTAACTCCAGTCAATCACACTTCTGTGAAATCAAACTGTCCACTTAGGAAGCAACATTGATTGACAATAAATTTCACATGATGTTGTGCAAATGGAATAGACAACAGGTGGAAATTATAGGCAATTAGCAAGACACTCCCAATAAAGGAGTGGTTCTGCAGGTGATAACCACAGACCACTTCTCAGTTCCTATGCTGCCTGGCTGATGTTTTGGTCACTTTTGAATGCTGGCGGTGCTTTCACTCTAGTGGTAGCATGAGACGGAGTCTACAACCCACACAAGTGGCTCAGGTAGTGCAGCTCATCCAGGATGGCACATCAATGCGAGCTGTGGCAAGAAAGTTTGCTGTGTCTCTCAGTGTAGTGTCCAGAGCATGGAGGAGCTACCAGGAGACAGGCCAGTACATCAGGAGACGTGGAGGAGGCCGTAGGAGGGCAACAACCCAGCAGCAGGACAGCTACCTCCGCCTTTGTACAAGGAGGAACAGGAGGAGCACTGACAGAGCCCTGCAAAATGACCTCCAGCAGGCCACAAATGTGCATGTGTCTGCTCAAACGGTCAGAAACAGACTACATGAGGGTGGTATGAGGGCCTGACGTCCACAGGTGGGGGTTGTGCTTACAGCCCAACACCGTGCAGGACGTTTGGCATTTGCCAGAGAACACCAAGATTGGCAAATTCGCCACTGGCGCCCTGTGCTCTTCACAGATGAAAGCAGGTTCACACTGAGCACATGTGACAGACGTGACAGTCTGGAGACACCGTGGAGAACGTTCTGCTGCCTGCAACATCCTCCAGCATGACCGGTTTGGCGGTGGGTCAGTCATGGTGTGGGGTGGCATTTCTTTGGGGGGCCGCACAGCCCTCCATGTGCTCGCCAGAGGTAGCCTGACTGCCATTAGGTACCGAGATGAGATCCTCAGACCCCTTGTGAAACCATATGCTGGTGTGGTTGGCCCTGGGTTCCTCCTAAAGCAAGACAATGCTAGACCTCATGTGGCTGGAGTGTGTCAGCAATTCCTGCAAGAGGAAGCCATTGATGCTATGGACTGGCCCGCCCGTTCCCCAGACCTGAATCCAATTGAGCACATCTGGGACATCATGTCTCGCTCCATCCACCAACGCCATGTTGCACCACAGACTGTCCGGGAGTTGGCGGATGCTTTAGTCCAGGTCTAGGAGGAGATCCCTCAGGAGACCATCCGCCACCTCATCAGGAGCATGCCTAGACATTGTAGGGAAGTCATACAGGCACGTGGAGGCCACACACAATACTGAGCCTCATTTTGACTTGTTTTAAGGACATTACATCAAAGTTGGATCCGCCTGTAGTGTGGTTTTCCACTTTAATTTTGAGTGTGACTCCAAATCCAGACCTCCATGGGTTGATAAATTTGATTTCCATTGATAATTTTTGTGTGATTTTGTTGTCAACACATTCAACTATGTAAAGAAAAAAGTATTTATTAAGAATATTTCATTCATTCAGATCTGGGATGTGCTATTTTAGTGTTCCCTTTATTTTTTTGAGCAGTGTATATAGTATATTTTAATTTACTACTGTTTGTTTGAGTGATTATGCCTTGGACCTCTCCCTATAGACGAAAGAGGGGAATGACAGGAAGAAACTCACATATTCACAGAGGATGGTTCCAAATAAAATTTTAGTTCAGTGCCCTTGCTTTGCTTGGAAGTTTAAATCAGGGCAGAAGAGCGATCAGCCCAAAAAATGCTCCTCTGTTCTTCTGTCTGCTTCGCTAGGGAAGTCGCCAGTGCCATTGGACAGGACAGGAAATAGGATTGGAGAGCGGAAATAGAAGCACACACACCACAATGAGATGAGGGGAAGACAGAAGAGTACCAAATCTACCAACTCTGTCTCGTATTCATTATATTCCTAGTGCTGTCCAATTGCCAAAAGACAGATACACAGAGTAAGAATGATCATCATGAAAATAATTGAGCGAGAGACAAAGAGTCAGTTGAGCTTTTAATATAGCTGCTTCTCTCTCCATGTTGATAAATAATGCAAAGCAGTCAGCAAATTCGGATTTAACGGATGATATTGACCTTTTTGGAGCGGAGGGGAGTGGTATAGACAGAGGGAGAGGGAGGAAGACGGAGCGAGACGGGGGAGGATGTGGTGGTCTGGTGGACATTGCTATGCAGGAGAGAGAACAGGACTGGTCAATACCTTTGGGATTGAGCAAAGCATCTTTGTCAGGCGGACAGGGGCAATCAATCAGCATTTTAAAACTGTAAACCATCCATCTATTATTCAGGTCTCTGACCACATCAGAACCTGAGAAACACCAGGGAAAAAAACAGGGTAAACTATTCACTCTCTCTCTCTCTCTGCAGGATGCTGTATAGGTTAAGATAGAACATTTATCGTTAGGGACTGCAGTCTCATTTCTAACGTCACATCAGATTGTTTGTGCCCTTTAACAGGCTGTTTGTCAGTGCCGATGGTTTACCACTAGTCCAACACAATTCATAACATTCATTGACCCTATAAAAATATAGGCTTTGCATTGCCCTGCCCAGTTGGATGGGAAATTGTTTATCCAAAAGTCACTCATGTAGCCAGTTGAACAACAGCTCAGCAAAAAGTGTGAAGTATAAAAACATCTTTAATTTCATCCTAAAAGTTGAATAGGGAAACCACAGATGAAGGTTTAGTTACCATACTCTTTGGGAAAACCTTTAGCGATAGTGGTCTCAACCTAATGTAGCACATGTATATAGCGCCATTCTGTGGATCTATCTGGTAAAATGAAAAACCATAGCAATGTTATTAGGTTATAATTCCCAATAGGCCTAATCAACATGTAGGCTTAGCTAACCTATTCTGGTTTTGTTGAGCAACATTCTGAGTTATAGGCTATAGGTCTTTACACCAGATCACATTTCAAGTAGCTGTGACATAGACCTTGCAGCATCAAGAGAAAACAAAATTCAGAAATAAATGGAATTACCCACCTCAACACTTAATAATATAAAATATTATGAGAGTTAGCAAGAAAATAACTTCAGGTATGCCTCTGTAATTTAAGAGCTATTTATTATAAATTACCATATCCACTGCGTGTACAAAACATTCAAAGCTCATTCCATGATAGACTGACCAGGTGAATCCAGGTGAAAGATATGATTCCTTATTGATGTTAAATCCACTTCAGTGTAGATGAAGGGGAGGAGACAGGTTAAAGAAATATTTTTATGCCTTGAGACATTTGAGACGGATTGTGTATGTGTGCCATTAAGTGGGCAAGACAAAATATTGAAGTGCCTTTAAACGGGGTATGGTAGTAGGTGCCAGGCACACAGGTTTCAGTGTGTCAAGAACTGCAACGCTGCTGGGTATATCACGCTCAACCGTTTCCCGTGTTTATCAAGAATGGTCCACCATCCAAAGGACATCCAGCAAACTTGACACAACTGTGGAAACCATTGGAGTCAACATGGGCCAGCATCCCTGTGGAACGCTTGACACCTTGTAAAGTCCATTACTCGACAAATGAAGGCTGTTATGAGGGCAAAGGGGGGTGCAACTCAATATTAGGAAGGTGTTCCTAATGTTATGTACACTCAGTGTATAGTGCTTTTCAAGGATCCAAAGTCGGTTTACAATCGTGATTTAAATTTTAAAAACAGGAGTCAAAACAAAACAACATCAGACTGAACAACAACATGAACAAAAAGAGGTGTGGGATCTAAGAATGGAAAGAGTGTGATGTATCAGTGTATGGGGAGGGTAGGGTTGGGATTTGGATACGAACCTGGTTTAGGGTAAGGGGCGATATTGGGGTTAGGATACGAACCCGGTTTAGAGAAAGGGGTAGGGTAAGGGTTTGGGTTAGGTGGTGCTCAGTATGGTGCAGAGAGGAAAGTCTTTGTAGTGTATTGCTTTGCTTCTATGTGTGTGTTTGTGTGAGGGTGCGGGGGTGGGATGCTGGGGACTCAGGGTCACGGATAGCTGGAGGAAGGGAGTTCCTGAGTGTAGGAGCAACCTTGGAGAAGAAACTGTCCTCGAAGGTCCGAAGCGTCATACTGGGGATGACAAGGTGGCCTGCTGTAATGAAACGGAGTGCACGTGTGGGTTGGTAGGGAGTAGAAGGTCAGCGGTAAGGGGGCGGGGGACAAGGTGGTGAAGGGCTTTGCAGGTCAGAAGGAGGATCTTCTAATGAATACGTTAGGAAACAGGGAGCCAGTGGAGTTCACAGAGGATAGGGTTGATGTGCTGCCAGGACTTAGTGAGGGTGAGGAGTTGGGCTGCTGAGTTTTGAACTACTTGGAGCTTATAGAGGGAGCTTAAGTTGAAGCCGGAGAGTAGTGAGTTGCGGTAGTCAGTAGGGACTGTGGATTTGGTGCCTATGAGGAGGTGTTCACTTTTTTTATCACTGTTGAGCTTGAGGAAGTTTTGTTAATAAAATATATATATATATATATTATGGAATAAGGCTGTAATGTAACAAAATGTGGAAAAAGTCAAGGGGTCTGAATACTTTCCGAAGGGTTATGGGATATGGATATGTTTCTTTATGTGTAGCATTGTGTGGCGATTTCCCTCTATCCACATGGCGGAGATCGGCACAGCGTAGCAAACGGAAAACGTGTGGCTAGCTTGCATTTGTCCAAGCACTTTTGATATGGCTTAATATTTTTTTTGGGACACAAAAGCATTGAAAAGATGGACAAAGTGCTGTTGTTTAGACTGATTTGCTTCATGATTTGTCTACTCGTGCACAATTAATCTGTCCTTCAGTCTGATCAACTGTAGCAACCACAGCTGCAGGTAGCCTAGAGAAGCCTATGCACTCTAATCCCCTCTGGCCAGAGGAAACAAAACAGTAACTCCATGTATTTAAAGCCTAAACTATGTATTTCTAATCTAAAATGGGCCCATTTATTTATGTTACACAGGCTCATGGTAGCTACCAGGTTTTCTGTCTACTCTGGCCACACCCTTCCCTGGCTAATTACTGCACCTGTTCCCACTGAACTAATTCACATTCCTGAACTATTTCAGCTGCAGTTTTTCCCTTAGCTTTCAGTTGTGCTGGTGATTCCATGGGGTGGTCATCTTGCCTTTGTTGCACGACTGACCAAGTAACTGCCTTATCACAGAATGTAGACTGTTTGGTATGCTGCTGTCATCCTTAGCACACTTTCCTTATTGCAAGTACAGCTTGCAGTACATGTGTACATGTGTTTCTTAGCCTTTACATTTCAGTTAATTATCTTTTATAGTTTGGCACGGACAGTCAATCAATCAAATGTATTTATAAAGCCCTTTTTACATCAGAAGATATCACAAAGTGCTATACAAAAACCCAGCCTAAAACCACAAATAGCAAGCAATGCAGATGTAGAAGCACGGTTGTAGATGTAGAAGCCATGCTTGTATGCAGTGTTGTGTTCGAGACCACCTATAGAAAATCGAGTCAGAGTCAAGACCAAGACCGGAGGGGGGTGAGACCGAGTAAAGACCGAGACAGGGAAGGGGACAAGGGGTCCGAGGCCAAGTCAAGACAGAGACCAGAAAAAGTCAAATTCAAGACCATGATTGTAATTTTGTCAAATCACCACCATAATAAGAGGTGAAAATGTCCAGTATTTCTGTGTACATATTTCAGAACAACATATGGATTCTTTAACCATTCAGAACAGTGACAAAATGCATGCTGAGGGAAAATAGAGCCACTCTACAAATTATTACTAACCCAAACACAGTGGGGAACAATGGGCCTTCTACACCACCAGAAGATAGATAAAGGCGTCTGCCATTCAACTGTATTAGGGCAACATTTCTGAGTGACAGTGGAATCAACCAATCACATTTTGACTTAAAGGGTGGGACCGTTTTTACAAGAACTAATGGAAACTTCTTCGTTCTAGAAGGCCTACAGATCACTCTGCAATAGCGAACATTAGTTTCCCCACAGGTCTAGCTAGCTAGCTTTTTTTGCACCCGATACAATTGCAATCCGTCGATATAATCGACAACTATCATCAGAAATCAAGCAATAGGAATCAGACAGTGGGGCGCCGTCTGACCCACTAGTGACTAGTGGGTCAGACGGTTCAAATCAACGTTTCATATCGTGGTGTAGATGTACTGTAGATCGAATTGCACTCAAGAAATGTTCTTCCCTACTATGGGTCATATTAGCAGGCTATCCCGGGGTAAAAACACTTAAAAAATCCATTACGTACCTTTGACAAAGGGAAAGGGCATCAGAAGATCTTATAGTTTCAGTTATAGCACAATAAAAATCATCATTACCACCTACTCGGAAATACGATATGATACGTTGATTTGAACCTAGTGGGTCAGACGGTTCAAATCAACGTTTCATATCGTGGTGTAGATGTACTGTAGATCGAATTGCACTCAAGAAATGTTCTTCCCTACTATGGGTCATATTAGCAGGCTATCCCGGGGTAAAAACACTTAAAAAATCCATTACGTACCTTTGACAAAGGGAAAGGGCATCAGAAGATCTTCTAGTTTCAGTTATAGCACAATAAAAATCATCATTACCACCTACTCGGAAATACGATATGATACGTTGATTTGAACCTAGTGGGTCAGGCGGCGGCCCACTGTCTGATTCATATCGCAGGATTTTTGATGATTGTTCTCGATTATATCGACTGAATGGTTCTGTATGGGGTGTTTTGTCGTCGGCTAGTTTGCAGTTGCTTCAGCAGGTGTTATCAAAGAGGATGTTGTTGCTAATTTGTTAGCTTCTTCCTTTTCAAGAATAACTTTCAACAAGAAATTGAGTTTCAAATTATCATCATCTGGGGAGTGGAACTGTGTTTTTTATTGCAACATGCTTGCTGTTGTTAGCCATCTCTTTGAAAATAACTTGTGTGTGAAACATTATTGCATTTAAAGTGGAACTGACAGCATTTTAGCAACATGAAATGTTATTAATATCTTAATATACACCCCCAGGAAGAATATTACACTTAAAAAAAAAAATTCTGACGAGCGACTACTTAGATATGGTTAATTTCATATTTGAATAAATTCTTAGAATATATATGTACACTAAGGCATTTCTGAAAATTCTGTAGCAATATAGAGTAGGAAAGCGGCTGTGCGTTTGGACAATTAATAGACACTGCAGTAAATAAAACCAAATAAAACCATCCAGGATCGGTCTACATAGACCGGTGCCCTATAGCCAATCAGAGCTAAAGTAGGCCTTTATACAAACAAGCCATTTCCCACATGGGCCTGCCATCCTTCACTATAAACTGGACAGTGTGTTTACAGGCAGTTGCAACAGTGTGACTTAAGATCATTAGAACACATACTCCAAAAGCCACAAAATACACCTGAATTGATTTCTGCAAATATGTAAACCCCCCCGGAGTCCTCTTACATTTGGGAACTTTACAGCTCCATTGATCAAACAACCCTGAAAAGGTAAGCCCTCTCTCCCTCAGCTATGAACATCAAGATTGACAACTAATGTTTTGTGATTGTGTAGGCTACTTTGTGCATGATTTCTCTTTTGATAAATTGAGTAATGGTATACCTCCACTAAACGACTTTGATACGCATCAGTCGAGATTAAGAAGTGAGTATACGCAATGCCCACTGAAAAAAAGGTTATACTTGTGTATAGCCTCCACTACACCACTGACCCTTTGTGTTTTACAAAGAGCGCACTTTCCTACATGAGTACGCTGGTATTATGGTTCCTGTCCTTTCAGAATTCGCAACCTGTCACACACTGGAGGCCTATAGGTTCGCCACTGCGCAAACATGTATATAATAGATGTGAAGGCTGTTAAGCTACTGTTTCATTATATTTTAAATTAATGTTTCAAGAAAGGAGTGTAGATATTTATGCGCTGACTGAATGGAGAGTACATATGTATCAGGCACCGTAACAAGACAGAGACACTCTATGAGCTCTCCAGACCTAATACAACACTGCTTGTATACTAATGTCTGTCTCCCTTGTATCAAAACCACAATTCCATAACCTCCAAACAACCCAATGGGCTCTGTATATGTGCGTGTGTAATAAAATCAAGTATTGGATTCCTGCTCCGCCTCCTCATTCCTCTCACATCCTGACTGATGTACCATAGCGGTAGCAACAGTCCTGAGCCTAACTTACAGTCCAACTTAGGTTAATCCTTTTCTTCATGGTTCTTCATCGTGGATAAGACTGCTGCCATCGAAGCAGACAACCTACCAGATGTACATGTAGGCCTTCAAAACACACACAGATCAGAGGTATGAAGAACTCTTCACCCTCTTTCAATACCAGTTACTGCTAGAGATGTTAACAGACATCAAAAGTAACATATGACAAGACCCAGCATGCAAGCAACCAGACAATACAGGCAAACAACACAAGCCTGCAGAAAAATGGCGACCTCCTGGAGTAGCAGGTACAGTGGCCATCACCCCCATCAAGTTCCCATCCTGTTCAGCCTTTGGTTCCTCCCAGCCCCCCTCATGTAGCCAGCGAACCAAACTCTACCAAGCATGATTCTCTTGCGCCGATCCAGGGAGCCACCAATCTGGGTCACCTATCAATGTCCGGTCGAAGATGTCATCCCAGCTCCAGCAACCAAGCAACCCCCTTTAGTGGCCAGAGAGCCATGACCTCCAGGCCTTTCTCCTGTGGCAAGAGTGCTACCAACTCCGGGCTACCATCTCCAGCGTGCCACCTCCGGTCCTCCACTCTCCAGTGGTCAGCATGCCACGCCCTGGCCTTTCCTCTACAGTGACCAGTGTGCCCTTCAGGCTCCTCTCCTGTGGCAAGTGTGCAATCTCCAAGATGCCCGCTGGTGGCCAGCATGACAACCCAGGCCTTCCTCCTCCAGCTGGCAAGACAAACACTTCACCTTCCTTCTCCTGTGACCATTGGAGCATGCCGCCCTACTCCGGAACCTCCACCCTTGATGTTTTGTGGGACAGCCAGGGACTATCGACCAACTCTCCCTACGGCTCCCTGATGGGGTGGCCTTTATAGCCTTAGACCCGGTAACCAAGACTTCCTACCCCATGTCCGCCCAGTGGCTCACCTGCTCCGTCTTCGAATCCATCCCAGACCTTCCATCCACCCTCGGTTCCATGACCCTTCTATAAATAAGGCCTGACCTCTGCGATTTCCCATCAAAAATAAAACTCCTGCAATGAAGATGGTAAATTGTACAAATCGTCGAAATTCATAACATTTTGTTAGCAGTCTTAGAATTTTATTTAACAATATCAAAAAAGGAAAAAAAGTTAATAGGCTTAAGAGCAAAAATAATATTATAGCATGGATTATATTTTTAACAGCGTTAAAAGTAATGTTAATTTAAGATGATAGCTCCTTGAATCTCTCAATTAATCAGAGACGATAAATGCTGGCAGGCAGCACTGCCGCAAAAAAAGATGTTGGCTCTTATATGGCAATTACTTCACTCTCTCCCAATTCACTAGGGGATACAAGTACTATTACACGTTATAACGTTAGATTAGACAATGAGAATGAATGGTGCTAGTCAAGGAAAAACTGAGGACAAATACACTTGACTCTAAAGTATAATCTCAGCTAAAGCCCAAAACATACAAATCAACAACCTATAAATGTATTGATAAAAGTTAGTTTGTCCTAGAGAGATTTAAACAGTTATCAAAACGTCACGCCAGGGTAAGCCTACACAAAAGTGTTTCTAAAATTCCCTATGGGAAAAATGAATGGTGGAAAAACTATTGGAACCATTTCCCTGTTTGACTGCTAGGTTTTACGGATATTATGACTCATAATGTGGTACTCTATAGGCCGTTGTCATTAAAAAATACTGATAATGACAATCTAATGATAATAATATTAACAGTCATAAATATTGCACCGTACATAATCAATTGTATGTCTATAGAACCAGGGTCCAGCCTATTCACTAGAGTCCCTAGCATACAAAACAGATGAGTTTGAACAAAACGTTTGCTTGGGGCCCCTGGATGCTATATCCCTGGACACCATGGTACAAATACATCATTCTACAGGAAAAACTATTGATTGTGTCCATAAAACCAGGGTCCAGTCTGCACTTTTGTACTGTCTGTCACTTTAAGTCTCTGCTGAATGACTAATTCAGGACTGTATCATAATTAATTACAAAGGAATAAATTAAATATTTGAGATTGCTCTTTGTTTTCTTCCAGTATTAAATAAAACGCCATTCCATACCAGGCTTGCACTCTTGGCTTGCCCTATTATAGAGGTGCCATAATACCAGGTGATTAGGCACAAAGCTAAATGCAAAACAATGGAAACAATGTGACCAGTAGTGTTATTAACTGACCCGCATGGCTGTAAATGACCTAAATTATCCCAATGACGATGAGCAGGCAACCACGTGACGCAAAATAACAAGAGTAAACGCGATTGGTCGACAGTCTGCTGGGCGGCACGCTAATACATGATATGTTTCTCCATTCATTTCCCGCTAGGAATCTTATCGCCTCCTTTTCTAACATCTCTGCTTGTTTCTACCCGAGGTAACGCGGTTGCTAAACTAGTCGTCACGCAATGGAGTCGAGAAACCGGCCTATTTTTCTCGAAAGTTCGTAATGTCACGATTTGAACGCTGAACACTATATTACAGAGGACAAGTTAATTATCTAAAATCCTAGAAAATATTTGTATTGTTGAGTTTTTTTGTTTGTGTTGGGTTTTTGTGCTAACTCTCAATTTGACTCCTTGAAGGAGAGATTTCCTTGTCGGTGTGTACCCAGAATGCATCGCGTAGTCCATTGACAGTGTACGGGCAACATGCACAGTGTGCGTTATTACGATTCCCAATCTCCTGTTGCAACCTGGTCTCAACAGTATTTCGTATTGTTCTGTAAATCGGAGATTCGTACGATATGTATGGTGTATATATTATTTGTGGGTATACATCACCCATTTCATATGATACACTACATGACCAAAAGTATGTGGACACCTGCTTGTCAAACATCTCATTCCAAAATCATGGGGATTAATATGGAGTTGGTCCCTCCTTTGCTGCTATAACAGCCTCCACTCTTCTGGGAAGGCTTTCCACTAGATGTTGGAATGTTGCCGTGGGGACTTTGTGCACGGGGGCATTGTCATGCTGTCAGGCTGAAACAGGAAAAGGCCTTCCCCAAACTGTTACCACAAGGTTGGAAGCACAGAATCATCTACAATGTCATTGTATGCTGTTGTCTTAAGATTTCCCTTCATTGGAACTAAGGTGCCTAACCCGAACCATGAAAAACCGCCCCAGACCATTATTCGTCTTCCATCAAACTTTACAGTTGGCCCTATGCATTCTGGCAGGTAACGTTCTCCTGGCATCTGCCAAACCCAGATTTGTCTGTCGGACTGCCAGATGGTGAAGTGTGATTCATCACTCCAGAGAATGCATTTCCACTGCTCCAGAGTCTAATGGCAGTGGGCTTTACACCACTCCAGCCGACGCTTGACATTACGCATGGTGATCCATTCTGTGAGCTTGTGTGGCCTACCACTTCACCCCGCTGTTGCTCCTAGACGTTTCCACTTCACAATAACAGCACATACAGGGCTCACAATGGATCAACATGCGCAATGCCAAGTGTCAGCTGGAGTGGTGTAAAGCTCACTCCAGCTAGGCTCCTTATTCCATAAAAAAATCTGCCGTTTCCAGCTACAATAGTAATTTACAACATTAACAATGTCTACACTATATTTCTGATCAATTTTGTTATTTTAATGGACAAAAATGTGCTTTTCTTTCAAAAACAAAAACATTTCTAAGTGAATCCAAACTTTTGAATGGTAGTGTATCTGGGATCTAATCTAGATATGTAGTTTATGCCTATAGCACTGCGATGCAGTGCGTTGTGCCACATTGAAAGTCACTGAGCTCTTCAGTAAGGCCATTCTACTGTCAATGTTTCTCTATGGCGATTGCATGGCTGTGTGGTCGATTTTATACACCTGTCAGCAACAGGTGTGGCTGAAATAGCCAAAGCCACTAATTTTAAGGTGTGTCCACCTTTTCAAATCAAATCAAATGTATTATATAGCCCTTCGTACATCAGCTGATATCTCAAAGTGCTGTACAGAAACCCAGCCTAAAACCCCAAACAGCAAGCAATGCAGGTGTAGAAGCACGGTGGCTAGGAAAAACTCCCTAGAAAGGCCAAAACCTAGGAAAAAACCTAGAGAGGAACCAGGCTATGTGGGGTGGCCAGTCCTCTTCTGGCTGTGCTGGGTGGAGATTATAACAGAACATGGCCAAGATGTTCAAATGTTCATCAATGACCAGCATGGTCCAATAATAATAAGGCAGAACAGTTGAAACTGGAGCAGCAGCACGGCCAGGTGGACTGGGGACAGCAAGGAGTCATCATGTCAGGTAGTCCGGAGGCATGGTCCTCCGAGAGAGAGAGAAAGAAAGAGAGAATTAGAGAGAGCACACTTAAATTCACATAGGACAGCAGAAGTACTCCAGATATAACAAACTGACCCTAGCCCCCGACACAAACTACTGCAGCATAAATACTGGAGGCTGAGACAGGAGGGGTCAAGAGACATATATGCTGTATGTTACGAATTACAATTTGTATTAGATGTAACGAATTTGCTAAACGTATGATATGTTACGAATTCTAGCTAGGTGGCTAACATTAGCTAGCTTGCTAACATTAGCTAGGCTAGGGGTTAGGATTATGTTTAGTAGTTGGCTAAAAGGGTTAAGGTTAGGGTTAGCTAACATGCTAAGTAGTTGCTAAGTAGTTGCAAAGTAGATCATTATCTAAAATGCTGAAGTCATCCATGATGAGATTCAAACTCGCAGTTTTTGGGTTGCTAGACGTTGACGTTATACACCTGACCAGCCACCCTACTTTTGTTTTTGTCTTATGTAACCATACCAAACATAATACTGTATCATACTTTTAAATTTCCCGGATTAACTTTAGTATACTACGTCTAGTCTATGATACCAGGCTGCCTCCAAAGTATATCTGAAACAAACCGAGGAGGTCGTACTTACAAAGAAGTTTACAGGGGAAAAAGGTGGTCCCACAAAAAAAAGTTTTATGAAGCAAACTACCGAGCACTTCAATCTGCTGTTTTGCCACCGCCTTTACCCGCGAAATAAAGCCATAAACTTGTTTCAATTTACTCCGAATGTTATCAGAGACAGACGATTGAGTAGTATGCTATGTTTATTATCAACTGGATTCAACTTTGAAAAATCCGAACCAAAAAAATGGAGAGAACAGCTGAGTCCTGTTGTGGAGTCTTGCTGTCGTGTGTAGCTAGCTAGCTAACTTGGATATAGCTACGGTGAGATTTTGTTGTTTTGATGCTTCAGAGTCCAGAACAATATGAAATGTACTAATACATGGGTTTTGTTAACCAACAGTTTATGATAAAGGATAAATGTCCCTTTTTAAAACAATTGATCAAGATAAAGTGGCATGGCTGTCAAATTTCTCACGACCTTTTATCTCGCAAATTGTTTAGATTCCTACCACAAACAAATGTACTAAAACAAAACTTTTAGGCCTACAGTTTTAGGTTATGCTACAGAGGAATAGGCAACTATCGTCGGCATTTAGGTTTGCTACATTCATCATGGCGGACAAAGTAACTTTGTTGGCTACACCGCCCCAAATTATACAATGCTGCCACAAACTGCAACAATGTAAAATTTTCCTCAAATTGGGTTGGATTATAGATTTGATACATGGCGGCTGTTGCCAATGGCACGATTTTCCTAGTTTGCAAGGCCAGTATAACATGTAGCCAGGCCATAGAGAAAGCTAGAAGACTCTGGTGCCCAGAAGCTGTAGGAACCTAATATGCCACAAATTACTTTTTAATTTCAATGACAGTTATATGTATGAATCTGCTTTTTATATTAAACACATGTATTTACAGGGTTATGTATTAGTTTCTAGGGAACAACGTGTTTCAGAAGTAGCTCAAATTCATATAGGCTGTTTCTCAATCGTTTTTAAAAATCAGATTTTCTGGTACTCCTAAATTGTATGTTGTGCTTTTTAACGTTGGGAGCACCAGTGTTACATATGAAAAATGTCCATTTAGAGCCCTGCTCGTGAGCAAACCATCTATAACTGCAGATGGCAGTAAATCGCCAACCTTGGCTTTATACCTGTTCAAAGAACACACTACAGGTGTCAGTATGCACCCTTTCAGTTTGTTTGTCAACTCATTGAAGTAGTAGAAGAAGAAAATGTACTACTTCAAAATCAAGATGTCCTCAATGGCGCTGCCGTGCTCCTACAGATGCTATAGTGGGACAGATCCAATAATGTGACTCTGAGACAAACCTAAAGCATAAATGTAAATTAAGCTGGGGGGGCCAGTTGGTGGGATGCCTGAACCGTTATTTAGCCGTATGTCAATACATGTATGCAGACTTTCTTATCGACATTCTTGGTATGCCCGATTTTTATTTAGAATCTTTACCAGAAAAGAGTTGATTCTACTAACATAATTCTTATTTTTTGTATTTTACCCCGTTTTCTCCCCAATTTCGTGGTATCCAATTGTTTAGTAGCTACTATCTTGTCTCATTGCTACAACTCCCGTACAGGCTCGGGAGTCACGAAGGTTTAAAGTCATGCGCCCTCCGATACACAACCCAACCAAGCTGCACTGCTTCTTAACACAGCGCGCATCCAACCCGGAAGCCAGCCGCACCAATGTGTCGGAGGAAACACTGTGCACCTGGCAACCTTGGTTAGCGCGCACTGCGCCCGGCCCGCCACAGGAATCGCTGGTGCACGATGAGACAAGGATATCCCTACCGGCCAACCCCTCCCTAACCTGGATGACGCTAGGCCAATTGTGCGCTGCCCCACGGACCTCCCGGTCGCGGCCGGTTATGACAGAGCCTGGCCACAAACCCTGTACCTGGTGGTACAGCGCCCTTAACCACTGCGCCACCCGGGAGGCCCTAACATAATTCTTGATTTAATTTTTCATGCCACACCACTTCTCAGTTTAGGTAGGAAATGTGATGCATTTCCACAGCACACAAAATAGGTCTATGTGCTAGGCCTATATGCTACTAGGCTATATTTGGTCAAATCAGTCATCTTTTAGGGTGTTGAACTTGGTATTGAACAATGATTTATTTAAAATGTATCATAACAAATATATTTTACTCTGTATTCTTTCTTTCAGAATTTCCCAATTTTCATCAGTCCACTTCTGTGTGGAGAAGCTATTTTCTGAGTGGCCTGCCACACTGATTGCCATTGATAAAGTTGGTTCAGTGGGCCACTGCAGAATTTTGTCAAGAGCATTGGCTGTCTGCTGTGTCTTGATGCTCTTCAGTGCCTGGTTGTTACATGGGCGATGAAGATGTCCTGCTGGTCAGGATTGTGATGTGATGGGGTGCAGGACGAGCAAGGTCCTCCCTGAGCCACCTGGAGATGTCCAGCTAGACTTGGTCAAAAAGGTGGCGCCTCCTAAGACCGACATTTACAAACATTTCATCCGAGACGACGGCAGTGGGAGTAAAATGGGAGGGGAGAAAACAGGCTCTCTCTCTCCACAAGCCCAGGCAGCTTTCCCAGCTACCCGGGCATCCCCGGGTACAGGCCAACCAGATGCCTCAGACCCATGCAGAAACAAGGTAGCCAAGTACAGAGCCAAGTTTGACCCACGGGTCACAGCCAAATATGACATTAAGGCCCTGATAGGTCGCGGTAGCTTCAGCCGGGTGGTGCGAGTGGAGCACAAGAGCACGCGTCAGCCCTATGCTATCAAGATGATCGAGACGCGCTATAGAGAGGGACGTGAGGTATGCGAGTCAGAGCTGTGTGTCCTGCGTCGTGTACGCCACACTAACATCATCCAGCTGATGGAGGTGTTTGAGACAGCTGAGAGAGTGTACATGGTGATGGAGCTGGCTACAGGAGGAGAGCTTTTTGACCGTATCATCGCCCGTGGCTCTTTCACAGAGCGTGATGCTACACGTGTCCTACAGATGGTACTGGACGGGGTCAAGTATCTACATACACTTGGCATCACCCACCGTGACCTCAAGCCTGAGAACCTGCTCTACTATCACCCTGGGGCGGACTCAAAAATTATGATCACTGACTTTGGGCTGGCCAGCACTCGTAAAAAGGGGGATGAGTGCTTGATGAAGACCACTTGTGGGACACCAGAGTACATTGCCCCAGAGATCCTGGTACGGAAGCCATACACTAATGCTGTAGACATGTGGGCTCTGGGTGTCATTTCCTACATTCTGCTGAGTGGAACCATGCCCTTTGAGGATGACAACCGCATGCGACTCTACCGCCAGATCCTCAAAGGGAAGTACAGCTTCTCTGGGGAGGTAAGCATCTATGACCTCACACACTCTCTTCATCCATTTAGTTTCTGATTCTTACTAATTTGCTGTCCTCTTTGCTTCTCAATAATTCTACAACTCCTATCGAGCACACCTCCCTTGATGTGTTGAGTGCACACTATCGCTCAAAAAACCCTCCTTTTCAGCGGTTACATTTGCTTACGGTTGGCCCCATGTGAACTATAATCCTGATGCTGTGTTTTAACGTTTAGAAACGTCAATAGTCATTCCTTTCAAACTGGTTTTCGAAACATGTTGATATTCGGTTATTTGTTGGTTTGTAATTATTTGAATTCCATTTTTTTCTGTGGGATCAATGCACAGTTTATTTAGAGATAAATCAGATCAAGACGGAACTGTGCGGAATATGGCTGAGCGAGGACATGGATAATATACAGTTGGCTGGGTTTTCCATGCATCAGCAAGACAGAACAGCTACCTCCGGTAAGACGAGGGGTGGTGGTCTGTGTCTATTTGTCAAAAACCACTGCTGCGCAATCTCTAATATTAAGGAAGTCTCCACACTATTTACCAAGAGTTTTCATCTATATTTTTCGTAGCTGTCTATTTACCACCACAAACTGATGCAGGCACTAAGACCGCACTCAACAATGCTGTATAAGGACACAAACAAACAAGAGAATGCTCACCCAGAAACAGTGCTCCTAGTGGCCGGGGGCTTTAATGCAGGGAAACTTAAATCCGTTTTACATAATTTCTACCACAGGAAAGAAAAACTCCATACCATCTTTACTCCACACATAGAGATGTGTACAAAGCTCTCCCTTATCCTCCATTTGGTAGATCTGTATAATTCTATGCTCCTGATTCCTGCTTACAAGCAAAAACTGAAGCAGAAAGTACCAGTGACTCGCTCTATACAGAAGTGGTCTGATGACATGGAAGCTAAGCTACAGGACTGTTTTGCTAGCACAGACTGGAATATGTTCTGGGATTTATCCGATGGTAATGATGAGTAACACCACATCAGTCTCCGATTTCATCTATAAGTGCATTAAAGACATCATCCCCACAGTGACTGTACATACATATCCTAACCAGAAGCCATGGATTACAGATAACATCCTCACTGAGTTAAAGGCTAGAGCTGCCGCTTTCAAGGAGCGGGACATTAAGACATGGGACATTAAGACATCCCGCTATGCCCTCTGATGAACCATCAAACAGGCAAAGCGTCAACACAGGACTAAGATTTAATCGTACTACACCGCTTCTGATGCTCGTCGATTGTGGCAGGGCTTGCTAACTATTACGGATTACAAAGGGAAACCCAGCTGCGAGCTGCCCAGTGACATGAGCTTACCAGACGAGCTAAATGCCTTCTATGCTCGCTTCGAGGCAAGCATCACTGAACCATGCATGAGAGCACCAGCTGTTCCAGATGAGTGTGTGATCCTAGCCGATGTGAGTTAGACATTTTAAACAGGTCAACATTCACAAGACTGCAGGGCCTGATGGATTACAAGGACGCATACTCCAAGAATGCACACATACCACCCCAACAGATCCACAGATGACAGAATCTTTATTGCACTGAGAATGCTGTTTGTTGACTACAGCTCAGCGTTCAACACCATAGTGCCCTCAAAGCTCCTCACTAAGCTAAGGACCCTGGGACTAAACACCTCCCTCTGCAACTGGATCCTGGACTTCCTGACAAGCCGACCCCAGGTGGTAAGGGTAGCCAACAACATCTGCCACACTGCCACATCTCAACACGGGGGCCCCTTTGGGGTGCGTCCTCTCCTGTAATCCCCATTCACTCACAACTGCGTGGCCACACACGACTCCCAACACCATGAAGTTTTCCGATATCACAGCGGTGGTAGTCCTGATCACTGACAATGATGAGACAGCCTACAGGGAGGTTGTCTTAAACCTAGCAGTGTGGTGCCAGGACAACAACCTCTCCCTCAACATGAGCCAGACAAAAGAGCTGATCATGGACTACAGGAAAAAGGGGGCCGAGCACGCCCCCATTCACATCAACGGGCTGTACTGGAGCCGGTCGAGTGCTTCAAGTTCTTTAGCGTCCAAATCACTAACACACTATCATAGTCCTAACACACCAAGACAATCGTAAAGAGGCCTCAACAAGGCCTTTTCCCCCTCAGGAGACTGAAAAGATTTAGCATGGATCCTCAAAGTTCTAAAGCTGCATCATCGAGAGCTTCCTGACTGGTTGCATCACCTCTTGGTATGGCAACTGCTCGGCATCTGATCGCAAGGCGCTACAGAGGGTAGTACACCACTGGGGCCAAGCATACTTTCATCCATGACCTCTATATCAGGTGGTGTTAGAGGAAGGCCCATAAAATTGTCAGACTCCAACCACCCTAGTCATAGACTGTTCTCTCTGCTACTGCATGGCAAGCGGTACCGTAGTGCCAAGTCTAGGTCCAAAAGCCTCCCTATCAGCTTCTACCCCCAAGCCATTTGACTGTAAACAGTTATTCAAATGGCTACCCGGACAATTGGCATTGATATTTATATATATGGAGCACATTATATATGCCATTTAGCAGACGCTTTTATCCAAAGCGACTTACAGTCATGTGTGCATACATTCTACGTATGGGTGGTCCCGGGGATCGAACCCACTACCCTGGCGTTACAAGCGCCATGCTCTACCAATTGAGCTACAGTTAGCAAGCCCTGCCACAATCGACTCTGTACCGGTACCCCCTGTATATAGCCTTGTTATTTTGTTACTTTTTTCTTACCTTCATTTATTTTTCAAATTTAGCAAATATTTTCCTCCACATAGAGCCTCTGACTGAGTCCTTTGCTGCTATAACAGCCTCCACTCTTCTGGGAAGGCTTTCCACTAGATGCCACGAGTATTAGTGAGGTCGGGCACTCATGTTTTGGCCGATTAGGCCTGGCGCACAGTCAGCGTTCCAATTCATCCCAAAGGTGATCGATGGGGCTGATGTCAGACCTCTGTGCAGGACAATCCAGTTTTTCCACACTGATCTTGACAAACCATTTCTGTATGGACCTCGCTTTGTGCCCGGGGGGGGGGGGGGGGGCATTGTCCTGCTGACACAGGGAATACATCCTTTAGACTGTCATTGTATGCTGTAGTGTGCATATGTTCCTTCACTGGCACTAACAGGCCTAGCTCGAACCATGAAAAACAGCCCCAGACTATTATTCCTCCTCCACCAAACTTTACAGTTGGCACTATGCATTCGGGCAGGTAGTGTTTGAAGGGGTGTCCACATACATACATGTATGTGTATATGTAGATAATTTAGTGCCTAAAATACGCGGTTAAATACATTTAAAATAATAATCCTAATCTTTTGCATCTCTCAAATATTGGACAGAAACTTCAGAACAAACTTCCTTTGTAAAACGTTTTCTTTTTTACTATCTGTTGTTTTATGTAGTGGACCTGTTTTCAATGTGTTTCTATGGGCTAATAGCAGTAATGCCAAATTCAATTATTTATTTGTCTATACCTTAAGGGCTCTTACAATTCCAAATCAAATAATTTGGTATGACCATCTTAAAACAATTCCATTTGATATAAGATACGTTCCTTTTGTTTCCAAAACCGAATCGATTGTGATACGTTCTGAACGAGCGTCTGGGATCTTAACAATACTCGCCAACCACTGTTGTTCAATTCATACTGGATGCATTGCATACAGTTGCTAATGTGTTAGCCTGGGTTTAATTTTAATCGAAAACATGTCTATGTTTTCCTGGACTGTGCAGAATTATTTCAAAACAAACCCCCAACGTTTCTTTGTGATGTTAGGCTGGAGTTCCTGGCAGAAACTGCAGTATGCTCAATGTGTGTGCGCGTAAGGGCCTTCTTTGAATCAGACAAGTTCAGCTTCTCTCAGTGGGGGTAACATACATGGGTGTAGCTATGCTTCATTTTATAAAGGCCAAACTTTAATACACATAAGTGAATTTGTCCCAGTACTATTGGTCCCCTAAAATGGTACAAAGAGTGCTGTAATTTCTAAACGGTTCACCCGATATGGATGAAAATACTCTCAAATTAAAGCTGAGTCTGCAATTTAACCTCACTTCAACCTAATTCTATAATTTCAAATCTAAAGTGCTGGAGTACAAAACCAATTTTAACAATGAAAAGGCTTTGTCTAAAACATAAAACAATTATGTGACATTGCTACATAGCCTACAACAATAGACCATTACATTCCACATTTTTATAAAACAACAGTTTTATGACAGTTTATTATGAGTAGCCTACACACGTTTTGCAGGGTTTGGCTTGTTATTGTCGGTCAGTCATTGCAGCACTACAGTCAGATGCTACATGTGTAGCAGTTAAGTGGGAGATCCATAATCAAATGCAAAATGGAATAAACATTCCGGAATTAAATTGGCTAAATGAGAATGTGTAGTCTTCAAAGATCAACCAACAGTTAGGCTGTTTATGTGAATGGAGTTGTTGTAGACAAGGATGGGGAGTGCAGCAAAATAGCCTCAATTAGCTAGCCTAGCGTCAATCTAAGATCTAAAGAGGAATCAACTGGCACAGGTTACTAATATAGCTAGGATTATACCTTTGGCTGCTGGACAATAAAATAACGTTGAAAACCAATATAACATGAGAAAAATGCTGTTTTCAATGATATATTAAAAGTGTTTATGAAATCATTCCCTCAACATTAATATGATTGTATTTTGGCTAGGCTACTTTGAAACGAGTTAAGACGTGCTTCATGGTTAACTAGTTTCAAAATGCTGACCACCTCCGCTCAGATTCAAGGATGAGTGGTGTGCGGAACAGGCATGGTCCTTCGCTCTCCACTCTTGTGACCATTTGAGCTGAACGAACTGTGCATCGAGTATGTCGACAGAATCAAGCCTTTAGATGTTAATATTTATTATCTTTTGTTATATTTGTCAAAAATGACTGGCGTTTATCCTATATTTATACAATTAAAAGTCCCATTTAAGTTTGGCTACATTGTCTGGCGCCTCCCTCATGTCAGTATAAGTTTGGACATAAGTAGGTAAAATACGCACATAGGCTTTTTATTTATTTCATTTTAATAGTTATAAGAACAAATTCTTATTTACAATGATGGCCTACCCCGGGCCAAACCAGGACGGCACTGAGCCAATTGTGCACTGCCCTATGGGACTCCCAATCACAGCCGGATGTGATACAGCCTGGATTCGAACCAGGGACTGTAGTGACGCCTCTTGCACTGAGATGATGTGCCTTAGACCGCTGCGTCACTCAGGAGCATTTTGTGACTTTAAAAAAATGTACTTGTCCATTTGGACATCTTATATCTATATTCTTCTTGTCCAACAATGTATTTTACTTGTATCTGACCAGCGTTAATTTTGAGCCCTGTTATGGGACATGGAAATGTATGCTCTATCCCACCGTGTAAAGAAATTTGACTGCTCATACACTCAGATACAGAGGTACCGAGAGGCGGGACAGACAGCAGACTTCCCTGTCATTTCTCACTTTGTTACTGATAGGCGCCTGTCCTCCTATCAATAGAACACTAGAAGATGCATATTGTTCATTCTAGCGGGGGAAGGCTCCACATTCTTTTTTCTGACTACCGAATTGAAAAGTAGCATAGTTCATTTAAGTAGAAAAACTGGCGAGTCGGCTGTAAAGCCGACAGCCGGCGCTAGTGGAAAACACTGCGTACAGTATAGCAATGTTCAACCGCAGCTGCTTTACATTCTGTTGCCCTCCTGTATGTATTGTTCGCTATAGTTATGTCCCAAAATTCAGCAGGTATCCACAAGTGTGCTTGAGCAATGGACTCTGCCACTTGATTACTTTCACTGAAAATGGATTTGACCCCCCCACTAGTACATCATATAAAGCCTTAATTCAAACCATAACAAATTTTGCAGTTCCTCAACATTTAAAGCTCTTTTTCCATCTCTTCCTCCCTGCTCAGCCATGGCCCAGTGTGTCCAACCTGGCGAAGGACTTCATTGACCGTGTGCTGACAGTGGACCCCAGCGAGAGGTTGACTGCAGGCCAGGCTCTGAAGCACCCCTGGGTCGTCAGCTTGGCTGCTTCATCCTCCATGAAGAACCTGCAGCGCTCTATCTCCCAGAACCTCCTGAAGAGGGCCTCGTCACGCTGCCACAGCACCAAGTCTGCCCAGTCCACACGCTCCAGCCGCTCCACCAAGTCCAACAAGGCTCGCCGTGCTCGGGAGAAAGAGCTGCGTGAGCTCAACCGCCGCTACCAACAACAATACAATGGCTGAGTAATAGTTACATGGGCTGTAATTTTGACAAACTCGTAATGTTGCAGGTCTCATTGAGACCACAAGCAGGGACTTATCAGCAGCGGCCTAGAACAGCACTTCAGCTCAGCAATAACTTCAACATCCATCCTAGGCCATTGTGCCACTGAGGCCGTAAACAAAACATCCTCAGATTTCACTATTTTTCCTAGATTCCTATTTCCTCAAGTTTCTTTCCTGTCCTTGTGTGTCTCCTCATATTTATTTATTGTTGTCATGATTATATTGTTTCCGTAGAAATGGTCACTTGAAGCTGTCCATCTAAACGGATCTGTTGAACAGAATTCAAGGTAATGAAGGTTTAGGAAGGGATGTTGAAATGCTTTTCCAACACTGATTCCTGATTATTTGCTGTGAATTTATTATGTTACAAGAACAGTGAGTTACTTGTTTTGGTGGAGATCTATATCTGATTATATCTTGATTTGGACAAAAAATACGATGATACTTTGTGCTAAAACACAAGTATGTCAATGAAGGCCAAAATAAACATTGATTTATTTAATTTTGGTTTAGAAGTCGTATATCCAATCTTCTTGTATCCCGACCAGTTGCTTTCATGATTTGCAAATTAAGTCTCTTCCTTGCCAGGATTCAGTTTTTACAACCTGTCCATTCATGATTTTTTTTCCCCAATTCGTTCTGGGAATCTTTTTTAACTGTGAGCTTGAAAGTCTGAGGGAGGTTGACTGGAAACTAAATAAGGACGGATGATCCAGCGCTTTTGCATCTGTCGTTGTGAGGATTGATTAGGCTGAAACATTGTCCTGTCTCTGCACTCTCCTGCTCCTGCTTTCTGAGATGGACAGCATTGTTGTAATGAAGTATACACGTCAAGTGATGTGTAATTTAACAAACTGATGGAGAATAGATCAAATAAATGTCTAACTGATGGAGAATAGTCCAATGGTTGAAAGCTCAGTATTCATTTAATTTGTTGTATCAAATATTTCTTTCCAATTTGTTCTGAGTAATGCAGACATCTCATGTTTTACTGTATTTTTTATTTTTTATAAATATTTTTATTGAACAAACTATGTAGTTTGATAACAACTAAATGTGTGCTGTGGTAGATGCTTTGCCAGTCGTAAAGCCCACAGACGGCTGTTGGGAGGAGAGACCAATTCAAATCTGGCCTTTCTGCACTATTGTCAAGTCTTAATCAAGAAAAATGACCATAAAATTATAGGATTGAAAATAAATCTTATAACTATTGATTTGGTCTTTTAAATGGAACTCTTCAATGTTTCAGAGATTTTATTATTTTGGGTGTACCTTGTTATAGCCTGTGAATGCACTTATTTAAGTGGTGGTTCAAGGGACTGATCTCATTTAACCCACAGTACCATTTTGAGGGGTCATCCAATAGTGTTTTGAGGGGATTAAACAAAATACTTATACCTCTGTTTTTTGTTGACAGGCTTAATTGTAGGTTTTGTATATTAATTACACATGCTCTTGTTAGTTAGCTCCTTTTGTAGTTATCTTTTTGTTCTCCCCAACCAAGACACCCATATTAAGCGATCGGTTTGATTTTGTCATATAGACTATGTACTTTTGAGCAATTACCGGTGAGAAGCGCTGGTATTTTAAAGTTAATTTTTTAAAGATACTGGAAATCCAACAGAGCCGTATCAGCTTACCTCAATCTCTCATTTGGTAATTCTATAATGTTACATTATTCTCCATCTTCACTCAATCTGTCCTACTGCTGTTATTGTTTTTTTTTATTATTGTTGCACAGTAATGTGCAGTGGTGTCTTCCCCCCACATACTTGGCCAACTGCACCCTACCCCTCCCGCCTTTTGTTCTCTGAACAGCCTCAAGTTGTCATGGCATGGACTCTAAAAGGTGTTGAAAGCATTCCACAGGGATGCTGGCCCATGGTGACTCCAATGCTTCCCACAGTTGTGTCAAGTTGGGTGGATGTACTTTGGGTGGTGGACCATTCTTGATACACAAGGGAAACTGTTGAGCATGAAAAACCTGGCAGCGTTGCAGTTCTTGACACAAACCGGTGTGCCTGGCACCTACTACCATACCCTGTTCAAAGGCACTTAAATCTCTTGTTATGCCTATTCACCCTCTGAATGGCACACATACACAATCCATGTCTCAAGGCTTCAAAATCCTTTATTAACCTGTCTCCTCCTCTTCATCTACACCAATTGAAGTGGATTTAGCAAGCGTCATCAATAACGGATCAAATCATTCGCCTGGTCAGTCTGTAATGGAAAGAGCAGGTGTTATTCATGTTTTGTACACTCAGTGTATGTGAAATGCAGCACACATTGGTACCATGCATTTTCAACGCCACAGAACGAATAATGCCATGGTTTCAGTCACTTGTTGATTGATTGTTTTTGCAACATTAATGCCTTTTATTTTTAACAAAGGTTTGGTTTTAATGCAAACATGGAATTCAAAATTATTTTTACATCCTGAAAAAACTGTCTGGCCTGAAGAGAATAGATTACATTTTTTTAAATGGAGAAAATTGTAAAGTGTGTAATGTGTGCCAAGTCAATGATTAACCAAATAGTATTTGCAAGAGATCTTGCGGAATGTAAACATATTTTCCGAAAGAGTTTCCTAACACCTGTTCTATCTGTATGACACATGCTGTTGTCTTTTTCGGAAGTAGCCAATTCAACACTGTTTCCCGAATGCAATTGTTTTTTATGTATTTTTTTATGTTGTTCATTTGTGTTTAAATGAGTGATAACACAATGATTCTTGTACATTCACTTTTTTTTTAATGGTGAACTGGTTCAGTGAGTCATGTTTTATTTGAATATGACAAATAAACAAACTCGAACCTGACAACTTTTTTTGTACTAATTTAAAATAAAGTTTCAGCTCTAATGATCATTCTTAGTGATACATCCTTTCAAAAAAGTACCAGCCATATGTTCATACCAATTTGAAAGGAAAGATCCCTTTTTTCCACTGTGTATCATATGCTTTGTCATGTTTCCCAGTGTTTTGATGGATTTGGCATCATTATGGTCTTTCCCCTATGTGAGCCCTATGCATTTTTTGTTTGGAAGTCCTAGTAAAATACACTACATGACCAGAAGTATGTGGACACCTGCTTGTTGAACATCTCATTCCAAAATCATGGGCATTAATATGGAATTGGTCCCCCCTTTTCTGCTTTAACAGCCTCCACTCTTCTGGGAAGGTTTTCCACTAGATGTTGGAACATTGCTGTGGAAACTTGCTTCCATTCAGCCACGAGCGTTAGTGAGGTTGGGCGCTGATGTTGGGCGATTAGACCTGGTTCGCGGTCGGCGTTCCAATTCATCCCAAAAGTGTTTGATGGGGTTGAGGTCAGGGCTCTGTGCAGGCCAGTTAAATTCTTTCACACTGATCTCGACAAACCATTTCTGTATAGACTTTGCTTTGTGCCCGGGGGCATTGTTATGCTGAAACAGGAAAGGGCCTTCCCCAAACTACTGTTGCCACAAAGTTGGAAGCACAGAATCGGCTAGAATGTCATTGTATGCTGTAGCGTAAAGATTCCCCTTAACTGGAACTAAAGGGGCTTAGCCCAAACCATAAAAAACAACCCCAGACCATTATTCCTCCTCCACCAAACTTTAAAGTTGCCACAATGCATTCGGGCTGGTAGCTTTCTCCTGGCATCCGCCAAACCCAGATTCGTCCGTCGGACTGCCAGATGGTGAAGCGTGATTCATCACTCCAGAAAACGCATTTCCACTGCTCCAGAGTTCAATGGCGGCAAGCTTTACACCACTCCAGCCGCCGCTTGGCATTGCGCATGGTGAACTTAGGCTTGTGTGCGGCTACTCTGCCATGGAAACCCATTTCATTAAGCTCCCGACGAACAGCTCTTGTGCTGATGTTGCTTCCAGAGGCAGTTTGGAACTTGGTAGTGTCCACATACTTTTGTATACACAGTATAGTGTAAATGCCACCAATATGACAAAAGGGTTTTGCTGCAATGTATTAAGTGTTTTCCTTATGTGTGGATCTTGTTACATGTTTAATTCAATTAACTGAGAATTTTAAATACTTTTCACAGACACCAGGTTCTGTTTTCATTTATCCAGTTGTGTTGATGGGTATCGTATTTAGTGAAGATATTTTACAAATGGGCTCCACCACAGTCAATAGGCTGCTTACGGTGCAGGAAATTGAGCCACTGGTATGTTTAAAGAGGACAGACTATAGACTATGGTAACTTGTTATTCAACAACCCTGTCCTTAGATAGCCTTCTAATCAGGTCAGATTTAACACCTACTGTCTCTTACTCAATTCCAATCAATGCACTATTGAGAGAATTCTGTCTAGCTGCATCACCGTCTGGTAAAACAACGACATGCCCTCGACCGTAAGGCTCTACAGATGGTGGTGCGGACGGCTCAGCACAGCCATCGAGGACGTCTACATCAGGCAGTGTCTGAGGAAGGCCAGGAAAATCTGCAAAGACTTCAGCCAGCCCAGCCATGGACTGTTCTGCCCACTACTGTCTGGCAAGCGATTACCGGAGCATCAGGTCTCAAACTAACAGGCTCTGAGACAGCTTCTACTTCCAAGCAATAGGACTATGAACAGCTCATCAAGAGCTGACTACCTCACCCATCTGTACTGACTCTACCTGCACTGACTATATACACACTACCCACATATCCACAAACACATATACTGATACTCCCGCACCCATCTACACACACACAGGACTACATTACACAAATGCCACCAGAATCCCTTTCATTGATTGGTACTGATACTGACCTTGCATATAGTGCATATTCTAACATGTATTTATTGTATTCTCATGTGTACTTTTTAATTATTGTGTGTATTTCTTTTATATGACTTTGTATAACTGGATTGTTGAGGATCATTGCATCTAAAAATCCAAGATGCTGTGAAATTGTGAAACTGCTTTTATCTCATTTACCAGCTGTGAATCATGCTGCATGTTAACTTGATAGACTAGTGTTGATAAGTAGTTTAAATGTAGCCAATAAATAATTTCGATACAGTGTATCTGTATGTGATGGTGGTGGACTCTGCATTCTGCATCCCTGATCCCATCGAATATGCATAAATAGTATACAGCTGTAGCCCCGCAGCAGCCTGTGACTAAAACTAGCCTGTCCCGAATATCATGGATATATTGGAACTAGTGGATATATGGAAGCTGAAATAAACTGACCTAGTGAGTAAGATATACATGGCGGAGGCTCAATCAAGCTAGTCATATCGACTACTTATGTCATTCTCGCTGGTATCAAATGTTTAAAAGTGTTAATAGGAGACAAAATGCGGTTGGACCATCAAATAATTGGCATATACATAACGCTTACAGAATTTTTACATGGGAGAGGATATTGAAAACGTAATCAAAGCCTATTGGATGAGAACTTGTTTTTAATAAACACATATGTAACGGATTTCGTCGGAATGAGTGGACCAAAGCGCAGCGTGGGAAGTTATGTATAGTAACCCTAGATGTAAAATATTAGTATTCAACTGTCAAGAGGAGTAAAACAAGGTTGTCCACTATCGGCATATATATTTATTATGGCCATCGATATGTTAGCTATTAAACTCAGATCTAACAATAATATCAAGGGGCTAGAAATTCAGGGCTTAAAAACAAAGGTGCCATTGTACGCTGATGATTCATGTTTTCTTTTAAATCCACAATTTGTATCCTCCCACAGTCTCATAGAGTATCTAGATACTTTTTCTAATGTCTCTGGATTACAACAAAATTATGATAAGTGTACTATATTACATATTGGATCACAAAAGAATAACACTTTTATGTAGTGTACCAATAAAATGGTCTGACAGTGATGTGGAAATACTTGGAATTCATATCCCGAAAGAAAGAAATGATCTCACTACAATACATTTTAATAGAAAGTTTGATACCATCTTGCTACCGTGGAAAGGAAAATACCTGTTTATTTGTGGAAAAATCACCCTGATTAACTCTTTAGTCATATCCCAGTTAACCTATTTGCTTATGGCCTTGCCTACACCTAGCAACTTGTTTTCTAAATTATATTTGGAACGGCAAGCCAGACAAAACTAAACGGGCCTATTTATGTAATGAATATGAGTTCGGAGAGCAGAAATGATTAAATATTAAAGCATTAGACCTCTCACTAAAGGCTTCAGTCATACAAAAATGATACGTTATAACTTTTGTAGCATATTAGTAAGAATGTCTCACCCCTTGTTCAAGAATTACCTTTTTTCCTCTATTCAGATGGGAACCTCTCACTTTCAGTTATTTGAAAATGAAATAATCTCCAAAATAGCACTGTTATTTAGAAGGCCAGCATCCCGGAGTTGCATCTTCACTGTTGACGTTGAGACTTGTGTTTTACGGGTACTATTTAATGAAACTGGCAGTTGAAGACTTGTGAGGCGTCTGTTTCTCAAACTAGACACTCTAATGTATTTGTCCTCTTGCTTAGTTGTGCACCTGGTATATAGGTGTAGGGTTAGTTGGTGGTGCAATAGCCCCCCCCCCTCCCTCCCTCTACAGATTTTGATTTTGTATCACAAAATGTAACGTGATCGACCACACACTCCCGCACAGTAGGTGGCAACATGCACAAACAAATGTGCGAACGCCATGATGTGTTGTTGCAGAATGACGATGGTTAGCTTAGCGGAAAAAAACATGGTTAGCAAGCTAGCTGAACGTTAGTGTTCTGCGGCCGTGAAGTTATTGGTTTTGTTTGAGACCAAGTCAGCTACCTCACCACAAAACGTCATACAATATTTTATGAAATTGCATTATTCATGCTGGCGTCAACCACGTTAAAGGTGAGTAGCTAAATCTGTCTGCCAGGTAAAATATCTGGCATATATATCTAAGCTAGCAGGATACTGGCTGGCGTACGCATGTGTTGAAATGTAACGTTAATAGCTAGTCTTTTAACGCTAGGTTAGCTGCGTTTCACAATACGAGATAAACAGTGGTGTGTTGACATTGTCGGCTACTGTGGCTAGACAACTTGCTAGTTAGCAATCTAATAATTGCGAACAAGCTAGGCAATTGAATGTATTTTATCAACATGCTACAATATCTGACTAGCTATACAGCTTAACACTACCAACAGCGTGTTTTTTTAACGAGTGCGTTTAGCTAGCTAACGTTAACCGGCTAGTTGCTTTGTTAGCTAACTAGCTAGCTTTTTGGGGGAGGGGCTGACTTGAACACTACCATTATTAGCCAGCTATCCATTATCATGATGCTAAATAACGATGATGCTAATAGAGTTAGCTAATAAACAACAACAAAATATAGCTAGATAGCCTGTGTTGCTTGACAATATATTAAGGAAATCTCCCAAAACGTTTGAACTAGACAACACATTGTTTGCTAGCCTAATGTTAGTTATACTCACACTTGCCACTTTATTTACATCTGCTTCTTGTTATAGCTAGCTAGCATATCAAAGATTGACGTCGATACAGGTAGTATATAAAATGTAATCACATTGGAAAATGCTCAACTAAGCTGTACGTTACTAGTTGCCCATCAATCAATTTTTTTTTATCGAACAACTTCACCATAGTTATGTTGTTGAAAATAAGACTGGTGTCCCGGTTCATTTGCTAAGTAAAGTTCGGAGTCATATGGTTTATATATATATATACATTACACACACACACACATACATTTATTTTTGGTAACCATGTTAGAGGGGGTTGATCTGCTGTCCAGAGAGGTTTGGTGTCGTTTTCTCATGTCAACGTTATGTTGACACAAGTGGTCCTGTCAGACTTTACAGCCCTAATTTACATCCGCAGACCATGTTCCCAGCCGGAGTCAGAACTAGTGGTTTGGATCTCAGAAAGGCACATCTGGTGTGCACAATGGGAGGGAGCTGTCCATATTTTTCTGGAAGAGAGGCTACCTTAGTGCCACTATCTAACTGGCGTGTATTCATTACGGAAAACGTTGGGCCAGTAACCGAAAGGTTGCTGGATCGAAACCCCGAGCTGACAAGGTAAAAGTCTGTCGTTCTACCCCTGAACAAGGCAGTTAACCCACTATTCCCCGGTAGGCCGCCATTGTAAATATGAATTTGTTCTTAAACTAACTTGTCTAGTTAAATAAAGGTTCAATTTAAGAACCAAATGTTAGCAAACAGAGCAAAACAAGAGTTTCTATGGGACAAATTCAGGTGGAAACCTGACATTGAATTGCATAGAATTCTACATCGGTCAGAAATGAGGTTTTTAGAGGTCGACCTCTACAAGCCAGAATGTTGAATAATGTACACAATATAAAATAAATGCATGCATACTTGTGTTTACATGGTTTCTAATGCAAGCTTATAATGCGTTTTGAAAAGTTGATGTAATTATACTTTCCTGTGGATATATTGTCTCACATTCCTACCGCCAAAGGAACAACTGCACGGACAAGAGGTGAAATATACTCTTATTCAACATTCAGGCTTGTAGAGGTCATGAGAGGAAACTTTCCTGATTCAAATGCTAATTTCTGCCCGATGTAGAATTCAATGCAATTCAAGGTAAGTTTTTCAGGCAAGATCTCTCTTTGTTTAGTTCCTTGTTTCCTTTTAAGAAATGTTTTGCAACAGAATCTGCTGAATGAATACACCACTGGTCCATGCCTCAGGCCGTCGGATGGATATTATACCCCACCTGTCCAGGGTCTGTTATTGATGGGGTGGGGTTTTAAGGCTGCCCCTGACCTATCCTAATGATTGCTGATTTTCCCCCTTGGGGCCAAGCCTTTGTGGCTGAGTTTGCGTGTTTCGGCATTCCTCCAAATTTATAGTAGACTCTGTGCGAGAGTGGAGGTCCTCTCCCTGAAAACGGCAGTGAAAACGGTTAAAATCCATTTGACCAACCCATTCTGAATTTATGTTGCCTTGTAACTCAATACTGAAATTACATTGTAGACACTAGTTACCTTCCAAAACTACATAGAATTGAAGTAGATGGATTTGATTAGGGAAGGGAAAGCATCAAGTTGCTGAAGTATGTGTGCATTAGGCTAGATTTAATTATGTCCTGTTAATACGACAGTGTCTTCCATTTCGTTCCAGGTATTTGAGGAAAATATCTGCAGTGGAACTCTAGGCCAAACACCCACCTTCCTCATCAGCCTTTGGATCTCCTCAGTGTGTAAAAATGTATCCTTTGATAGTCGCCTGGCTGAAGGACTGATCTACACGCTGGACTTCAAAGATGGAGAGGAAACGCAGAAAGAAATGAAAAGATCAGGCCGTGTGCAATGAAGACATCTGTGAACTTTGGGCACGAACTGCTCTGTTGATGGATGATTGCCATATCAGCATTATTTTTGTCTTGTCATATGTTAAACAATTGCCCCTAGCTGCTAGGAAGCCTGCTCTGGGCTTGGAGGGATAAAGACTATTTCTGATGGGTGGTGAACAGAAAAGAACTGCTTGGACCATGACCTTGGTGCGTATATGTTTCTCGCTACTAGTGGCCCTGCTATGTGGCAGGTTGCCTCTAGTGGGGACAGAGGGAGGAGATGGGACCGCATCCACCTCCACTTCATCTCCCAACCCTGATGGGAATCACAGTTCCAACTGCTCAAGTCTCACTGTGAAGCTGGAATTCTCCACCAAAGTAGTTGAACATGGTAAGTGCTGTTGTCTATTTGTATTTCTCAAGATTTTACTAGAACACATTTAAAGCATTGTGAAAGTGTAAACAATAATTGAAAGAGACTGATGGATGCATATTTCCTCTGTCAGCCACAGTATGTTTGAGAGATTTTCAGGTCACACATGATTTGTTTAAGATTATTGCCATTTATGACATGCAAGTCAAGTGTATTTTTTTCTCTTTTATGGTGTTTGTGTTTAATGAATTACCACCCATTGACCACAGACCAACAACACAATGTGAGCCTTTGCAGGATGATCACAGTCAAGCTTTTCTACACTACTCTACCTGGCTGGAGATGCCAGGCTTGGCAGGCAAACAGTGTTGGGGTATTCAATGGCTGTTGTCCCAGAGAGTACACAACCACCCCTTTTCCCCTCCTTCCTCTTAAAGGTCCAGTCAGAGTAGTCTGTCTGGATGCTTGTCTTTTCAGCCCTGCTGTGGACAAGGCTGACAAAACGCCATGCCAGAATATAACGTGATAGTTATTGTTCCCTTAATATTGGCCTGCGGCTGAATGTGTCCTTTGTGCTACAGCACTTTTTACGAATTCCTAGTGACCCAGTGAGAGCCGTGCATTGTAAAATAGGGCGAGAGGTCATCATGACAGAGTGGTGGGGCTAAGGGGTCAAGATTATTTGAAGGACCTTGTGCAGAGTCAATAAGGAATTGTTTTGTGTTTGTCTGCTGTGCCAACACATACAGTACCAGTCAAAAGTGTGGACACACCTACGCATTGCATGGTTTTCTTTATTTTTTTTAACGATTTTCTACATTGTAGAATAATAACGTAGACATCAAAACTATGAATCATGTAGTAACCAAGAAAGTTTATTTTATATTTAAGATTCTTCAAAGTAGCCACACTTTGCCTTGATGACAGCTTTGCACACTCTTGGCATTCCCTGAACCAGCTTCATGAGGTAGTCACCTGGAAAGCATTTCAATGAACAGGTCTGCCGTAACCTGTGAAACCCCGTTCCGCTAGCGGAACCCCTCGACAACAGTCAGTGAAATTGCAGGGTGGCAAATTCTAACAACAGAAATCTCATAAATCAAATTTCTCAAACATAGAATTATTAGGCATCATTTTAAAGATACAATTCTCATTAATCCAGCCATAGTGTCTGATTTCAAAAAGGCTTTACAGCGAAAGCTCCACAAACGATTGTTAGGTCACCACCAAGTAACAGAAAAACACAGCCATTTATCCAGCCAAAGAGAGGAGTCACAAAAAGCAGGAATATAGATAAAAATGAATCACTATCCTTTGATCTTCATCAGATGACACTCATAGGACTTCATGTTACACAATACATGTATGTTTTGTTCGATAAAGTGCATATTTATTAGAGTTTGACCGATTTTAATCGGATTTCAAGTTTTCATAACAATCGGAAATCGGTATTTTTGACGCTTATTATTATTTTCTATACACCTTTTATTTAACTAGGCAAGTCAGTTAAGAACACATTCTTATTTTCAATGACTGCCTAGGAACGGTGGGTTAACTGCCTCGTTCAGGGGCAGAACGACAGATTTTTACCTTGTCAGCTCTGGGATTCAATCTTGCAACTCTACGGTTCAATCTTGCAACTCTACGGTTAACTCATCCAACGCTCTAACCACCTGCCTCTCATTGCACTCCACGAGGAGCCTGCCTGTTACGCGAATGCAGTAGAAGCCAGGGTAAGTTGCTAGCTAGCATTAAACTTCTCTTATAAAAAACAATCAATCATAATCACTACTACACATGGTTGATATTTACATTTAAGTCATTTAGCAGACGCTCTTATCCAGAGCGACTTACAAATTGGGATATTACTAGTTTATCTAGCGTGTCCTGCGTTGCATATAATTGATGAAACGCTGGGGGATGAATTAACAAAAGCGCATTTGCGAAAAAAACACAATCGTTGCACGGCTGTACCTAACCATAAACACCAATGCCTTTCTTAAAATCAATACACAGATGTATATATTTTTAAACCTGCATATTTAGCTAAAAGAAATCTAGGTTAGCTGGCAATATTAACCAGGTGAAATTGTCACTTTTCTTGCATTCATTGCACGCAGAGTCAGGGTATAAGGCTCGTATTTCTGTGTGTTATGTTATAATTAAGTCTATGATTTGATAGAGCAGTCTGACTGAGCGATGGTAGGCAGCTGCAGGCTCGTAAGCATTCATTCAAACAGCAGTTTTGTGCGTTTTGCCAGCAGCTCTTCGCAAGCACAGCACTGTTTATGACTTCAAGCCTATCAGCCTAATGGCTGGTGTAACCGATGTGAAATGGCTAGCGGGGTGCGCGCTATTCCCCTTGCTCTGCAAGGTCCGCGGCTTTTGTGGAGCGATGGGTAACACTGCTTTGAGTGTGGCTGTTGTCGATGTGTTCCTGGTTCGAGCCCAGGTAGGTGCGAGGAGAGGGACGGAAGCTATACTATTACACTGGCAATACTAAAGTACCTATAAGAACATCCAGTAGTCAAAGGTATATGAAATGCAAATGGTATAGAGAGAAATAGTCCTATAAATACTATAATAACTACAACCTAAAACCTCTTACCTTGGAATATTGAAGTCTCATGTTAAAAGGAACCACCAACTTTCATATGTTCTCATGTTCTGAGCAAGGAACTCAAACGTTAGCTTTTTTACATGGCACATATTGCACTTTTACTTCTCCAACACTTTGTTTTTGCATTATTTAAACCAAATTGAACATGTTTCATTATTTATTTGAGGCTAAATAGATTTTTATTTATGTATTATATTGAGTTAAATTAAGTGTTCTTTCAGTATTGTTGTAATTGTCATTATTACAAATACATTTTTAATTTTTAAAATCGGCAGATTAATTGGTATCGGCTATTTTTTGGTCCTCCCAATAATCGGCGTTGGTATCGGCGTTGAAAAATCATAATCGGTCGACCTCTAATATTTATATCCAAAAATCTTATTTTACATTGGCGTGTTATGTTCAGTTGTTCCAAAACATGCAGACACATCAATTTACAGAAATACTCATAATAAACATTGATAATAGATACAACTATTATACATAGAACTTTAGATAAACTTCTTAATGCAACCGCTGTGTCAGATTTCAAAAACTTTACGGAAAAAGCATACCATGCAATAATCTGAGTACGGCACTCAGAGCCCAAACCAGCCAAAATAAATATCCGCCATGTTGTGGAGTTAAAATTAGTCAGAAATAGCATTTATAAATATTCACTTACCATTGATCTTCATCAGAATGCACTCCCAGGAATCCTAGTTCCACAATAAATGTTTGATTTGTTCGATAAAGTTCATCGTTTATGTCCATATACCTCCTTTTGTTAGGGCGTTTGGTAAACAAATCCAAACGCGCGTGCAACTCCAGCGGACAGATCGGACGAAAAGTCCAAAAAGTTATATTACTGGTCGTAGAAACATATCAAACGAAGTATGGAATCAATCTTTAGGATGTTTTTAACATAAATCTTCAATAATGCCCCAACTGGAGAATTCCTTTGTCTGTAGAAAAGCAATGGAACGCGAGGTAACTTTCAGATGACCGCATGTCACGAGCTCGTGGCTGCTGGCAGACCTCTCACTCATTCCCCTCATTCAGCCCCCATTCACAGTAGAAGCCTGAAACAATGTTCTAAATGTGGAATGTATTTCCTCCTTATTAATGCGTTAGAGCTAGTCAGTTGTGGTGGTAAACAGAAGATGGCCCTATTTGCCAAAATACCAAGTCCATATTATGGCAAGAACAGCTCAAATAAGCAAAGAGAAATGACAGTCCATCATTACATTAAGACATGAAGGTCAGTCAATCTGAAAAAATTCAAGAACTTTGAAAGTTTCTTGAAGTGCGGTCACAAAAACCATCGATTGCTATGATGAAACCGGCTCTTATGAGGACTGCCACAGGAAAGGAAGACCCAGAGTTACTGCTGCTGCAGAGGTAAGTTCATTAAGAGTTCCCAGCCTCAGAAATTGCAGCCCAAATAAATGCTTCAGATTTCAAGTAACAGACACATCTCAACATCAACTATTCAGAGGAGACTCTGTGAATCAGATAATTTCTGCAAAGAAACCACCAATAAAGGACACAAATAAGAAGAGATTTGCTTGGGCCAAGAAACACAAGCAATAGACATTGGAATGGTGGAAATCTTTCCTATGGTCTGATGAGTCCAATTTTGAGATTTTTGGTTCCAACCACTGTCTTTGTGAGATGCAGAGAATGTGAGCGGATGGTCTCCGCATGTGTGATTCCCACCGTGAAGCATGGAGGACGAGATGTAGGGGTGCTTTGCTGGTGACACTGTCTGTGATTTTTATTTAGATTTCAAGGAACACTTAACCAGCATGGCTACCACAGCATTCTGTAGTGATACACCATCCCATCTGGTTTGGGCTTAGTGGGACTATCATTTATTTCTCAACAGGACAATGACCCAACACACCATCAGGGTGTATAAGGGCTATTTGATCAAGAAGGAGAGAGATGGAGTGCTGCATCAGATGACCTGGCCTCCCCAATCACCCTACCTCAACCCAATTGAGATGGTTTGGGATGAGTTGGACTGCAGAATGAAGGAAAAGTAATAATAATAATATAATAATAATAATAATAATATATGCCATTTAGCAGACGCTTTTATCCAAAGCGACTTACAGTCATGTGTGCATACATTCTACGTATGGGTGGTCCCAGGGATCGAACCCACTACCCTGGCGTTACAAGCGCCATGCTCTACCAACTGAGCTACAGAAGGACCACGTAGCCACCAAGTAGCCAACAAGGTCTCAGCATATGTGGGAACTCCTTCAAGACTGTTGGAAAAGCATACCAGGTGAAGCAGGTTGTGTGAATGCCAAGAGTGTGCAAAGCTGTCATCAAGGTAAAGGGTGGCTACTTTGAAGAATCTCAAATATAAAATATATTTTGAATTAACACTTTTTTGGTAACTAAACTCAGCAAAAAATAAACTTCCCTTTTTCAGGACATTTCATCCAAATAACTTCACAGATCTTTGTTGTAAAGGGTTTAAACACTGTTTCGCATGCTTGTTCAATGAACCGTAAACAATTAATGAACATGCACCTGTGGAACGGTCGTTAAGACACTTACCGCTTAGACTGTAGGCAATTAAGGTTACAGTTATGAAAAATTAGGAACCCAAAGAGGCCTTTCTACGGACTCTGAAAATCCCCAAAAGAAAGATGCCCAGGCTCCCTGCTCATCTGCGTGAAAGTGCCTTAGGCATGCTGCAAGGAGGCATGCGGACTGCAGATGTGGCTAGGGCAAACAATGTCCGTATTGTGAGACGCCTAAGGGAGACAGGACGGACAGCTGATTGTCCTCGCAGTGGCTGTGGGACAGGTACAGGATGGCAGCAACTGCCCGAGTTACACCAGGAACGCACAACCCCTCCATCAGTGCTCAGACTGTCCGCAATAGGCTGAGAGAGGCTGGACTGAGGGCTTGTGGGCCTGTTGTAAGGCAGATCCTCACCAGACATCACCGGCAACAACGTTGCCTATGGGCACAAACCCACCGGTCGCTGGACCAGACAGGACTGGCAAAATTTGCTATTTACTGACGAGTTGCAGTTTTGTCTCACCAGGGGTGATGGTCCGATTCACGTTTATTGTCGAAGGAATGCGCATTACACTGAGGCCTGTACTTTGGAGTGGGATCGATATGGAGGTGGAGGGGTCCGTTATGGTCTGGGGGCGGCGTCACAGCAGCCTCGGACTGAGCTTGTCATCATTTCAGGAAATCTCAACACTGCGTTACAGGGAACACATCCTCCTCCCTCATGTGGTACTTTTTGTCAACCAAGACTGTTCTTATTTGCTTTTATTTCTCTGATTTTTGTTATTTGCTTCTGCTCAGTGTTTTGTGATAATTCCAAAGAACTTCATGGTCTAGTTAATTGTTATTAAAATTGTTTGTCAGTCAGAATTTACAGGGCTTTGTAGAAAAGTTGTATCTCTATTGCATTGAAGATGGCAGAGGAACTGGTATTACAATGCAGCACTGTTTTCTTGTTATCGGAGAGAGGTGCAGAGTTGAAGGGTCACTGGGAGTTTAAAAACAAAACTAGAGCATTGATGGGCAACAGGCGGCCCGCGGATCAATTTCCAAACCCTCCCCAAAATACAGTTTTTTTGGGGAGGGGACTCAAGTCGGTTACTGTAGAATACACAAGATGAAATTTTGAAATTTGGATGTGCATCAGCAGTTTCTCTCATGTCATTCACTGATGGTCACTTAATTAGCCCGTGTCAGCTAAACATTTTTGGATTGGTCAGTTAGTGTAGCCAGCTATCTAACCTTTTAATAATTATTGTTGAATTACGGATTGGGGTGCCCCCATTGATTTTGTAAAGGTGTCTGCATGCTTCCCAGCCAGAAGAGTTTGTGCATATATTATGACAACATTTTGACGTTTTTGTTCGTTTTTCTGGAGGCACCCTGAAGTTTGGAGCCAAAGTCTACGCCCCTTTGTCAGTGATTGGTTAACAGTAGGGATTCTTCAATAAAGTCTGTCATTCAACGAGAGATGACTTGTTTTTGTAAAATTGTGCCACTAAGATCTCCTCTGCAAAAAACGTCAAAATTAATGACAGATTTCTTGAGTTATCTTAGATGAATTCTGACCATTTTGAGGAAGTGTATGCTGGCTATGGCGTCTCAATTGACAAATGGTAGTATTGCCACTTTTTTTTCTCGTGTTTCAAGCGAAGGTCTTTTGACTCTAGAACCGCCTGGCCTTTCAGCCTATAAGTACCCACTAGAGAACGTACCTGCATATCCATCACATGCATATCAACCTGCAAGGTGTAGCAAATCTAAGCAAATCTAATCTAGCAAATCAATGCTTGATAAATAGTGCATGAACTATTATAAAAGATTAATTACATATTAATCATGTATAATTACACATATACATGTATAAATAACAATAGTTATTTGTTTCAATAGTCAAGGTTTGGTTTTGTATAATTCTACGAAGTCCTAGAAAAACAAGCCTATAGCCTATTTTTATTCCCCTTACAATAAAAACATTACAGTGTAAGTCATTTGATCAACTTTATTTGTGGGTTTGATTTAGTAATTAAAGTCCAGTTACAGCTTCTTTTGACAAAGTAGAAAAAGATATGATCAGCCAGGTGCATAGGTGAAATTATTCTGTATTCCTAAACAAAGGCACCAGTGCATGAACAATTGTAAAGGATGAATTGTATAAATAAATAGCATATTTTAATTATGTTACTAGTTTTTGCTAAGTAGCTAGAGCAATGCTGCTGCACGAGTGGTCATGTGCTGAATTGACAGCACGGATATTATTGGAAAAAGTCAAACTTGGAAATAGAGCTGCACCTCTTGAATTCAGTTATTTGACAAAGGTAGGCGTAAAAAATTGCACAATATACTCTTTCTGAGACCTGTATATAAATCTCAATTTTACCTGCATGTGACTGAAGGAGGATTTGATAAAGTGATGATCCTTTCCCTGCATCTGTAAATTACAAGGTGCGCGTGCCCATCTCTTCATGTACAATTTAAGAACTAATATTGTCACTCAACAGATTGTCAATTTATTCTTCTCTATAGGCTAACTTGTATGTGTGAGATGAGTTTCAGTGTAGTCTCGATGGGCCGGCTGTGTATGTGTGAGATGAGTTTTGGTGTAGTCTCGATGGGCCGGCTGTGTATGTGTGAGATGAGTTTTGGTGTAGTCTCGATGGGCCGGCTGTGTATGTGTGAGATGAGTTTTGGTGTAGTCTCGATGGGCCGGCTGTGTATGTGTGAGATGAGTTTTGGTGTAGTCTCGATGGGCCGGCTGTGTATGTGTGAGATGAGTTTTGGTGTAGTCTCGATGGGCCGGCTGTGTATGTGTGAGATGAGTTTTGGTGTAGTCTCGATGGGCCGGCTGTGTATGTGTGAGATGAGTTTTGGTGTAGTCTCGATGGGCCGGCTGTGTATGTGTGAGATGAGTTTTGGTGTAGTCTCGATGGGCCGGCTGTGTATGTGTGAGATGAGTTTTGGTGTAGTCTCGATGGGCCGGCTGTGTATGTGTGAGATGAGTTTTGGTGTAGTCTCGATGGGCCGGCTGTGTATGTGTGAGATGAGTTTTGGTGTAGTCTCGATGGGCCGGCTGTGTATGTGTGAGATGAGTTTTGGTGTAGTCTCGATGGGCCGGCTGTGTATGTGTGAGATGAGTTTTGGTGTAGTCTCGATGGGCCGGCTGTGTATGTGTGAGATGAGTTTTGGTGTAGTCTCGATGGGCCGGCTGTGTATGTGTGAGATGAGTTTTGGTGTAGTCTCGATGGGCCGGCTGTGTATGTGTGAGATGAGTTTTGGTGTAGTCTCGATGGGCCGGCTGTGCAGGCTGACTGGCATCATTTGTTTCCCGCTCATCAACTTGGATAGAGTCAAGGATATGTTTTGCATTATTCTGAAGGCCTTTTGCAACACAGCATGTTTGTTTTTCCATTACAATACATTCCATTAGTAAGAGTTACAGTAAATAGAACAGTCCTGTAACAGCTTCTTTTTACATAGTAAAACATAAAAAAGAATGCTATCAACCTCTAAAGCGCACAGTCAAATGAACAAGGGCAACGCTGATAGATAGGCATAACACAAACTCATCATTACACTGTCTTTCTAAATTGAGTTAACCTCTTCACCCTCCTTATCATTCAGTTAGGCCCAATTTAAATACAATTTTCAACCATTTGTCAGAGAGGGACACATTAGCGCCTGGCTGGGTACCAACATCCTAAAGCGCATAGTCTTGGCGGGTTAAGTTTGGAGTAGGTGTGAAACAACCGCTAAAGACTCTAAATACTTTTGATTGAAAAAATTCTAACATGAGCAGTGTAAAATATAAACATTTAGGAATAGTCAGGAAAAGAACAGGACAGCTTTTTTGGGGTGGGCTGATTTTAAATGTTATTTTATTTACAAAATCAAATGTCAGTGGCCAATGCTGTTTCTAGTGTAAAGGGAGTATGCGAGCACACTCGTTCGGTTCAGCTAGCTGACTTCGGCTAGGTGCCAGCCAATCTGAAGCATGCTGACGCCTTAAGTCTATCTCACGCCGATATCATATTAATATGGCATAAGTAATGGCAAAATGTGTAGAATTGTAAGAAATTAGTTGTAAAAAAAAATGTCAATCTTCTCGCCGCCCTATGGCAAAAGTTGTACAATTGTGTTAAACTTGTTTTAAAAAGGCAACATTTTCTCTACGGGGGGCCCAAAAGGCTTGGGCAGGCCCTGACTGCATGTGTAGGTACACAGCCCTGTGAGCCACTGGTGAGCAGAGATTTTTGGCCCCCGCCGCCATCAACGTTGCTCATTCTAGAGACAAGAATATTATTGTGACTGCAATGTACAAAAATCTCAGGGATTACCCATGGAGTTATTCCATTTTTTTCCCTTTTTTTTTTAACCTTTATTTTACTAGGCCTAGGAACAGTGGGTTAACTGCCTGTTCAGGGGCAGAACGACAGATTTTGTACCTTGTCAGCTTGGGGATTTGAACTTGCAACCTTTTGGTTACTAGTCCAATGCTCTAACCACTAGACTACCCTGCCGCCCCAGGGTAGCCTAGTTTTACCTTTCTCTCTTTCCCCAAATGGCAATGCCACATAAATCTGTTGACATGGAATCTCCCACAGCTGGAAGCGCAACTGCCATGGAGATACTTAACGATTACCATGTTCTCTCCTCTTTCTACAGAATACATTGTGGCGTTTAATGGCTACTTTACAGCCAAGGCACGCAGCCACTTCATCAGCAGTGCTCTGAAAAGCTCCGAGGCCCTGGACTGGCGGATTGTGCCCCGGAAGAACCCAGCCAGTGACTTCCCTAGTGACTTTGAGGTGGTGCAGATTCGCCAAGCCTCTCACAGCAGCCTGCTCACCCTGGAGGACCACCCTTACATCAAGAGGGTCACGCCCCAGCGCAAGGTGTTCCGCACACTCAATTATACACCCGACTGTGAGTCTCTGGCTTTGCCTCTTTATAGTCAAATATTTACACATGTTTTGCTCAGCCCTGCTTTTCTTGTTTTAACTGATCCACATATTTTATGCTTTTGTCTTCTAGATGGGTTGGGTGTTTAGAAACAAACCCGACTCATGCGCAACTATGGGGCAAAACAGACAGGACTGGCTTAGATTGTAAACTATATTTTGCCTCCGATGTTTATTGAAAACATAAATAAAGTTACGCAATAAGCACTTGTCTCTCAAATACATCATTAGACGTTGGTTAGCCAGCTAGCAAATTTTTGCCTTATTAGCATGTGACATCAGTCAAAACACCTCAAAACAAGACATGGATCAAATGAGCTGAAACGAGCCACTTATTATTCACCACATGGCAGTTTCTTGTTATTGTTGCTAGCTATCAGGCCATTCAGAACCATAACACACGGCCTTCTGCCCTTTGGAAGTGTGCATATCATTTTTGTGACGTTGTCAGCTAACCCGTCTCTGGACCATCCCCATATCCCCCATACGCGTGTGTCATATCGTTTCGCTGCCTTTCAGTCACGTTTGACCACTCCCCCCATTCTCTCCCCCTTGTAGACTCACCATCTTATTGTCCCTCGATTGAAACTGTTTCATGAAACTGTTTGATCTCACACACGTCTGCTCACCAAACTGAACCCCACACACTGACTGCTTTGTCAGAGGTAAATGAGGTGAATATTTTATCCCCGCTACACAATAGCTGTAGTTTGGTCAGTGTGTCTTTGTAGTGCTCCAGGCCGTTTCAGTTCTCTGTTCTTCTGTGTTGTTTGGACGCGTTAGACGTTTAGTAGGGATCATATATCTTGCAACACATACCCCCTGAGTACTAACCAGCAGTAGGGCAGCTCCAGACTGGTGGGGGGCTGGCAGAATGGAGAGCTCTGTTTGTGCCTGCGGGTTGGTAGAAGTCTCTCTCCTAGGATGAAAGAGTGCTATGTCTGGGCACTTTGGAGCCCCCCCTCCACCCCAGAGTATTTTTTATTTAACTAGGCAAGTCGGTTAAGAACACATTTTTATTTAAAACATACGGCCTACACCGGCCAAACCAGGACGACGCTGGGCCAATTGTGCGCCGCCCTATGGGACTCCGAATCACGTCTGGTTGTGATACAGCCTAGTTCAGTTCCCACTCACCACCATAATGACCATGCTGCACTACAAACCAATAGTACCACTCACTGCCACCAATTTAAACATTATCTAATTGATTTGGGGTATTGGAAATGAACTAACTTAAAATTATCTGAATTTTACAGCTTGACTGCCCGGCTTCATTTGAAGGTGGTAATAAATATGATTGGCCATCACTATTGGAGTGACTGTAGGAGAATCGCGGAGTTTAATGTACACTGATCAAAAATATAAATGCAACATGTAAGGTGTTGGTTTCATGAGCTGAATTAAAAGATCCCAGACATTTTACATACGCACAAAAAACTTTCTCTTATTTTGTGCACAAATTTGCATCCCTGCTAGTGAGCATTTTTCCTCTGCTATAAGACAATCCATCCACCTGACAGGTGTCATATAAAGAAGCTTATTCAACAGTGCGATTGTTACACAGGTACATCTTGTCCTGGGACAATAAAAGGCCACTAAATTGTGCTGTGTTGTCACATAACACTGCCACAGATGTCTCAAGTTTTGAGGGAGTGTACAATTGGCATGCTGACTGCAGGAATGTCCACCAGAGCTGTTGCCAGAGAATTGAATGTTAAATTATCTACCATAAGCCACCTCCAATGTTGTTTTAGTGAATTTGGCTGTACGTCCAACTGGGCTCACAGCTGCAGACCACGTGTAACCACGCCAGGACAGGACCTCCACATCAGGTCTGAGACCATCCACCCAGACAGCTGATTAAAATATGGGTTTGCACAACTGAAGAACGTTGTGAACAGAGTGCCCCATGGTGGGGTTATGGTATGGGCAGGCATAAGCTACAGACAAGGAACACCATTGCATTTTATCAATGGCAATTTGAATGCACAGAGATACCATGATGAGATCCTGAGTCCCATTGTCGTGCCATTCATCCGCCGCCATCACTTCATGTTTCGGCATAATAACGCACAGCCCAATGTTGCAAGGATCTATACACAATTCCTGGAAGCTGAAAAATTCCCAGTTCTTCCATGGCCTGCATACTCACCAGACATGTCACCCATTGTGCATGTTAGGGGATGCTCCGCCAATATCCACCAACTTCGCACAGTCATTGAAGTGGGGCAACATTCCACAGGCCACAATCAACAGCCTGATCAACTCTGAGGCAAATGGTGGTCACACCAGATACTGACTAGTTTTCTGGTCCACACCCCTAGATTTTTTTTTTAAGGTGTCTGTGACCAACTGATGCTTATCTGTATTCCCAGACATGTGAAATACATAGATTAGGCCCTAATTTATTTATTTCAATTGACTGAAATCCTTATGAATTGTTGCATGTTGTTAATTTTTTTCAGTGTAATTAGACTTCATAGAGGAGCCATCAGCAGCTCTGTCAGTGTCACTGAGCAGTTGCCAGTGAGAAGAGGACTAACTGTTACTGCCGTATGGCCATTTCACATGATTAGATCAGCGGTGCTTGTTAATTGCCCACCACCATCACCCCACCACCATCACCCCTCTCTTGACTCTGATTATTGTAGTGGTCTGGTCGCTGTTGAGTGAGCTATCTGCTTTTGAACCCAATCATGTTCAACAACCTCATGTATTCTGCATGATAAACTCAGTACAGTAGCTAATCATCATCCAGATTCAGTCAGAAATCACGGTTTGGCGTATTCTGTAGATCTTTGATTTGAAATGAAAACAGCAGATTGCTTCACTGCATACAGGATCAAGATATTCCACATCACATTGGGAGCTATCCATCTCTCTCAATATTGTGCACACACCAATGTATAACTGAATGTTTGTTTTGCGCTCCTGGGCTTTTCATTGATTGTGTTTTTTAAAGATCTTGTTCTTGATGTATTCCTCTCTTGTCATCCCTTCTTTTCAGTGCCGGATCCTGGGGCAACCTGCAACAACGACACCCGCTGGACCCAGAAGTGGCAGTCGTGGCAGTCGTCCCGTCCGCTGCGCCGGACCAGCCTGTCGCTGGCCTTCGGCTTCTGGCACGCCACGGGCCGCCACTCCAGCCGGAGGCTTCTGAGGGCCATCCCCCGACACGTGGCCCAGATATTGCAGGCAGATGTCCTCTGGCAGATGGGATACACCGGTGAGGACAGACACTGTGTGTTTATCTGGTTGTCTATTAGTGTATAAACACTTGTAGGCTGCAGGTAGCCTAGTGGTTAGAGCGAAAGGTTGCTGGATCGAATCCCCGAGCTGACAAGGTAAAAATCTGTTGTTCTGCCTCTGAGCAAGGCTTTTTTTTTTTTTTTTTTCCCACCTTTATTTAACCAGGTAGGCTAGTTGAGAACAAGTTCTCATTTGCAACTGCGACCTGGCCAAGATAAAGCATAGCAGTGTGAACAGACAACACAGAGTTACACATGGAGTAAACAATTAACAAGTCAATAACACAGTAGAAAAAAAGGGGAGTCTATATACAATGTGTGCAAAAGGCATGAGGAGGTAGGGGAATAATTACAATATTGCAGATTAACACTGGAGTGATAAATGATCATGTACAGGTAGAGATATTGGTGTGCAAAAGAGCAGAAAAGTAAATAAATAAAAACTGTGGGGATGAGGTAGGTGAAAATGGGTGGGCTATTTACCAATAGATTATGTACAGCTGCAGCGATCGGTTAGCTGCTCAGATAGCTGAAGTTGGTGAGGGAGATAAAAGTCTCCAACTTCAGAGATTTTTGCAATTCGTTCCAGTCACAGGCAGCAGAGTACTGGAACGAAAGACGGCCGAATGAGGTGTTGGCTTTAGGGATGATCAGTGAGATACACCTGCTGGAGCGCGTGCTACGGATGGGTGTTGCCATCGTGACCAGTGAACTGAGATAAGGCGTAGCTTTACCTAGCATGGCCTTGTAGATGACCTGGAGCCAGTGGGTCTGGCGACGAATATGTAGCGAGGGCCAGCCGACTAGAGCATACAAGTCGCAGTGGTGGGTAGTATAAGGTGCTTTAGTGACAAAACGGATGGCACTGTGATAAACTGCATCCAGTTTGCTGAGTAGAGTGTTTTGAGCGATTTTGTAGATGACATCGCCGAAGTCGAGGATCGGTAGGATAGTCAGTTTTACTAGGGTAAGCTTGGCAGCGTGAGTGAAGGAGGCTTTGTTGCGGAATAGAAAGCCGACTCTTGATTTGATTTTCGATTGGAGATGTTTGATATGGGTCTGGAAGGAGGTTGCCCACTGTTCCCTGGGCGCCAAAGACGTGGATGTCGATTTATGGCAGCCTCCCGCACTTCTCTGATTCAGAAGGGTTGGGTTAAGTGCAGAAGACACGTTTCAGTTGTGTGTTTCTGGGTTTACACTAACATGTCTACTGTAGCCTGCATGTTTCTAAATATCTATATTCTTTGTGTGTAGGTTCTGGGGTGAAGGTGGCCGTTTTTGACACAGGACTCAGTGAGAAACATCCACATTTTAAGAATGTGAAGGAGAGAACCAACTGGACCAATGAAAAGACACTTGATGATGGTAAGATAATGCTCTGGTCAAGATTTCTGGTAGTGCTTAGTGATGGGATTTGCTTTTGAGGAGGAGTGGATGTCTATTTGTGCTACATTACACTACATTTGGTATCTTTTTCTCTCTGCAGGGCTGGGTCATGGTACCTTTGTAGCAGGGGTCATTGCCAGCATGAGAGAGTGTCAGGGCTTTGCCCCAGACTCTGAGCTTCACATCTTCAGAGTATTCACCAACAATCAGGTGTCATACACCTCTTGGTTCTTGGATGCCTTTAACTATGCCATTCTGAAGAAGATTGATGTCTTAAACCTCAGCATCGGCGGTCCAGACTTCATGGACCACCCCTTTGTTGATAAGGTGATTAAAAGAAGATGCCCGAAGCTGTCTGACGCCGTTAACGTGTTTCCCACTCTGAATTGATCAAAATGTGTGTTTGTGTGTGCCAGGTTTGGGAGCTGACTGCTAACAGGGTTATCATGGTCTCTGCCATTGGGAACGATGGGCCACTTTATGGGTATGTTCTGACCTTGGGAGGAGAGGTGACGGCCTAGAGGACGTAGTATTGATTGGTGCAAGATACTGATTAGTTTGAAGAGCTATTATGAACCAAATATATGTAATCAAAGAGTTTTTACTGATGATACTTTATCCCTGTGTATCCTAGCACCCTCAACAACCCAGCGGATCAGATGGATGTGATTGGGGTCGGTGGGATTGATTTTGAGGACAACATTGCCAGGTTCTCCTCCCGGGGGATGACCACTTGGGTACGTCTCCCTCAACCCACAGCATAACCCTGAGTACCTTCTCACATGTCTTATCTCAGTGTATTCTTACCTTTCCCAGTCAGTGTAAACTGAACTCTGTTCCCCAGCCTTCCTGTTATCAGTCCCAGACTAGACATCTAACCCTGTGATCTGCAGCCCCCGTCTTTGCCATAGAAAAACACTGAGCTGGAGGAGTTCAATGTGCTCTGTGCTCAGACCTTGAAGCATGTGGCACTTCATAGTCTGCATTTTGTGGGATATATACTGTAAATGAGGAATGCAAACATTGTAGGATTTGTCCCATGTTCTCCTCTGTCACTCTTTCTCCTATACTGCCTCTCTCCCACTCTTTATTCAACATGATTCTGTCTTGTGTTTTAGGAGCTGCCTGGGGGGTATGGCAGAGTGAAGCCTGACATCGTGACCTATGGCTCTGGGGTGAGGGGCTCAGGGATGAAGGAGGGCTGTCGCTCTCTCTCAGGGACTAGTGTAGCGTCACCTGTGGTGGCAGGAGCTGTGACCCTACTGGTGAGGTAAGTCATTTCAACGACTACCCTTACAGCTGCATCAGCGTTGTTAAAAATATATATATTCCATCAGTCACCTAAGCCATATGGCTTTTGAAATGGAAGGAGCAAAGGACACAGTTCCCAGGATGGCTGTGGAGGTGCAATGTTTACATAACCAGCGAATGTGTAACTTTGAGAAAACGGTGTTGTTGCTTGCTCTAACTCCACCACCCTTCCTGGCTGTCTACACCTCCCTTTTCCCCTGGCCTCGCCCTATCATATGGTCTTATCTCACCTCCTACACAAGCACGCACACGCACTCACTGGAGATAACACTGTTGTTCCAGATGTTTTTCATGGTCTTAATCTCAGCCATCTTTGTGAGAGAGTTTCTGCTTTTTATCTGGGAGCAGAATAACATCACCCCATAAATTGCACACCTGATACGGTCTGCCTCAGGTATGGAACTCTCAAAGTAATTTGCTGTCTTAAGGATTGGCTGTTGCAGGCCATACTGAAGCCATTATTACTTTAAGTGAAATGCTGAGACCTGGCCAAAGGGTGAACATTCTTCTGTAGTCTGCCAGCAGTTTACTGTCATGTTATGTTGAACAATAATTACCATTAAGATGTACATATCTCAATGGGTCTTCATACATTTTCTGTGTTCAAACATCAGCTAGCTTCAGCCCAGTAGCATTAAAGCATCCAATTGATAAGGTGGTCTAGTTCTGCAGTTTCTGAAATAGACCTTACTCAGCAGCATTTCTCTAAGAGACCATGAAAACCTAATTTGCAGTGTTAGTGACAGACTAAGAGTCCGGAAGGGCTGATAAATTGCAACAGTCTTCAGGTTCGATATGCAGTTACAGTTTAACGGCCAGACTGTACTGTCTGTGTATAAGTGGTCTGATGCTGTTGTGTTTCCCGTGGACTCTGGGATAAATGAAGCGTCAATAGATATCCTTCACTTCAAAACAACAAGGACACAGACATTTAACAGAATCAATCTACTTTCCCTCCAGGAAAGGAGCTGACACACTTTCACTTTCTCTCTACACTTTTTATGTAGGTCTCTCTTAAGATCCAGACAGAGTTTAATCCAGACTTCTCACGTCTCTTACAAATTGGTTTATTACACCTATCTCCATCTCTCTCTAAAACATCATCATCCCTCTCTTTCTCATAGCAAGCTGTTGAGTCAGATGGCCGCTCTTGCTTCATATGCCCTATCTTCATTGAAACATAATGTAAAGCTAATGTAATAGTTGTTAACCCAGCTGTGTCCCTCCTACAGCACGGTGTTGAACAGAGAGCTGGTGAACCCAGCCAGTATGAAGCAGGCTCTGATCGCCTCAGCACGGAGGCTCCCTGGAGTCAACATGTTTGAACAGGGCCACGGAAAACTAGACCTCATCAGAGCCTACCAGATCCTCAACAGCTACAAACCCCAGGCCAGGTATTACACACACTCTTTACGCTCATCATCATAACACGCACACTCTGCACGCTCGTCATCATAACACGCACACTCTGCACGCTCGTCATCATAACACGCACACTCTGCACGCTCATCATCATAACACGCACACTCTGCACGCTCGTCATCATAGCACGCACACTCTTTACGCTCATCATCATAACACGCACACTCTGCACGCTCGTCATCATAACACGCACACTCTGCACGCTCGTCACCATAACACGCACACTCTGCACGCTCGTCATCATAACACGCACACTCTGCACGCCGACATCATAACACGCACACTCTGCACGCTCGTCATCATAACACGCACACTCTGCACGCTCGTCATCATAACACGCACACTCTGCACGCTCGTCATCATAACACGCACACTCTGCACGCTCGTCATCATAACACGCACACTCTGCACGCTCGTCATCATAACACGCACACTCTGCACGCTCGTCATCATAACACGCACACTCTGCACGCTCGTCATCATAACACGCACACTCTGCACGCTCGACATCATAACACGCACACTCTGCACGCTCGTCACCATAACACGCACACTCTGCACGCTCGTCACCATAACACGCACACTCTGCACGCTCGTCACCATAACACGCACACTCTGCACGCTCGTCATCATAACACGCACACTCTGCACGCTCGACATCATTACACGCACACTCTGCACGCTCGTCATCATAACACGCACACTCTGCACGCTCGTCACCATAACACGCACACTCTGCACGCTCGACATCATAACACGCACACTCTGCACGCTCGTCATCATAACACGCACACTCTGCACGCTCGACATCATAACACGCACACTCTGCACGCTCGACATCATAACACGCACACTCTGCACGCTCGACATCATAACACGCACACTCTGCACGCTCGTCATCATAACACGCACACTCTGCACGCTCGTCATCATAACACGCACACTCTGCACGCTCGTCATCATAACACGCACACTCTGCACGCTCGTCATCATAACACGCACACTCTGCACGTTCGTCATCATAACACGCACACTCTGCACGCTCGTCATCATTACACGCACACTCTGCACGCTCGTCATCATAACACGCACGCTCGTCATCATAGCACGCACACTCTGCACGCTCGTCATCATAGCACGCACACTCTGCACGCTCGTCATCATAGCACGCACACTCTGCACGCTCGTCACCATAACACGCACACTCTGCACGCTCGTCATCATAACACGCACACTCTGCACGCTCGTCATCATAACACGCACACTCTGCACGCTCGACATCATAACACGCGCACTCTGCACGCTCGACATCATAACACGCACTCTGCACGCTCGACATCATAACACGCACACTCTGCACGCTCGACATCATAACACGCACACTCTGCACGCTCGACATCATAACACGCACATCTGCACGCCGTCATCATAACACGCACACTCTGCACGCTCGTCATCATAACACGCACACTCTGCACGCTCGTCATCATAACACGCACACTCTGCACGCTCGTCATCATAACACGCACACTCTGCACGCTCGTCATCATAACACGCACACTCTGCACGCTCGACATCATAACACGCACACTCTGCACGCTCGACATCATAACACGCACACTCTGCACGCTCGTCATCATAACACTCACACTCTGCACGCTCGTCATCATAACACGCACACTCTGCACGCTCGTCATCATAACACGCACACTCTGCACGCTCGTCATCATAACACGCACACTCTGCACGCTCGTCATCATAACACGCACACTCTGCACGCTCGTCATCATTACACGCACACTCTGCACGCTCGTCATCATTACACGCACACTCTGCACGCTCGTCATCATAACACGCACACTCTGCACGCTCGTCATCATAACACGCACACTCTGCACGCTCGTCATCATAACACGCACACTCTGCACGTTCGTCATCATAACACGCACACTCTGCACGCTCGTCATCATTACACGCACACTCTGCACGCACGTCATCATTACACGCACACTCTGCACGCTCGTCATCATAACACGCACGCTCGTCATCATAGCACGCACACTCTGCACGCTCGTCATCATAGCACGCACACTCTGCACGCTCGTCATCATAGCACGCACACTCTGCACGCTCGTCATCATAGCACGCACACTCGTCATCATAGCACGCACACTCTGCACGCTCGTCATCATAACACGCACGCTCGTCATCATAGCACGCACACTCTGCACGCTCGTCATCATAACACGCACACTCTGCACGCTTGTCATCATAACACGCACACTCGTCATCATAACACACACACTCTGCACGCTCATCATCATAACACACACTCAATTTACATAGTATTCACTTTACAGTCAATTCACATCTAATGTTAAATGTTCACTCTTTTTTACTTTGAAAGGTTCTAGCAATGTCCAATAATCAGAACTCTAACCTGATCTCATGTTGATTTGATCCTGTTCTGTTTTTAGTCTCAGTCCCAGCTACATCGACCTGACTGAGTGCCCCTACATGTGGCCCTACTGCTCCCAGCCCATCTACTACGGTGGCATGCCCACCATTGTCAACGTCACCATCCTCAATGGCATGGGCGTGACTGGCAGGATTTTGGACAAGGTACTTTTATATAGAAGGCTTTGTGTCTCATGTCAAAACATGAATATACATTTATCTGACATGCTGTTTCTTTCTTGTGCCCTCCAGCCCATCTGGCAGCCTTACCTACCGCAGAATGGTGACCACATTGATGTGGCAGTCTCCTATTCGCCAGTCCTCTGGCCCTGGGCTGGATACCTGGCCGTCTCCATCTCTGTCGCCAAGAAAGCTGCATCATGGGAAGGGATTGCCCAGGGTCATGTGATGGTAACCGTGGCCTCGCCTGCTGGGAATAATGTGAGTAACAACAAGGATCTGTTTCACATAGTTACCTTCTCACCTTTCACTGTTTTTATGGGATTTCTGTAATATCACACTGACATCCTCTTATGTAGATTTGTAACCAGAGAGCATCATACAGTTTAAAAAAAAGCTATATTTGGATACTACTGTTAGAGTTAGCATGTGTCCTGGGTCAAAGGTCAATGTTCTGACCCTCATTATTTTCTAATTCCTCAGTCTGAGGTGGGTGGGGAGATGACCTCTACAGTTAAACTGCCAGTCAAGGTGAAAATAGTCCCCACTCCTCCTCGTAGTAAGAGGGTTCTGTGGGACCAGTACCACAACCTGCGCTATCCGCCTGGCTACTTCCCTCGTGATAACTTGCGCATGAAAAATGACCCGTTGGACTGGTGAGTTCTTCGGACAACTATTTACCTCAGTATCATTTTAGTTTTAAGAAAGAAGATTTGGCTATTTCAGGTGTACTGGCTGTTTGGGGTAAGTTGCCGTCTGTAGTGCAACTCTTAAAACGTGCCATAAGAGCAATTGGTGTCTTGATGCTGGTTTTGTCTGAATCATTTGTAGGAATGGAGATCACATTCACACCAACTTTAGGGACATGTACCAGCACCTGAGGAGTATGGGTTATTTTGTGGAGGTCCTGGGTGCACCCATCACCTGCTTTGATGCTAGTCAATATGGTGAGAGTATTTTTGCTCTTTGTCAGTTGATTCTAATCTAAAAACAAGTTAAAGTGGGATATGGGAGAGCAGCACATGAATAAATGGCTTCTCTGTCATTGCTTACAGCAATAATTCTAGTGCCTCTGCATGCATAGCTTATTGTTTTTCTCTGTCTGGTCTCGGCTGACATCTCCTGTGTGTTTAGGGACATTCATGATGGTGGACAGTGAAGAGGAGTACTTTCCAGAGGAGATAACCAAGCTGCGGCGAGACATTGATAAGGGACTGTCTCTCATTGTCTTCAGTGACTGGTACAACACCTCTGTCATGAGGAAAGTCAAGTTCTATGATGAAAACACCAGGTAGGTATTTCAACCCCACTGTGTAGCTCCTATTATATTCCCCTCCTGATCTAAATTCTTCATTCAAACATCAATGGACCGATGGGGCATCATGCCTTGTGATTATAGGGGGAGGCGGCAGGCTTGAGATTAGAGAAGTGGACCAGCAATCTGAGGGTTGCCGGTTCAAATCTCACTGGGGTTCGGCCACCCACTGTCGATGTTTCCTTGTGCAAGGAACTTACCCCCTAAACTTCTCAGTGCGTGCTGCCCTCTGCTCCTCCCTCTGCAACGTAATGTGCGTTAGTGATGCGTGGGTTGACTCATAACCTGCAGTCCCTGTAGTTATAGTATTTCAACCACATAAAATATTCCCCTCAGGCAATGGTGGATGCCAGACACAGGGGGCGCCAATGTGCCAGCTCTGAATGACCTGATCTCTGTATGGGGGATGGCCTTCAGTGATGGGCTCTATGAGGGAGACTTCACCATGGCAGACCACGACAGTAAGAACACCCTCTGACACTCTTACCCTCATTCACTTGCTGTGTCACTCATTTTGAAATACATTGTGTAAATCTAGAAATTAATCAGATTAGATGGATTACTTCATGATATGTTATTTAGTGTAATGTTTAAACTCTTCTCTCTCAGTGTATTATGCATCAGGGTGCAGTATTGCAAAGTTTCCAGAGGATGGGATTGTGATTGCCAAGACCCTAAAGGATCAAGGTATATAACACACACTCACTGCCACAATACACCTGGCAGCTGTTACCATGAGGATGTTGCTGATTATTCCCCCACCCCTCCCCTCTCAGGTTTGGAGGTCTTGAAGCAGGAGACTGCGGTTGTGGAGGGTGTTCCCATACTGGGAATGTACCAAACACCATCTGAAGGGGGAGGTCGGATAGCCCTTTATGGAGACTCAAACTGTATAGATGACAGTCACAGGCAGAAAGGTAGAGAATCCACCTGCTGTTTCCCTTTTTATCTATAAAACTGTTTCTGAAATAACGGTTCAAACTCCTCTTCTGTGATCAGTTTGTGTCTGATTTTGACCATTGATGTGTGTTCCCCCCATAGACTGCTTCTGGCTGCTGGATGCTCTTCTGCAGTATACCTCCTACAGCATGACTCCTCCCAGCCTCATCCACTCCAACAGCAGGGTGACTCCTCCCACTGGCACCGACCGTCCCTTGCCAGAGAGACTGGAGGGTAAGGCTAACACTAGACCTTCAGTCATTGTAAATAAGAATTTGTTCTTAACTGACTTGCCTAATTAATTAAAAATTAAAACTAAATTGCTATGATGGCTAATACAGTACATTTATTCCTCTCTTCCACAGGTAATCACCTATATCGCTACTCGAAGGTATTAGAAGCTCACTTGGGAGACCCAAAGCCCCGCCCACTCCCTGCCTGCCCTCACCTGTCATGGTCCAAGCCACAGCCACTCAATGAGACTGCACCCAGGTGTGTGCCAAATCACCTGTCAAAGTCCCTAACTCCTGTAGTGTTAATTTCCTTCTCCCGACTTTCCTCTCATTCTCTATCAAACAGATGGAGAGATTATGTTGAATAATGCCACTCTTTCTTAACTGGTAATCTCCTCAATAATGTTTAACCATGTATTTGTACTCTCCCTGGTTCTATTTGTTATCAGTAACCTATGGAAGCACCAGAAGCTGCTATCTATTGACATGGACAAAGTGGTGCTGCCTAACGTCAGAAACTATAGACCCCAGGTCCGGCCTTTGTCCCCTGGGGAGAGTGGAGCCTGGGATATCCCTGGAGGTAAGAATATATACCAATCAGAATGATCACTGACTCCAAATCACCTTACTGACCCAGTTTGGGGAAAGGGGAAGTGCAGTTAAAAAGGTGATTTTTCTTGTTTTTATACTTTTTCTTTTCACACTGAGGTCGAAGTAATACTTAGAAATTGTGAAAATGATTATGCCCTTTTTGTGTAAGAGCTGTTTGAAGAAGATGCATGGAATTTCAGCCTGCTCAGGTGGGATGGATCATGACATCACAATGTGATCTGATTATTCTGACCAATGACCAGTAGTCTTTTATTTGCATATGTATCCTTTTACTTTGGAGGGGTAGGCAGTCTACCAGTGGTTCCCAACCTTTTTTGGTTACAGTACCTCCAACGGAATTTTGCGCTGCCCGGAGTACTCCTGAAGTACCCAATCATGTGCATTTTACCAGTAGACCTATAGTCTCATGAGTCTTCTCAAGTACCTCCTGTGGATAGGCCAAGTACCCCCAGGGGTCCTAGTACCTCTGGTTGGGAACAGCTCAGACAATCCTATCCACCAATCAGGTCTGTGTATGTAAATGTATTTAATTGTAAAAATTAGGCTCAGAAAAATAACACATTCATTTGCAGTTATTTTCATGAAATAAACTGTGATTTATTAGACATAGTGATGATTTTTCTTTTTTTATCAAATGAAAAACTGCACAGGGGCTAAAATATGCACACAAACAGTTTGCATATTTTTTCAGTCTTGTCATTGTTAATCATTTTTGACAATCATCATGTACCGCGTGATGCCTCTGTGTGACTGACACTGTTTTCTCCCCAGGTATAATGCCAGGCCGCTACAACCAGGAAGTGGGCCAGACCATCCCCATGTTTGCCTTCCTGGGAGCCATGGTTGTGTTGTCCTTCTTTGTGGTGCAGCTCACCAAATCCAAGAACAAGCCCAAACGTCGGAAACCAAGAGTCAAACGTCCAACGTACCTCCAGCAGCAACAGCAGCAACAACTGGCACCAACAGGCAAAAACCCTACAGTGTGAGACTGCCTTCCCAACCACCACAGACTATTGGGCCACAGCACACAAGGCCCAGAACTCTGGAAGACTAGCGTCCACTGAGGTGTTGACTGCATGTGTGCTTCTGCCTTTGAGTTGGGGCTGGTAGATGGCTGAGTTAATGAGCAGTGTTTGTCTGACTTTGAAATGTGCAGCCAAACAAGGATGTTTCCCACAGGACCTCACCTCTTTCGCCTCTACTTTTCACAAGAGCTTTTCATTCCACTGACCAAATGGAGTTTGAATGAAACGTGTCTGTCCACTTTTTGTATTTATTGAATCTGTGCGTCATCCCCTGATTGGTTTCATCTTCCTCAAGGTCTTTTAAAGTCAGATTAGATGAACTGGATTGAAAACAAATTCTGATGTTTTGAAATACTTATTTGGAACTTGCTTTTTTCTCTTTCTGTTCAGGTGATTATGGGTTGCTTAATTTGTTAATTCTTTGTTTTTATATTTTATATAATGAGCCCTGGTGAGGCATTCTGTTAAAGTCCAACTGTCATTGAAGTAGCTTTGGCAAACTTTTTCAAATATATCATCAATTAAAAAGCGTTAGCCTTGGGTCCCTTGTTTATTGTTGTATTGTGTGCCATTCAAAAAACACACAGCTTTCTCCATACTCTTCTAATGTAATTAATCTGTTAAAGTATATTGTGGAAAGCCACGGCATGCAAGACAATATGTCTAAATCTAGCAGGCGTTGTCAGGCTTTCAATAGTGTTCTAATGTCGAGATGAACCACACCATCTGTTGTCTATCTACCCGCCTTCACCCCAAATGAATGGGAAAGATAGGCAGCATCTGAAATGATAATTCAATGGTGTATATCTTTCACATTCATTTGCGATTGAGCCGTGTAGCTGGGTGACTAGGATCTAATGTAGCATACAACAGATGGCTATGGACAGGGACCAGGCTTCACACTTGGGGTGAACTATTACACATGTGTGGCAACTGAAGATTTATTTGGGACGCTGTTGTTGATGGCACTGTTCTACAGCTAAAACACAGGATTAATGGCCTTGTCATGATCTAGCATGAGTGGTTCAGAAACTAACCTGATCAAATAGAGGTATTCTAAAGTGGAATATTCTTGATCAATGATCATATCAAATGTTTTACCTTAAAGTAAGTCATGGTCAAACACTATTCAAAGGATAACTCAAGTTGGGGTCATTGTTAGATATGAAAAGAGTGAATTCACCTGTTCTGACTTTCTACAGTGCTGCATTTTGATGAGTGTTTCTCATATCAGAATTTCAGTGTATGATCTTAGCAGTTTAATGGTATGGTAGTAATGCCATACTACAGTTCCCACTATAGCCTCAAATTCCATTAGTTGTCTGAGGATCAGTCTCCTTGTCGACCATTTTGTCACCTCCTTGGTTGTGAGCTGGACTAATTCCATAAAAGGTGATGAGGGCCGAACGGTCCTGCTAAAGACCCAGCCTGATCCACTTTTTAATGGGGGTGAACAGCCTGTGAAAATGTCACTGATCCTTCTGATGACAGCCCACAATGTATGCTAATTGCCTGGAGAACATGGGAACTGACCCTGTAACCTGTTATCTGTGGTTAAATGGATTTTAAAAATATTTTCTTAAACAAGGTCACATGCCCCTCTTTTCCCTTGGAAAGTTCCCAGCAGCCAGGAAAAGGAGCCAACGATTTCTCCTCCTGACATTGCCGAATGTGACAGTCAGCAAACCTGTACCTACAGGCTTCACCACCACCACAGACCTGTCTACCCACACCCACCCTAGTGATGCATGTTGGGGAGAGTGGGGTAAGTTGAGCCATCTCTTGTTTCTAGGAAACTATACAAACTGAATGTGACCTAATATTTAGGAAACCATCGCATGAAGTCAATGAAACCACATGGAAAAAGTGGTAAGCAAGTTGGGGCCAAAGATCGTATTTTCACAAAGTCAAATGAATTTGGTTTATAGGTTTCATGATGCTTGTCTATTTTTATTTAACCTTAATTTAACTAGGCAGGTCAGTTAAGAACAAAATCTTATTTTACAATAATGGCCTATCCTGGCCAAACCTTCCCCTAACCATTTATTTATTTAATTTCATCTTTATTTAACCAGGTAGGCCAGGTGAGAACAAGTTCTCATTTACAATTGCGACCTGGCCAAGATAAAGCAAAGCAGTTCGACACACAGCGACACAGTTACACATGGAGTAAAACAAACATACAGTCAATAATACAGTAGAAACAAGTCTATATACGATGTGAGCAAATGAGGTGAGATAAGGGAGGGAAAGGCTAAAAAGGCCATGGTGGAAAAGTAAAACACTGGAATGGTAGATTTGCAGTGGAAGAATGTGCAAAGTAGAAATAAAAATAATGGGGTGCAAAGGAGCTAAATAAATAGAGTAGGGAAAGAGGTAGTTGTTTGGGCTAAATTATAGGTGGGCTATGTACAGGTGCAGTAATCTGTGAGCTGCTCTGACAGCTGGTGATTAAAGCTAGCGGGGGAGATGAGTGTTTCCATTTTCAGAGATTTTTGTAGATCGTTCCAGTCATTGGCAGCAGAGAACTGGAAGGAGAGGCGGCCAAAGAAAGAATTGGTTTTGGGGGTGACCAGAGAGATATACCTGCTGGAGCGCGTGCTACAGGTGGGCTATGGTGACCAGCGAGCTGAGATAAGGGGGACTTTACCTAGCAGGGTCTTGTAGATGACATGGAGCCAGTGGGTTTGGCGACAAGTATGAAGCGAGGGCCAGCCAATGAGAGCGTACAGGTCGCAATGGTGGGTAGTATATGGGGCTTTGGTGACAAAACGGATGGCACTGTGATATACTGCATCCAATTTGTTGAGTAGAGTATTGGAGGCTATTTTGTAAATGACATCGCCGAAGTTGAGGATTGGTAGTATGGTCAGTTTTACAAGGGTATGTTTGGCATCATGAGTGAAGGATGTTTGTTGCGAAATAGGAAGCCAATTCTAGATTTAACTTTGGATTGGAGATGTTTGATGTGGGTCTGGAAGGAGAGTTTACAGTCTACCCAGACACATAGGTATTTGTAGTTGTCCACGTATTCTAAGTCAGAGCCGTCCAGAGTAGTGATGTTGGACAGGCGGGAAGGTGCAGGTAGCGATCGGTTGAAGAGCATGCATTTAGTTTTACTTGTATTTAAGAGCAATTGGAGGCCACGGAAGGAGAATTTGTATGGCATTGAAGCTTGCCTGGAGTGTTGTTAACAGTGTCCAAAGAAGGGCCAGAAGTATACAGAATGGTGTCGTCTGCGTAGAGGTGGATCAGAGACTCACCAGCAGCAAGAGTGACATCATTGATGTATACAGAGAAGAGAGTCGTTTCAAGAATTGAACCCTGTGGAGACTGCCAGAGGTCCGGACAGCAGACCCTCCGATTTGACACACTGAACTCTATCAGAGTAACCTAGATGATGCTGGGTCAATTTTTCACTGCCCTATGGGACTCCTGATCACGGCCGGTTGTGATACAGCCCGGGATTGAACCAGGGTCTGTAGTGACGCCTCTAGCACTGAGATGCAGTGCCTTAGACTGCTGTGCTACTCGGTAGCATACAAAGCCAAATTAGATCGTTTTTTTTCATAATTTGGGGTCTATAGAACCAGGTATAAACAGAGCTTTAACATGCAATCTTTGTCCTGATCTTGTCCACATTCTGATTGTGTCCACATTTTCAGACCGGTGTGGTCACATTTTTGCTGACCAGTTTCTTGGGCTTAGTAGCCTCGTGCAGAGAACTTGTCTCCCAATTGGCACATCGAAACAACATCCTTGTCCCAGACATCTGGTCAAGAAATGGAAAACAAAGGGATATTGAACAGAGATCTACTGTATATCCGAATCAGTGGAGGCTGTTGAGGGGAGGACGGCTCATAATAATGACTGGAACGGAGCGAATGGAATGGCATCAAACTGTTTGAATTTGATTCTGATTCCGCTCCAGCCATTACCACGAGCCCGTCCTCCCCAATTAAGGTGCCACCAACCTCCTGTGATCTGAATCTAGGCATACATTTAAGATATACAATATACCACACCCATATTCCATTAATTAAACTTTGACCTACCAGCACTTACCCCAAAGCCACTTACCCTGCCTCTATGCTCAACTTAACACATACCACAAGTTGTGTCGAAACCTCTTTATCCAGGGGGGGGGACAAGCTATGTTTTCATAACTGTTATGAATTCTGATTATTTCCAGGGATACACAACATCCTGAAATATACACTATCTTTGTTCGAACAAATACTATATTTCCCTAGTCGTAGTGACGCTAAATGTAAAACATGGTTCACTGTCCCCTGCCTGTAGTGCTCAAGGACAGGACTTACATTCCATGAGAGCAACATTACTTTTTAAACCATGATTTGAAGCTATACAGTTAAACAAAAGCATGATCTTTATAAGTAATTCTTCAAAATCAAGGGACATATACAGTGCCTTGCGAAAGTATTCGGCCCCTTGAACTTTGCGACCTTTTGCCACAAGATATAAAACTGTATTTTTTTTGTGAAGAATCAACAACAAGTGGGACACAATCATGAAGTGGAACAACATTTATTGTATATTTCAAACTTTTTTTTTACTGTTGTGAAGAAGTTTAAAGCCGGATTTGGATACAAAAAGATTTCCCAAGCTTTAAACATCCCAAGGAGCACTGTGCAAGCGATAATATTGAAATGTAAGGAGTATTAGACCACTGCAAATCTACCAAGACCTGGCCGTCCCTCTAAACTTTCCGCTCATACAAGGAGAAGACTGATCAGAGATGCAGCCAAGAGGCCCATGATCACTCTGGATGAACTGCAGAGATCTACAGCTGAGGTGGGAGACACTGTCCATAGGACAACAATCAGTTGTATATTGCACAAATCTGGCCTTTATGGAAGAGTGGCAAGAAGAAAGCCATTTCTTAAAGATATCCATAAAAAGTGTCGTTTAAAGTTTGCCACAAGCCACCTGGGAGACACACCAAACATGTGGAAGAAGGTGCTCTGGTCTTTTTGGCAACAATGCAAAACGTTATGTTTGGCGTAAAAGCAACACAGCTCATCACCCTGAACGACCATCCCCACTGTCAAACATGGTGGTGGCAGCATCATGGTTTGGGCCTGCTTTTCTTCAGCAGGGACAGGGAAGATGGTTCAAATTGATGGGAAGATTGATGGAGCCAAATACAGGACCATTCTGGAAGAAACCCTGATGGAGTCTGCAAAAGACCTGAGACTGGGACGGAGATTTGTCTTCCAACAAGAAAATGATCCAAAACATAAGGCAAAATCTACAATGGAATGGTTCAAAAATAAACATATCCAGGTGTTAGAATGGCCAAGTCAAAGTCCAGACCTGAATCCAATCGTGAATCTGTGGAAAGAACTGAAAACTGCTGTTCACAAATGCTCTCCATCCAACCTCACTGAGCTCGAGCTGTTTTGCAAGGAGGAATGGGAAAAAATTTCAGTCTCTCGATGTGCAAAACTGATAGAGACATACCCCAAGCGACTTCAGCTGTAATCGCAGCAAAAGGTGGCGCTACAAAGTATTAACTTAAGGGGGCTGAATAACTTTGCACGCCCAATTTTTCATTTTTTGATTTGTTAAAAAAGTTTGAAATATCCAATAAATGTCGTTCCACTTCATGATTGTGTGCCACTTGTTGTTGATTCTTCACAAAAAAATACAGTTTTATATCTTTATGTTTGAAGCCTGAAATGTGGCAAAAAGTCGCAAAGTTCAAGGGGGCCGAATACTTTCGCAAGGCTCTGTACTTTACTGGACAAATTACTGGATATATTAGACTGGCTGTAAGATCATCACAACTTTACAACATTTGGTTATAGTTTTGTATTTCGAAAAACATCATGGGCTACTTGTTGCTGCCTTGATTCACTTGAGGCCACCAGTGCAGGTCAACTTGGGTCACTCAGGTCAACAAGCTCTCAATTAGATATTTATTCATGCTTCTCCAAATATATAATTTTGAAGTTGCTCCAAATGTCAAATGTCAGAGTTTTTTGACACCCCGGGTTGACAAATGTTTTTAAATTAAGTGTCCACCACTGGGATCGAATATACAGCCTTCTGGGATTACACCCATTCACCACCCCCACCCATAACGCCCTATCAAAACCCAAGCCTACTTGATGGTAATAGTGCTCACTGTTGCTCCTTGTGGAATTTCCCGATGTCCTCAGGATGTGAATAAGCGTCCAAATTCGAAGTCACTCTTGAGCGATCTGCCTGACTCATATCACTTATCTGAATGAAATAATGAATATTGAGCATTGACAGTTTGTTCACGTGGTAATTCATAAAGGGTAGACTCTTTTGAAATTGGAAACAAGTGGAGCATGGTTATCATTGGTTTGAAAACTTGGGAGACACCTCCACTTTCAACTCTCTCTGCTCCAGCCTACTTTCCTGTTCATGTTGAGCATATTCATGTGAATACCACCTGGCACGAGTTGCATAGCTTTTTCAAAGATTTTTGAGCAAGTCTGACCAAGCATGGAAGAGTTGGCGAGAGAAAGCATCAGCTTGCTGGCCAAGCCCGTGCTCGATACAGATGGCCCAAGACTTGCATGTGTGGGAGCAGTTTTCCTCATGCTCAAATCTGCGCTTGGTGCGGGACTTCTCAATTTCCCTTGGGCTTTCGAGAAAGCCAAGGGAATTCACAATGCAGTCCCCGTGGAAATGGTTAGTGACTTTAGTGACCCCAACCTGGTCTCAGAGCATTTCGTATTATTCTGTACATAAATCCGAGACACTGTATTTTGTATGATATGTTAAGTTTGGTATGGTTACATAAGACAAAACGTTACTTAAGGCAAAAATGAAAGTAGGGTGGTTGGATGGGTGGGCGTATAACATGAACGTCTAGCAACCCAAAGATTGCAAGTTCAAATTTAATTGCAGAGAACTTTAGAATGTTACCTAATTAACAACTTTATAACTACTTACTACTTTTGACCTACTTTCCAACTACTTAGCATGTTAGCTAACCCTTTAACCTAACTCCTAAACTTATAAACTTATATTGTATGTTTTGAAAATTTGTAACATATAATTTGTAACATATCATATGAAATGGGTGATGGACATCCACAAATGAATACATACCATACGAAACGTAACATATCATACTAAATGTACTGTCTCCGATTTACATACAGAATAATACTAAATGCTCTGAGACCAAGTTTGCTGACCCTGGTAAACAAAACATGTATAGCCTATATTCCTGTTCTATAACTCAATTACAACCATCATTAACCATCTCCTCCTGTTTTTAAACTTAATTCAAACCAATTTAAACAATCCAATCTACTCTATCTCTACTAAATCCCATTGACTTACTTGACATGTAATTTCATGCGCTGGTGAACCTTCTGAAATTGGGTGTTGGTGATTTTTTGGGGGAAAGGTCAAATTATTTCCAGTTTTTGCATTTTTTATAGAATCAATATCAAGAACACCAGTCATTCTCTAGACTAGTGTAATAACTGATATTCACCTCTCTCTGACATTACTTCCTCTCATCACTTTTATCCTTCATAGGCCTACTCTCTAATTCACTGATCAATAACATCTCTCTTCTCCCACTGAGCAACCTCCTGATTGTATTTTTATCCCTCCTCTGCCCCAGGTGTCCCTGGTGTTCCTCAAACTTAGCCTTCTCCCTAAGTTTGTTTTACTCACTGCTTTAGCACACTCTGCTAACCCTGATGTCCTTGCCGTGTCTGAATCCTGGCTCAGGAAGGCCACCAAAAATTCTGAGATTTCCATACCCAACTATAACATCTTCCATCAAGATAGAACTGCCAAAGGGGGAGGAGTTGCAGTCTACTGCAGAGATAGCCTGCAAAGTAATGTCATGCTTTCCAGGTCCATACCCAAACAGTTCGAACTACTAATTTTGAAAATTACTCTCTCCAGAAATACGTCTCACTGTTGCTGCCTGCTACCGACCCCCCTCAGCTCCCATCTGTGCCCTGGACACCATTTGTGAATTGATCGCCCCCCCATCTAGCTTCAGAGTTTTTTCTGTTAGGTGACCTAAACTGGGATATGCTTAACACCCCGGTAGTCCTACAATCTAAGCTAGATGCCCTCAATCTCACACAAATCATCAAGGAACCCACCAGGTACAACCCTAACACTGTAAACAAGGGCACCCTCATAGACGTCATCCTGACCAACTGGCCCTCCAAATACACCTCCGCTGTCTTCAACCAGGATCTCAGCGATCACAGCCTCATTGCCTGTATCCGCTACGGAGCCGCAGTCAAACGACCACCCCTCATCACTGTCAAATGCTCCCTAAAACACTTCAGTGAGCAGGCCTTTCTAATCGACCTGGCCCAGGTATCCTGGAAGGACATTGACCTCATCCCGTCAGTTGAGGATGCCTGGTCATTCTTTAAAAGTAACTTACTCACCATTTTAGATAAGCATGCTCCGTTCAAAAAATGCAGAACTAAGAACAGATACAGCCCTTGGTTCACTCCAGACCTGACTGCCCTCGACCAGCACAAAAACATCCTGTGGTGGACTGCAATAGCATCGAATAGTCCCCGCGATATGCAACTGTTCAGGGAAGTCAGGAACCAATACACGCAGTCAGTCAGGAAAGCTAAGGCCTGCTTCTTCAGGCAGACGTTTGCATCCTGTAGCTCCAACTCCAAAAAGTTCTGGGACACTGTGAAGTCCATGGAGAACAAGAGCACCTCCTCCCAGCTGCCCACTGCGCTGAGGCTAGGTAACACGGTCACCACCGATAAATCCATGATTATCGAAAACTTCAACAAGCATTTCTCAATGGCTGGCCATGCCTTCCGCCTGGCTACTCCAACCTCGGCCAACAGCTCCACCCCCCCCCCCCCCGCAGCTCCTCGCCCAAGCCTCTCCAGGTTCTCCTTTACCCAAATCCAGATAGCAGATGTTCTGAAAGAGCTGCAAAACCTGGACCCGTACAAATCAGCTGGGGTTGACAATCTGGACCCTCTATTTCTGAAACTATCCGCCGCCATTGTCGCAACCCCTATTACCAGCCTGTTCAAACTCTCTTTCATATCGTCTGAGATCCCCAAGGATTGGAAAGCTGCCGCAGTCACCCCCCCTCTTCAAAGGGGGAGACACCCTGGACCCAAACTGTTACAGACCTATATCCATCCTGCCCTGGTCTTCGAAAGCCAAGTCAACAAACAGGTCACTGACCATCTCGAATCCCACCGTACCTTCTCCGCTGTACAATCTGGCTTCCGAGCCGGTCACGGGTGCACCTCAGCCACACTCAAGGTACTAAACGATATCATAACCGCCATCGATAAAAGACAGTACTGTGCAGCCGTATTCATCGACCTTGCCAAGGCTTTCGACTCTGTCAATCACCATATTCTTATCGGCAGACTCAGTAGCCTCGGTTTTTCGGATGACTGCCTTGCCTGGTTCACCAATTACTTTGCAGACAGAGGTCAGTATGTCAAATCGGAGGGCATGCTGTCCGGTCCTCTGGCAGTCTCTATGGGGGTGCCACAGGGTTCAATTCTCGGGCCGACTCTTTTCTCTGTATATATCAATGATGTTGCTCTTGCTGCGGACGATTCCCTGATCCACCTCTACGCAGACAACACCATTCTATATACTTCCGGCCCGTCCTTGGACACTGTGCTATCTAACCTCCAAACGAGTTTCAATGCCATACAACACTCCTTCCGTGTCCTCCAACTGCTCGTAAACGCTAGTAAAACCAAATGCATGCTTTTCAACCGATCGCTGCCTGCACCCGCATGCCCGACTAGGATCACCACCCTGGATGGTTCCGACCTTGAATATGTGGACATCTATAAGTACCTAGGTGTCTGGCTCGACTGTAAACTCTCCTTCCAGACTCATATCAAACATCTCCAATCGAAAATCAAATCAAGAGTCAGCTTTCTATTCCGCAACAAAGCCTCCTTCACTCACGCCGCCAAACTTACCCTAGTAAAACTGACTATCCTACCGATCCTCGACTTCGGCTATGTCATCTACAAAATTGCTTCCAACACTACTCAGCAAACTGGATGCAGTTTATCACAGTGCCATCCGTTTTGTCACTAAAGCACCTTATACCACCCACCACAGCGACTTGTATGCTCTCGTCGGCTGGCCCTCGCTACATATTCGTCGCCAGACCCACTGGCTCCAGGTCATCTACAAGTCCATGCTAGGTAAAGCTCCACCTTATCTCAGTTCACTGGTCACGATGGCAACACCCATCCATAGCACGCGCTCCAGCAGGTGTATCTCACTGATCATCCCTAAAGCCAACACCTCATTTGGCCGCCTTTCGTTCCAGTACTCTGCTGCCTGTGACTGGAACGAATTGCAAAAATCGCTGAAGTTGGAGACTTTTATCTCCCTCACCAACTTCAAACATCTGCTATCTGAGCAGCTAACCGATCGCTGCAGCTGTACATAGTCTATTGGTAAATAGCCCACCCATTTTCACCTACCTCATCCCCATACTGTTTTTATTTATTTACTTTTCTGCTCTTTTGCACACCAATATCTCTACCTGTACATGACCATCTGATCATTTATCACTCCAGTGTTAATCTGCAAAATTGTAATTACTCGCCTACCTCCTCATGCCTTTTGCACACAATGTGTATAGACTCCCCTTTTTTTCTACTGTGTTATTGACTTGTTAATTGTTTACTCCATGTGTAACTCTGTGTTGTCTGTTCACACTGCTATGCTTTATCTTGGCCAGGTCGCAGTTGCAAATGAGAACTTGTTCTCAACTAGCCTACCTGGTTAAATAAAGGTGAAAAAAAAAAGAAATCAGTGGCCTGGTAATCCTGGGCTACTCCTCCTCCATCAGTGGTCAGAACACATACCAAGCTGTGGTGAAGGATGTGTGTGGGCCTGCGATCGGGCAACTCTGTGAGGTCGTGTTCTCTTCAACCTCTTCATGATCTCTGTGGCTTTCCTGGTCATAGTAACGGACCAGCTGGAGAAATGTGAGTCATCTCCGTGACCACATGACTCTCTGAGATCTCTTGCTGAATTATGTTATAGAAAATTCCTTCCTGAACTATTTCTTCTGGAGCCTTTGAAATCATCTGAGTTTGTTTTCCCCCATCCTTCTCATTATGTAATGATGCTCATAGGAAATGGGTTAATGATATAGATTGTCAACATTATAACTGATACATGTTTCATGATGTAATTTATGTGTTTGTGTTGATAACTGGATTACACGAAGCAGACATGCCATTCCACTGGTAAACAGACCCGCATTTTGTCCTCATCCTCCTGTGTGTCTTCCTCATCCTCCCTCTCTCCATCCCTAAAGAGATCAGTATTCAGAAGTACATCAGGTGAGGTATTTATGGGCAGTTTAATACGGCATTGCAAAGACTACTTGGTGCATAACATTGCAATATTGACATGTATGTTGCTGCCATATTCAATATCATGTTATACTCAAGCTTTTCCCCCTCTTTGAAGTATTTTAGGTACTCTGGCCGCTACATACCTAACAGTGGCCATTGTTCTGAAATATCACACGAGAGGAACGTGAGGTGCACATATCCACCCTCTACAGTAGTGGGTGAGTGCTTGTAATCCCAATTAATATGAGTCATTTCTATCTTTGTTATATAATCTGAGGTGAACAATAGATAGGAGTTTATGATCGGTCTATGTGCTAGGTAGAAAAATGCTGTCAAAGTTAAATGTAGCCTTTTATGCATCTAGGTCTGTGAGATCAGGATATAAGATGATATTTTAATAAAAGTAACTTCTAAACATTCTGCTCTTGTTAAAGGTAGTTTAATTTTCAACAACATTTTGACTGTTTGGGATTGAAGTCATGGCCATCAGCCGCCCACACATTGTAATTTGTCAGTGTGATTGACACACAAACTGTAAAAGACTGACATTGCCTCAAAGGTCAGACCAGGTACTTCAAAAAAGCCTTTCCATAGTTTTGTTGTTGGCTCTCTGTAGAATAAGCTCTATGCCTTCGATGTTCAGCGTTATCCCGACCATCTACTTTGGCTTTCAGTACGTGGTCCTTCTGTAGCTCAGTTGGTAGAGCATGGCGCTTGTAACGCCAGGGTAGTGGGTTCGATCCCCGGGACCACCCATACGTAGAATGTATGCACACATGACTGTAAGTCGCTTTGGATAAAAGCGTCTGCTAAATGGCATATATTATTATTATTATATTATTATATTATTAAATCATGTCTGGTTTTCAGAGGTTACTAGTGAGGTTAGATCATTTTCTTTATGAAGCCAATGGTTAAAGGTCTGGCATTTACCCCAAATTCTGGTCAATTGAGGAGCTGTCTGGAAACCCATCACAGTCCAGTCGAGCCTCAGGCTATCCTGCTCTTTACAATGGCTAAGGAGAGCTGGTTCTCTGTTCAATATTTGAACATAGGTAAGATTGAAAATAAGTGGTATTTTCCACTTTTCTTCCAGAGGTAGTTTCTTTGTAATCTTCTGAGTAACCAAGGGAACACAGGAGGATGATCAGAAATGCAATTAAAGGGCAGTGGGAGAGAGAACTAGTGTTGTACGAACCATCCTGATCTCTCAAGCTTACATTCTATTTAGCTATCTGTTTAGCGAAACCAAACTTAAGCTTGCGAGATCAGGATGGTTCATACGAAGCTAAAAGAGGCCCACAAAGCCCAGCTAGCTGAGCCCCTGCATCCTCAGGCTGATTGATTACTTAGCTGGAGAAGAAAAAGGAATGATGGAGATCCTGAAGGAAGGTGGGATGGAGGAACGTTGGAGGAACATATTGATGAAACCTGGGAGAACTTTGCTTATGCAATGTATACTTTTGCATTGGAAGCTTGTCTCAGCTCATGACAGGCTTTGACGTTCTATGAGCATTAACAGCTTTGGAGCCCCATACTATTGATTGCTTCTCTGGCTCTTACATTGAGACTAACTGGACACCAGAATGATTCAAAGGATGAATTGTTGGGGCTCTTTTTCCTGTGAGAACTGTCTGTGAAAATTAGAGCTATATGAGTGACACAAGTCTCAGTCTCAGGTCTATGTAGCCATGTTTATCTGTGCTTTGCATTCTGAATCTGCCATGTCCTGTTCTGTATCATTCTGTGCTCCAGTGTCACAAGGCTTGCACAGCCATCTACAGCAACATGCAGCAGCATGGAGAACAAAAGCCTGTCCCACTGGGTTTTCATCTCTGTGTCGTCCGTGTTCTTCTGCCTGGTCATCTACTCCCTAACTTGTGAGGCTCATCCTTTCAATACTCTATCTGATAGCACCAAGTGATTGTAGTGAACACAGCGACTATATGACTGCACGCTCTTAGAAAAAAGGGTTCCATAGTAGAACCCTTTTTGGTTTCAGGTAGAACCCTTTTGGTCTCCATGTAGAACCCCCTGTGGAAAGGGTTCTACCTGGAACCAAAAAGGGTTCTTCAAAGAGTTTTCCTATAGACACAGTCGGTATTAGATATGACGTCGCGGCACTGCCCGCCTGTGGGGAAAACAACCTGTGGTTACCAAGGTTACTACTTTGACTCACAGCAAAAACATGACCTTTTTCAAACTCAATTTTCTTGTTGTCGAATTGTTTTACTAAATTACAAAACTACATTTTAGAGAAGTACCACATATCTAAAGGTTACTTTTCAACATTTCCTACTCCCTCCTGTTCGCGCCACTTAGAAAAAGGTAATATTGTAGGGCTTCCCTCATGCCCCTTTTCATGATAATGCTAACAGCCAAGTGAGTGAGTAAAAACAGTTTATGCAAAAAGGTTCAATGCAGATGTCGGTAGCTATTTCGTTAACATCTTTAGCAGTTGTATGGTTTGGGGTTAGATGCCGTTCAGGGTTCTGTTGGTTCTAGACTTGGAGCAATTAGGGTTAAGTGCCTTGCTCAAAGGCACATCAATAGATCTTTTTTTTTACCTCGTCGACTGGGATTCTTAACAGCGACCTTTCGGTTACTGGCCTTCTGTGAACAGTATATCGATATTCATCATTGTATTGACATGTTTGTCAGAAGTTAAAAATAAAAGAAAAGTTTAATAGGAAATATGTTCTGGCACTTGTTTCGCTTGTCTTCATACATGTCGACTGCCTGCTTTCCCAGAAATGTAAAGCAATCAAGCAACAGATTCATGGTTTATTTCAGTATTACCATTTTATTGAGTTGCATCACTCTACATTATCTAGAATTTCAACAACGTTAAGACTAAATATAGTACTTGCATCCCTGCAATAAGTCTCTACACTCAAAGAGAGAAAGCCATTTTACTGAAACATACATAAGTATAAGAATGAGTATTTCATTAAACATTGCCATAAAAGTGAATGTTCATTCTGTATGGCATTTTCTATTCATATATATTTTTGTTTCGTCTGTCCTTTATAGGAATACTATAAAAGAAAAATAAGAAACGCACAAAACCCATTGAAAATAGCATGGCTAAATACTACAGCAAATAAGTTACTGGACATTCATTTGAACATGCACTCAAGTGAGGGATAAGGAGAGAAAAAATTGATTGCACAGTTTAGGGAACAGCCAGGAATGTTCTAGAAATAGTATTGGCATTTTTTTTTTGTCTGGCTGGCTCTGACCTGTTCATACAGAACCCAACAGAAACAACGGATAAATAGAAAACCTTTCCAGTAGAATTTCCCCATGTCTGTCAACAAGGGATCCATGCACTTGCTCCATTCTGTAATACTGATGCTGAGGCTAATATAAAGACCAAGGCGTGCTATTCATTATTGATTAATATCACAGGTGCATTAACACTGAGAAGTCCAGGGTTCTCTCAAGGTAAAGTGTAATGTGGCCTAGCACCAGAGATTGAACTGGACATGAGTTCATTCCATTTCAGTGGTGGTCCTAGTTATGATCAAAGGCAAGTAAACAAACCGTTTTATTGATTTTACAGTGCACAAGGACCGTATTTGTTATTACTTGATATTATCTGAGAATGTTGTCCTGGGGAGGGAGAGTTTGATATTCCCCCATTGGTCAAGGACAGGCTTGCCATGACCTTCATGTGCTTACAGGACAAACTAAAAAATTCAATGGCGAAGTAGGTGAAATATTCCGCCCTCTAAAGGTTGATCAAGATGAGTGATTCATACATTATTCTTTATAGATAACATTCATATTTTGATCATTTCTAATACTCTCATACTTTATATATCTTAATCGCTATATTCCATTTATGTACATTGTGGTTTTTGACTAGGTCTCTGTTTGATCATGTTGATTTCAGGTTGGTGAAATTGGGGTTGGACAAAGTCGTCATGGTCCTAGATGTGCACAAGAGGTTCATCTCTAACTGGGCTGGTGGGTGAACATTCTGATATATTTTCTGTTACTATCATTTTGCTTGATAGGTGTGTAAACATCTCCTTTTTGCTCAATTGCAATGAACATTGTGATTGTAAGATGGGGCTGTGCGTTAGATGTTTAAAATCTAATTAGTGTGTGTTTATGGGAAATCGTACCTAGGTACCCACTTACAACCTCAACCATATGCTGATGTTTAAGGCTTGAGATTGTGTTGGTCAAAAAGGGAACTGCTGCAGCAAACCAAGTTTTGCTACTTTTGTAGTAATTGCTTTTTCTTAATAATTTTGCACTGTATCACGAAAGACATCAATACAAATATAATTATAATATAACATTTTTTCATATAATTTTACTAGACTTTAACAGCTAATATATCCAGTGCTGATTCATACATGTACTTTTAACACAACGGAAGAAACAACCTTAACTGCTTGATAGAGACGAATGTTGAGCGTTCTATTAGTCTACCATTAGCAGTAGCAGGTTCATGTCTTTAGTCAAAATGGATGACATGCACGAGAGCCTCAAAAGCAGGTTAACAGTTCACGTCATTTCTACCATGACTTGAGGGTGAATGATATGATGAAGAAATGCATTGGATGGAGGTAATCTCGCTTTAATGCACTGTTCAATATTCACTGCAATTGACACATTCCATTTTGCCTCAATATCAAACAGACACTGTGTAAACATGTACTTACAAAAGAGAGAAAGAGAGGGGTTGTGAGGGTGAGAGAGAGAGAGGGTGAGGGAGGTTAAGGTGGAGCTAAGGATGGTGGGTGTTGCAGACTCAGGCAATCTGGCCCCACCCCTGTCAGTCTCTGCTCAGGCTGCACCAGGCGGCTGCAGGGAGAGAGACAGAGGGGGAGTTCAGTTAAGACACAAGCAGCTCAGGAATACAAAAAAACAAGTCTATCATTAAAACACTCACACATTGACACTCATCTACTGTTTCTCTGCTCAAATGTGATAATACACTGTGTAATATAATTCAAATGTAATGTCATACATTTTCAGGTTTGTATGGGGTAAGTCTATGACATAAGGCCTTATGCATTCATGCCAATAACAATAAGTCCACAACAATAAATATCAAGGTATGTGCTTTCCCTGACTGTTCCTGCTCTACATTGAACACATCTCTCCACAGTAGGTTCCCTTGTATTAAGGGCTCCCCATCCATCCCAGACACATGGCACTATGCCAGCATCCCTCTCCAACCTGGACTCAGAGCATTTCGTATTATTCCTACGTATTTCCAAGACACTCCATTTCGTACAATATGCTACGTTTTGTGTGGTATGTATTAATTTGTGGATGTCCATCACCAATTTCATATGATTACAATTCGTATGATATGTTACGGATAATAGGTAGCTAATGTTATCTAGTTTAGGAGTTAGGTTAAACGGTTAGGGTTAGGGGAAGCATTAGCTAAAAGGGTTAGCTTTAGGTGAAGGGTTAGCTAAAATAGTTTACGTTAGGAAAAGGGTTAGCTAACATGCTAAGTAGTTGGAATGTAGCAAAAAAGTAGTAAGTAAGCTAAAATGCTAAAGTTGTCTGTGATGAGATTCGAACTCGCAACTCTTGTTACTACGCCCACCCATCTACCCCGACCAACCACCCTCCTTTTGTTTTGCCTTATGTAAGCATCTGTCTTATGTAACCACAGCAAACGTAACATATCATACTAAATCGAGTGTCTCGGATTTATGTATAGAACAATATGAAATTCTCTGAAACCTGGTTGCCCTCTCAGGAGACTAACCTGGCACAGCGACAGTGGACACAGCCTCGGGCTGGCACAGAGTGTCCACTTTAACATGCTGAAAGGCCTTGGAAGATGCAGTCTGGAGGTGTCTGAGGACAGAGGTGGAGGGCATAAGATCACACAAAGACAGACGAGGACATATGCACGCTCACTCACTTCTTCAGTATGCCCCATAGATTATATTGTGATTGTGAGCAGTAAAATATTAATGAGAACATACAAGATAAAGATTCATTACAGCCACAGCACATCCCCTAAATCATCAATAAGTAATTATGTTAGCCTTATTCTAGCTGTAGCTAGATTACGCTACTGCTACTCTCTGTTCATCATATATGCATAGTCACTTTAACCATATCTACATGTACATACTACCTCAATCAGCCTGACTAACCGGTGTCTGTATGTAGCCTCGCTACGTTTACAGCCTCGCTACTGTATATAGCCTGTCTTTTTACTGTTGTTTTATTTCTTTACCTACCTATTGTTCACCTAATGCCTTTTTTGCACTATTGGTTAGAGCCCATAAGTAAGCATTTCACTGTAAGTATACCTGTTGTATTCGGCGCACGTGACAAATATACTGATTTTAATTGATTCCTGCTGCTGTAGAGTCACATACTGTACATCTGGTGGTCTGTGCCGTTTAAGATGGAGGACGATTCTTTTTTGTTTTTATTACAGCATATTGGATGACTGTCATTCATATTCCATTCACCCAGCTCAATGTAATGTCGATAGGTTTAGGCTACTACATTATATTCAAATTTTCCCTATACCCATCATGAGGTTGTTACAACCTATCCTATGAATGAAAGTTTACAATATACTGTAGGTGTCAAGATATTTTTTTTATGTGACAGACAGTGACATATTCAATACTGCCTGGCACACTCTTTCTTGCCTGCATCTAGCTGATCTAGGGTGTAATCATTAGTACAACCATTGCAAACTAGAGTTTCTATTGGACAAATTCAGGTATATTTATCCCCGTTTCATTCTGTTTGCTTCTGTTTAAGAAACGTTTTTCAACAGAATTGGCAGAATGAATACACCCCTGATCACACGTAAACACAGTTCACTTTCATAGCAGCCATGTTGTATTCCTTCTCGCATTTACACACTCTCCTCCTCTCACCTTTTCCCTTCACTTGTGGACTTCAATGCACAACACATCAGCTGCGTGTGACCAAGTGAAAAAACCTTTCCAAGCCAAACCATATAATAACCGCTACACACAGCCTACATTGTTGTCACCATATTAGCTAAAGTAACGTCATAGTCAACATAGCTAATATAATTAACGTGTTACTAAATATGTTAGTCATTTGTACAGTATACAGTTAGTAAGCAGTTTAGCAGTTACACCGGTGGGCCCCGGTGACAATAAATGAATAAAACCAAAAGCTTACCCTGACTTGGAAAAATCATAGTATTGTTTTGGATAGTTAGCTAGCTAACATACATCCCTCTGTTTAAATAGGCTAAACTGTATAGCTGCATTTGCTAGCTAAGTAAGTGAAAGTGAAAATGAAAAAAAAGACTAAATATCTCTCTCTTGCTTCTCCTTCATTTTTTTCAGAAATTAATGACTGTTTTTCTCTCTCTTTTGTGTCAACTACTCACCACATTTCATGCACTGCAGTGATAGCTAGCTGTAGCTTATGCTTTCAGTAGTAGATTCATTCTCTGATCCTTTGATTGGGTGGACAACATATCAGATCATGCTGAAAGAGCTCTGATAGGTTAGAGGACGTCCTCTGGGAAGTTGTCATAATTACTGTGTAAGTCTATGGAAGGGGGTGAGAACCATGAGCCTCCTAGGTTTTGTATTGCAGTCAATATACCCAGAGGAGGACGTAAGCTAGTTGTCCTCTGGCTACACCATGGTGCTACCATATAGACTGCTCGTTTTTTCAGTTTTTTAAATTCTATTTAACCATTATTTAACTAGGCAAGTCAGTTAAGAACAAATTCTTATTTATAATGACGGCCTAGGAACAGTGGGTTAACTGCCTTATTCAGGGGAAGAATTACAGATTTTTACCTTGTCAGCCATTGAGGCTACTGTAGACCGAAATAGCAGAACAGTGTATTTTATCAGTTATTTTGTGACGTGAATATATTTAATATGTTTTATCTAAAAATTATAACTTTTTAAATGTTTCACTATTTTTATTTTTATGAAATTCACTGAGGAGGATGGTCATCCCCTTCCTCCTCTGAGGAGTCTCCACTGACCTCTACTTAACCAAAGACTGACTCCAGATGTTACCTTAGAATGAACAACAAAAACACTAAGCAACGATGGCTCTTCTGTATTCATCCACCCAATCATGTAAGAAATACAGACACAGTGCATAGTGAGTCTACACATCCCTTGCAGTCTTCAAATTTTGCTGCCTTAAAATAAAATAAAAAATAATAATTTGGTTTTTGTACTCCACACTTCCAAATTTTAAGAAAAAGTATAGGATATTTTCCAAATGAATGATTTACATATTTTTTTAAAGGATGTCTTGATTGCATATGTCTTCACTTGGTGGAAGCACCTTTGGCAGCCATTACAGCTGCGAAACATTTTGAATAAGATTCTACCAACTTTGGGTGGTGGACAATTCCTGATACACATGGGAAACTGTTGAGCGTGAAAACCCCAGCTGCGTTGCAGTTCTTGACGCAAACCGGTGTGCCAGGCTACCATACCCTGTTCAAAGGTACTTAAATCTTTTGTCCTGACCATTCACCCTCTGAAAGGGACACATACACAATCCCATGTCTCAATTCTCTCAAGGCTTAAAAATCATTTTTTAACCTGTCTCCTCCCCTTCGTCTACACTTATTTGAAGTGGATTAAACAACTGACATTAATAAGGGACCATAATGTAGATTTCATCTGGATTCACCTGGTCAGTCTATGTCATGGAAAGGCCGGTGTTCATAATGTTTTGTACACTCAGTGTATATCTATTGTTTTTGTCAAAATTGTTCAAGCTCAGTAAATTTGGTTGGGAGTCGTTGATGGATAGAAATATTCAAACCTTGTCTCTGGAATGAGACGGGACTATTCAGGGACACACAACACCTATTGGAAAGCAATTCCAGTGTGTCTTTGGCATTAAAATGTGTGTAATTTTCATGCTAAAAAAGAAAACTATCCCAGGGGATAGGTCTCTACAAGACTGAGGCAGGGTTTCCTCTAACCTTTTTATCTGGCCTTTGCTCCTTTGATATTTATTTGTATCCTATCCCACAAGCATACCCATAACATGATGCTGCCATCAACAACAAAGTCATCCATTCTGTTTCCAACAAGGCCGCTAAGTAATACTGCAAAACAACCCGGCAAAGACACTTTTCGGCCTAAATGAAAAACTGCAGGCTTGGGGCACATCCAATACAACTGCAATTTCAAGTATTGTGGTGACAGCATCACGTTACGGGTATGCATGTCACCTGCCGGGATTGGGGAGTTTGTTAGGATCTAAAGAAATATGAAAGCAGCAAAGCCTAGTCAAAACGTTAGAGGAAAACCCACCTCGGTCTTCTGAAAACCTAACCCTGGGATATAGTTTTATTTTTCAGCAGGACAATTACAATTTTCAATGCCAAAGACAAACCAGAATGGCTTTTCCAAGCGGTGTTGAGTGTTCATGTGTAGTACAGTCTCAGTCCTGACTTAAAATCTGCTTGAAAGTCAGAGACAAGGTTTGAATATCCATCATCCATCAATGAGCTTGAGCAATTTTGACAAAACCAGTGGATAAATGTTGCCCTAAGAGTTGTGCAAAGTTGGTCAAATCTTATTCACAAGGATTCACAGGTTATGGCTGCCAAAATATTAACTCTGGGGTGTGAAGACATACACAATCAAAACGTCTTTGTTTTGTTATATTTATTCCTTTGGAAAATGTTTAATACCTTTTCTTTAACTTTGAAAGTGTGTAGTAGGTTGTGTAGATCGGTAGAATTTTTGTATTTTATTTTTGATCCCTTTTGAGATTACATTTTAAAGCAGAAAAATGTGAAGACTGTAAGGGGTGTGAACATTGGACCTATGGGATTATAAAAACACCAATGAGTCAAGGTTCAGGAGATGTGGGAGAGAGAGGAACGAGGTCAAATCTGACACATATCTAGGTCTTACTTTTTCCACTCCTCCTCTCCATCCCAGAACTCATACACCACGAAGGAGAGTCCATCTGGCAGCCGCACTGCAGTCACACTGAGAAAGAAAGGAATAAAAAGAAAGATGGTAAGACATTGGAAAGTCAATAATGGGCAATGGACATTGGAGAACTATGAAATATCCTAATAGAGTTAATTGCCAATAATCATATGTGGTAGTAGTTATGTGTGGTAGTTAAGCAAAGAACCACTTTCACACCACATAAACCATAGCAGTAGACACCCATAGTCACTTGACTTCAGCTCCACTCACTTCCCACCCATTATCTTCCACTGGAGGGCAGTAGTGGTTCAGATGGATGAGTTGTGCCTCGGGTTTAGTGCAGTAGAACAGTTCTACTGTATGAGCTGGGTTTTATAATGGCTTCCATCACAGTGGAGCTCACAACTCCACTGGAGAGACTCCTGACATGTCTTATTGACCCGCTGAATGCTTCCATTATGGCTAGCAGCTCTCTGTTGGAGGTAACATCTATATTAGACCACTACATTGTTTCATTTGACGGGCAGATGCTGTGCAAGGCTCAACAATCACATTAATCAAACCAAAGAAACATTTTGTCCAAGTCAGTGTGTGTCCATCTAAAAGAAAGCTGTGGACAGTGGGAGGTTGATTGAGTGTGCGTCTGTGCATTCATTTGTGTGCTTCCTTCCCATAACTTTGCCAGTGTTTGTGTGTATCTGAGACTGAGTTAAATGACTAAAAAGGAGGACATATTCTTATGGAGTTTGACAGGATGTATTAGTACCATATATAAGCACTTATAGTAACCAAGAGTAAAGAGATGAGAGGGAGGAAAAGAAAATGTCAGACCTAGATTGTGGTGGAGTGAGTGAGACTAGAAAAGAGACAAGAAAATTGCCTATTCAGCAGCAGCAGTAGAAGCAGTACAGACTCAGAGCCCAATTCCTCAGTGATAAATTATTCACTGTCCCTACGTGCATTATGATGAGATTACAAAACGCTGCTGACAACATGCGGCCCATTTCCTGGACTTGGCTCCAGGGAGTCGCTCTGAAACGAACTGTAGAGGAACTAGTCCTTTTGAACTGAGTCTTACACGGCCTAAGAATCTGCTGCTACATTGATTCGCATGATAGGAAATAAGATACATTTGTACATTTGAAGTTGGAAGTTTACATACACCTTAGCCAAATACATTTAAACTCAGTTTTTCACAATTCCTGACATTCAATCATCATACAAATTCCCTGTCTTAGGTCTGTTAGGACCACTACTTTATTTTAAGAATGTGAAATGTCAGAATAATAGTAGAGAAAATTATTTATTTCAGCCCATTTGCGACCAAGCTTTAACTTCCTGACTGATGTCTTGAGATTTTGCTTCAAAATATCCACATCATTTTCCTTACTCATGATGCCATCTATTTTGTTAAGTGCTCCAATCCCTTATGCAGCAAAGCACCCCCACAAAATGATGCTGCCAACCCCGGGCTTCACGGTTGGGATGGTTTTCTTCGGCTTGCAAGCCTCCCCCTTTTTCCTCCAAACATAACGATGGTCATTATGGCCAAACAGTTCTATTTTCTTTTCATCAAACCAGAGGACATTTCTCCAAAAAGTATGATCTTTGTCCCCATATCGGCAGTTGCAAACCGTAGTCTGGCTTTTTTATGGCGGTTTTGGAGCAGTGGCTCCTTCCTTGCTGAGCGGCCTTTCAGGTTATGTCGAGGTACTTTTGTACCAGTTTCCTCCAGCATCTTCACAAGGTCCTTTACTGTTGTTCTGGGATTGATTTGCACTTTTTGCACCAAAGTACATTCATCTCTAGGAGACAGAAAGCGTCTCCTTCCTGAGCGGTATGATGGCTGCGTGGTCCCATGGTGTTTATACTTAAAGTAGGCATTTGGAAATTGCTCCCAAGGATGAACCAGACTTGTGGAGGTCTACAATTATTTTCCTGCGGTCTTGGCTGATTTAATTAGATTTTCCCATGACGTCAAGCAAAGAGGCACTGAGTTTGAAGGTAGGCTTTGCAATACATCCACAGGTACACCTCCAACTGACTCAAATTATGTCAATTAGCCTAACAGAAGCTTCTAAAGCCATGACATAATTTTCTGGAATTTTCCAAGCTGTTTAAAGGCACAGTCAACTTAGTGTATGTAAACTTCTGACTCACTGGAATTGTGATACAGTGAAATAATTGGTCTGTAAACAATTGATGGGAAAATGACTTGTGTCATGCACAAAGTAGATATCCTAACCGACTTACCAAAACTATAGTTTGTTAACAAGAAATTTGAGGAGTGGTTGAAAAACTAGTTTTAATGACTCCAACCTAAGTGTATGTGAACTTCTGACTTCAACTGTACATGTCATCTTCTCTACAAAGCAGTTATTGATAAAGTAATATCCTCGCTTTGACAGCAGTGCTGTAGTGTACTTGGAGGTTTTGTAGTAGGCTACCTCAGAGCAAAAGATCAGAGGCTCTGTCCAACTAAACCCAGCTTTCTCTAATCTGCTCAACCCTATTTTCCACTCCATGGTCCCTTGTCACATGGAGATTCCTCCTGGTTGATGATGGTTGTGGCGAGACAGAGGAGAACAGCGTGTCTAACAGGTTTATCCAGCGGCCAGACACCTTTCCCAGGTCTGATTGCCTCTTCAGCCCACATGCAGCACATCCTTTCTCTGTCAGATGGATTCTCAACCATTACTAACCTACACACACCAGCACTCAGAGGCTCTCTGTCTCTCCCTATCTCCCTCAACCAAGGTCACTGTAATGTTGACTTATTTGTACTCTTTATTTCCTCATATCTATTCATGTTCTCTCCCCTGAGCGTCCTGCCATTATACCGGGGGATGGGTTTAGTACCTTGCTGAGCATTGTGACAAACCAAGCATTATGAAGGCACAGCCCGTCACTCCAGAGATGAATATGAGGATTTGTAAAGGCATGACACCATCGTGTTAATAGAGAAATGTGTCAGTGCAGAAGTCACTGGAGTCAAGAATCAGTCTCGCATATTAAATTGTGTATTGAGGATTGCTAAAGTACTTGAGCAGGGTTCCACAAATAACCAGTGAGGTTGGGAATAGATCAGCCATAAATAAAACACACACAGCAGACAAAAGGCCACTATTATGAAAGATTGACAATGACAGATAAAGGAAATAGGTGGACCCACTGGAAGCAGTCTCTTTGGGCAGAGACATTCTTCAGGTACTGCTTCAGGGCCTCGCAGAACTCTCCCAGCTGCTTCTGGGATACCGCCATCTCCTGACGAATCAGGTACAGAGACTGGGAAAGAGAAAGACAAAGGAAGAGAGAGGGGTTGAGAAAAAGAGGTAGATAAAAACAGAGAGGGAACAAAATCCATTATATCGTGTGATGGGAATGCTCTATGGAGTGCTTGCAGTGTGCCATATAACCATGGTATTGCAGATTACCATTTTTGCCAGGGCAGTTGCCAAAAGAAAGTCATGTTTAAGGCTAATCCAGCAATATCAAGTAGGATATTCCCACTGAATATCAGCATTAGGAAAGAGCTTAGGCATATGAAAGAGAACTGATTATTGTCATACCCCTCTCTTACTGTATAAACAAAACTAATTTGCATAATGTTTGTGCTATCTTCAGGTTTAATGTGTTATGTCTAGGGACAGTTCATAATTTACTGGGGTGAGGGGGGTCCAAAATAGGGGAGGGTTGTCTAATATCCGGCTTTGCTGATAGCTAATTTATTGATGAAAAGTGTACTTACTTTGCCAGTAATATTTTGTTCTCCCACCAAGCTATCTTTTTTTATTTATGGGATCAGCAGTTTAATACGGGTATTCAAGTGTTGTACAGTTTGTCCACAGTAAAGGAACTCCTCAGTACTCTTTTGATTGATATTGTCTCTGACAACAAGCTGCTGCTGTTGAAGCAGGTTGCCATGGAGTCATTTCCGGGGTCAGCAAGGCTGGATAGGGTAAGGGGGCCAGCTCTGTCTTCCTCCTGATGGTGATGTAGCGGCTGTTCTGAAACCAGATCTGTACCTGTCTCTCTGAGAGGCTGAGGCCCAGGGCCAGCTCTGTCTTCCTCCTGATGGTGATGTAGCGGCTGTACTGCCACTCCTTCTCTAGCTCTAGGCACTACTGGTCTGTGTACACCACACTGTACTTTCCTTGCTGGGCGTCTTCCCTCCTGTACTGGATGAATGTACATTGTGTCTGATTCAGTCGTACAAGTTTCTTCTCGTGAGTTGAGTGATGGAAGAGCTCCCGGCCCCGGAGGCAGGATGGATGTCAGATCTGGGGAATCACACGGTGACCACTTCTCCCGTGGAGATGCGAAGTAAGTGGATTTCCCCACTTCCCTGTCGTCTGGAAATGCGGGTCATTGATACATGTGACGTCATGATAACCACTGAAATCTGTATATTGCATTAAGTTCTGACTGTTCAGGGTTTGAGTCGGGTGTGTCACAGAATTTGAGTACTTTCCTGTGTCTTTATCCAGCAAGTAACTCATGTACATCTCAATGAATGAACTCCTCTGCGCATGGTAATCAAAAACATTATAACACCAATTCTTTAGAAATTCCTAGAAATCTATCTATGCGACTTGACCTCCTGTAACCTACGACGCACCTGTTGACGCACCTTACCCCACTTTTAATTATTATTATTATTTATTTTTTAAACAACTTGTGGGTGGATGAGTTTTAATATTGTAAATAGATTGTGGCTTCTATCAATGTAATTGTCTGCATAATTTCCAATGTATATATTTATATACAGTACCAGTCAAAAGTTTAGTTTTTTCTTTATTTGGACTATTTTCTACATTGTAGAATAATAGTGAAGACATCAAAAAGACTCCTTGGGAGCAATTTCCAAATGCCTGAAGGTACCCCGTTCATCTATACAAACAATAGTACCTTAAGTATAAACACCATGGGACCACGCAGCTGTCATACCGCTCAGGATGGAGACACATTCTGTCTCCTAGAGAAGAATGTACTTTGGTGCGAAAAGTGCGAATAAATCCCAGAACAACAGCAGAGGACCCTGTGAAGATGCTGGAGGAAACAAAAAGTATCTATATCCAAAGTAAAACGAGTCCTATATCGACATAACCTGAAAGGCCGCTCAGCAATTAATAAGCCACTGCTCCAAAACCGCCGTAAAAAAGCCAGACTACGGTTTGCAACTGCACATGGGGACAAAGATCATACTTTTTGGAGAAATGTCCTCTGGTCTGATGAAACAAAAATAGAACTGTTTGGCCATAATGACCCTAGTTACGTTTGGAGGAAAAATGGTTGCAAGCCGAAGAACACCATCCCAACCGTGAAGCACGGGGTTGGCAGCATCATGTTGTGGGGGTGCTTTGCTGCAGGAGGGACTGGTGCACTTCACAAAATAGATGGCATTATGAGTAAGGACAATTACATTTACATTACATTTAAGTCATTTAGCAGACGCTCTTATCCAGAGAGACTTATATTGAAGCAACATCTCAAGACATCAATCAGGAACTTAAAGCTTGGTCGCAAATGGGACTTCCGAATGGACAATGACCCCAAGCATACTTCCAAATTTGTGGCAAAATGGCTTAAGGACAACAAAGTCAAGGTATTGAAGTGGCCATCACAAAGTCCTGACCTCAATCCTATAGAAAATGTGTGGGCAGAACTGAAAAAGCGTGTGCAAGCAAGGAGGCCTACAATCCTGATTCAGTTACACCAGCTCTGTCAGGAGGAATGGGCCAAAACGCTACCTGAAACGTTTGACACAAGATAAACAATTTAAAGGCAATGCTACCAAATACTAATTGAGTATATGTCAACTTTTAACACACTCGGAATGTGATGAAAGAAATAAAAGCTGAAATAAATCATTCTCTCTACTATTATTCTGACATTTCACATTCTTAAAATGAAGTGGTGATCCGAACTGACCTAAGACAGGGATTTTTACCAGGATTAAATGTCAGCTATTGTGAAAAACTCAATTTAAATGTATTTGGCTAAGGTGCATATAAACTTCCGACTTCAACTGTATCCTGAGGCTGCAATTATTGTAGCTGGGGTTTTTAACAAAGCAAATTTAAGGAAAAGGCTATCTAAATTCTACCAGCATATCGACTGTAGCGCTGGAGAAACACTGAACCATTGTTACTCTAACTTCCGCAATGTATACAAGGCCCTCCCCCACCCTCTTTTTGGCTAATCTTACCACAACTCCATTTTACTCCTCCTTTCCTATGGGCAGAAACTCAAACAGGAAGTACCCGTGCTAAGGACTATTCAACACAGTTCTGACCATTCAGAATCAACGCTTCAAGATTGTTTTGATCACGCAGACTGGGATAGGTTCCGGGTAGCCTCAGGGAATAATATTGACGTATACGCTGATTCGGGTGAGTGAGTTTAAGGAAGTGTATAGCAGATGTTGTACCCACTGTGACTTAAAACCTACCCTAACCAGAAACCGTGAAGAGATAGCAGTATTCACCAAAACTGAAAGCGATTACCACCGCATTCAACCATGGCAAGGCGACTTGGAATATGGCAGAATACAAACAGAGTAGTCATTCCCTCAGCAAGGCAATCAAATAAGCAAAATGCCCGCTTTGAGGATAATACAGTGCCACCGATACGGCCCGCTACTAAGGTCTGTGGGCTCTCCTTCTCTGTGGCCGACATGAGTAAGACATTTAAACGTGTTAACCCTCGCAAGGCTGTCGGCCCAAATGGCATTCCTAGTTGTGTCCTCAGAGCATGCGCAGGCCAGCTGGCTGGTGTGTTTACGGACATATTCAATCTCTCGCTATCCCAGTCTACTGTCCCCAAATGCTTCAAGATGGCCACCTTTGTTCCTGTACCCAAGAATGCCAAGGTAACTGAACTAAATGACTATCGCCCCATAGAACTTACTTCTGTCATCATAAAGTGCTTTGAGAGACTAGTCAAGGATCATATCACCTTCACCTTACCCGTCACCCTAGACCCACTTCAATTTGCTTACGGCCCCAACAGGTCCACAGACGATGCAATCGCCATCACACTGCCCTATCCCATCTGGACAAGAGGAATACCTATGTTAGAATGCTGTTCATTGACTATAGCTCAGCATTCAACACCATAGTACCATCCAAGCTCATCATTAAGCTTGAGGCTCTGGGTCTGAACCCCGCCCTGTGCAACTGGTTCCTGGACTTCCTGACGGACTGCCCCCAGGTGGTGAATGTAGGAAACAACATCTCCACTTCGCTGATCCTCAACACTGGGGCCCCACAAGGGTGCGTGCTTAGTCCCCTCCTGTACTCCCTGTTCACCCACGACTGCATGGCCATGCATGCCTCCAACTCAATCATCAAGTTAGCAGACAACACAACGGTAGTGGGCTTGATTACAAACAACGACGAGACAGCCTATAGGGAGGAGGTGATGGCTCTCAGAATGTGGTGTCAGGAAAATAACCTCTCACTCAACAAAACAAAGGAGATGATCGTGGACTTCAGGAAACACCAGAGGGTAGCACCCCCTTGTCCACAGACAGGTCAGCAGTGGAGAAGGTGGAGTTTTATGTTCCTCGGTGTGCATATCACTGACAAACTGAAATGGTGCACCCACACAGACAGTGTGGTGAAGAAGGTGCAACAGCGCCTCTTCAACCTTAGGAGGCTGAAGAAATTTGGCTTGTCACCTAAAACTCTCAAACTTTTACAGATGCACAATTGAGAGCATCCGGTTGGGCTATATCACCGCCTGGTACGGCAACTGCACCCCCCAGAACCTCAAGGCTCTCCAGAGGGTGGTGAGATGTGCACAACACATCACCAGGGGCAAACTACCAGCCCTCCAAGACACCTAAATCACCCGATGTCACAGGAAGGCCAAAAGTATAATCAAGGACAACAACCACCCGAGCCACTGCCCGTTCACCCCGCTACCATCCAGAAGGCGAGGTCATTATAGGTGCATCAAAGCTGGGACTGAGAGACTGAAAAACAGCTTCTATCTCAAGGCCATCAGACTCAAAGCCATCACTAGTACAGAAAGGCTGCTGGCTACATACAGACTTGTAACCATTGGCCACTTTAATAAATGGAACACTAGTCACTTTAGTAATGTTTACATATTTTGCATTACTCAACTCATATGTATATACTGTATTCTATACGATCTATTACATCTTAGCCTATGCTGCACTGACATTGCTCATCAATATATTTCTACATTCTTATTCCAGTTCTTATTTAGATATGTGTGTATTAGGTATTTATTGTGGAATTGTTAGATATTGCTGCACTGTTGGAACTAGAAGCACAAGCATTTCGCTACACTCGCAATAACATCTGCTAACCATGTGTATGTGACAAATAATTGATTTGAGTTGATTTACTAAAGGACACCAATATGAAGAAGAGACTTGCTTGGGCCATGAAACACAAGCAATTGACATTAGAGCGGTGGAAATGTGTCCTTTGGTCTGATGAACCAAATTTGAGATTTTGGGTTCCAACCGCCGTGTCTTTGTGAGACGCAGAGTAGGTGAACAGATGATCTCTGCATGTGTGGTTCCTACCGTGAAGCATGGAGGAGGTGTGATGGTGTGGGGGGGCTTTGCTGGTGACACTGTCTGTGATTTATTTAGAATTCAAGGCCCACTTAACCAGCATGGCTACCACAGAAATCTGCAGCGATACACCATCCCATCTGTTTTGCGCTTAGTGGGACTACCATTTGTTTTTCAGCAGTACAATGACTCAAAATACACCTCCAGGCTGTGCAAAGGCTATTTGACAAAGGAGAGTGATGGAGTGGTGCATTAGGTGACCTGGCCTCCACAATCTCCCAATCCAATTGAGATGGTTTGGGATGATTGGACCGTAGAGTGAAGGAAAGGCAGCCAACAAGTCTTCAGCATACGTGGGAACTTCAAGACGGTTGAAAAATCATTCCTCATGAAGTTGGTTCGGAGAATGCCAAGAGTGTGCAAAGCTGTCATCAAGGCAAAGGGTGGCTACTTTGAAGAATCTAAAATCTATTTTGATTGTTTAAAACATTTTTAGTTACTAGACGATTCCATATGTGTTATTTCATGGTTCTGATGTCTTCACTATTATTCTACAATAAGAAAAACAAAAGAAAAACGCTGGAATGAGTAGGTGTGTCCAAAATTTTGACTGGTACTATATATGCAAAGGTATGTGGACACCCCTTCAAATTAGTGGATTCGGCTATTTCAGACACACCTGTTGCTGACAAGTGTATACATCGAGCACACAGCCCTATAATCACCAAAGACAAACTTCGGCAGTAGAATGGCCTTGTTGGCCTGACCTGTCCAACAAGTCAGTTCATCAAATTTCTGCCCTGCTAGAGCTGCTCCTGTCAACTGTAAGTGCTGTTATTGAGAAGTGGAAACGTCATTGAGAAGGGAAACCTTTGTTCCCGGTTGCAATACTCATTACGGAGTTACAAACTGCCTCCGGAAGAAATGTCAGCACAAGAACTGTTCGTCGAGAGCTTTATGAAATGGGCTACAATTACAGCATACAATTACATTCTAGATGATTCTGTGCTGATGATTCTGTGCTGATAACTTTGTGGCAACAGTTTGGAGAATGCCTTTTCTTGTTTCAACATGACAATGCACCCCGTATACAAAGTGAGGTCTATACAGAAATGGCTTGTCAAGATCAGTGTGGAAGAACTTGTCTGGCCTGCACAGAGCCCTGACTTCAACCCAATCGAACACCTTTGGGATAAATTGGAACGCCGACTGAGAGCCAGGCCTAATCGCCCAACATCAGTACCTGACCTTACTAATGCTCTTGTGGCTGAATGGAAGCAAGTCCCTGCAGCAATGTTCCGAGATCTAGGGGAAAGCTTTCCCAGAAGAGTGGAGGCTGTTATAGCAGCAAAGGGGAGACCAACTCCATATTAATGTCCATGATTTTGGAATGAGAATTTCGACTAGCAGATGTCCATATACTTTTGGTCATGTAGGTTATTAACACAAGAAAAGCTGGGCATCTAGAAATCTTGTTCTGAGCCAATGCATTCTAACAGTCAATAAATACATTTAATATAAAGTGCCTTCAGACAGTATTCACACATCTTTGTTATGGCAAGCCTAAAATGTGCTTAACAAATCACATAATAAGTTGCACGAACTGCAATAATCGTGTTTAACATGATTTGTTAATGACTAACTAATCTCTGTACGCCACACATAATTATCTGCAAGGTCCCTCAGTCGAGCAGTGAATTTCAAACCCAGATTCAACTACAAAGACCAGGAAGGTTTTCCAATGCCTCGCAAAGAAGGGCACCTATTGGTAGATGGGTAAAAATGTAAAAAGCAGACACTTAATATCCGTTTGAGCATGGCGATGTTATTACTGTCACTTTGGATGGTGTGTCAATACACCCAGTCACTACAAAGATACCGGCGTCCTTCCTAATTCAGTTGCTGGAGAGGAAGGAAACCGCTCAGGGATTTCTCCATGAGGTCAATGGTGACGTTGAAACAGTTACAGAGTTTAATGGCTGTGATAGGAGAAAACTGAGTTTGGATCAACAACGTTGTATCTACTGCACAATACTAACCTAAATGACAGAGTGAAAAGAAGGAAGCCTGTACAGAATAAAACAAATATTCCTAAACATGAATCCTGTTTGAAGGCCAGCATCCTGGAGTCGCAACTTCCCTGTTGACGTTGAGACTGGTGTTTTGCGGGTACTATTTAATGAAGCTGCCAGTTGAGAACTTGTGAAGCGTCTGTTTCTCATACTAGACCCTCTAATGTACTTGTCCTCTCGCTCAGTTGTGCACCGGGGCCTCCCACTCCTCTTTCTATTCTGGTTAGAGACAGTTTGCACTGTTCTGTGAAGGGAGTAGTACACAGCGTTGTACGAGATCTTCAGTTTCTTGGCAATTTCTTGCATGGAATAGCTTTCATTTCTCAGAACAAGAATAGACTGACGAGTTTCAAAAGGAAGTTCTTTCTTTCAGGCCATTTTGAGCCTGTAATCAAACCCACAAATGCTGATGCTCCAGATACTCAACTAATCTAAAGAAGGCCAGTTTTATTGCTTCTTTAATCACCACAACAGTTTTCAGCTGTGCTAACATAATTATACAAAAGGATTTTCTAATGACCAATTAGCCTTTTAAAATTATAAACTTGGATTAGCTAACACAAAGTGCCATTGGAACATAGGAGTGATGGTTGCTGATAATGAGCCTCTGTACACCTATATTCCATAAAATAATCTGCCGTTTCCAGCTACAATAGTCATTTACAACATTAACAATGTCTACACTGTATTTCTGATCAAAATCATGTTATTTTAATGGACAATTTTTTAAAAAGTATTTAAAAACAAGGACATTTCTAAGTGACCACAAACTTTTGAACAGTAGTGTATGTTTTGGAATGTGTCATCCATAGGGTATGGAATATGATGGGGGAGGGGGAGAACTGAGGGAAATTACAAAATTACACCGTTACCATGGAATCTGGGGAATACCCCCCCACCCCTTTTCAGGACTCCATCTCCCCTTTCTCAGCTAGCCTTGCTCCCTTATCGATATCCCTCACTGTAATCCAGCTCAGTAAATCATTCCTTAATTTATTCACACACATTTGCATATATTTTTTATTCAGCTTTTCTTAAAACCAGATTAAAGGGCTCTGTCTTGGAGTGTTGATAAAGGAACCATACAGTGCCTAGAGGGACGATTCCCTTCCTGCAGTGGTACATCCCTTCCCACCATACTACACTCCAAATGAGCAAGGAGAGCTTTCTCCAAGGACTCTCTCTATCTCTCTCTCTCTCTCTCTCTTTCTCTCTCTCCCTGTGTCTTTCTCTCCATCCCTCATGGCACAGTGGTTATATCGACAAGGGCCATGATTTATATTCAGGTCTGCCAATCTGAAATAACGTTGTGTGTGGTCTAGGAGACTATTAACAACTGTGAAACAGCATTCTAAACCCTTAAACTTCTGACAATACACGAGAGCAACGAAGCATTCATTCTGACTCTCTCCAGATGGAGATAGTGTATGAGCACTAGTCACTCCCACAGTGAGCAATAACTACAGCTCACTCCCTCCAATGCTCCGATCCCTCACCACATTGCTGTTTCACATTCTAGACCAAACAACTGGAGAGTGGATGAAAAAGTTTATTACCCTGCTGCACTCAAGATTAAATAGGTCTGTCAGAAGTAACAGTGGTGCTACACACAATGTCCATTGTGCTGGCTAAAGTCAGGTCAGATAACTCTGGTCTGCAGCACTGGTCTGTCCCAGGTACATTATATCACTGAACTGGGTAATGGAACGAAAAAATAAGTGTGCTCTGTTCTGTCAGGTTAGGCTATAGACTGGCCTTGGTTTTCCTCTCTGTAAAATCAGATAAACCCGTAAGTAATATGCATTACCGAGTGCTACTTTAGGGCATGCACCCCCCAATTGTATGTCAATCAATGTTTTACCACATTGCCACCCACTCTAGGATAACATGTATAATACCTAGCAGTTTCTCAAGCAGGCAATCCATTTGTAAAATGGGAATGTTTGTCTCATTCAGAAAGCAGCAAGAAAACTAGGCCAGAGCATCATTAGCTGTTACACAGTAAGTTGGAAGCATTTTATGAAATAGGGACTAAGGCATGTCAAAGAGGTAATAATCAGACCCCAGTCTCATATGTGTGACCTGGGTGCTGGAGAGGAGGCGGAAATTACTGGAATGATTCCGTTTTTGCAGGGGATGGATTTGCATTAAGAAACATTGCATAATACTCATACAGTAATGTACACATACAGTACCATATCAGTATCAAAATGCCATACAAAACTCCAGCACCTCCACTGTACATGCTTTTGTTAAAAACAATACTCTTGGCACTATCTTTCTATTCTTGATCGTATGCTGAGCTGATGGCTCACTCTCAGTAATGTTCACAGCACTAAGAGAAATCCTGCTGAGAGTACGGTGGGTCAAAAGGTTCAGTCTTCTCTCCCACTTTAAGAATAGCCATTGGGCTACCAATGTGCCCCTATTGAGCTTTGGGCGCACGGGCGCAGATGCAGCCCCACACCAATCAGACCGTCCAGCTGACAGGTGAAGCCTGCTCTAATCCTGTTTGTCAGTGCAAATGATGGCTCTAGACGCTAACAAGATTAATGGGTGAAAAGGAATAATGAAATTTGCTCTGATCCCTCAAGCATCAATAAGGCAGAAGACATTTGGAGGTAGGTTACGGGTGTCTTGGTTCAGGAGGAGCTGCCAGTGCACTGCTGCAGTAGGATCCTAGGAGCGAGTGGAGGCCGGGGAGCTGCACTGATGCTCAGTTAGACACACCAGACCAGATGTATTTTTCATCAGACCTCTGATTGTCCCTGTGTGAACTGCCATCTCTCCATCTTACTCATACTGTCAGCTCTACAGGCCACTGCCTCCACATCTCATACAGTCATGCTGCTGAGGGAGAGATTTTTAAATATATATATTAAGATAATCTATTTCAATAACCAGATGGAGAAACTTTGGCCTCTTTAATCAAAGAAAAATTATGAAAGGGTCATAAGAGCATAATACCATTTGGCATTTGGAGAGTATGCTTGTCGCAGACTACACAAACTGTAAATAAACATTTGAGTGTCTTCGATTTTGGTGAAGTACTTTATTTGATATAAAGAAGTTAGCTATACTGCAGGAAACAGTCCAGATTGTTTAGTAATTGTTTATATGGAAGCATAAGGCCATGCCAACAATATGAACAGACTGTGTGCTTGCCCTAAGGTTGCAGTGTAAAAGAACCCCCCCCATGGGAGCCACTTAAAATACATATTTTGAACTGAAGCACTGAATCTGACTACGGTACATTGATAGCAAAAAATAAATGACATGCACTCATGCTCTTCATGCATGGAGACGAAAAGCAACTTTTAGACAGGATTGAAATGGGAAATACATTTGAGATAACCTTGTTGGCTGCTTTCTACTGGAGAGGAGTTGGATATGAGATCCCAATGATTCCCCGTGCATGCGGGAAAATTCCGAATGGAGATGTGTCTATGGGGGGGTTGTGAGGAGTAGAGAGGGATGGAGCAGCGAGTCCTCCACAGTGTCACTGCTGTACAGTGTTCCCCTACTAGGCTCTCAGGCATAAAAATGCTACTTACTGCGCTGGCTGTGCCATCAGTGTCTGTTAGCCTCTGATGCAGGTCAAACCAAACTGTCTGCAATAAGAACCAAAACACAAGAACCACAATTGCATTAGCGTTAACCCTAAGCAGCACTGGAACAGGGGAACAAAGGAACCCTACTCTGCACTGCATAAACCCCTTTGGGCAGGTTTTTCACCTCACATTTCTTATTTGCAACTGTACAGAATATTTTTGATTTATTTCAATCCAGTGATTTCCTCTCTAGACTGTCACAACAGACTGAAGACTTGCTTTCATACTGTTCTGATGACTGACCCCGTCTCTCTCGCTCTCTAGAATCTTCACAGTAGCCACCAGTTGCATTGATGACCGCTTGGAAACATTCTTGGAATTCTCTCAACCAGCTTCATGAGGTAGTCACCTGGAATGCATTTCAATTAGCAGGTGTGCCTTGTTAAAAGTCCATATTATGGCAAGAACTGGTCAGAAGAGACTGCGCGAATCAGGCCTTCTTGGTCGAATTACTGCAAAGAAACCACTACTAAAGGACACCAATAATATGAAGAGACTTCCTTGGGCCAAGAAACATGAGCAATGGACATGAGAGCAGTGGAAATTTGTCCTTTGGTCTGATGAACCAAATTTGAAATTTTGGGTTCCAACTGCTGTGTCTTTGTGAGACGCATAGTAGGTGAACGGATGATGTCTGCTTGTGTGGTTCCCACTGTGAAGCATGGAGGAGGAGGTGTGATGGTGTGGGGGTGCTTTGCTGGTGACACTGTCAGTGATTTATTTAGAATTCAAGGAACACTTAACCAGCATGTCTACCACAGCATTCTGCAGCGATACACCATCACATCAGGTTTGTGCTTATTGGGACTATAATTTGTTTTTCAACAGGACAATGACCCAACACACCTCCAGGCTGTGTAAGGTCTATTTGACCAAGAAGGAGAGTTATGGAGTGCTGCATCAGATGACCTGGCCTCCACAATCACCGAACCTCAACCCATTTGAGATGGTTTGGGATGAGTTGGACCGCAGAGTGAATGAAAAGCAGCCAACAAGTGCTCAGCATATGTGGGAACTCCTTCAAGACTGTTGGAAAATTATTCCAGATGAAGCTAGTTGAGAGAATGCCAAGAGTGTGCAAAGCTGTCATCAAGGCAAAGGGTGGCTACTTTGCAGAATCTAAAATATATTTGGATTTCCTTAATACTTTTTTGGTTAGTATATGATTCCATATATGTTATTTCATAGTTTTGATGTCTTCACTATTATTCTACATTGTAAAAATAAAGAAAAATCATTGAATGAGTAGGTGTGTCCAAACTTTTGACTGGTGCTGTTATATATATTTTTTAATAATATACATGTATCAGATGAGAAAATTGAGAAAAATATCAAGAAATTCAACAATACACTCCTGGAATACATAAACACATAATCACTGTATTGCTCATAAACCATGAGCAATATATTCATCTGGTTAGGAAGTGAATACAAACTGCAGTAACTAAGGTAGTCATGAATTCTACTTTTATTGCTGCTTTATGACCCCTTCATTACAGTTAACAATGGAGTTCCCTTCAAACCGTCAAACTACACCCCTGCCCCTATAATGGATTGTCGCTGTCATGAGAGAAAGGCTTGCTTTCTATTTGAACAGACATCTGACTTTAATAATGTGACATGCTATATCGTTTAGCAAGCTAATATACTCATAACTGTAGAGGAAAATGTTACACTGCAGAGGGTAGTTATCACAAAGGATAATGTGGAAGGGCCTTTAAGATAATATTGCATGTGTAGACACTACATTTAATATTGCATGTGTAGACACTACATTTAATATTGCATGTGTTGACATTAGCGATCAAGAGCTCAAACAAGTAATCACAGCGATCTTAATCAGAGATGTAAAGCCCAGAAAAGGCACCACTGTATTGGAGAGCTATATTTCCCATCTCCCAGTCTTAAATCCAATCCAAAGTAGTGATAGGAGAACATGGGCTGGATCAACTGAGTCAAATAACAATGGCATGAGCAATGCAGTCACTCTGTGTCCTATTATTCTGAAGTCTACAGCAGGCCGCATACGGACCACAACTATTGAAAACTGAGAAAATGTCACATTCTCTGGTGTTTCTGAAGTTACTCTCTGCTTTCCGGTGGGAGTGGAGTGAAACACTGTATTGTATAGCAGAATCCTTCCCACAAATGTCTTACGGAGTGCATAATGGTGCATGATGACTCAACGCAGATGTGTATCAATGTGAGTTTGAGATCCTGGAATTTTCTTTCATACAGAACCAAATACTGTAGCAATACAAGGGCTGCTTGTGGAAGAAAGCGGGCTGGTGCTCCAGTTGCCACGGTAATTGAGACCTTTATAATGCCACAATGGGAAAAGGAAATTATGCTTCTTGAAGCAGCAGGCAAGCATTCTAGACAAGAGCACATCTGGGATGGGCCTGAGGTCACCTCTGGGTAAAATCATCCTGCAGATAATATACAATGACTAGATGGGACATGGCTATGAAAATCAGGGCCTTCAGTGTGTGCAAATTAGGCACATTGTTTAGGACTAGCAATTTAAAGCATATGTCTGCTTGTATGAGAAATCAAACCAAAAAAGTACATTCACTTGTATAAGATTGGCTTTTTCCATATGGAGATAGCACACAGAGATAGCTGAGGGAATTACTACTTTGATCTCATGAGGCAGTAGACAACTCAATTTGTGCGATGCATGTTAGTCATAACTGCATCCAGTAAACAAAATTCTCGCTCTGTTCTAAACCATTTTGTAATAATTGATTTCACACCTGGGAATTTGAACAGTCCCTCTCCTATAACATGGATAATAAGCACTTGTGGCAAACAGCCCCGCCCACTGCTAATACATCTTTCCTGTGAGGGAACGTTTGTCTGCTCCCACCACAAACGTACAGTACAGTTAACTGCTTCAGGATCGCGCCTAGCACTGTGACTTAGAGGATCTGCCTGGGAAGACTCAGAAATCCTCCTATTTAGGAATCTTTACTGGGATCTGACAGCTCCTTCCCTGTTCTCTAAGGGTTGCTTCATCGAGCGTGGAATAAACCCGTTCAGCTATTCTTAGCTGCAATAAGAACTTGCCTGCCTGCCAGAGACAACAGAATTAACTGGGGACTCCATTAGTCTACCATGCTCGCTGCCTACAAGACATGGGCAATGGGGAGAGACAAAGAGCAGAGCAGAGAGAGATGGATAGATAAAGAAAGAACAGAGAATGAGAGAGAGAGAGAGGGAGACAGAGCATGAGGAAAAGAGTAGGGGGAGGGCAAGCTAGTGAGTGAGAGGGAGAAGAAAGCTAGTGAGTGAGAGGGAGGGAGGGATAGGTGAAATAAATAGCTAAACATATTGCAATAGTTCGTCAAGGCTCAATAATTCATTCCTTTGTCTTTTTCTGTCACATCCCCCACTGGGGGAGAGAGAGCAGTAATAACCAGAGGAGAGATTACTGGGTTTACAGTAATGCTTTCCTCAACACAACCTGAATCTCATCTCAGGTCCCTGTGTTTCTCTCAGCATAATTACTGGGAGGTACAGATGAGATGTGTTGTTGGAGATGTGCTAAAGAGGCACCATTGTATTTGACATTTTAGTAATTTAATGAGTTACAGGAGCAATTTAGGGTTTAGTGCCTTGCTCAAGGGCACATCGATAGATTTGAACCAGCAACCTTTCAGTTACTGGCCCAACGCTCTTAAACCCTAGGCTACCTGCCGCCCTGAAATGTGCTAGAGATCGGCCAGCCCTGTATTCTGAACATTCTACAGCGCAAGTTGCGCCAAGTATCTTATCTATTGTGTGGTGTTATTACTGCTAATGACCTTCATTGGGAGACCCATATTGATTAAGCAGATTTTGATACGGCAGAGGTGAGTTAACTAGCTGAGGACCGAGGCTGTGTTGAAGAAGCCAGTCATGACATCAATGAAAAGTGTGACCACACCACATGTGACTACTTACCAAAGCCAGGACAGATTACCTTTGTACCTGAATTAATGTAGAGTAGGGTGGGGGGTTCTTACCTTGTTCTCAAGGCGTCCAATCAGCTCAGCCAGTCGGTTGATCTGTGCCTCCAGAGTCTCTTTCCTCACCTCCACCACCCCTGATTAAACAGAGCACACAACACCTGACGCCAACACACTCCCAGCATTCAACACATTTTATGATAGCAATCATTATACAGATCCTTTTCTCCATAGTATATGAATATTTGACGGAAATAAAGAGTTCCAACCAGGTCTGATAAATAGGCAACTGCATTTGTTAATCAGGAAAAATCATGTCTATTCAAGGTTTGAAGTTGAAATATATTCACAGTGCCTCAGAAGAGAAGGGTCTTTATTGCTTTTCAGCTCTGTTTAGAAAGCAATAATACATTGTATTCTAGGGCACCTGGCTCTAGTCATTAGCTTTGCCGTTTTAAGTCACCCTGGATAGTAGTGTGTGCTGTAAAGGCCAGTAGAGTCAAATACACTTAGAAGCCCTGGAATAGGAGGCTTCATTGAGGCATAAATAAATATGAGACAACAATATTAATCATTCCATTCTTCTCCCCTCTATGTGATGCCACACAGCCAATTAGTGGTGGAAAATGGGCTTCCTGCTCTTCAAAATCATCACCTCTCGAGGTGCCAAGCCAATTAGAGGATGACACTTCCCCCTGTGTTGATGAGCCTACCAGAGAACCACACAGCTAAGGGGGGCTGCTGTGTTTTGGAACCTACCAGCTGTAACCATAGAGACATTTGAAGCAGGCACATTGCAGGCACATTTGGTCAGTTGGGCTTGAATGGCAGTCCACGCTATTTGAGCATGGTCTTTGTCAAATGCAGGAGAGCAGTCATTAGTCCTGACTAGCCATGCTAACGACAGACAGCCGTCTCCATGTGCAGCTGTCTCAGCATACTGTCTAACATATGGCACAGTTGCAGATAAGCTGTGAGCAAGGAAAATGTACATGACTCAGGCTAGGCTGGTGCCTGCACACTCACACACACAAGCACAAACAGACACACTCTTGTCAAAATGCATGGGGGAGTGTTCCTTGCCTCAGGTAGCATTGCACAATGAACAATGGCTCATTTAAAAATAACTTTTCACCCAAGGTGTCAAATACTCCTGCAGATACAAAACTGAATGTTTACATTTAGCATTTTCACTGGCAAAGTATTCTCTGATCAGTAAACAGAGGGCAGAGACAGATTCTGCTACCAGAATGTATTGCCTGCCATGATAAAAAAAAGAAGATATATTGCAAAAGAAACAGTAGGACAAACAGCAAGAATAAATATATTTGACAAAAGTGTGAATGGGAGAAAGAGAATGAGAGAGGGTGATAGTGAGAGAAGAACAAGTAAATGTGAGAGTGAGAAACAGAGAGAGTCGGGCATAGGGACGTATTGATCAATATTTTCTTTCTGGTGTTCTCAAATGACAGGCCAGACAAAGCTGGATCCAATCAAGGTCCTCTCCCCAGCCTATGACAGCTGTAACACTGGCTTTTATGGCCCAAACAGGACTATTTAAACTGGTGTCAGACTTAAGTGTTAATTTAACTGCAGTACAATTCTCTAAAGACTTTTCCCTCTGGGAACCAAAGTCAGTTCAATGTCAACTAAAATTAATTTAATGTGAAATTAACAACATAAAAATCACATCACAGGATTTAGGTTAAAAGTTGGGTGATATAAATTTTGGTTATGTTGTCTTTGATTCAAAGACATCACATTTAATTATTTTGTTCAAATGATGTGGAAACAACATTGATTCAACCAATTTTTGCCCGGTGGGTTATCAAAGGAGAGCAATATTGACTGTTGGTTTTTAATTAATTGTTACAACTTGGCCAATGGAATATTTTCTTGTCAGGTAGAGTACAATATCAGGAAAGCCGCATAAGGCCATGTGTGAAAAGGCTAGCCTGACGGCTCACACTAAATTGTCTTTTTATCTTTTGTTTGCTACATACTTTAGTCTGAGACTGCCACCGTTGAAGTCATTTTAAGTTCCTCGGCGTACACATCACAGACAAACTGAATTGGTCCACCCACACAGACAGCATCGGGAAGAAGGCGCAGCAGCGCCTCTTCAACCTCAGGAGGCTGAAGAAATTCGGCTTGTCACCAAAAGCACTCACGAACTTCCACAGATGCACAATCGAGAGCATCCGGTCGGACTGTATCACCGCCTGGTACGGCAACTGCTCCACCCACAACCGTAAGGTTCTCCAGAGGGTAGTGAGGTCTGCACAACGCATCACCGGGGGCAAACTACCTGCCCTCCAGGACACCTACACCACCCGACGTCACAGGAAGGCCATAAAGATCATCAAGGACAACAACCACCCGAGCCACTGCCTGTTCACCCCGCTATCATCTATCATCCAGAAGGCGAGGTCAGTACAGGTGCATCAAAGCTGGGACCGAGAGACTGAAAAACAGCTTCTATCTCAAGGCCATCAGACTGTTAAACAGCCACCACTAATATTGAGTGGCTGCTGCCAACACACTAACTCAACTCCAGCTACTTTAATAATGAGAATAGATGGGAAATGATGTAAAATATATTACTAGCCACTTTAAACAATGCTACCTAATATAATGTTTACATACCCTACATTATTCATCTCATATGTATACGTATATACTGTACTCTATATCATCTACTGCATCTTTATGTAATACATGTATCACTAGCCACTTTAACTATGCCACTTTGTTTACATACTCATCTCATATGTATATACTGTACTCGATACCATCTACTGTATCTTGCCTATGCCGCTCTGTACCATCACTCATTCATATATCTTTATGTACATATCCTTTATCCCCATACACTTGCGTCTATTAGGTAGTAGTTTTGGAATTGTTAGCTAGATTACATGTTGGTTATTACTGCATTGTCGGAACTGGAAGCACAAGCATTTCGCTACACTCGCATTAACATCTGCTAACCATGTGTATGTACAAATACAATTTGATTTGATTTGGTGACGAGAGGCACGAGGGGTGTTGTAAAAAACAAAGTAATACGCAAATTGGATTGTCTTTAACCAATCAGAGTATCAAAGCCAATGACACATTTTCAAACTGCTGCTTTTACCCACTAGTGTTCTGGCTCTGGCCCAACCCATTAGTTTCTGGACCAATCAGACGGACCCAAAAGTGTTCGCTTTTGTTGAAGGGTTGGGCAAGTACTCAGATCCAGACTTATTGTGGAGAAGAAACTAACATCCATGGGAGAGGCGTAAGCGTTTGTCCGGAGCAAGGAGTCTGGGTAGCACAGGAAATGAAATGGCTACTTCATGATATACTGCTAATCAATCTCATAGCCCTCCTTCTCAATGCGCGTCATTCCTAAATCAATTAAGTCACTGAATACCTCTCAAAACCCTTCAAAAGTGGCACTTCTTTCTTACAACATATCATTTGTTACAGCAAGTGAGTGGAAGGGAGTATCAATAGCCTATGAGTATTCACAGTATGTGACTCAGTGTTAAGAAGCTATCTGAGGGTTTCATTACACATGGAGAGAGATGGAATCTATAGCAGGGAGGAAGAGAAGAGAGAGGAAGAGAGTGGCGATGGGTAGAAAACACTGCTGAACTTCAAAGGGAATTATTGGCCTCTATCTGTGTCACAAAAAAAATTGAATTAATTTGTGAGGCCATAGGCAGAAGCTCCAGCTTTGCAGTGGAGCCGTGGAGCCGTGCTCTAATTTAAATACAGGAATGGATTCAGGGAAATAGGGATTATTTATCCCCATTGAAAAGTTACCGTTTTCAGCACTTATGGTCTACTTCCAAACCACTGGATACTTACGTAATGCTTATCTACTGCATGCATGATGACGGGGCACTCTTTGTTTATGGTTTCTGTAACTGCTCTAAATGCTGTACGTTATGCAATCTGATTTAAATGGATTGATTCCAGAATCGACTTTGAGAAGAAGCACCATGAAACAGCTTACACTTCATTGTGGTTCCAAATTAAGGAAAACTTTAAAAAATGATGGTGTCTGGCATATACAATGGTTTTAGAAGACCATTTTGTTATTGCTACGGATAGCCATAAATATACTAGCTGTTTGTGCTTAAACCTTCTCTACAGTGTCTTGCCCCCGAACCCAAAGTGAGGGCTGCAGTGCAGAATATATATGCCTACTTGATCGATCTGTGTCATTGTATATCCCCTCCCTCCCTTTTTCTGCCCCCCTCCCTCGGCCTGCCTCCCTTGCTCTGCCTCCCTGCCTCCCTGCCTCCCTCACTCTGCCTCCCTCACTTCCTCCCTCACTTCCTCCCTCACTTCCTCCCTCTCTCTGCCTCCCTCCCTCCCTTCTACTTCTCTCCTCTGTGGGAGAGCTAGAGCTGCCAGGCACATCTCCATGTTTCTGTTGATGATTGATTGAGATTGAGATAGAAAATGGGAAATAAATCACTCTGCCTGAAGAGAACAGAGTTTTTGATTTCCATTGCACTTGATTAATGCTCCCATGCTTCTCTTCAAGCTTATCACAAATGCAACCGACAAATGTGTCACACTTCATCCAGAAAACATTTACATTGCATTTGGTTGAGGTGACAAGGCTACATTATGCTTAAATGTGATGTGTCTCTGGGGAGACTAAAGGAGAAAAAAGTTAGAGTACATCACTCCAAGATGGCGTAGCAGTAAGTATAAGATGGCATAGCAGTAATTCGTCCTGTCGTCCCTCTGTAAATAATGTCTCTATTTTTCTTCGCATACCTTTAAAAACATTTTGCTAAACCTAAGCTTCCAAATACTCTCCTGCAACCCGCCTCACCCAATGTAGCTACTTTTCCTAAAGTATTTATATTTACTTCGGAACCGGAACCCCTCAACTGAAGCTAGCCAGCTAACCACCAGCTATGCTAGCGGTCTTCAGCTAACCGGTCATCAGCTAACCTTTAGCTCGGAAAGCTCTCGCCAGTTCGAACAACGCGACGCTAACCAGAGCATAACGGACCTATTTATTTTTTTATCCCCGGATTCCCACCGCAAACGGAACATTTTTCAGCTGGATCTTCACAACTAGCTATCGAGCTAAACTGCAACCCTGGTTGATTACTCCTGGCTAGCGTTTCCACCCACGTAGCTTGAAGCTAGCCCGGCCAGAGCTCCTGTGCTCCTAGCATACTCCTGGGCTACAATACCCGGACCCACGACCGATGTCACTGCATGAAGAGGAATAAACAGACTCACCCCATCGCGACATCCTCCAAAGGCTAACTCTCTAGCCCTCGCTATCTCCTTGCTTGCTAATTCGGCATGCTAACAGCTAGCTTGTTTAGCCCAGGTCCGCTAACTACTACCTTGTTTACCCCGGCCTGCTAATCTGTTAGCTTGTTAGCACAGGCCTGCTAACCGTCTGCATCGCCGCGTCCCAAACACGCAGTGGCCCATATATACTTTCTATCTCTTCCCAATTTTTTAAAATTTGTTTATACCTTCCGGAAACCTGCCTCACCCAATGTGATACGGAATCGATATTATTTTAAATTTTTAGAACACACTCAAGAACCTCCAGAAGCTAACCAGCTAACTAGCTACAAGCTATTTAGTCATGGTTAGTTTTTTAACCTGGGTAACACTCGCCAGTCCAGCCCCCCTGCCCCATCCACCACTGCCCCCTGGACTCTGATCACTTGGCTACATAGCTGATGCATGCTGGACTGTCCATTAATCACGGTAGTCCATTCTGCTTGTTTGTTTTATCTGTCGGCCCCGTTGCCTAGTCAATGCCATTTTACCTGCTGTTGTTATGCTAGCTGATTAGCTGTTGTATCACCCACTGTTTTAGCTAGCTTTCCCAATTCAACACCTGTGATTACTGTATGCCTCGCTGTATGTCTCTCTCAAATGTCAATATGCCTTGTATACTGTTGCTCAGGTTAGTTATCATTGTTTTAGTTCACAATGGAGCCCCTAGTCCCACTCCTCATACCCCTGATACCTCCTTTGTCCCACCTCCCACATATGCGGTGACCTCACACATTACAACCAGCATGTCCAGAGATAAAACCTCTCTCATCATCACCCAGTGCCTGGGCTTACCTCAGCCGTACCCGCACCCCACCATACCCCTGTCTGCGCATTATGCCCTGAATATATTCTACCATGCCCAAAAACCTGCTCCTCTTATTCTCTGTCCCCAACGCTCTAGGCGACCAGTTTTGATAGCCTTTAGCCGCACCCTCATACTACTCCTTCTCTGTTCCGGGGTGATGTGGAGGTAAACCCAGGCCCTGCATGTCCCAAGGCACCCTCATTTGTTGACTTCTGTGATCGAAAAAGCCTTGGTTTCATGCATGTCAACATCAGAAGCCTCCTCCCTAAGTTTGTTTTACTCACTGCTTTAGCACACTCTGCTAACCCTGATGTTCTTGCCATGTCTGAATCCTGTCTCAGGAAGGCCACCAAAAATTCTGAGATTTCCATACCCAACTATAACATCTTCCGTCAAGATAGAACTGCCAAAGGGGGAGGAGTTGCAGTCTACTGCAGAGATAGCCTGCAAAGTAATGTCATACTTTCCAGGTCCATACCCAAACAGTTCGAACTACTAATTCTGAAAATTACTCTCTCCAGAAATAAGTCTCTCACTGTTGCCGCCTGCTACCAACCCCCCTCAACTCCCATCTGTGCCCTGGACACCATTTGTGAATTGATTGCCCCCCATCTAGCTTCAGAGTTTGTTCTGTTAGGTGACCTAAACTGGGATATGCTTAACACCCCGGCAGTCCTACAATCTAAGCTAGATGCCCTCAATCTCACACAAATCATCAAGGAACCCACCAGGTACAACCCTAACTCTGTAAGCAAGGGCACCCTCATAGACGTCATCCTGACCAACTGGCCCTCCATATACACCTCCGCTGTCTTCAACCAGGATCTCAGCGACCACTGCCTCATTGCCTGTATCCGCTACGGTGCCGCAGTCAAACGACCACCCCTCATCACTGTCAAACGCTCCCTAAAACACTTCTGTGAGCTGGCCTTTCTAATCGACCTGGCCCGGGTATCCTGGAAGGACATTGACCTCATCCCGTCAGTTGAGGATGCCTGGTCATTCTTTAAGAGTAACTTCCTCGCCATTTTAGATAAGCATGCTCCGTTCAAAAAATGCAGAACTACGAACAGATACAGCCCTTGGTTCACTCCAGACCTGACTGCCCTCGACCAGCACAAAAACATCCTGCGGTGGACTGCAATAGCATCGAACATTCCCCGCGATATGCAACTGTTCAGGGAAGTCAGGAACCAATACACGCAGTCAGTCAGGAAAGCTAAGGCCAGCTTCTTCAGGCAGAAGTTTGCATCCTGTAGCTCCAACTACAAAAAGTTCTGGGACACTGTGAAGTCCATGGAGAACAAGAGCACATCCTCCCAGCTGCCCACTGCACTGAGGCTAGGGAACACGGTCACCACCGACAAATCCATGATTATCGAAAACTTCAACAAGCATTTCTCAACGGCTGGCCATGCCTTCCGCCTTGCTACTCCTACCTCGGCCAACAGCTCCGGCCGCCCCGCAGCTCCTCGCCCAAGCCTCTCCAGGTTCTCCTTTACCCAAATCCAGATAGCAGATGTTCTGAAAGAGCTGCAAAACCTGGACCCGTATAAATCAGCTGGGCTTGACAATCTGGACCCTCTATTTCTGAAACTATCCGCCGCCATTGTCGCAACCCCTATTACCAGCCTGTTCAACCTCTCTTTCATATCGTCTGAGATCCCCAAGGATTGGAAAGCTGCCGCAGTCATCCCCCTCTTCAAAGGGGGAGACACCCTGGACCCAAACTGTTACAGACCTATATCCATTCTGCCCTGCCTATCTAAGGTCTTCGAAAGCCAAGTCAACAAACAGGTCACTGACCATCTCGAATCCCACCGTACCTTCTCCGCTATGCAATCTGGTTTCCGAGCCGGTCACGGGTGCACCTCAGCCACACTCAAGGTACTAAACGACATCATAACCGCCATCGATAAAAGACAGTACTGTGCAGCCGTCTTCATCGACCTTGCCAAGGCTTTCGACTCTGTCAATCACCATATTCTTATCGGCAGACTCAGTAGCCTCGGTTTTTCGGATGACTGCCTTGCCTGGTTCACCAATTACTTTGCAGACAGAGTTCAGTGTGTCAAATCGGAGGGCATGCTGTCCGGTCCTCTGGCAGTCTCTATGGGGGTGCCACAGGATTCAATTCTCGGGCCGACTCTTTTCTCTGTATATATCAATGATGTTGCTCTTGCTGCGGGCGATTCCCTGATCCACCTCTACGCAGACAACACCATTCTATATACTTTCGGCCCGTCATTGGACACTGTGCTATCTAACCTCCAAACGAGCTTCAATGCCTGTGACTGGAACGAATTGCAAAAATCGCTGAAGTTGGAGACTTTTATCTCCCTCACCAATTTCAAACATCAGCTAACCGATCGCTGCAGCTGTACATAATCTATTGGTAAATAGCCCACCCATTTTCACCTACCTCATCCCCACAGTTTTTATTTATTTACTTTTCTGCTCTTTTGCACACCAATATCTCTACCTGTACATGATCATCTGATCATTTATCACTCCAGTCTTAATCTGCAATATTGTAATTATTTGCCTACCTCCTCATGCCTTTTGCACACATTGTATATAGACTCCCCTTTTTTTCTACTGTGTTATTGACTTGTTAATTGTTTACTCCATGTGTAACTCTGTGTTGTGTGTTCACACTGCTATGCTTTATCTTGGCCAGGTCGCAGTTGCAAATTAGAACTTGTTCTCAACTAGCCTACCTGGTTAAATAAAGGTGAAATAAAAAATAAATAATTTTTTTAAATTAAATGAATCTTCAGATTGGACAATCGACTGCAATCAATACAAACCTACTTCAATGAGAGATGTACATCAGTGTAGCATGTGCGTGACACATGGCAGAGGTCTGACCTGTAGCAGTGTTGATGTTCCTTGGGGCAACATCCTTGGCAGTACGGACTCTGTTGTTAGGAGGGTAGTCAGGCACTGGTTTTTCATAACGTTTCTCTGGAACCCGTGGACTGACCTTAGTGGGATACCTTCACATAGAGAGAGAGGGATGAGAAACAGAGAGATAAAGAGAGAGGCATGAGAGAGAGAGGGATGATAACGGAGGAACACAGTAAGTACAGCAGGCACATACACTATATATACAAAGTATGTGGACACCCTTTGAAATTAGTAGATTCGGCTATTTCAGCCACACTCGTTCCTGACAGGTGACATTGTCAGTAGAATGGCCTTACTGAAGAGCTCATTGACTTTCAACGTAGCACCGTCATATGATGCCACCTTTAACAAGTCAGTTCGTCAAATTTCTGCCCTGCTAGCGCTGGCCCGTTCAACTGTAAGTGCCGTTATTGTGAAGTGGAAACTTTTACGATCAACAACGGCTCAGCATGAAGTGGTAGGCCACACAAGCTCACAGAACGGGACCGCTGAGTGCTGAAGCGTGTAGCGCATAAAAATCATCTGTCCTCGTTTGCAACACTCACTACAGAGTTCCAAACTGCCTTTTGAAGCAACATCAGCACAATAATGGTTTGTAGGGAGCTTCATGAAATGGGTTTCCATGGCTGAGCAGCCGCAAACAAGCCTAAAATCACTATGCACAATGCCAAGCATCGGCTGGAGTGGTGTAAATCAAACCGCCATTGGACTCTGGAGCAGTGAAAACGTGTTCTCTGTAGTGATGAATCACGCTTCACAGTCTGATGGACTAATCTGGGGTTGGCGAATGCCAGAAGAACACTACGTGTCCAAATGCATAGTGCCAACTGTAAAGTTTGGTGGAGGAGGAATAATGATCTGGGGCTGTTTTACATGGTTTCGGGCTAGGCCCCTTAGTTCCAGTGAAGGGAGATCTTAACGCTACAGCATACAATGACATTCTTGACGATTCTGTGGTTTCAACTTTGTGGCAACGGTTTGGAGAAGGCCAGTTCCTGTTTCAGCATGACAATGAATCTGTGCACAAAGCGAGGACCATACAGAAATTGTTTTTCAAGATCGGTGTGGAAGAACTTGACTGTCCTGCACAAAGCGCTGACCTCAACCCCATCAAACACCTTTGGGATTAATTGTAACACCGACTGGGAGCCAAGCCTAATCGCCCAACATCAGTGCCTGACCTCACAAATGCTCTTGTGGCTGAATGGAAGCAAGTCCCCGCAGCAAAATTCCAACATCTAGTGGAAAGCCTTCCCAGAAGAGTGGAAGCTGTTATAGCAGCAAACGGGTGACCAACTCCATATTAATGCCCATGATTTTGGAATTAAATGTTCGATATTCCGGTGTCCACATACTTTTGGTAATGTAGTGTAGCTAGGAACCAGAGTGACTTTTGATTTGGGGAACTGCCAGTCTCAATTTCACACATAATGACATGACACAGCAGTGGCGTCCTGACAAGGACGATTAAGGCAGCCCCCCGCACCTCTCTGAGTCAGAGGGGTTGGGTTAAATGCGGAAGACACATTTCATTTGAAGGCATTCAGTTGTACAACTGACTAGGTATCCCCCTTTCCCTTTTCCTTTCCCTCCTCCCTCGACGACTCACCCTGATTGGCTACAATGCTGCTCGTCAATAGCATCCACAGCACTTTCCACCGAGTTTAGCAGAGACTGGATCTGATTTGCTGATTCCTTCAACAGGAAGCGAGTAACAAATTGCTCCACGTTGGTCCCTCGCTCGTACACCTGGGGAGAGAAGAGATAGAGAATGAGAGAAGCCTTGGCACCTTTCTGCACATCTCCTGAACACATATCAGGTAAGTCCCCCTCTATGTCTTTCACTGCCTATGAAAGCTTCCCTCCTGCAGAGTGCTTTTTGCCAAATGCACATTTCAACGTTCCTGAGTGTTTAAGGGTTTGTCAAAGTTGAAGACAGACACTTTCGCTAAGGTTAAGAGAAAAATATTAAAAATAGGGTGATAACATTTAAGGAGTTTTTAACCTGGCTCAGAACTGCACAGTCAGACAGATCTAAGGACAGTTTCTGTTTCAAAGGCCGCTAGGATGCAGCCTTGGCCATACTCATCTATTGTCAGGTTAATTTAACTGGTTGAAATAATCAATATTCTTTCTGCTTTGTCATTGTGGGGAAATGGTCCGTGCTGTCAAACAAGCTTTATATTATTTGCGATAAACTTAATTGTCAGCTCTTGTAAGCAGACACACACTAAGATTATTGAGATAATTGGAACACTTTGTTACATCAGACTGATCATTTCTTATGACAGAAAAACAGGCCAAGAAAACAGAAAGTGAATATCGAATACCATTATCTCAGCAAATGTCGGCTGTAGGTTCAGAAACAGTTTTCATACTGGTATGAAAAGAAAAAGTGAGGCAACGTGCTGAATCTTTGTATTGGTGTATCTGGTGATTGAATACCAAATAATTAATATTTGTCACGCCCTGACCATAGTTTGCTTTGTATGTTTATAGGTTTTGTTTGGTCAGGGTGTGATCTGAGTGGGCATTCTATGTTGTATGTCTAGTTTGTCTGTTTCTGTGTTTGGCCTGATATGGTTCTCAATCAGAGGCAGGTGTTAGTCGTTGTCTCTGATTGGGAACCATATTTAGGTAGCCTGTTTTGTCATTGTAGGTTGTGGGTGATTGTCTATGTTAGTTGCTTGTGTCAGCACATTTGGTATATAGCTTCACGGTTGTTGTTCATTTATTGTTTTGTTCAGTTTACTTCGTGTTTTCGTCATCCATTAAAATGATGCATTCACACCACACTGCGCTTTGGTCCACTTCTTATGACGATCGTGACAATATTATTCCAAGTCGGATCATCAAATATGAAATATGTATTTAAATGTGACATTAGAGAAGCTACTGAAGCAATCTAATAGAACAGTTATAAATGTGTACTCTATTTGCACACTATGGACATTGCGGAGCTGGTATAGTAAAGATGCAGGCAGAATAGAATGGGCCTATGCATATATGTGAACAACAGCTGGTGCACAATATCTAAGGAAGTCTCGAGGTTTTGCTCGCGGTAGAGTATCTCATGATAAGCTGTAGACCACACTATCTACCTAGAGTTTTCATCTGTATTTCTCGTAGCTGTCTACATACCACCACAGACCGATTCTGAGCATAACCCCATTCTCATCGACGGGGATGTAGTGGAGCAGGTTGAGAGCTTCAAGTCCCTTGGTGTCCACATCACCAACAAACTAACACAGTCCAAGCACAACAAGACAGTCATGAAGAGGGCATGACATAACCTATTCAGGAGACTGAAAATATTTGGTTTTACAGCTGCACCATCGAGAGCATCCTGATGGGTTGCATCACTGCCTGGTATGGCAACTGCTCGGACTCCGACCGCAAGGCACTACAGAGGGTAGTGTGTATGGCCCAGAACATCACCGAGGTCATCACCTGCCATCTAGGACCTCTATACCAGGCGGTGTCAGAGGAAGGCCCTAAAAATTGTCAAAGACACCAGCCACCCTAGTCATAGACTGTTCTCTCTGCTACCGCATGGCAAGTGGTACCGGAGCGCCAAGTCTAGGTCCAAGAGGCTCCTAAATAGCTTCTACCCCCAAACAATAAGACTCCTGAACAGCTAATCAAATGGCTACCCAAACTATTTGCATTGCCCCCCCCCCCCCTCCCGGAAAGCTGCTGCTACTCTCTGTTATTATCTATGCATAGTCACTTTAATAACTCTACCTACATGTACATATTACCTTGAAAGCGGTGCCCCTGCACATTGACATTGACTCTGTGCCTGTACCCCCTGTATATAGCCCCGCTATTGTTATTTACTGCTGCTCTTTCATTTTTTGTTATTCTTATCTCTTACTTTTTTGGGAGGGGGGGGGTATTTTCATACTGCATTGTTGGTTAAGGGCTTGTAAGTAAGCATTTCACTATAAGGTCTACTACACCTGTTTTATTCGCCGCTTGTGACAAATACAATTTGATTATACAAAATGGCGCCGGAAGAAATAGCAGCAGCTTTACGGGCGCCCAACCAATTGTGCTATTATGTGTTTTTTTCGCGTTATTTGTAACTTATTTTGAACATAATGTTTCTGCAACCGTATCTTACTGCAAAAAAGAGCTTCTGGATATCAGGACATTGATCACTCACCTCGGATTAGACAAAGATTTCTTCTTCAACAAGCAAGACGCACAAGACATTCTCCAAACACCCGACAGGGCCAACATCCCCATTATTTGCAAGAGGAACACCTGCTCTCTCCATGACATAGATTGACCAGGTTAATCCAGGTGAAAGCTATGATCCCTTATTGATGTCACCTATTAAATGCACTTAAATCAATGTAGGTTGAAGGGGAGGATACAGGTTAAATAATTATTTTTAAGCCTTGAGACAATTGAGACTTGGATTGTGCATGTGTGCCATTCAGAAGGTGAATAGGCAAGACAGAATATTTAAATGCCTTTCAACGGGGTATGGTAGTAGGTGCCAGGCGCACTGGTTTGAGTGTGTCAAGAACTACAACACTGCTGGGTCACGCTCAACAGTTTCCGATGTGTATCAAGAATGGTCCACCACCCAAAGGACATCCATCCAGCCATCTTGACACAACTGTGGGAAGCATTGGAGTAAACATGGGCCAGCATCCCTGAATGCTTTCGACATCTTGTAGTTGATACCCTGACAAATGTGTATTTGTAGCAGTACTCTTCCTGGGGTCCAGAAAAATGAAGGCAGTTATACAATTTTAAAAACATTACAATGCATTCACAACAGATTTCCCAACACTAAGTGTGTGCCCTCAGGCCCCTATTCCACTACCACATATCAACACAAACTCCAGGTGTACATGTGTGTATAGTGCATAGTGTATGTTAATTGAAGCTGTCTGAGGGCAAAGGGTGGGTGGAGGGGTGCAACTCAATATTGGGAAGGGGTTGCTAATGTTTGGTATACTCTGGTATACTATATTTCATGCACAGACAGAGACTATTTGACTGATCTAAGCAAAATGAGACACAAGTAGAGCAAAATATGATACGTGAAAGGAGGGTGCTTATCTTGCAATTCTATCTGTGTGTGGTTGCCCTTGTGTACTGCACTAATGGTCAGCCTGCTGAATGGTCCTCTAGGGAAGACAGACAGAGAGGTCCATTAGTAGTGTGATAGTAACACAGGCAGGGGGAATACTACAGTGTTGGCTCACAGGCCCATATTCTATTACACAGAGGTCATCTAGCACACTCAGGGAAGTGTGTGTGTGAAGAGTGCAGACTGTTAAAGGATGTGGGTTCAAAACCCTGCACCGTTAACAAGTTACGAGGTTCCTAGCTCTATGAGAGGGTTGAGGAAAATGACATGCATCTGGAGAACTGATTATTCAAATGGCAGGCTTGGAGAAATAGCCTCTAAATGCATGTGAATACTGTAGGGCTCATTTCACAAAATCTCTAATACAGTTCAGAGCCATCCATAAGGTATATCTTGTGTTTGGTGTACCTGTAAAATGAATGAAAGAAGTGGGTAAACGAGTTAAGGTTTTGTTTTAACTAATGGGATTGTTAAATATTAAATATTAGTGTGCAGTGAGTAGCAGGTAGCACCTGAGACAAAGCCCAGCCAGCCACCGATCCTATCACTGTTGGTCTTCACACAGTGAGAGAGAGATAATTAATAGATAACATTAAGCCTGGCTGCTGTGGGCTGATTAATGATGATGAGCAGTGATAGAGGTCTAATTGCTGCTCTGTGTGTGTGAGCTGAAGAGCCTGGTGAGGACTATGGTCTCTTTATTAACAGGGTCTCCCTCCAGGGACAGATACAGACATAGACAGGAAAGGTCTACGAGTCACTGTGTGAGACATACTGAGGGTTGAATGTGGTATGAGACAGAGAGAGAGCTGGATTGAGTTGAGTGATATTTGTTACTTTTATCCATTTCTAGACATAACCTCCTGGAAACCCATATTTTTACGACTTCTAAGATGACGTTGCCTGACGATTCCTTAATGATAATGTGTGAGCCGTAGCCTTGGCATCGTCAAATACTTTATTGGAAGGCCTAGCTTAAATATGATTTTTGCATATGTAAATGGTGTTGCTGAGAAACATATTGACTACTGATGTTAGGATACTATTAATTGGTTCAAGTCAGCTAACAGCGACTTTGGAGTCTGTAACTAGGAATGTTTAAACCTCAAACTAGTTAAAAACACAAGTTATCTTTGCATATTTATCTCCCAACAGTGATCACACCTTTGTCGGGAGGTTTACATACCAGCTGGACTATCGAGGGAGCGCAAGACTGAGGAAGGCTTTGCGGTAGAATAGGCTCTGCATAAGACTGAAAATGTTTAAGGAAAATCAATATCAATATTAAAGAATATTTCATTACAACCTGATGTCTGTTGTGTACTTAATCATTGCAAAACATCGTTATCATGACCTGAAATTGACGGATATATGGGAAGTTAGGCAAGGACGAAGTTGGACTTGTCACAATGTATTTCATCTATTGTATCATGAGGGAAAGTTCACAGGTACAGAGTGTTACACTTTCACACTATCACGTTCTCGAGTGGCTGAAGAAAGGTTTGTCATGTTCTCTGGGTTTAAACTCATTCCCTGCTGGAGTCTGAACAGTGACAGACAGCTAAAGGTGCTGTGCTGCCTGCATCAGTAGAACTGATCTGGTCCTGCTGCAGACCCAGTTAGACAAAGCTTCCGAGAAAATGAAAGAAAAGATTCAATCTCAATCGCATTAGCCAGGCTTAAAAGCAGGACTCAGGACATAATCCAGTTATTCAGGCACTGATACAACCATTCAGCGGCTGCTGGATCTATGTTGTAGAGACTTTACAAGACTGGGATTAGATCTAGTGCTGGAGAAAATGAACAGAGGAGATGAGGAGCCTCCTGTCAAAGAAGCCAATCATTAAACTGTCTCTTCTATTGTGTGTGTGTGTGTGTGTGTGTGTGTGTGTGTGTGTGTGTGTGTGTGTGTGTGTGTGTGTGTGTGTGTGTGTGTGTGTGTGTGTGTGTGTGTGTGTGTGTTTGTGTATGTGAATCCACAATGTGAAATGTTTTCTTCATCCACTTGCTGCAGATGTCTGTCATTCCATGGCTGTGTGAGTTTCTGCAGGAGGTCAGGCTGACCCTGTCTTGGGGAGTTGGGGAATAACGGATTACATGTAATAATGTAAGGTATTACAACAACAAAAACACGGTAACTGTAATCTGTTACATTACCAGCAACAAGATTGTAATCAGATTACAGATACTTTTGAAAAACTAGATGATTACTTTGAGGATTACTTTTAAAATCAGAAAGGATATTTGTGAAAAACAATTCTCACTGACATTCAAATCAGCATTGAAAATATTTTGTTCCACCATAGCGAGTTTGACCACAAATCAGAGACCACTATGATGACACATCAGATGTGTTTGATGCAAAAAAGCACAGGAATAGGCTTTTGTAGGCTAAAGTTGTAAGCTATGTCTTCCAATGGTGCGATTGCTGTCGGCATCCAAAGGTTATCCAACTTGAATAAACACTTGGAAGTAAGGATGACAGTAGTGGTGTAGTCTACGGTGATACGGGTATCACTTATTATTGATATCAACATAGCGCATTGATGTGAATCACACTGCTGCTCTCTCATTTAGCTATTTACGCCTTACGTACTGTGGTTGCTGTGGATTGTTGTTCACAAATCTAAATGTGTATTTGAACCTAATAATGGTTGAATTCAAGGAGTTTAAGCTGCCTATCAATCATTGTTTTTGAAACCAGTGGACAGCCAGTGAAAAATGTGATCTTGTAACAGCTGCGTAGTGAGGATCCAAGCCTATGGAAGAAAGTGGGGCTTTTATTGCTCAATCTAATTAATGCTGATTTTTTTTAAGTCCATAGGCCTAATGGACACATGCTCAAACTTGTACACTTTTGATATATTTAAAGGGGAAATCTGTAGTTGCTACATACATTTTTTGGATCACTTAGAAATGTCCTTGTTTTTGAAACATTTTCGGCCATTAAAATAACATAAAATCGATCAGAAATACAGGGTAGACATTGTTATTGTTGTAAATAACTATTGTAGCTGGAAACGGCAGATTTTTAATGGAATATCTACATAGGTGTACAGAGGCCAATTACAGTTGAAGTCAGAAGTTTACATACACCTTAGCCAAATACATTTAAACTCAGTTTTTCACAATTGCTGACATTTAATAATTTAATCATAGTAAAAAGATTCCCTGTCTCAGGTCAGTTAGGATCACCAATTTGTTTTAAGAATGTGAAATGTCAGAAAAATACTAGAGAGAATGATTTATTTCAGCTTTTATTTCTTTCACCACATTCCCAGTGGGTCAGAAGAACACTTCGGGTAGCCTTCCACAAGCTTCCCACAATAAGTTGGGTGAATTTTGGCCCATTCCTCCAGACTGAGCTGGCGTAACTGAGTCAGGTTTGTAGTCCTCCTTGCTCGCACACGCTTTTTCAGTTCTGCCCACTAATTTTCTATGGGATTGAGGTCAGGGGTTTGTGATGGCCACTCCAATACCTTGACTTTGTTGTCCTTAAGCCATTTTGCCACAACTTTGGAAGTATGCTTGGGATTATTGTCCATTTGGAAGACCCATTTGCGACCAAACTTTAACTTCCTGACTGATGTCCTGAGATGTTGCTTCAATATACCCACATAATTTTCCTTCCTCATGTTGCCATTTATTTTGTGAAGTGCACCAGTCCCTCCTGCAGCAAAGCACCCCCACAAAATGATGTTGCCACCCCCGTTCTTCATGGTTGGGATGGTGTTCTTCAGCTTGCAAGCCTCCCCATTATTCCTCCAAACATAACGATGGTCATTATGGCAAAACAGTTCTATGTTTGTTTCATCAGACCAGAGGACATTTCTCCAAAAAGTATGATCTTTGTCCCCATGTGCAGTTGCAAACCGTAGTCTGGCTTTTTTATGGCGGTTTTGGAGCAGTGGCTTCTTCCTTGCTGAGCGGCCTTTCAGGTTATGTCATTATAGGACTTGTTGTGGATATAAATACTTTTGTACCTGTTTCCTCCCGCCTCTTCATAAGGTCCTTTGCTCTTGTTCTGGGATTGATTTGCACTTTTCGCACCAAAGTACGTTCATCTCTAAGAGACAGAACACGTCTCCTTCTTGAGCGCTATGATGGCTGTGTGGTTCCATGCTGTTTATACTTGCGTACAATTGTTTGTACAGATGAACGTGGTACCTTCAGGTGTTTGGAAATTGCTCCAAAGGATGAACCAAACTTGTGGAGGTCTACAACTTTTTTCCTGAGGTTTTGGCTGATTTCTTTTGATTTTCCCATGACGTCAAGCAAAGAGGCACTGAGTTTGAAGGTAGGCCTTGCAATACATCCACAGGTCCACCTCCAATTGACTCAAATGATCTCAATTAGCCTATCAGAAGCCATGACATCATTTTCTGGAATTTCCCAAGCTGTTTAAACGCAGGCTGTTTAAACTTAGTGTATGTAAACTTCTGACCCACTGGAATTTGTAATACAGTGAATTATAACTGAAATAATCTGTCTGTAAACAATTGTTGGAAAAATTACTTGTGTCATGCACAAAGTAGATGTCCTAACTGACTTGCCAAAATTATAGTTTGTTAAAAAGAAATTTGTGGAGTGGTTGAAAAACTAGTTTTAATGACCCCAACCTAAGTGTATGTAAACTTCTGACTTCAACTGTATCAGCAACCATCACTCCTGTGTTCCAATGGCACGTTATGTTACCTAATCCAAGTTTATCATTTGAAAAGGCTAATTGATAATTAGAAAATCCTTTTGCAATTACAGTGCCTTGCGAAAGTATTCAGCCCCCTTGAACTTTGCGACCTTTTGCCACATTTCAGGCTTCAAACAAAAAGATATAAAACTGTATTTTGTACACATTTACAATGTTTACAAACATTGGAGTAAAAGAGGCGTATGCTATTTTGGGTTCTGATGGGATACAAGCTCATTAGATATTTTCAAGGTATATTCTTCAAGAATCAATGGGTATATATCCAAAAATGGATGTAGCAACGGCAGATTGTCCCTTTAAGGGATATGACAGAAATTATAAAAATGTTTGAAGCAATGTAGATATTCGGTACTCAAAGATTTTACCTCTAGGAGAGAGTCATATAGTGTAAAGTATTCAATAAGAAAAGGCTAAACCTTTGACTGTCGTTATGGGTAAATGACATACTGTACAGGTGTGGATCAAAGTACTGTAGATAGACTGCCAATTCACCAGAGGGGGATTCCAATAATGTACAAGCCAGGCCTAGAAAAACATTAAGAACACTACAGGCTCTCTTGATATTATCTCTGTGGAAGAGAGGTAGTTCTGCAGTTCTCTGTGTGAGGTTGGGACTGATAGTTTAGCAGGTGCAGAGTGGTCTCAAACAATGGCCCCAAATACCACCAAATGAGTCCTGTCCAGTGCCTAATTATAATCGCTGCTCACCGCCCTTTTTCCAGGTCATTTGAATCAGGCAGGGTTATTTGGAGGAATCACCATTAAAAAGGCATGTGATTGTGTAATGATAAGGCTTTTGTTAGGACAGTGGTGAATGCTGGAAAACAAATCATTCTCTATGGGGGCTTTTTTCTATCGCCTTTGATTAGGACATGATGCAGCGCAGCTGTATCTCTGCATTCAGCCTGTGTTTCACGTGTGCCTATTGTACCCCCTGCCACAGAAGAAGGGTTACTGATGAGGCACAATGTAGATTGGCTAACTTATTGTCATTGCTGTAGTTATTTTGTCAAGCCAATGAAATAATGAAATGTAATGATGCAGAAGGACTGCATTCAGTAAATTCACTGAACTGACCAACTGCCTCTTCAAAAGGGAATAACGAGACAATATTTTATGATTGCATGAAAGGAGCTCTCCACTGCAGTGTGGTAAGTAAAGGAAGAAAGTCCATAAAAGTCCTACATGTGCACGGGCAAACTCCTCTGACAGTCTCCTCCAATTCACATGATGTGTATATTTCAGACAGGGATCACTTCAGGGGAATAACTGCCCACGTCTAACCAGTCTGCAGGATGCCAAACATTCTCCTGCAGCATTACTGAAGATGGGTGGAGAGAGTGAAGGAGTCTGTCTTGCTGACTGCAGCCTGCAGCCATATAGAAAAGCCCCAGAGAGATTTACTGTAGAGCAGGAGGCTCCCAGGCTTAATGAAAGAGCTGTGGTAGAACTTTCCGTCCTCTATTAGCCAGGGATGGGCCGACCCACATTGTGCTGCTGTCCACCACATACATCCTCACCCTCCACTCCAGCCACTTTAATAATGGGAATTGATGGGAATTGATGTAAAATATATCACTAGCCACTTTAAACAATGCTACTTAATATAATGTTTACATACCCTACATTATTTATCTCATATGTATACGTATATACTGTACTCTATATCATCTACTGCATCTTTATGTAATACATGTATCACTAGCCACTTTAAACTATGCCACTTTGTTTACATACTCATCTCATATGTATATACTGTACTCGATACCATCTACTGCATCTTGCCTATGCCGCTCTGTACCATCACTCATTCATATATCTTTATGTACATATTCTTTATCCCTTTACACTTGTGTGTATTAGGTAGTAGTTTTGGAATTGTTAGTTAGATTACTCGTTGGTTATTACTGCATTGTCGGAACTAGAAGCTCAAGCATTTCGCTACACTCGCATTAACATCTGCTAACCATGTGTATGTGACAAATGGTCCTTCTGTAGCTCAGTTGGTAGAGCATGGCGCTTGTAACGCCAGGGTAGTGGGTTCGATCCCCGGGATCACCCACACGTAGAATGTATGCACACATGACTGTAAGTCGCTTTGGATAAAAGCGTCTGCTAAATGGCATATATTATTATTATATTATTACAAATAAAATTAGATGTAATTTGCTGCTCTACCACATACATCCTCACCCTCCACATCCTGCTGCTGCTCTACCACATACATCCTCACCCTCCACACCCCAAAAGATATCTCTCGTCCACACTACCAACATCTCTCTACTCCACTTTCCCCTCCTGCCTACAGTACATTGCACATCCTCACTACACCTATCTACCAACTCTCCCAACTTCCCTATGACCCTCACCCCCACATACCCCTCACCCACACCGTCCCATCCTCCCTACACCTGTCTTACCCAAGTTCCCGACACCCCTTCCCCCATCCTCCAGACATACCACTTACCTCAGTCTCTCATTGTCCCAACTCCATTTTCCACTTTTCTATTCTGAGGCAGACAGCAGCAGTGATGTTAGATGTTAGACAGTGATGTTTAATGGACTAGCACTCTTGATTTTATTTTAATCCTTTATTTAACTAGACAAGTCAGTTAATGTCTGGGAACGAGCGGAACCCCTCGCCAACAGCCAATGAAATTGCAGGGCGCCAAATGCAAATCAACAGAAATCTCATATATTAAATTTCGCAAACATACAAGTATTAGGCACCATTTTAAAGATAGAATTCTCGTTAATCCAGCCACAGCGTCTGATTAAAAAAAATGCTTTACAGCGAAAGCTCCACAAACGATTATGTTAGGTCACCATCAAGTCACAGAAAAACCCAGCCATTTTTCCAGCCAAAGAGAGGAGTCACAAAAAGCACAAATAGAGATAAAATGTATCACTAACCTTTGATGATCTTTATCGATGACACTCATAGGACTTCATGTTACACAATACATGTATGTTTTGTTCGATAAAGTGCAAATGTATATCCAAAAATCTAATTTTACATTGGTGTGTTATGTTCAGTAGTTCCAAAACATGCGGTGATTTTGCAATTCACAGAAATACTCATTATAAACATTCAAGTGTTATGCATGGAACTTTAGATAAACTTCTCCTTCTCCTTATGGCAACCACTGTGTCAGATTTCAAAGAAACTTTACGGAAAAAGCATACCATGCAATAATCTGAGTACGGAGCCCAGAGCCCAAACCAGCCAAATGAAATATCCGCCATGTTGCGCAGTCAACATTAGTCAGAAATAGCATTATAAATATACACTTACCTTTGATGATCTTCATCAGAATGCACTCCCATGAATCCCAGTTCCACAATAAATGTTTTATTTGTTCGATAAAGTTCATTTATGTCCATATTCCTCCTTTTGTTAGGGCGTTTGTTAAACAAATCGAAATGTGTGCGTGCAATTCCAGCGGAAAGGTCGGACGGAAATTCCAAAAAGTTATATTACTGGTCGTAGAAACATATCAAACTATGTATAGAATCAATCTTTAGGATGTTTTTATCATAAATTTTCAATAATGTTCCAACCAGAGAATTCCATTGTCTGTAGAAAAGCAATGGAACGAGAGCTACCTCTCATGTGAAATGCGCGTGACCAGCGCGTGACTGCTGGCAGACCTCTGACTCATTCCCCTCTCATTCAGCCCCCCTTCATAGTAGAAGCCTCAAACAACGTTCTAAAGACGGTTGACATCTAGTGGAAGCCTTAGGAAGTGCAACATAACCAATATCCCACTGTGTATTCGAAAGGGGCTGAGTTTTAAAAAATACAAACCTCAGATTTCCCACTTCCTGTTTGGATTTTATTTTCATGTTTTTGCCTGCAATATGAGTTCTGTTATACTCACAGACATCATTCAAACAGTTTTAGAAACTTCAGAGTGTTCTCTATCCAATACTGATAATAATATGCATATATTAGCCTCTGGGACTGAGTAGGAGAAAGTTTACTCTGGCCACGCTTTTCATCCAAAAGTGAAAATGGTGCCCCCTATCCCAAATAAGTTTTAAGAACAAATTCTTATGAACAATGACGGCCTACCCTGGCCAAACCCTAACCCATACGACTCAGGGCCAATTGTGCACCACTCTATGGGACTCCCAATCACGGCTAGTTGTGATACAGCCTGGAATTCAACCAGGGTCTGTAGTGACACCTCTGGCACTGAGATGCAGTGCCTTAGACCGCTGCGCCACTCGGGAGCCCTGAGTGATACTTCAACAGAAGTTACTACAGCACACTCTTGTTGGATAGGGACACTCAAACTACAAATAAAGGTGAGTGCAACAAGTGATGAAGAGACAGAGAGAGAATCATTGACACCCTGACCTATTTCAAACTGATTAAATGTAATAATAAACACACAAAGTGCCAGTCAAGCTATGTCCTATTCTCTCCCTCCTCTCTCTGGTGAAGAAAAGAGTTGAGAAGAGCAAAGATTATTCTAATCTTATTATTCAATTCACTAGTACTATTCATCAAGCAGTAACAATCCAGTCATCATTATCCTGGGCTGTAATTGGACCATATTGAAGTTAAAGATAGTGAGTGGTGAAATCTAATCATTAATCAGTCAATGTGAAAAGCACTGCAGATGAATTGGCTGGCTGATTCAGTACCCGATGGCCGTTGCTGATATACTGTAGCACTTAAATTCACAGGTTATGTTAAAATCAGAACACTGAAAAAGTATTCATCACAAATGCGTAGGTATGGAAATTAGATTAAAGTAGCTTACATTACTGCATTTCACTATTGGGTGATCGAGTTTGTAGACTAGTGTCCTAGCAGTGTGCTAGCAGCACAACAGCCCAACCACAACAGGGGGTGAGGAGTGCCATGAAAACAAAGCAAATCAACATCCCAGATAGAGGGGGCGATGCAGTGACTCTCCAGAGGTCACTGACCTCAATGAATTATAGATTACAGGATTTAATCTTTTTTGGTTTCTATTCCCAAAAGGAAATGGGTTCTTTCTCTCTTGAACAGGGGGTTGTGATAGGAACTGATGGAGAGAGAGGGTAACTGTGGGGTGCCCCTAAACAAATACAATACAGCCCGCAGCTTTATGGCTAGGCTGGAGAGAGAATTCAAACAGAATTCTTTATTAAAGGTAGCGGGTAGGATTATATGTTTATTTTTACAGTTAGTTATAAACCTAACCTCTATATCCAACTTTAAAACAAATTCTGCTTGAAATGGGCACATGACTAATGAATGGTCTGCTGTTGCTAAATTTGGTGACATACTGTGGTAATGAACTTGATAAATAAATACATCTTTGATTTCCTGTGTATCCTCTGTGATCAGACAGGACTAGATTTATTTAACTAGTCAAGTCAGTTAAGAACAAATTCTTATTTTACAATGACGACCTACCCCAGCCAAACCCTCCCCTATTAACCCGGACTCCGAATCACGGCCAGTTGTGACACAGCCCGGGATCAAACCAGGGTCTGTAGTGTAGCCTCTAGCACTGAGATGCAGTGTCTTAGACCGCTGCCCCACTCTGGAGTGCATAACTACCTGCATAATTGGCCAAGGTAGAAGGTCCTCGATTTTGCTTTCATCAATCCTATATAAGAAGTTAATAAGGATATATGATATAAGGATAAACATGTACTATAATGTATGTATCTCAATGGCTCATTGAGACACATACATTATAGTGGGTGTTCGATGGCACATTCAGACCCTCAACATTCTCCTTGCAGAATCATACATGTGCTATTCACTGATGATCCAGGAATTCTAGATATGGTTTCATGCCATTCTGCTGATGAATATTAAAATTCCATGTTTGCTTGTTGGTTTAGTTCTGAATCCGGGTACAGATGGACCATGACTGTTTAAGGTGTGATGATGGTACGATGGCAGTCTAAAACATCTAAAACATAAGGCGCCTTTAGATATGATGCCAGGTTCATTAGCAATAAACATAGCTCCTAGTAATCACTGGCAACAATCAATATATATTCCATGCTGCTCTCCACATAAATAGGTATGAGTTCTGACCAATTATTTATATATACACTAGATGACTGACAGGAGGCGCTGTTTTAAAGCCAACACGCCTCCATCTTGGCACTCCCCGACCATTGTAAAAATATTTTGGAAGCTATAGAAAGGAATTTATTCATGTCTACATTTGTTTTTGCCACATTTATTCTGTTACAGACACCTTAATGCATAATTTTAAAAATATATTCTGTGAGATAAACATAGAAATAAAAAATGAAAACATATATAAAAACATTTTCCTTAAAGTGTAATTTTTTTAAAGTTCTAGTGATACTGTCCCCACTACAACAACAAAAAATAAATACATTCTGTCATTTAAACATTTAATTGAAATACTGTAGAATGCCATTCATTCCTATGGACGACTGCTCCTTCTGGGCAGTGGCAATATGGCCGCCTAGTGGCTTCAAAGCCTCTCTCACTGGCCAGTACATAGCATCAGCAATCCAGGTTTTATATACATCATTGATTCTGTCAGAGAGCAGAAGCAGCAGCAATCTACCCCAATAGAATGGGCAGTATTGGAGGTGATGAATCTTGCTATGGTTTATACCAGGGTGTTTGAGTGAATCCCTCATAGATTTACTGCTCAGCTATGTCTCTGTCTACTTCATATGGCACTGGCCACCACTCCCATCCTCCATGGAAGGGTACCGGGACAATCTCAACCCCATCTATATAATATGAAACAATGGAGGAAATGACCTGAACTTGTTCTAGTTGGGAGTGACAGACATTACTCATGCATACATTATTTGTCTCTCAGATGTACCTCTCATTCCCTCTAACTAGACCAAAAAATCAATTGAGTGGAGAAAAGAAAGTAATGAGTGGGGTAGAGTAACAGGATATACTATTGGTGGTACCAACCGTCAAACTAGTTAAGGGAGCAACAAAAGCTTCTGTCTATTCTGTACATACAATAAATTAGCCAACAGCATACCTAGCTGCGCAGTAACCTGTCATCTGTAGACTTATATTCAAATCTAACACTCACCACTAACTCTGTAATCTATATAGAAATTCAAATGAGCTACCCAATTAGATTATTCAGACGTAGACAGATCTGTGAGAGGCCCTGTGCACCACAGCAGCAGCACGTTCCTGAGGAAAGAGAAGGAATGAGAGAGAGCTTCTTCTGGATGTGCCCTCCCATGAGAAACACACTAACCCTGCCTTGAAGTCTAGCTTCCTCACTCCTTCCTCCCTCTATTTGCTCTCACTTTTACATTCCACTACATTATTCATTTACTGGGTGGAACTTTATTACTCAGAGAGCCAGGCTTAGACAGACACAAACTGGGACCTTTGCTGATAAATAGATGTTATTGTGACAGTTGGTTGCATGACCTACCCATCAAACGACTTTCATGACAAAATCATTTACACACTGCTAATGAAATATGTCCAGAGCCTGAAGGATAAGGTCAAAACAGAGGCACTGTAAGGATCAATCCCTTGGCTTTCCCCTCCAACAACTCTAGTTTACAGCAAGGCCAGCCAGTGCTTCTTGATGGGTGCCTCCTCTGTTACCGTGGTTACACAGTAACCCTAGTCACCAGGTTTGATTATGCGAGAGGAAAGGAGAGCAGGTGCTGCTAGAGTGCACACAGGGCCATGGTTAATATCACATCACTGCTACACAAACCAAAACACTCTGACTTCAACAGTAAACATAAAATAAGCAAGGTGCTATTGAGAATCTTATTTTCAGGAAACCTTATTTAGCACTATTTATGATCTCATCCAGGGAAAAGTAGTTGGAAAACAAAAACAGAAGCACTGAAGTGGACTTATCACTGGGTTTGACCTGTGTGTCAGCATTGAAAACACACTGAAGCTACACTGTCCCTCGTTTAAAAAAGCATAAAACACTGAAGAAAAGATTGAGCATATATACATATATATATATATACAACAGCATACCACCCTGCATACCACTGCTGGCTTGCTTCTGAAGCTCAGCAGGGTTGGTCCTAGCCAGTCTCAGTAGGAGGCACTCTTTCCTCTGGTCTAAAAAATATCCCAATACCCCTGGGCAGTGCTTGGGGACACTGCCCTGTGAAGGGTGCCATCTTTTGGATGGGATGTTAAATGGGTGTCCTGACTCTCTGAGGTCATCAAAGATCCCATGGCACTTATCGTAAGAGTAAGGGTGTTAACCCCGGTGTCCTGGATAAATTCCCAATCTGTCCCTCATACCATCATGGTCACCTAATAATCCCTAGTTTGCGATTGGCTCATTCATCCCCCTCCTCTCCCCTGTAACTATTCCCCAGGTTGTTGCTGTAAATGAGAACGTGTTCTCAGTCAACTTACCTGGTAAAATAACGGATTAATAATAAAAAATAACATACGCACTTCAATAGGGTTGTATAGCAATATGCTCTAACTATTGCCCCAATACAGCTATTCTTGTTAGACACTAAAAGAGTGAGGGGAGAACGGGGTTGGTTGTTTCACGGGTTGGTTGTCACAGTGATTATTACTCCCAATCTAAATGTGTAATAATTGTAGGTTTAAAATGTGTGAATTCTTTGAAAGGACTCATTCACCTGGTCATGTTAGCATGACAAAACAATGAGGTAAAGGGAATTTATGTTTCTTTCATAGGTGAAAGCAAAGAAATAGATATCTTGGTATTTTCTTTGTAAATGTTTGAGTTATGTTAGTATCCATAAATATTATGTTTGCTGAAAAGAGGAAAGGGAGAGCTATATTTCAAACCAATTTCTGAATTTCTAGGTCAAGCCATGTGGTAACAAGCATCTTAATTAACATTGGGGGGAGTTGTTGGGGATGGCTGTCAAATGAACTGTGGGATTGGTCGTCACTATCAACTTTACCACTGCCAATATACAATAAATCACAACACACGCACACATGCATGTGCAAGCAAACACACACACACACACACACACACAAATTTACAAAAAAGGTACAATTATTTTCTCAAGGCATAAAATTCAGAAATCTGTTTGATCAAAGAAAGGCTATTTCTAAGACTCTGTTTGCTATATTGCTCTGTTTCCTGTTACAAAAGAAATAAGTTACTAGCAAACATTGAGACACCCAACCCCACACTCTGTGACACCCAACCCCACACTCTGTGACACCCAACCCCACACTCTGTGACACCCAACCCCACACTCTGTGACATCCAACCCCACACTCTGTGACATCCAACCCCACACTCTGTGACATCCAACCCCACACTCTGTGACACCCAACCCCACACTCTGTGACACCCAACCCCACACTCTGTGACATCCAACCCCACACTCTGTGACATCCAACCCCACACTCTGTGACATCCAACCCTACGATGGGGCTGGTTGTCACAAGTGGACAGAATGTGTTTAATGGCTAATAACTCCATGTTGGAATAAGGATAAAGGGTCCCCATTTCAACCCAAGACCTTGGTCTTTCTCCTCATATTGAAAATAGTCTTGTAAGATATAATGATGTTGAGAAATACACACAAGAGTAAAAACTGTGACAACAACACTGGTCTCACCTACATTAGCAATGTTTTGGAATAGACTGGATAGTAGCTGACAGGTATCTCTCCCTCCTTCAGGGCATAGGAGTGGAGGAATACGACCTACCACATCAGTCAACTAACTCACAGAGGTAAACATCAACAACAAAACAATTCAGAAATAACTCCCCTGCTGTGCAACCATGTCAGAGAGAGGGGCGCATTTATACATATGAAGTTTTGGGGAGATGACTATAGATACACTGGAGCTGCATGAATAGGAACCTAGATCAATGACATTTTGGGGAGATGACTATAGATACACTGGAGCTGCTTGAATAGGAACCTAGATCAATGACGTTTTGGGGAGATGACTATAGATACACTGGAGCTGCTTGAATAGGAACCTAGATCAATGACGTTTTGGGGAGATGACTATAGATACACTGGAGCTGCATGAATAGGAACCTTGATCAATGAGACATGACTGGAGGAGATACAGTGCCTTCAGAAATTATTACTTTTTCCACATTTCGTTGTGTTACAGCCTGAATTTAAAATTAATTAAATTTAGATTTTGTGTCACTGGCCCCATAATGTCAAAGTGAAATTATGTTTTTAGGAATGTTTACAAATTAATAAAAAATTAAAAGCTGGAATGTCTTCAGTCTTCAAACCCAACACAACAAATTCCTTTGTCATGGCAAGCCTAAATTAGTTCAGGAATAACAATTTCCTGAACAAGTCACATAATAAGTTGCATGGACTCAGTCTGTGTGCAATAATAGTGTTTAACATGATTTTTGAATGACTACCTCATCTCTGTACCCCACACATACAATTATCTGTAAAGTCCCTCAGTCGAGCAGTGAATTTCAAACACGGATTCAACCACAAAGACCAAGGAGGTTTTCCAATACTTTGCAAAAAAGGACACCTATTGGTAGATGGGTAAGAATAAACGTAGACACGTAATATCCCTTTGAGCATGGTGAAGTTATTAATTACACTTTGGAAGGTGTATCAATACACCCAGTCACTACAAAAATACAGGCACCCTTCCTAACGGAAGGAAACCACTCAAGGATTTCACCCTGAGGCCAATGGTGACTTTAAAACTGTTACAGACTTTAATAGCTGTGATAGGAGATCAACAAGATCAACAAGTTACTCCATAATACTAACCTAAAAGACAGAGTGAAAAGAAGGAAGCCTGTACAGAATAAAAATATTCTAAAACATAAATAATGTTGACAATAAGATACCAAAAAATGTGGCAAAGACATAAACTTTATGTCCTGAATACAAAGCGTCATGTTTGGGGCAAAATCCAACACAACAAAGTACCAGTTAATATTTTCAAGCACGGTGGTTGCTGCATCATGTTATGGGTATACTTGTCATCAGCAAGGACCAGGGAGTTTATTAGGATGAAAACAAATGAAATAGAGCTAAAACACAGGCAAAATCCTAGAGGAAAACCTGGTTCAGTCTGCTTTCCAGCAGACAATGGGAGACAAATAACCTAAAACACAAGCCCAAATATACACAAATAAATGACATCGAGTTTGGACTTTAATTGGCTTGACAATCTATGGCAGGACTTGAAAATGGATGTCTAGCAATGATCAACAACCAAGTTGACAGAGCTTGAAGAATTTAAAAAATAATAATGTGCAAATATTGTACAATCCGGGTGTACAAAGCTCTTAGAAACTCACCCAGAAGGACTCACAGCTGTAACTGCGCCAAAGGTGATTCTAACATGTATTGACACAGAGGTGTGAATTCTTATGTAAATGAGATATTCTGTATTTCATATTCAGTAAATGTGCAATAATTTCTAGATACATTTTGTATCTTTGTCATTATGGGGTTTCGTGTAGATAGGAGAGAAAAAACATCCATTTAAAATTTAGCCTGTAACTACAAAATGTGGAATAAGTCAAACGGTATGAATACTTTCTGAAGGCACTGTAGATATTTTTATTTTACTATGCAAGTCAGTTAAAAACAAATTCTTATTTTCAATGACAGCCTAGGAACAGCAGGTTAACTGCCTGTTCAGGGGCAGAATGACAGCTCGGGGATTTGAACTTGCAACCTTTCGGTTATTAGTCCAACACTCTAACCACTAGGCTACCCTGCCGCCCCAGGTATATGTCAGGAGGAGCTGGTTCAAAGGGCTGCTACACCAGCTCTGCAGCTTTAAACGAGTCTCTCTACATTGCCATTTTAAACAATAGCTTAACCTCACCATGCACTCCTGTGACATTGCCATAAAAAAAACACAAAAATAAATCATCCCCATCTCTCAAGACGGTGAGGGGAGGGGTGGAGAATAGAGAGGAGAAGATGAAAGTGGTGCACACAAAAGGAAAGAAAGGACAGAAAATCGAAAAAAAGAACAACAACAGGCCAGTGGAATAAATGTACTATTGGAAAACCTGCTGAACTTGGATGGTCACTTAGTAATATTAAACATTGTCCTGAGTGGATTCAGAAATAGAGTGTGTTTGTGTGTGTGTGTTTTTTAGTTTTGTGTGCTGGGTCAAGGCTTGAATAAATAAGAGGATAATTACAGTAGCTCATTAAACAGTATGTGTGCAGGACGGACAGGAGAAGATGAGATGTGTTTAATGAATTCTCAGTTTAATTTTACTCATATCCTCTCCCAATGGGAGTGTCCATTAGTTATTTCCACCTGCTAAAGAGCCAATTAAAAATGTTATGGAATCATTTCAGACTTTCTTATTAGTATAACTGCTTTAAAAGTACAGGTGTTGGAATAGTCAACACACAAGTTCTGTGTATTTATTTGGGTACATATTTGTATGTTGTCTATTTGGTTGTCATGGAGTCTGACTGTCATATGGGGATGGAAACTTTTACCCAAAGGAGTTACTGTATCTTTAGCTCATCATCTCGTCCCACCAGAGCCAAACCCATTCCCTGCCATTCAGATAATTACAGTGCATCCTGGTGGTCCAGTGCTGGGTCAGTATGTCAGCTGCAGGGTGAGGAATGACTGATCCCTGTTGGGGAGAGAGCTACCAATCTTTTCTTAATGACAGACCTTGACTGACCCACAGCCTCCTACCAGCTCAGAGGGAAGGATACAGACAGACACAGAAAAAAATCACATCACAGCAGTCTGACTATACAGGGATGAGAGCAATCATTGTGACCTGCTTGTCATCAGCAGCAATTCAGCCCAGCAGTTACAATCCCATATGGTGGCGGCTCCCCACACTGCTACTGACATGTTCACAGGCAGCTCTAGAACATCAAGAGGCTAGGGATACATACAGGTATGTATAGCAGCTACATTTGGATATGGCTCAAAACCCTTCACTGACATTTCCATCTGTCTACTCCTTCGTGAAGTGGATTAAACTAACAACAATAAAGAATACATAAGAGATAACATGAACATTGCAGTGACGTCAGTATCTATACAATTAAAAACCAAATAAAATGTTTTAAGTGAGAATAGGCATTGGTTTGAAGCCAAAAAATAAAGGAAACTCACATGAGCGCCACAATGCCTTTTTCCGCCCATGCTCAAGGTTTTCCAGCACACAGCTTTGACCTACCACAGTAGCAATGTTGGCATTGTACTTCAAACTATGTGGAGGCAGGTTGCTTAGGATTCAAACCTTTTCAAACAGACTAATTCATACTCTTAGAGGTGGTGCTTCCACAATAATGTGATTTGTACTGCATGCAAGGTAAAGTATTGGATTCTTCACACACCACTGTAAGACATTATCCCATTACACTACCTTTTCATGCTTTTTGTGAAAGCAAGCTTTGCTTTTATACTTGCAAGACCATCAGGCTTGATTGAGCTGTGTCGTGTCTTTGGCCATGCCGGATTAAGTGATATGACATGCTATTCTATAAAATAATTTCTCCATAATTAATATCACCTGATTGAGCTAATCATGTAAATGGAATTAACTAGAGAGTCGAGTACCACAAAATAATATTTATAGAGCTGTTATCTTCCGAATAAACTCTTAAAGACCTAGTAATATTTTACATCAATAGCAGTCAATATCAATCGTCGTCTTAATTCAGTCTCATCTGAAAGTTGTACATTCTTGGTTATCTGCACGAACCCTGGCTAACAATTTGAATCAGCAAAACAAAATTGGGTTTAATTATTTATTTACTAAATACCGAAACAATCACACAGAAATACACATACACATCATTAAATCATAACTTGATGACAAATTACGTCATAAAGGAAAACGTACCTAGTGGGCGGAACAGATATGACCCCACCTCTTTAAGGAATACCTAGGATAGGATAAGTAATCCTTCTCACCCCCCTTTAAGATTTAGATGCACTATTGTAAAGTGACTGTTCCACTGGATGTCATAAGGTGAATGCACCAATTTGTAAGTCGCTCTGGATAAGAGCGTCTGCTAAATGACTTAAATGTAATGTAAATGTTACACAAAAGAAAAGGGTCTGGGTTTGAGTGAAAGAGCGGGAAGACTGAGGAACAAAGGGAAAAAGCTGTGCTATCGTAAATACAGTATCTTATGCATTCTAAATTACCGGCAATTTGAAAAAGGAAAACGCAATAAATATTTACTCTGAGCTGCACTTCGGTAAGTTGGTGGTAGATGGAAGGCCGTGTTACCAAACCGAGTCCTTTGAAGAATGTCTCTGGTTGTCAATTGAATACGTTGTAGTAACGTCGTTGGGTGATAGACGGGATACTCTGTCTGTTCCTTCCTAACCCTCGTTGCATCTGCTGTTGCTAACTCAACGGCTAGGAGGTATCACTTCTGTAGTGAATAAGAGTTCAAAGTTCATACCATTCGCAACCAAAGCCAACGCTGATGTTGGCTTCGTTCTGTAGTTATTATCTGAACTATTCTGACATAGGACCTTCGTCTTACATCCTCGGAACAGGAAGTTATATTGTCGTCAAGAGCTTATATAGGAAGGGAGAGGAGGGCGTGTTTGAAAGGTTTTATAGCCCATGTCCCTTCACAGGGAAGGGCAACTGATTCAGCAGAGCCATATCTTATGAAAACCCAAATCTCACATTTTAGAAGCTAAAATCCCATTTCATCCCATCACGAATAATTTAATATTCAAACATTTAAATTGAACAACAATTCCATGTGAATCCAATAACTCTGATGTATAGACTTTCCACTGTAGATTTTATGTCATCTTATCATTGATGAGAATGACTCAGATGACAACCGAACTGATATCATATTCATTAAGTACCACCGCATATGTTCAATTGTTCGGATTACCAGAATAGAGTTCATTTTCCCCCACCTACTGATGTTCCCAGAATCTCTATGTTAACCAAGGGTTTTGCAAATGTAACCTCAGTAAGGCGAGGAAAAGGGGGAAAGAGGTATTTATGACTGTCATAAACCTAACCCCCAGGCCAACGTCATGACAGCTGTTTTGTCTTGTAGTAATGTGGTGCATGCCTGTATTCCTTAAACCTTTATATTAGCAAACATGTCATTAGAAAAAAATATCATAATTAACATCCTTTTTTGGTCAGCAGGTGCCCAACATAACAACAGGTGGTGTGTTGGACACAGTAGCTCAGATACAGTTGAAGTCGGAAGTTTACATACACCTTAGCCAAATAACTTGGGTCAAACATTTTGGGTAGCCTTCCACAACCTTCCCACAATAAGTTGGGTGAATTTTGGCCCATTCCTCCTAACAGAGCTGGTGTAACTGAGTCAGGTTTGTAGGCCTCCTTGCTCGCACACACTTTTTCAGTTCTGCTCACAAATTTTCTATGGGATTGAGGTCAGGGCTTTGTGATGGCCACTTCAATACCTTGACTTTGTTGTCCTTAAGCCATTTTGCCACAACTTTTGAAGTATACTTGGGGTCATTGTCCATTTGGAAGACTCATTTGCCATCAAATTTAACTTCCTGACTGATGTCTTGAGATGTTGCTTCAATATATCCACATAATTTCCCTCCCTCATGATGCCATCTATTTTGTGAAGTGCACCAGTCCCTCCTGCAGCAAAGCACCCCCACAACATGATGCTGCCAAGCCTGTGCTTCACAGTTGGGATGGTGTTCTTTGGCTTGCAAGCCTCCCCCTTTTTCTTACTAACATAACGATGGTCATTATGGCCAAACAGTTCTATTTTTGTTTCATCAGACCAGAGGACATTTCTCCAAAAAGTGTGATCTTTGTCCCCATGTGCAGTTGCAAAACGTAGTCTGGCTTTTTTTATGGCAGTTTTGGAGCAGTGGCTCCTTCCTTGCTGAGCGGCCTTTCAGGTTATGTCGATATAGGACTTGTTTAACTGTGGATGAAGATACTTTTTTTGTACCTGTTTCCTCCAGCATCTTCACAGGGTCCTCTGCTGTTGTTCTGGGATTGATTTGCACTTTCGCAGGAACGCGTCTCCTTCCTGAGCGGTATGATGGCTGGGTGGTTCCATGCTGTTTAAACTTGCGTACAATTGTGTCATGTATTGTATTGTCATGTCTTGTCCCTGTGCTTTCTCTTCTCTTCGTTTCCCCCTGCTGGTCTTATTAGGTTTCTTTCTCTCTCTCTATTCCTCTCTCTCTCTATCGTTCCGTTCCTGCTCCCAGCTGTTCCTCATTCTCCTAACGACCTCGTTTACTCTTTCACACCTGTCCCCTATTTTGCCCTCTGATTAAGTCTCTATTTCTCTCTCTGTTTCTGCTTCTGTCCTTGTCGGATTCTTGTTTGCTGTTTGCTTTGCTTTTGTTCCGTCCAGTTGTATTCTGCCTCGTCATCAGATACTACGTGTGAGCAGGTGTCTCTATCCTCTACGGCCCGCGCCTACCCGAAGGGACCTGCAGTCTGTTGCCGCTAGCCCTGCAACTCTCCTTAACAACTAGAAGGGGGACTCTCCTGTTAAACTAGAGGATTTGTGTTTTCCCTGTTTGGACTTCCCCTGTAATGATTGAGGATTTATGTTTTCCCTGTTTGGACATTAAAAGACTCTGTTTCCGTTATATCGCTTTTGGGTCCTCACTCACCTGCATAACAAATTGTTTGTACAGATGAGCGTGGTACCTTCAGTCGTTTGGAAATTGCTCCCAAGGATGAACCAGACAATTTTTTTCCTGAGGTCTTGGCTGATTTCCTTTTATTTTCCCATGATGTCAAGCAAAGAGGCACTGAGTTTGAAGGTAGGTCTTGATTGAATTACATCCACAGGTACACCTCCAATTGACTCAAATTATGTCAATTAGCCTATCAGAAGCTTCTAAAGCCACGGCATCATTTTCTAGAATTTTCCAAGCTGTTTAAAGGCACAGTCAACGAAGTGTATGTAAACTTCTGACCCACTGGAATTGTGATTCAGTGAAATAATCTGTCTGTAAACAATTGTTGAAAAAATTACTTGTGTCATGCACAAAGTAGATGTCCTAACCGACTTGCCAAAACTATATAATTTGTTAACAAGAAATTTGTGGAGTGGTTGAAAAACAGGTTTTAATGTGTATGTAAACTTCTGACATTTAACTGTATTTGTAGACGCTCACACCGGCGCTCTCAAGCAAGAAAGCCTGGCAGAAACCTTGTGTCATTGTGGCTGAACCGCACTACTATCAGGACTGTATTGATGTTCTTCGGCGTGCCAGAGAATTTGGACCACTTTGATGCAACGGAGCACTCGTCTCTATCTACCCAGACTATGCCCCCAGCGTTACTTACGACCGTGCCGCTTTCAACTATGTCAAGAGTCTGCTCCGTGGACAGACCGACATTCGGTATGGTGTGTCTTTTCCTGACAGACTCCGTATAACATATTTCCAAGATCCCCATAAGGCGATGTCCTTCATAAAGGTGAACATTCTACCGAGGGCAGACGAAGCAAATGGCTGAATGTTCACTTATTTGGCGTTTAAGGTAATGGACGAATGTGTCCACTGCAGACTCAGTCTCTCTTTTGTAGATACTGTATAGCGTTGCCAGTGGAATCAGTTGATATTGTAATTATTAGGTTACGTTAGTGCCTTATTTCTGGTGAGTCAATTCTCCTTTTGTTTTAACGTTTTATTCTATTTATCGATGGTACCCGTATCCAGGGTAGACAAAGCACAGTTCTATTATTAGGTTACATCACTTCTTTAAAGATGTAGTTGCTACAAGCATTTCGCTACACTCACATTAACATCTGCTAACCATGTGTATGTGACCAATTCGATTTAATTGCTTATTTAGTGGTATTGCTGTAAGATGTGATTTATACAATTATTTATACTTTCTTTTAAAACAATAAGTATTTCTTATTGATTTATTATGCATAACTTGTTTTAAATCCTTCACTATTTCAGCAGGGCTCTCTACTCGATAGGTTTAGTGTTCCCCACAACAAGGACATTATGTGCGGATATCTTTGTTTGGGGATTATCGATTAACTTGTTCAGGTGACCTGACCAGGGTGGGTTTTCTTTTTCATACCAGACTTCAGAGTATTGTTTTTTAAATGTTTTTAATTCCCTCTTCAACTGACACTCCAGAGATATTGTTATCACTTGATGCTGAGAAGGCGTTTGATCAGGTGCAGTTTGATTATCTATTTTATACTCTCAAACAATTTGGATTCGGTCCCAATTTTATGCCCTGGATCAAAGTCCTTTACTCTTTCCCTATGGCTGCAGTGCACACAAATAATAATCTTCCATCCTATTTCCAACTTCAACGTGGGACAAGACATGGTTGTCCTCTATCCCCTCAGCTGTTTGCCACCGCAATTGAGCCTTTCGCCATAGCAATACGTAATAACACCACTATCAAAGGTATTCGAAGTGGGGGCTTAGAAATTATAGTTTCACTCTATGTGGATGTCATGCTATTATATATGTCTGACCCTTTAACTGGTCTTCCAGAGATCCAGGTTCTACTAAAGACATTTGGTCATTCACAATTCCAAAGAACTCTATAAAGCCAATTTCCCTCCCTTTATTGTTGTCTGAAACAGGATCTTGAATACTGGGATTTACTTTCTCTTTCCTTGGGAGGAAGAATTAACACTGTTTAAATGAATGTATTATGTACATTTTCATACTTATTTCAATGTATTCCTATCTTTCTGACAAAGTATTTTTTATCTCCATAGATAAAAGCGGATATCAGTTTATCTGGAACAAGAAAAACTCTTGGATATGTAAGAGCACATTGCAGAGATCTCATCCCCAGGGTGGTATAGCACTTACAAACTTTCAATATTATTACTGGCCAGCTAATATGAGAATCATTCTATATTGGATGACACAAATCCAAAAAGGTAGCACATTATTGTTTCTTAATGGACACAAATGTACACGAGAGAGCATTAAATTATACAATTAATAAAAACTGTTGCCCTTACAAATTTAGTCAATCCGATATTTCTTCAATCCAATGGTCACTTTATGGACACTATAGTCTTATTTTAATCCAATGTCTAGAATTTTAGCTAGGTTGGCGCAATAAATAGTCTTCAAATTCAATTTCTAAAGACCCTGTTAAAAAATCCGGTATCTGGTTCTCGGTAAAGGATGGATGACTAGAGGCGTGTGTTGTGTACCTCCAATCAAGTTGATTTGCATATTTTCATTGTGATTGGTGTCATATTGTCTTAGATATGATGGTAGGGAGAGCTTCATCCAATGCCTAATATAGACGTGACTTCGTATCTATAATCAATAAAACCAAGGAAAGGCAATCTGTTTTGACGTATGATTTCTCTTTACTCCCATACATTGGGCGTGTAAACAAAGGAGAGGAGAGATGGAGAGGATGAAAAGAAAGGAATAGAGGAGGAGAGTGCTGTGGAGCTCTGATGTGAGAGCTCTCTTATTGGGATCATTTGTTGGGGAATTTGTCAATGGTAGCTCTGGGGTTCAGCATGCAGCTGGGGACGGAACAACACCCGCCCTGGGTACACCAAACAAACACTGTTTCTGACTGAATGTCTCAATAGTCAACTGTCTCCATAGTAAATTCTGCACTCATTACAGCACCGCCGAGACTTAAGTTGGGACTTGCATGTAATACCCAAGAGATCAGGAGTTTTACAAATGAATGATCCTTTGGTATTTTATTAGGATCCCCATTAGTTGCTGTGAAAGCAGCAGCTACTCTTCCTGAAAAGAACAGCTCAAGGACAGAACTACATCAATATTTAAAAAAGCCCACATAGCCTACATATCAATACATACACACAAACTAACTAGGTCAAATAACTCACGTTGAGTTATTGCTGTATCTGTTTTTTAAACCAGAGTTCCATGCAATAATGGCTCAATATAATGCTGTACGCTTTCTTGATTTAAAACCATTTTTTAAACCTTTATTTAACTCGGCAAGTCAGTTAAGAACAGATTCTTATTTACAATGACGGCCTACCCTAGCCAAACCCTAACCCGGACGACGCTGGGCCAATTGTGCGCCGCCCTATGGTTTAAGTTGACTATGCAAACAATTTGGGGATTTTCAACACATTAAGTGATGCAGTCAGTTTCTCCTCAACTCTTAGCCAAGAGAGACTGGCATGCATAGTATTTAACCACATGAGTAATCTTGCAGCTTGACAGAGACAAGGTGTTAAAACTACTGTACCACTACCACTAGAAGGCAGAGATGTAAATCACTCCCTACTTTCCCATTAAACACAACTTCATTATTCTTATTTACCAAAGATTTGTGTGAAAGGTTAGGATGCATCCTGCTCCTGTTTATAAGTTACTTAATAACCACTTTTGAGAATTGTTTTGCATATTTCATTTCCATCCTAAAAAGGGATTACAACTGTCCCTCTAATTGATGTGCAGACTGTCACAGGATTCATATTTAATGAAGTGAATGTAAATATCACATTTACATGAATTATTGGTGGTATGTCCCTTGAGATGTGAAGGATAGACTGTGAGTGATGGGACTCTCAATAGCTTCTTCTATAAACCAGTCAGGCAAACACCACATGGCCTGGGTTGTTCGATTAGCCAACATCAAATACACATCAATCTCCTGGGCTTTATTCGCCAGTGAGGCGAGAGAGAACACCTGACGCACTCTCCAGGAGAAACGCCAAAATTGACATGATTGCAATCAAACTCAAGTGATGTGGAACTCAATTCTGCGTCCAAAGTTCAAAGGTAGAAAGCAGAACACAGCTGCTTAATTCAAAGGGAGGGGTTAATGTCAGTCATTGAAGCCTGTCTAGTGGGTACACACTCAGAGGGAGATGCTATACGGACACGGTTGGTGCCCAAATTGATGATGTACAGTATGTCGTGCAGCTGAGAGTTGAGTATGGAGACGAACGGATTCGGTTCAGTCAGTGAAGATGAGCCCTTCCCAGCTAGCTAGTTTATGCTGGCAACAACAGCAGCATGGCGCTAGTTAAAACTTGGAAAAGAAAGTGATGTTTATTTCAACGGAGTAGACCTATTGATCAACATCTGGAGGTCACCGTGACATGCCAATTAGCAAATATAGTGACAAGCCGGTGCGAATGACCACTACAACGATGTGTTGTATCAAGGTGGTTGCTGATGTGAGTTGCTACCCACTGGGCATTAGTTGAGTGGGAAGCAAGAAATAACTTGTAATATTGGTGGTAACTATCTGGATGTCACCGTGATACAGCCTACTAAATGGGTAGAGTTTGTGCTGCAAGCCAGCCACACAACAAAACGGGGCACGGTGTCGTTTGGTCCCACTTGCTGCAGTATACTGTATATCAGGCCAGGGTGACCGCGATTTTCCTTGAAAATGTACAACTAAGGCAATAACGTCTACATTTTTTATGAAAAACAAAACAACTACTCCGATAAACGGGACAATTCTGAACACTCCTCCAAGTCCCAACTTTGGCAGACAAGTTTCAAATTCTCAATGAAGTTTTTAGCCACAAACATAAACTAGCTGGGAATGTCTCATCAGGACGACTGAATGAACTGACTCAACCGAATTCGTTCATCTCCACTCAACTCTCGCTGTGCGACCATACTTCATCCATAGGGGCACCAGGCATGTCCATATAGCCTTTCCAATACTTAGGAGAGGGAGAGAACAAGGAAGTGTGAAATGTCAGCAAGCAACAGGATTGTGCTGCAAACCATGAGGCAGACATTTGAAGCATTATTGAGAATTTCACACTCCGTAAAGAGGGAAACATCAGAGCATAGCAGTCTGTGCTGCAAGACAAGAGAGAAGAACAGGAACACCTGCTGTGAGGAAAAATAACTAAAAGAGAGAATGAGAAGATATAGAGAACCAGTCAAAAGTTTGGACACACCTACTCATTCAAGGGTTTTTATTTTATTTGTACTATTCTCTACATTGTAGAAGAATAGTGAAGACATCAAAACTCTGAAATAACACATATGGAATCATGTAGTAACAAAAAAGGGTTAAACAAATCAAAATATTTGTTATACTTGAGATTCTTCAAAGTAGCCAACCATGGCCTTGAAGACAGCTTTGCACACTCTTGGCATTATCTCAACCAGCTTCACCTGGAATGCTTTACAAACAGTCTTGCAAGGCACTTGCTTTTCCTTCACTCCGCGGTCCAATCACCCCAAACCATCTCAATTAGGTTGAGGTTGGGTGATTGTGGATGCCAGGTCATCTGATGCAGCACTCCATCACTCTCCTTCTGGTTCAAATAGATATTTTACAACCTGGAGGTGTGTTGGGTCATTGTCCTGCTGAAAAACAAATGATAGTCCCACTAAGCGCAAACCAGATGGGATGTTGTATTGCTGCAGAATTCTGTGGTAGCCATGCTGGTTAAGTGTGCCTTGAATTCTATATAAATATGTCACCAGCAAAGCAACCCCACACCATCACACATCTTCCTTCATGCTTCACGGTGGGAACTACACATGCGGAGATCACCTGTTCACCTACTATCGTCTCACAAAGACACGGTGGGTGGAACCAAAAATCAAAACATTTGGACTCAACAGACCAAAGGACAGATTTCCACCGGTTTAATGTCCATTGCTTGTGTTTCTTGGCCCAATCAAGTCTCTTCTTATTATTGGTGTCCTTTAGTAGTGGTTTCTTTGCAGCAATTCGACCACGAAGGCCTGATTCATGCAGTACTCTAAGAACAGTTGATGTTGAGATGTGTCTTTTACTTGAACTCTGTGAAGCATTTATGTGATTAGAGCCAGTTTCATCATAGTGCTTGATGGTTTTTGCGACTGCACTTGCAGAAACTTTCAAAGTTCTTTCAATTTTCCGCATTGACTTAAAGAAATGATGGACTGTCATTTCTCTTTGCTTATTTGAGCTGTTCTTGCCATAATATGGACTTGGTTTTTTACCAAATAGGGCTATCTTCTGTATACCACCCTTGCCTTGACACAACTGATTGGCTCAAACACCAATCCTTAAGAAGGAAAGAAATTCCACAAATAAACTTTTAACAAAGCACACCTGTTGATTGAAATGCATTCCAGGTGAATAACTCATGAAGCTGGTTGAAAGAATTTCATATTTCAAATATAAAATCTATTTAGATTAATTTAACACTGTTTTGGTTACTACATGATTCCATATGTGCCATTTCCTAGTTTTGATGTCTTCACTATTATTTTATCATGTAGAAAATAGTAAAATGAGTATGTGTGTCCAAACTTTTGGCGGATAAAAGGGTGGAGGAAGAGAAGGAGGAGGAGGACTTGACAGTGGTGGAAAAATGTTTTTCTATATTATCGAAGGTGTTCTTGTTGGTAATCATTCGGCTGCATTTAAACATTAGTGGTTTTCACCCGAAGCTCCGTGTCTCTCCTCCTATAAGTCCCGAGAGGCCACTGCAGCACAGCCAACCTTGTGAACACAGCAGCAGAAGCACCGCAACACCGTAAAAGGGGCCATACTGTGCATTTGGAAAGTTTTCAGACCCCTTGTATTTATCACATTTTGTTACATTACAGTCGTATTCTACAATTGATCACTTTCAGCCATCTACACACAATACACCATAATAACAAAGTGAAACAGTTTTTTTTAAATATTTGCGAATATATTAAAAATAAAAAAACAGAAATAACTACGTTTTCAGACTCGAAATTGAGCTCAGGTGCATCCTGTTTCCATTGATCATCCTTCAGATGTTTCTACAACTTGATTGAAGTCCACCTGCAAGTCAATTGATTGGACATGATGTGGAAAGGCACACACCTGTCTATATAAGGTCCCACAGTTGACAGTGCATGTCAGAGCAAAAACCAAGCCATGATGTCGAAGGGATTGTCCGCAGAGCACCGAGACAGGATTACGTCGAGGCACAGATCTAGGGAAGGGTACCAAAAATTCTGCTGCATTGAAGGTCCCCAAGAACACAGTAGCCTCCATCATTCTTAAATGGAAGAAGTTTAGAACCACCAAGGATCTTCCGAGAGGTGGCCGTCCGGCCAATCTGAGCAATCGGGGGAGATGGGCATTGGTCAGGAAGGTGACCAAGAACCAATGGATACTCTGACAGAGTTCCTCCGTGGAGATGGGAAAACCTGTGGAGATGGGAGAACCTTCCAGAAGGATAATCATCTCTGCAGCACTCCACCAATCAGGCCTGTATGGTACAGTGGCCAGACGGAAACCACTCCTCAGTAAAAGGCGCATGACAGCCAAAAGGCAGCTAAAGACTCTCAGACCATGAGAAACCAGATTTTCTGGTCTGATATAACCAAGATTGAACTCTTTGGCCTGACTGTCAAGCATCACTTCTGACGGAGTAAAGCTGGTACCATCTTTACAGTGAAACATGGTGTTGGCAGCATCATGCTGTGGGGATGTTTTTCAATGGCAGGGACTGAGAGACTAGGCAGAATTGAGGCAAAGATGAATGGAGCAAAGTACAGAGAGATCCTTGATGAAAACCTGCTCTAGAGCGCTCAGGACCTCAAAATTGATTGGGGCAAAGGTTCACCTTCCAACAGGACAACGACCCAACAGGACAAATCCAAGACAATGCAGGAGTGACTTTGGGTCTCTGAATGCCCTTGAGGGGCCCAGCCAGAGCCTGGACTTGAACCCGATCGAACATCTCTGGAAAGACCTGAAAATAGTTGTGCAATGCTCCCCATCCAACCTGACAGAGATTAAGAGGATCTGTGGAGAAGAATGGGGAGAATTCCCTAAATATAGGTGTGCCAAGCTTGTAGCGACATACCCAAGAAGAATCAATGCTATAATCGCTGTCAAAGGTGCTTCAACAAAGTACTGAGTAAAGGGCCTGAATACTTATGCATATGTGATATTTCCATTTTTTAGTTTTAAGAAATTAGCTAAAAACCTAAAAACCTGTTTTTGCTTTGTCGTTATCGGTTATTGTGCGTAGATTGATTAATTTAAAAATCAATCCAATTCATTTTAGAATAAGGCTGTAACGTAACAAAATGTGGAAAAAGTCAGGGGGCCGGAATACTTTCCGAAGGCACCGTAAATATTTAAATAGTAAACTCAGCTTGTGTATGTATATAGTTTACAACAGTCATTAGTTCCATCAACTCTTTAAGGACTCTAACCTGCAGTACTTATATATAGCTTGGCAAGCCCTGTCCTAGTCCTTGATGCCACCCTAGGCAAACAAAACAAATTGCCGCTTTCCTCCCACGCAAAACTAGAATAGTGTAGCTTACACTATCGGCTCGCCATATAATTTTATGAATGCCCATCCATGTGGTCGGCCTACCGTTTGTAAAACAAGCAGTTGCATTGGGTTTATTAGTCCTGATTCCTGTGACTAATCATTTTGGCTATTTAGGCTCTGCATCAGCTACCCAACCTTATCAGGAGTTATCCTGAATCTACAGTGCCTTCAGAAAGTTTTCACACACCTTAACAGGCATCCTTCTTAACTCAGTTGCCAGAGAGGAAGGAAGCCGCTTAGGGATTTCTCCATGAGGCCATTGGTGACTAAAACAGTTACAGAGTTTAATGGCTGTGATAGGAGAAAACTGAGGATGGATCAACAACATTGTAATTACTCCACAATACTAACCTAAATGACAGAGTGAAAAGAAGGAAGCTTGTACAGAATACAAATATTCCAAAACATGCATCCTGTTTGCAGTAAGGCACTAAACTACAAAAACTGTGGCAAAGAAATGTACTTTGTCCTGAATACAAAGCATTATGTTTGGTGCAAATCCAACACAACACATCACTGAGTACCACTCTTCATATTTTCAAGCATGGTGGTAGGTGGTAGCTGCATCATGTTATGGGTATACTTGTTTATGGGTGTGTTTATTTTCGGCAAGGACTAGGACGTTTTGCTAGGATAAAAATAAACGGAAAAAAGCTAAGTACTGGCAAAATCCTAGATATCCAACATCCTGCTTTCCAACAGACACTGGAAGACAAATTCACCTTTCAGCAGGACAATAACCTAAAACACAAGGCCAAATTTACACTTAGTGTAGAAAACGTTAGGTACACCTTAATATTCAGTTGCACCCCCTTTTGCCCTCGGAACAGCCTCAATTCGTCGGAACATGGACTCTACAAGGTTTCAAGCTTTCCACGGGGATGCTGGCCCATGTTGAGTCCAATGCTTCCCAAGGTTGTGTCAAGTTGTTTGGATGCATTTTGGGTTGTGGACCATTTTTGATACACACTGGAAACTGTTCAGTGTAATAAATCAAAAACAGCAGCGTTGCAGTTCTTGACACACTCAAACCGGTGAGCCGGGCACATACTACCATACCTCGTTCAAAGGCACTTAAATCTTGTTCCTTTCCCATTCACCCTATTTTTTAAATTATTTATTTAACCTTTATTTAAATAGGAAAGTCAATTAAGAACACATTCTTATTTACAATGACGGTCTACCCTGGCCAAACCCGGACGATGCTGGGCCTATTGTGCGCCGTCCTATGGTACTCCCAATCACCGACGGGTGTGATACAACCTGGATGGCACACATACACAATCCATGTCTCAATTGTCTCAAGGCTTAGAAATCCTTCATTTTCACTGATTGAAGTGGATTTAACAAGTGACATCAATAAAGTACCATAGCTTTCACCTGGGTTCACCTGGTCAGTCTATGTCATGGAAAGAGCAGGTGTTTCTAAGGTTTTGTACATTCACTGGAATTACTTACCAAGACGACATTGAAAGTTCCCGAGTGGCCTAGTTACAACTAACTTGACACAGCTTGAAAAATGTAAAAAATAATGTGCAAATATTGTACAATCCAGTTGTGCAAAGCTCTTAGAGGCTTACCCAGAAAGACTCACAGCTGTAATTGCTACCAAAGGCCATTCTAACATGTATTAACTCAGAGGTGTGAATAGATATGTAAAAGAGATATTTCTGCATTTAATTTTCAATCAATTTGACAAAATGTCTAAAAACATGTTCTAATCCCTGAGCTGACAAGGTACAAATCTGTCCTTCTGCCCCTGAACTGGCAGTTAACCCACTGTTCCTAGTCATTGAAAATAAGAATTTGTTCTTAACTGACTTGCCTAGTTAAATAAAGGTTAAAAAAAAAAAAAATATATATATATATATATATATATATATTGAATTCAGGCAGTAACACAACAAAGTGGGTATGAATACACAATAAGGGGCATGAATACTTTCTTAAGGCACTGTATTTGCAAAGAGAATCCATGTGTTTGCAGGAAATGCAGAAGTATTTTATTTTTTCGCTATTATGCAGCTTGACATAAATTTAGGAATACAAACTTAAAATCACTGATTATCATGACAATTTAGCCCAGAGGGTGAAACTCCCGGACAGCAGTTGCGAGTAGCTTTTTCATTCCATATTCTCCATTTTACTTGGACCTGTCCTGTTTTAGGATATATTGTTTGATATAGGATACATTGTTTGATACAGCATATATTGTTGATATGTCATCTTCACATTGAAGTACATGTTTTTATTTGATTGAGTGTCAGGTTAGGCTATTTGATCTGAGAAACATGCATGATGTAACATGTGTCTGTCTCATGACAGGCTACAAAAAACGCCACATACCCATTCTACCATAGGCTACAGGATACGTGATTTATGTGCGATCATTTTTTGACGAAACAATGATGGAACGCTGCAGCGGTGTGTCTCTCCAACAGCACCCTGGAGAGACGCACTGGGCATGGACATGCTAAATATTTTGCGCCCCTGCCTTTGACAAAGTGGGCACTGCTTGTCACGGGGTGGTATCAACGCTCACCTAAATAGCCCATATGCCACTGGGTGAAAGAGATTGTCATTGTTTTTTGGGAAGAATTATGTGAGGTGTTGTCTTGGTCAGTTTAGCTTGGAATTTGCTGCCCTCGTCAATCTGCCGCGCTAGGCTGTTGCCTAATCCTGCCTAATGGGCGGGCTGGCCCTGTAGCTTGGCTCCATTAATTACAAGGACTGTAAACTGCACAGAGGGCAGTGGTGAGAGCTGATACATAAAACAGCAGTTGTTCATTATAATGAGGAGAGGTAACTAGCTGCTGGCTTTGCGTCGCTGGATGCCCTGGAGCTCAGAGCTACAGAGTAGAATCATTAGGTTGAACCCAGACACAATGCTAATTAGAAGCCAGGAACAAACAGAATATGGAAGTGAAGCTCTGAAACGACAGGCTATATATAGCCCCTATCTGAGCTGCCGCCACACTAACACATTCGTTTACCACACACATCTACTGTAACTCCCAGTCCTATCTGCATCACATGGGCTTTACTTTATATTACTGGTGGAAAGAGGAGCTTTCAGCCCCCTATTGCTAGTATTTGTCTATAAGAACGAACATCCTCATCTTAAGTAGGCTCAGCTCCAAAGAAAAGTGTTCTGGTGTTGGATGAGGTGAGTCCCCACCTTGCAATGTAAACCACATTGAAAACTCATGCAAATTAATAATACATATAGTAGTACAGACAGGGCAAACAAGCAAGACAGACATGCCTACACACATCTAATAGCGTAGCATACCGGGTTGACACTCACCTTCTTGGTGAAGTCCATGGCTCTGAGGATGGACAAGTTGAGAGTCTCCAGGGAGGCCAGTACACCCTCATAGTCACCCATGTGTTTGACAAAGTAGTCTGGAAGGACAGGGGAAAAGACAGAGGTAAGAGGGGTACACACTAGAGCCCGACCGAAATATCGGTTTACCGATATTATCGGCTGACATTGGCCTTTTACTGCTATATCGGTATCAGATGGTAATTCCACAATAGCCGGTATTCAATAAAAAGGATGAAAAAAGGGAATCTCAATCTTATCTGAACACTTTCTGCAGTTCTCATGATGTGTCATTATTGTCACAATGTATGAAATCAACATTTGAAGCAGTTATTGGACAATTGCTCTTTTGGATGAGAATTTATGAGAATTCAGTGTGGGAAAATGACATTTTTTAATTTCCCCAATCTAAAAATAGTATATCGGCAGATTTATCTGTAAATTGTGTCCCCCAAAAATCGGGATCATATCGGATCCCAAAAAACATATAGGTCGGGCTCTAGTACACACAAATACAAATGCATACAGGCACACATACACACTTAGGAGACTACCAACTAGCTACGTGATTAATCAAGTCTTCGTTTGAATACTACAAAATCAGATATTCTACTGGGAAGTTTGGGATTATTGTGAAGCCAGAAAACTATACATGGCATATTGACTTCACAGATTGATTTGGTCATACATTCACATATACAATACATCCAAAGACACAGACAAACACAAGTAAAGCTCACAAATACACACACAGATTAATCTGTTAATACTTACCACAGAGTTCCTTAGTGTCAACATTACTAACACACCACAGGTTAGTTAGGAGCAGCATAGGGAGAGAGAGAGAGAGAGAGAGAGAGAGAGAGAGAGAGAGAGAGAGAGAGAGAGAGAGAGAGAGAGAGAGAGAGAGAGAGAGAGAGAGAGAGAGAGAGAGAGAGAGAGAGAGAGAGAGAGAGAGAGAGAGAGAGAGAGAGAGAGAGAGAGAGAGAGAGAGAGAGAGAGAGAGAGAGGGAAAAGGCAGTGGGAGAATGTGGTAAGAAACAGGCAAGGCTTGCATGCAACACAACATGATCTATAACCATCTATATCTATATTGCTCCATCAGGGGGAGCAGCAGGTCCACAATAATTTGACAAAACCCTAACCTAAATCTGTTCTCATGAATTCAGCTTCAGGTTATTCCATCTTTATTAGTTTTGTATCTTATTATTCTTTGGCATAGAAGATGCTGCTATAAATGACTGATTAAAAAAAGCTCTACACAGGCGCAGTGTAGGAACCAGATTGATGAGGAGCAGGAATAAGGAGAACAGTTCATCTTTGCTTGCTGTGGTCTGGGCAGTCGATAAATCAGATTGGCATTAAATATTGTTAGGTTCTTATTTTGCAGAGTAAATAACTCACGGACACTAGAGAAGCTTAACCAAGTTGAATTATTCCCAAAGGGTCGACACAGCTGTATTCAGACATCACATTTCACGCAAGCATTGATACAGTATTTAACCCTTTCTCCTAGGCTGAGTCTCCTCCTCCACACTGAACAGCCAATGCATCTCTGTTGCTAGACAGAACCTTAGTGATATCTGTTCTTCCTCACTTCATCTGACCTGACCTCTACCCCAAAGTGCTCACTCCTCCCCAACTCAAGGCTGTCATGGTCATTGATACCAGACTGTGTCTCTTCTCTTCCCAGAGGATCCCTGGTGGCTAACAATCACATATCCTGACATAATGTAAACGTTATACATCACCCTCACTCCCTCAGTGACATTGTTTGTTTCTAAGATCTCCACCCGTCTCCCCTACACATTCCAAAGACATCTGACTCCTACAGATAACCATTAACTTCTGTTGTAATAACCATTCACTATCATCCCTCAGATACCATACTTCTGATCTATCATCTCTCTAGTATAGCAATGTTCAAAGCTTACCCAGAATCCAACAATATCAAATGCTTACATTGTAATTTAACGTTTTTAAACAGGCCAATCAATTATCTCCCAACAGTAACTGGTTAACGAAGGGAAAGAAAACCTTCGGATAAAATCGAAATATATATGACATAAAAAGCATTTATTCACGATTAAAGAGAAATTGAGTGGAACAATCTTTTTTTCAATCAATATTCTAAAGAGAGAACGCATTTAGTGTCTGAAAATAACAAGGCTGATGACATGGACGGTCAGGAGTACTGAAGGACAGTGAAAGAAGGTGAAAGAGAAAAAGAAAGGAGGGAGGAGATAAGAGGATGAGACCACAGGTAACACAGGAACTGGAGGACTGTCCTTACTCTGCAATTCTTTCATCATCCTCTCTCTCTCTTCCCTGGTGTTTCATCTTTCTCTTCATCATTCTCTTTTTCACTTTTTAATCTAGAGGTGTCATCAACAAAGGCCTGTCAGCTAACGGTCACACCAAATCATATCAAAAGATCTTGAAAAGGTGGATATGACATTTATGAGTACAGATAAATTGTATACTTTGCAAGCAACCAGTGACATTTCCCCCTAAATGTAACACACTTTATTAGAACAGTCCTGATCATAACTAGAAAGCAGATTATGATCTACATATTGAAGATAATATAGATAGATAACACATACTATTTGAGATAGATCATGTAAAAACATAGTGCATACTGTCTGACATACTCTAGGGTTATTCAAAGGGTTTTCCTATGGGGACAGCCAAAGAACCCTTTTAGGTTCTAGATAGCACCTTTGTTTCTAAGAGTGACCCCATCCACTCAATTCCACCCTACTACTGTCATCCCTGTCCTATTCCGTTTTCCCTCATCTCCTCTCCTCTCTGTTCCCTCCCCTCCTCCCTTCTGCTCCTTGCTAAGGCATTGTTCACGGCTGGCTGTGCTGGTTCATTATTTAATGAGAGGGAAGCGCTAGACCTGGCAAACGGGGACTTGAGCTCAGCAGCTGCACTCGTCTCCTCCCTTTTACATAATTCAATCTGAAATGTGATTAAAGACAATGCACACAGTGGAGCAGCATACCCTCCTGAGGCAGCCTGACACTGAGCGGGGGAGAAATGTGGCAAAATACACACAGGCAGGGCAGGCCTACCAAACAGTACTGCATATATAATATATACACACCCTGGTAGGATAGATCCATTTGCTCACATATGCAGACACAAACACACACGCACGCACGCACGCATGCACACACGCACACATGCACACATGCACACATGCACACATGCACACATGCACATCCTCTTTAGCCCTTATGTTAGTGAATAGGCTCCTGGCATGAAAAGAGGGACATAAAGGTCCTGGGATGCCTCAGCTATGGACAAAAGTAGACCGAAACTAGAGGATGACTTGTGATCGTTTCATATATCTCAATGCTATCTCCTCCCTGCACTCCAGACCCAAATGGGCAGGTCAATACCTCTGCTTCAGCAGTGTGATGATGCTCTCACCTTGTGTTATCTGAGTCAATGGAGTGAAACAGATTCTCCAGCTCCTCCTCATTCAGCGTTCCGTCGGAGAAGAACGCCTGGAACTCGTCCAGAGACAGCTTCCCATCATCTGCAGGAGAAGAGGAGAAGAGGAGAGGTGGAGACATCCATCAGGTTAACAGCGGATATAAACCATGCAGCTACACACCATGATCACCGTCATTACCACTAGGCTCATTGTGATAATATGTATACACACAGTGATCAATGAACATGGTCTTTATCATGATATCATCATCGCCATTATCACCGGAATCATTACCAACAATGTCATAATAGCCATAATCATCATCGCCATAATAATGATAATCATCATCATCGTCATCTTCCTCCTCCGCATCATGATATATCACAATCACCTTGCAGTCTTCCATCAATTCTGAACCATTATAGATTATGGTAAAGAATTTACACAATGCTCTGGGCATTTGCAAGCTGTAAGATCAACAAAGTGAAAATCATTTGAGAGGCCACCACTTGCAGAGCTTTTGTTACAGACTGGTCAGCTCTCTGCGGATCAGTAATTATTGATTCCAGAATGATGTACAGTACTACTACAAGGCCTGAACAGGTATCTGGACCTGGACAGAGCTGGCTCCTGATCCATCAGGCTCCCACTGAGCCACTCTGGACTCAGTGAGAGGCCCTGCACCCAAGATCAGAACTAGAATTAGACTAAGACCCCAGAACCAGGCCAGGTCCTAGCCCTCAAACTTAGCCCTCGGGCCCAGCCCCAGGAACCAGACTCCAGGCCCAGCCCCAGGAACCAGACTCCAGGCCCAGCCCAAGGAACCAGACTCCAGGCCAAGGAACCAGACTCCAGGCCCAGCCCCAGCCAGGAGGACTCCAGTCAGCATTATTAGGACTACAGGAGTCTGTGGAGCCATGCTGTGGCTGGGCGCACCACGCCCTTGAAGCTGTTCAACTGGACTTTTGGCTATTGGAGCCATTGTAGGCTCTAATCTCCAGTGTAAGAAAATGACTAACGTGCAAGCCAAAATAAAGAGAGTGGTTTTCGTTATTGCCACCTAACAGAACTATTGGGACATTGAAATGGAAAAGCTTTTGAACCTGGTCCTTTGAATTAAAACTGGCCCTCATTCTTGGCTGCAGCAGCACGTTCCTCTCTCTCTTTCTCCCTCCATCTCTCTCTTATCATCTCTTTATTTCTGCCCTCCTCTCTATCCTATTGATATCCCTTCCCTGTTCTTTCTCTTCTCTCTACCTTCATCATTGCTCTTTCTGTCCCCCTCTCTCTCCTCTCCTCTCTCCATTGTCACTGTCATTTATCTCTCATTTGCGCCTGAGCGACAGGCATAGGCACTTAAGAGCTGAGTGAACTGCTGGAACAGAGGAGAAACATCTTTCTACTAAACACAGGCTAATGTCCACCTCTCTTCTGTGTCCCCCTGTCCCACCCTGTTTCCATATGAGGCAGGAGAGTCTCAGAACAGCACAACTGTACCAGCAGTTAATTAAACACTGACCCACTTTTACCGCAGTACTCCCACTAAGGAATAGCATGCGCATGAAGAAGCACGCCAGCCCAGCCCTATCTTCTCCAAATTAGAGTGTGCTGGAGGATATGGCCACTACTGCAGCTCAGTGGGTACAGTGGGATATGGGCTGGACATCAGGTTCTGATGTGGGCAGATCTCTGGTTCCAGTGTTATCTCTGTTCACCAACGGGAAAGGGAATAACATTCACTGTGTTCCAGGCTGATAGATATGCAAGCATCAGGATCTGATAAAGACACAGTATAAACCCCAAACTGCATAAAAAGCTCTGCTCAGATGGTCACGTTTTTCCGATAGAGTTCAGATTAGATTCAAAGCAATGAAAAGACCTCATATCCAGTGGTGTTATTTTGTAATAAAATGTGATGTGCGTGTGGGGAGTTAGTGAGGACAGACAGGGGTACATCAGACAGATGGGAACGGTTCTGCTAATGTGTCTGAGTGGGCAGACGCAACACGGATGATACTATGCAGACCTCGCTGCTACAGATAAAAGGGATGCAATTAGCACTTTTACTTCCAGCAGGGCTCTCACATCCTGCACTCTTCCAAGAATAAGAACAGACACAGACTGTATTTCATTTCTATCCTTTAACATATAATTGTTGGGGTGCTGGGCTTCCTGGTTGTCATGGCAACCAGACTCCATGTGCATCTCTCCCCTTTTCCTCTATTCGCCATCTTCCTCATTTCTAATGACCCAATCCAGGAAAAGGGTGTAGAGACCCATTTCCAGTGACCCATCTTTTCTCTCTTTACAATTCCTTTTTTAGTCCTAGACTAATTTTTACAGCTTTTATCTCCTGCCTGAGATGGTCTGTGCCATCAATTGAGAGCAGGAGAATAGCCCCCTGCCAAGCAAGATTACCACACACAGGAATATCTTCCTCTGATGGATTGACGGGACATTTCATTAGAGACAAAGCTGTGGTTGGGAGTGTCTGAAAGTGAAGGTGTGTGTGTGTGTGTGTGTGTGTGTGTGTGTGTGTGTGTGTGACAGATGAATCAACGGTAGCTAAGATGGGGAGAGGTCTGTCCGTGATAAAGTGCTGCTCTGCTTTCTTGACATCACAATCAACAAAACAAGTCCTACAGGTTTTATCACACCTGGACTACTGCCCAGTTATATGGTGAAGTGCCACAAAGCAAGACATCGGCAAATTACAGTCAGAACAGGGCAGCATGGCTGGCCCTTAAATGTACACCGAGGGCTAATATCAATAACACGCATGTCAATCTCTCCTGGCTCAAAGAAGAGAAGAGAGTGACTGCATCACTACTTGTCTTTGTGAGAGGTGTTGACATGTAGAAAGCAGCAAGCTGTCTGTTCAATCGACTAGCACACAGTTCAGACACCCGTACCTTACCTCACAAGAGCTGACACCAGGGGTCTCTTCACAGTCCGGAACTGACTCTGGGAAATGCACAGTACTACATAGAGCCACGACTAAATGGAACTCTTCCACATGAAGTAACTTCAAGTTACTCTTCCACATGAAGTAACAGAGAGAGCGAGAGAGAGAGAGAGAGAGAGAGAGAGAGAGAGAGTCTGGAAATGATAGCGTGTGTGCACGCACAACGAGGACCGGCCCCACACAGAGCCAGGGCCGGTCCCAGAGACCTGTTTTGTCTGATAAATGAGGAACACAAGTGGCTCTCACAAGGCTGTCAGCTTTCCTTATTACCGTCCATCAAATCAGCACAGCCAAACCTGCCCTGTCTGCCCCGATAAAGAAATACACCAAACTCTTCGCAGGACAGATGCTCACCAACAGATGTTACCACATAAAATAATTTAGCGTAGGGGTGTGAAGCATACATCAACATACTGTATAATTAGTGGTTTTATTAAGTGTTGATACTGCAGACTCCTATAGTGCAGAGCTTGGTAGAGACAGAGATTGAGTTATCTATAGTATAAGTCCCATGTCTCCTCTGAGTGGCTACTATCTGTCATGATGGGAACAGGGGGGAGTGCAACCCTCATTACTGCATCCCATCCGTACCCTGCATCATTATGATCAGCAGCGTCACTGACAGGATCAATTCATTAACAATAACCCTATATTATTCAGATGTAATCTACACTACCCCTACTACATGTTCTCAGAGTGGCCTGGATGAGGCTGTGGTGAACGGATTAAACTGAACACCTCTGAACAGTAGCACACAGCACAGGCAACCTGCCAATAGAAGCTGAGCACACACAGCTCTCCTAACCAATCGGATCCTAATATACTTACTAAGAAGTCAAACCAATCAATTCGCAACATACAAAATCAGTCAGCCCCAAAATCATAACAAAGGACACTGTGCTCAGACTTCCAATGGGAAATTTAACATGATCAAAGACAATAACTTAACTTACCTCATTTGCACTCACTGTATATAGACTTTTTGCTTTCTTTTGTTCTACTGTATTATTGACTGTGTGTTTAGTTTATTCTATGTGTAACTCTGTGTTGTTGTATGTGTCGAATTGCTACGCTTTATCTTGGCCAGGTCGCAGTTGCAAATGAGAATTTGTTCTCAACTAGCCTACCTGGTTAAATAAAGGTGAAATAAAAATAAATAAATAAAATAATCCAGTACATTAAGGCTTTTTATGGAGATATGATGGGTGAAGAAGCTTTAATAAATGATCACCATTTCCTCTTATTCAGCGGCTAAGAGCTTATTCAAATGGCACAGACTTTCATGTAATCATCATCAATCAAGTAGATCAACAAGAGTCACTGCCCAGTACAAATATGATGTGTGTATGTGCATGCAAATATCCATAATGCTGTTTTAAGTAATTATGCTTTATAGTAAAACATAGTGTTACGAATCCCTTTTGGCCCGACAGTCTAGGGGGGATGGTAATGAGACCCGTAACATAACTCATGCAAATTATTATTGTGACAAAGTAAAAGTGTGCACGAAATAACCACGACAACAGAAATCTACCGTCAAACTCCAGGTTTATTTATAAACACACGGTAATGGGGGGAGCAGGAAAAGGGGCTGAGCTGGACCCAAGGAAAGAAACAATAAATATACAATAACACACCCCTAAGCTAGACTAGCCTACTTTAACAGCTAACTAACTAACCAAAAATACAGTGGGTGGTCCGCCCAGTTCTAACTAGTGTATTTAACAAAGTTCACCTACGGGTAGTGTATGCCCATGGGCGACTTGTCTTGGTTTCCCCCTTTTCCCACCAGCAACAAACAAACACCATAACCAAAAACAATACTCACAGGGGATGACAAAGTGCTATGGAGGTGTTTAAACAAAAGAGAGGTTAAGACACAAAGCGAGAGTGAAACACAGAGACTTACAGACATGGCATTTACAGAGAGATTGAGCTCTAGAACAAACAAATGATGGGGTTTTTAAACCATGGGGAAGGAACTGTGATAGGATAGGAAGTAGGAGGAGGTGTGTCTTCTGATTGATGATTGATTGTTGACTGATTGGGAGTGATGATTTTCACCTGTGAGGGGAGAAGGAGAGAAAAGAAACACACACACAGGATACACACACACACACAGGATAACTGTATCCGTAACACATAGCAATGTGTCAAGTTGATGAAGATTCATGCAGCGATGAGAGAAGGACTCTGATGGTTCCTAACACCATTCCATGGTCAGGGGAGATTTCATTTTCACGAATGATGTCTCATGGTCATTATGGTCAGTTATAATGTCTCATGGTCAATAATGTGGCTTTACAGTGCATTCGGAAAATATTCAGACCCCTTCACTTTTTCCACATATTGTTACGTTACAGCCTCATTCTAAAACTGATTAAATTGGGAGGTTTTTCACTCATCAATCTACACACAATATCCCTGTCACGTTCTTTCAAAATCGAACCCAGAAGCAGACCAGGACAAGGAGAGTAGGAAGAAGGTGAGTATTTATTTACAAGTGAATGTGAATGGGTAGATATATCCAGATGGCGAAGCGGGTAGTGGTGGTGAGTTGATGGGAGTAAATAGGTGGATCCAATGGGGTAGCGGAATCCTCCGACGACCAGGCGGGAATGGGGTAAATGATCCGGGTGAGTAACTGAAGACAGAACAAACGGAGGTAAGTTTAAGGCAAGCAATACGTAAAAAACAACAAAACAAATTCTATCCAACTTGAGGCTGATACTATGGCACAACATACTGTTCATGGCTAACGATCCGGCAGGGAATGGATGTCAGGTCAGAGCTTTTGAAGGGGAGAGGTGATGATCAGGACAGGTGTGCAGATTACTGATGGGATACAGGTGCGGGTGAACATCGATCTCCCAACAAGCTAATTCGCCTGGCAACCAGACAGGGTGCGTTCCAGGACACCGGAAACACACTCCAGGACAGAAACACAGGCAAACACAGACTCAGGAAGCGGGATTCATGACAGTACCCCCTCCCCCCCTCCGACAAATGCCACCGGGCGGACTACCTGGAGCGCCAGGGTGGAGGCGGTAGAAGTCACGAAGCAGGTCGTCATCAAGGATCTGACGCCGAGGAATCCAACTCCTCTCCTATGGACCATATCCTTCCCAATCCACGAGATATTGGAAACCTCGACCCCGCCGTCTGGAATCCATTATGCGGCGCACCGTGTAGGCAGGACCACCTCCGATCATCCGAGGAGGAGGACGAGGAGGAGGGGGCAACAAAGGACTGAGTTGAACCGGCTTGAGGCAGGAGACATGAAAGGTGGGGTGTACTCGAAGCGTTGCCGGCAATTTGAGTCGGACCACAACAGGGTTAATGATTCTCTCCACCACAAACAGACCAATGAACTTTGGTGACAGTTTCCTCAACTCAGTCTGTAGAGGAAGATCCCGTGTAGCCAACCAAACCTTATCGCCAATGGTATAAGCGGGAGCAGGAATACGGCGACGATTCGCCTGGATCTGATACCGGTCAGAAACTCTGAGGACCTTCCTGGCCCGATGCCAGGTCCGGTGGCAACGACGAATGTCGGCCTGGACAGAAGGAACCGAAAGATCCCTATCCTGAGAAGGAAACAAGGGAGGTTGGTATCCGTACAGGCATTGGAAGGGGGACATCCCAGTGGCAGATGAAGGAAGGGTATTATGGGCATACTCAACCCAGGGTAATTGAGATGACCAAGAGGTGGGATCAGAGGAGACAAGACAACGCAGCGTGGACTCCATCTTCTGGTTGGCTCTCTCCGCCTGACCATTAGATTGTGGGTGAAATCCAGAAGTGAGACTGACTGTAGCTCCAATGGCCAAACAGAAGGATCTCCAGACAGCAGAGGTAAACTGAGGACCACGGTCAGAAACAATGTCACTGGGCAATCCGTGGACCCTGAAAACCTCCCTAACCAGGATCTCGGACGTCTCCATGGCAGATGGAAGCTTGGAGAGAGGGACAAAATGAGCAAACTTGCTGAATCTGTCCACAATGGTCAGAATGACCGTGTTCCCAACAGAAGGGGGCAATCCCGTGACAAAATCCAGGGCCAGATGCGACCAAGGTCGCCGAGGAATAGGTAGGGGGTGAAGAAGCCCAGAGCTGGGCCGATTGGTACTTTTGTTCTGAGCACAAACAGGACATGCGGCAACAAACCTCCGGCTATCTTCTCCCATGGCTGGCCACCAAAATCGTCTGCGCAGTAGCGCCATAGTCCGAGCAGCGCCAGGGTGACAAGCTATCTTGCTGGCATGGGACCACTGAAGAACAGCAGAACGGACCGACTCAGGCACGAACATCCGACCGGGTGGACCGTTACCGGGGCCGGGCTGCGTCCGGAGGGCCGCCATCACATCCTTCTCAATCCTCTATGTAACGGCTCCCACGACAAGGTTCTGGGGAAGAATCGTCTCAGTTTTGGCCCCACTCTCATCCGTCTTTGAGAACATCCGGGACAAGGCGTCCGCTTTGCCGTTCTTCGTCCCAGGTCGGAACGTCAGTGAAAATTTGAAGCGTCCAAAAAACAAAGCCCACCTGGCCTGACGGGAGTTGAGACGTTTAGCCGATTGCACGTAAGCCAGATTCTTGTGTTCAGTCCAGACCACAAACGGTTGCTCCGCTCACTCCAACCAGTGATGCCACTCCTCCAAGGCAAGCTTCACAGCGAGAAGCTCCCGGTTACCCACATCGTAGTTTCTCTCAGCTGGTGAAAGACGACAAGAGTAAAAGGCGCAGGGATGGAGTTTACCGCCAGTGGAGCTATGCTGGGACAGGATGGCGCTCACCCCCACATCAGACGCGTCCACCTCAACAACAAACTGACGGGAAGTGTCAGGTTGAGAGAGAATCGGCGCGTTGGTGAATCGGCTCTTCAAGTTCAGAAATGCTCGGTCTGCCTCAGGAGTCCAACAGAAAATTCTGGTGCAAGACGTCAGAGCAGTTAAAGGGGCGGCCACCCGGCTGTAATCATGGATAAACCTCCGATAGAAGTTCGCAAATCCCAGGAATCTCTGGAGCTGCAATCTCGTACCGGGCCGGGCCCAATCCCGAACCGCCCGAACCTTCTCTTGGTCCATCTTGATCTCACCCCTGGAGATGATGTACCAGAGGAAGGATGTAGTGTGGGCGTGAAAATCACACTTCTCTGCCTTCACAAACAGACGGTTCTCCAATAACCGCTGCAGGACCTGCTTAACATGCTGGATGTGGCTGGAAAGCTCCTTGGAGAAAATCAGGATGTCATCCAGGTAAACAAACACAAACAGACCGATCATATCCCTCAGCACGTCATTCACCAAACTTTGGAACACTGCTGGAGCGTTGGAAAGTCCAAACGGCATCACCTGGTACTCGAAATGTCCCATAGGTACATTGAATCAAGTCAACCACTCGTCCCCCTCTTTGATCCGAACCAGATGATACACATTGCGTAGATCAAGCTTCATAAACACAGTAGCACCCTGTAAAGAATCGAAAGCGGAACTCATCAAGGGCAAGGGGTAGTTGTTCTTGACCGTAATATCATTCAACCCCCGATAATCAATACACGGTCGAAGAGAGCCATCCTTCTTACTCACAAATAAAATCCAGCTCCCAGGGGTGATGACGAGGGACGAATGAGACCTGCAGCAAGAGACTCCTTTATGTAGGTCTCCAGGGCTTCCCACTCAGGTCGAAAAATACTGTATAACCGTCCCTTGGGAAAGGCAGCTCCAGGGAACAGCTTAATTGTACAATCATAAGGTCAGTGGGGAGGAAGTGACTGAGCTTTCTGCTTACTGAACACCTCACCCAACTCGTGATATGTTTCAGGAACCAGGGACAAATCAGGAGGAGCAGACTCATTGACCCGACTGGGGACAGCATGAGAACAGGCAGTCCTGAGGCAGTTAGCATGGCACTCAATGCTCCAACTAGTTACCTTACCAGTCACCCAATCGAACGAAGGATTGTGTTCTCTTAGCCAGGGGTATCCAAGAACCAGAGGAACATGGGGGGAAGGCAAAATAAAAAAATAAATAACCTCTGAATGATTCCCCGACAACAACATCTTAACCGGTTCAGTCCTCATAGTGATCTGTGCCAGACTACTGCCGTTCAGAGTGGTTGCTTCAATGGCTTCCGGTAATTGCTCCTTGGAAAGCCCCAGCTGTTCCACTAAGTCGGCATCAATGAAGCTGTCATCGACACCTGAATCGATGAAAGCGTTAATTTCTAAACGTGAAAACGTGGTCTGACAGGGCTCTTGAGAGGTTGAAATTGGCTCGCTAACAAACCTCCCAAACTTAACGAGCCGAGCAGTTTAACGGGCGCTGAGGACAAACGGAGATGTAATGTCCCGAGCTACCACAGTAGAGGCAGCTGTTGGTCTCACGTCTACGTTGGCGGTCGTCCTTACTTAACCCGTGCCGCCACACTTGCATAGGTTCAGGATCTGGCGGCAGGACTCCTCGACTAATCCCGTGTAAGGGAAAATGATCAACCCGTTCTGGTCCACTTCCTGACCCAAATGGTAACCGAGTCTCAGATTGATTAGATGGACCCCACGGCTTCTCCCTCCTTCCCTCTCGGACTCTATTATCTACCAGAATAGCTAAGGTGACCAAACTATCTAGGTCACTAGGCTCTGGATAGGAGATCAGGTCGTCCTTGAGTTGCTCCGACAACCCCTGGTAAAAAAACACTTGTAGTGATTCCTCATTCCAACCACTCTCCACAGCCAATGTCCTGAATTCTATCACAAAGTCTGCCACACTACGAGCTCCTTGGCGAAGAGAGAACAAACGTTTAGCTGCGTCCTTACCTCGGACTGGATGGTCAAAAAGCTTTCTCATCTCTGCCGTGAAACCCTGGTATGACGTCATGCATGTGTCCCGTCGTTCTCAAACAGCTGAAGCCCATTCCAGAGCTCTACCACGCAGCAGCTCAATAACAAAAGCTGTCCTAGCCTTATCTGTGGCGTAAGAGTAGGGCTGCAGATCAAAACCTAACCCACACTGTAAAAGAAATGAACGGCATCCTCCCAGATCTCCCTCGTACTTCTCCGGTGTCGGAACTTTGGGCTCACGGAAGGAACCCGCTCCCGAATCGGCAGGTGATATGGGTGAAACAGGTGGTGGATGATCCGCCGGCAACCTGAGCTGATCCTGGATACTCATTAATCTATCCGATAAATTCCGGATTGAACCCGCTATCTCGTGTAGCGCCGTGTTGTGTTGTCCCAACATCTTCTCCTGCTGGGTAATGGCATGGCAAACGGAGTCCAGGTCCGCTGGGTTCATCCTTGGCCGGATCGTTCTGTCACGTTCTTTCAAAATCGAACCCAGACGCAGACCAGGACAATGTGAGTAGGAAGAAGGTGAGTATTTATTTACAAGTGAATGTGAATGGGTAGATATATCCAGGTGGCATAGCGGGCAGCGGTGGTGAGTTGATGGGAGTAAATAGGTGGATCCAATGGGGTAGCGGAATCCTCCGACGACCAGGCGGGAATGGGGTAAATGATCCGGTTGAGTAATGTGGGTGCAAAATATAACACATAGACAAATGGATAAGATATATAGAATAGTTGAACACTAAAAACAGACTACATGAAGGGAAGGTGACATAGACGCCTAGACCAGCTGGACATACAAAGATCAGAGGTTGTCTAAGGAGGGGGTCAGCCAAATGACCAACTGATGGATTACAGACATCAATCACATCACAGGGGAAACACATAAGTCTGTTTGATCTTAGACAACCATATGAAGAGAAGGCGACCAAGGCAGCTGGACACACTAAAAACAATAGATAAAACAGGCCACAGGAAAGGGGGATGTATATTATCTTTAGGTCAAAGCAAGGGTCTTGTCATCATTATAATCTGGCCGAAAGCAGATGTTGGCGTTACTGGGCTGAACAAGCAGGATTGGGATGTAACTGTATTTGCATTGGGGGATGAACTGATAATGTATGTGTGGGTATAAAATGAAGAGTGAGAGCTCTGGAAAGGTGTGGGTCCCGCGGGGCTCTCCGGCTTATGATACTGGTGTATTAAAAGTCTATATTGATTTTCACAAAGTTCTTGGTTGTGTCATATTTGAACCGATTTGCCACTACAGTAACTGAAGACAGAACAAACGGAGGTAAGTTTAAGGCAAGCAATACGTTAAAAAAACAAAAACAAATTCTATCCGACTTGAGGCTGATACTATGGCACAACATACTGTTCATGGCTAACGATCCGGCAGGGAATGGATGTCAGGTCAGAGCTTTTGAAGGGGAGAGGTGATGATCAGGACAGGTGTGCAGATTACTGATGGGATACAGGTGCGGGTGAACATCGATCTCCCAACAAGCTAATTCGCCCGGCAACCAGACAGGGTGCGTTCCAGGACACCGGACACACACTCCAGGACAGAAACACAAGCAAACACAGACTCAGGAAGCGGGATTCGTGACAATCCCATAATGACAAAGTAAAAACAGGTTTTAAAATGTTTTCCTCCAGATGTGACGCTTGGCATTCAGGCCAAAGAGTTCGATCTTGGTTTCATCAGACCAGAGAATCTTGTTTCTCATGGTATGAGAGACTTTTAGGTGCCTTTTGGAAAACTTCAAGCATTTTACTGAGGAGTGGCTTCAGTCTGGCTTCCACTCTACCATAAAGGCCTGATTGGTGCAGTGCTGCAGATGGTTGTCCTTCTGGAAGGTTCTCCCATCTCCACAGAGGAACTCTGGAGCTCTGTCAAAGTGACCATCACCATGGTCATCTCCCTGACCAAGGCCCTTCTCCCCCGATTGCTCAGTTTGGCTGGGCAGCCAGCTCTAGGAAGAGTCTTGGTGGTTCTAAACTTCTTCCATTTAAGAATGATGGAAGCCACTATGTTCTTGAGGACCTTCAATGCTGCACAACACATCACCGGGGGCAAACTACCTGCCCTCCAGGACACCTACACCACCCGATGTCACAGGAAGGCCATAAAGATCATCAAGGACAACAACCACCCAAGCCACTGCCTGTTCACCCCGCTATCATCCAGAAGGCGAGGTCAGTACAGGTGCATCAAAGCAGGGGGCCGAGAGACTGAAAAACAGCTTCTATCTCAAGGCCATCAGACTGTTAAACAGCCACCACTAACATTGAGTGGCTGCTGCCATACATGTAAAAAATGTATCACTAGCCAATTTAAACAATGCCACTTAATATAATGTTTACATACCCTACATTACTCATCTCATATGTATATACTGTACTCTATACCAACTACTGCATCTTGCCATCTTTATGTAATACATGTATCACTAGCCACTTTAAACAATGCCACTTAATATAATGTTTACATACCCTACATTACTCATCTCATATGTATATACTGTACTCGATACCATATACTGCATCTTGCCTATGCCGTTCTGTACCATCACTCATTCATATATCTTTATGTACATATTCTTCATCCCTTTACACTTGTGTGTATAAGGTAGCTGTTGTGAAATTGTTAGGTTAGATTACTCATTGGTTATTACTGCATTGTCGGAACTAGAAGCACAAGCATTTCGCTACACTTGCATTAACATCTGCTAACCATGTGTATGTGACAAATAAGATTTGATTTGATTTGATTTGCTGCAGAAATGTTTTTGTACCCTTCCCCAGATCTGTTCCTCGACACAATCCTTTCTCCGAGCTCTACGGACAATTCCTTCGACCTCAAGGCTTGGTTTTTGTTCTGACATAGACTGACAACTGTGGGACCTTATATAGACAGGTGTATGCATTTCTAAATCATGTCTAATCAATTGAATTTACCACAGGTGGACTCCAATCAATCAATGTCAAGGATGATCAATGGAAACAGGATGCACCTGAGCTCAATTTCCAGTCTCCTAGCAAAATGTCTAAATACTTACTGTATGTAAATAAGGTACTTCTGTTTTGAATTTTCTATAAATGAGCAACAACAAAAAATGTGTTGTGTTTTGTCATTATGGGGTTTTATGTGTAGATTGATGAGGATTTTCTTTTAAGTTGATCCATTTTAGAATAAGGTTGTGACGTCTCAAAATGTGGAAAAAGTCAAGTGGTCTGAATGCACTGTATGTTGAGTAATTATGTTATATATTTAATAATATAATATAGAATGTTGAGGGCACAAAGGAGGTCGTATGGTGGTAGTTTTGCTGCATTATGGTCGTTTGCTGTTAAAAAACGTATTTCACAACCAGAAGGTTTTTTTCCTCCGCAGGTTAAATTAAGTCTCTAAATGGCCTTTAGAATTGGCAATATGGAGGCATCTAATATTGTACTAGAAATGACACTTGGAAGTTGGAACATTACAGACCAAGGAGGGGGTAAAAGACAGAAAAAGAAGAAAGGAGGAGGGGGGTGTAAATGGAGAGAATTTGAATAGCCCATCAATACACTGGACTGTAGACAATAATAACATCCCACGTTCTACTCCCACTCACTCAGAGGAGCACTAATCTAATAAGAATTATTTTTTGGTTCATGCTGTGCGGTGAAAATCCTTAGTCTGTGAAGCAGTGAAAGCATTTGAATACATTGGACTGGACATGCACTTTGAAACCAACAGACATGAAGAAAAATCCCTGAAAGGAAGCATTTAATTAAACCAGGCTACTGTTCAATGGCAGGTCTTCCATGAGGTAAGGGGAAGGATCGTTATACGGTTAATGAACATTCTGAATAAAACAATGTAGGATGTGCTACTCAATCAGCAGATACAAACCTCTATGGAGATATAATACACATGAGATAAGGCCAGGATCTGACCTTGGATTGGATTTTCATTTCATTAAAGCATTCAGCCATCTGGAGATACAGTATGCAATTTTAGAGGGATGAATGTGACACCATGGTAACAGCGAGCTGAATGGCCTCATGGGAGAAGAAGGATTCCAGAGTGCTGTAACTAGGGGCAACTGGGCACTGGGAGGTTGGTGGGGAGTGGACATTCTAATAAAGTCAAATGAAAAGTTTCAAAGCTCTTCTACAAGCTGTCACTTCACCCTCAGACCTCACACAGTGTTCTTACTGCAATCCTCGATATGAGATTGACATCTTCAACAACCAGGGTCAGACTACTTTCTTGTTATCACTGTTGCATCATGCACTGTACTGTGCCAGTTTAAATTCTAAACTCTTCATAGTCAGAGGGAGAAATAAGTCTGAGAAAGCAGCCGAGGCAACACAACATATACAGTACAAAATTGGCAATGACATTGGTCTGTGGATAACGTGCTACAGACATAAAGTATGTTTACCCACTTCCACCACCATAATTGCCAATTATGTGCCAATGCTGTTGACAACCCTCCCCGTGCCTCCCTCTGCCATTTTGTTGGCTGAAACTATACACCCTACTTGACCACTAGATGCACTTGGAATATGGCGGGGAGTCACCTCAAAGTCATTGTCTAGAGCAGGTGTTCTGACACTTTTTCAGCTCGAGACCCATATGAGGAATTCACCGTCCTCCCCCAAATAGTTTATGAAACCCTGGACTAGAGAAAGGGTACAGCTGCTGCAATGAGTTCTTTCAACTTGACTACAGGCTGCCACTGCTGTACTCCTGTCTCCTGTAGATGTCAAGGCAATTACCGTTTGTTAGGTCAAGGTCTCTACATGCTGGGGGGCATAATTTGGAGGGACAAAAGTCTCCTTCAGTGATAAAAGTTGATCCTGAACAACAGTGGTCATGGCCATGGGAGAGAAAGAGAGAGAGGAAGAGGTGGAGGGCTGTTTTTCCTCTAAGGCTCGAACTATGATTTTTTTTTTTACCATTCTCAAAGGTTTAATTTTGTAACATCACACAGAATTCTGAGACACACACACACACACACAATTTTGTGATATCACACAGAGTTCTGAGACACACACACACAAACAAACACACAGCAAGGCAGCCTGGTTAATTACCAGGCATCCAAATGTCATTTGGACAGAGACCCTGCTGAGCCCTGGCGCAGAGAAGCGCATCACATCCAGCCATCCCCCATGTCATGTGATTGACACCATCATGACCGCAGCTCATTAGTGAGAGCACAGAAAGGGCAGTCATTAACAGAAACACACAGATAGATTACCCTCAGGATGGTTTACATACCTCGCCAAGAACAAACAGAGATAATCTCAACACTCTGGCCACTTACCAGGCATGTCAATCATATTATTTATATTTCAAATCTTCCTTAATGTCATCATCTCATGTTAGCACTTCATTGACTGTCACCAACCCCTGTGCTCTAAAATAAATGTGAAGGATAGAGAGAAAGAGCTGATGATGATGAAATTGCAGGCACCCAAATCGACCAAGGCTGATTCTAACCGCCACCTTCAGTCTAACTCAGCCACCCTGTCGCCTCTCCTATTCCATCCTGCTACCTGACACCCTTGGTTGATTTGGGTGCCTGCATGACTGTAAGCAGTGGTGTAAAGTAATTAAGTAGTACTTTCAAGTATTTTTACTTAAGTCGTTTTTTGGAGGTATCTGTACTTTACTATTTATATTTTTAGCAACTTTTACTTTTACTTCACTACATTCCTAAATAAAATGATGTACTTTTTACTCCATACATTTTCCCTGACACCCAAAAGTACTCATTACATTTTGACAGGACAATTGTCCAATTCACACACTTATCAAGCGAACATGCCTGGTCATCCCTACTGCATCTGATTTGGCAGACTCACTAAACATACATGCTTCGTTTGTAAATGATGTCTGAGTGTTGGAGTGTGCCCCTGGCTATCCATCAATAAAAAAAAACAAGAAAATTGTAAATTGTGATGTCTGGTTTGAGTAATAAGGAATTTGAAATGATTTATACTTTTACATTTTTATACTTAAGCACATTTTAGTAATTCCATTTACTTTTGATACTTAGGTATTTTTAAAACCAAATACTTTTACTCAAGTAGTATTTTACTGGCTGACTTTCACTTTTACTTGAGTCATTTTCTATTAAGGTATCTTTACTTTTACTCAAGTATGACAATTTAGTACTGTTTCCACCACTGACTGTAAGTCGCTTTGGATAAAAGTGTCTGCTAAATGGCATATATACTGTAATCTATGCCAGGACACACAGTGCAGTGCTGTAATCGTGTCATATTGAGTGGTTTGTTTGTTCTGGTTAGTATGGTCAGAGAGACTATCTGTCTGTTTCTAAGAGGCTTTGAGCAGAAAGGTCCCATTGATGATTCACTCCTACACCTCACAGGAAATTGGATGGACAACTGGGATCTATTGCTTAATTTGAGTATGAAAGTAAAATATAATAATAATACTACAGGCAAGCACTTATTTTGCTGGTATGCATGTTCTTATGCATTGACAGTCTGCATTTACTGTGTGTACTGTATATCTCAGACTGTATGCTGCATGAACCTGTGTTCAGCACAGTCCCCCCGCAGCAACAACCAAACGGCTTCAACAACAGTTTTGCTGAATCTCGTTATTTCATAACGTCTCCCCTGCTAGCAGTCCTCATTCTCTTCCAATTAAAAAAGCACATAATTAAATGGAGAATCGTGATCCTTGCTGTGAGCGATCGCTGGAGAGGAGTTTCGGATAGGGCGGTCTCTGCCCACTCCCTCCCCCAGGCTGCCAGTGACAGTACTGCCAGTAGGATGGCATATGATAGTGGTGTTAGGCTACGTAAATACTGTATATCCACCCTGCAGGAGGCAGAGGAAGACATTCTGAGATCACTGGTGAGACACAGGCATTTTACTGCGATATGAAAATGTCCTCAAGATACTATAAAAGGTTATATTCACATCAATGCATTTGAGATAAATTGCTCTGATAATCTCAGTCACTTGTCTCAGTGGACACATACTACTATACTTGTGGATACTTATAGGGCTATACTATACACTGCTACATGTATACAACTCTCTTGCTACAGCTGGCAACCAAGCTTGCTACAGTAGGATGGTACAGCTGAGAGAGAGAGGCATAAAACACAGGTTAGAGAGAGAAAATAGCATTAGCTATGATGGTTGAGTAGCAAATTCCATGAACCTTACTGAAAGCCACAAGAGCAAACATTTAAAGAGGCAGGCCTAAATGTGCTACCTACAAAACAGCACACTTGAGAGAACATCCTTAATGTCTTTATTTCTACATACAGTACAAGTCAAAAGTTTGGACACCAACTCATTTTTTTTATTTGACTATTTTCTACATTGTAGAATAATAGTGAAGACATCAAAACTATGAAATAACACATGAAGTCATGAAGTAAGCAAAAAAAGTGTTAAACAAATCCAAATATATTTTATATTTGAGTTTCTTCAAAGTAGCCACCCTTTGCCTTGATGACAGCTTTGCACACTCTTGGTATTCTCCCAACCAGCTTCATGAGGTAGTCACCTGGAATGCATTTCAATTAACAGGTGTGCCTTGTTAAAAGTTAATTTGTGGAATTTCTTTCCTTCTTAATGCGTTTGAGCCAATCAGTTGTGTTGTGACAAGGTAGGGGTGGTATACAGAAGATAGCCCTATTTGGTAAAATACCAAGTTCATATTATGGTAAGAACAGCTCAAATAAGCAAAGAGAAACGACAGTCCTTCATTACATTAAGACATGAAGGTCAGTCAATACGGAAAATGTCAAGAACTTTGAAAATGTTTTCAAGTGCAGTCGCAAAAACCATCAAGCGCTATGATGAATTTTGCTCTCATGAGGACTGCCACAGGAATGGAAGACCCAGAGTTACCTCTGCTGCAGAGGATAAGTTCATTAGAGCTACTAGCCTTGGAAATTGTAGCCCAAATAAATGCTTCACAGAGTTCAAGTAACAGACACATCTCAACGTCAACTGTTCAGAGGAGATTGCGTGAATCAGGCCTTCATGGTTGAATTGCTGCCAAGAAACCATTACTACAGTACACCAATAAGTAGAAGACACTTGCTTGGGCCAAGAAACACGTGCAATGGACATTAGACCGGTGGTAATCTGTCCTTTGGTATCATGAGTCCAAATTTGACATTTTTGGTTCCAACCACCGTGTCTTTAAGAGACGCAGAGTAGGTGAAGGGATGATTTTCGCATGGGTGGTTCCCACCATGAAGCATGGAGGAGGAGGTGTGATGGTGTGGGGGTGCTTTATTGGTGACACTGTCAGTGATTTATTTAAAATTCAAAGCACACTTAACCAGCATGGCTACCACAGCATTCTGCAGCGATACGACATCCCATCTGGTTTGCGCTTAGTGGGACTATAATTTGTTTTTCAATAGAACAGTGACCCAAAACACACCTCCAGGCTGTGTAAGGGCTATTTGACCAAGGAGAGTAATGGAGTGCTGCATCAGATGACCTGGCCTCCACAAATACCCGACCTCAACCCAACTGAGATGGCTTGGGATGAGTTCCTTTTTGATACTGTGGCAAAGCTAACTAAAAAGCAGCATTCCCCAAGAGAGGATGACTTGCACTTTAGCAGTGATAAATTCATGAACTTCTTTGAGGAAAAGATTATGATTATTAGAAAGCAAATTACGGACTCCTCTTTAAACCTGCGTATTCCTCCAAACCTCAGTTGTCCTGAGTCTGCACAACTCTGCCAGGACCTAGGATCAAGAGAGACGCTCAAGTGTTTTAGTACTATATCTCTTGACACAATGATGAAAATAATCATGGCCTCTAAACCTTCAAGCTGTATACTGGACCCTATTCCAACTAAACTACTGAAAGAGCTGCTTCCTGTGCTTGGCCCTCCTATGTTGAACATAATAAACGGCTCTCTATCCACTGGATGTGTACCAAACTCACTAAAAGTGGCAGTAATAAAGCCTCTCTTGAAAAAGCCAAACCTTGACCCAGAAAATATAAAAAACTATCGGCCTATATCGAATCTTCCATTCCTCTCAAAGATTTTAGAGAAGGCTGTTGCGCAGCAACTCACTGCCTTCCTGAAGACAAACAATGTATACGAAATGCTTCAGTCTGGTTTTAGACCCCATCATAGCACTGAGACGGCACTTGTGAAGGTGGTAAATGACATTTTGATGGCATCGGACCGAGGCTCTGCATCTGTCCTCGTGCTCCTAGACCTTAGTGCTGCTTTTGATACCATCGATCACCACATTCTTTTGGAGAGATTGGAAACCCAAATTGGTCTACACGGACATGTTCTGGCCTGGTTTAGGTCTTATCTGTCGGAAAGATATCAGTTTGTCTCTGTGAATGGTTTGTCCTCTGACAAATCAACTGTACATTTCGGTGTTCCTCAAGGTTCTGTTTTAGGACCACTATTGTTTTCACTATATATTTTACCTCTTGGGGATGTTATTCGAAAACATAATGTAAACTTTCACTGCTATGCGGATGACACACAGCTGTACATTTCAATGAAACATGGTGAAGCACCAAAATTGCCCTCGCTAGAAGCATGTGTTTCAGACATAAGGAAGTGGATGGCTGCAAACTTTCTACTATTAAACTCGGACAAAACAGAGATGCTTGTTCTAGGTCCCAAGAAACAAAGAGATCTTCTGTTGAATCTGACAATTAATCTTAATGGTTGTACAGTCGTCTCAAATAAAACTGTGAAGGACCTCGGCGTTACTCTGGACCCTGATCTCTCTTTTGAAGAACATATCAAGACCATTTCGAGGACAGCTTTTTTCCATCTACGTAACATTGCAAAAATCAGAAACTTTCTGTCCAAAAATGATGCAGAAAAATTAATCCATGCTTTTGTCACTTCTAGGTTAGACTACTGCAATGCTCTATTTTCCGGCTACCCGGATAAAGCACTAAATAAACTTCAGTTAGTGCTAAATACGGCTGCTAGAATCCTGGCTAGAACCAAAAAATTTGATCATATTACTCCAGTGCTAGCCTCTCTACACTGGCTTCCTGTCAAAGCAAGGGCTGATTTCAAGGTTTTACTGCTAACCTACAAAGCATTACATGGGCTTGCTCCTACCTACCTCTCTGATTTGGTCCTGCCGTACATACCTATACGTACGCTACGGTCACAAGACGCAGGCCTCCTAATTGTCCCTAGAATTTCTAAGCAAACAGCTGGAGGCAGGGCTTTCTCCTATAGAGCTCCATTTTTATGGAACGGTCTGCCTACCCATGTCAGAGACGCAAACTCGGTCTCAACCTTTAAGTCTTTACTGAAGACTCATCTCTTCAGTGGGTCATATGATTGAGTGTAGTCTGGCCCAGGAGTGGGAAGGTGAACGGAAAGGCTCTGGAGCAACGAACCGCCCTTGCTGTCTCTGCCTGGCCGGTTCCCCTTTTTCCACTGGGATTCTCTGCCTCTAACCCTGTTACGGGGCTGAGTCACTGGCTTGCTGGGGCTCTCTCGTGCCGTCCCTGGGGGGGGTGCGTCACCTGGGTGGGTTGATTCACTGTTGTGGTCGGCCTGTCTGGGTTTCCCCCCTTGGGTTGTACCGTGTCGGAGATCTTTGTGGGCTATACTCGGCCTTGTCTCAGGATGGTAAGTTGGTGGTTGAAGATTTCCCTCTAGTGGTGTGGGGGCTGTGCTTTGGCAAAGTGGGTGGGGTTATATCCTTCCTGTTTGGCCCTGTCCGGGGTGTCCTCGGATGGGGCCACAGTGTCTCCTGACCCCTCCTGTCTCAGCCTCCAGTATTTATGCTGCAGTAGTTTATGTGTCGGGGGCTAGGGTCAGTTTGTTTATCTGGAGTACTTCTCCTGTCCTATTCGGTGTCCTGTGTAAATCTAAGTGTGCGTTCTCTAATTCTCTCCTTCTCTCTTTCTTTCTCTCTCTCGGAGGACCTGAGCCCTAGAACCATGCCCCAGGACTACCTGACATGATGACTCCTTGCTGTCCCCAGTCCACCTGGCCATGCTGCTGCTCCAGTTTCAACTGGCCTGGGCCCTAGGACCATGTCCCAGGACTACCTGACATGAGGACTCCTTGCTGTCCCCAGTCCACCTGGCCATGCTCCTGCTCCAGTTTCAACTGTTCTGCCTTACTATTATTCAACCATGCTGGTCATTTATGAACATTTGAACATCTTGGCCACGTTCTGTTATAATCTCCACCCGGCACAGCCAGAAGAGGACTGGCCACCCCACATATGCTCTCTCTAATTCTCTCTTTTTTTCTCTCTCTCGGAGGACCTGAGCCCTAGGACCGTGCCCCAGGACTACAATGACATGATGGCTCCTTGCTGTCCCCAGTCCACCTGACTGTGCTGCTGCTCCAGTTTCAACTGTTCTGCCTTATTATTATTTGACCATGCTGGTCATTTATGAACATTTGAACATCTTGGTCATGTTCTGTTATAATCTCTACCCGGCACAGCCAGAAGAGGACTGGCCACCCCACATAGCCCGGTTCCTCTCTAGGTTTCTTCCTAGGTTTTGGCCTTTCTAGGGAGTTTTTCCTAGCCACCGTGCTTTTACACCTGCATTGTTTGCTGTTTGGGGTTTTAGGCTGGGTTTCTGTACAGCACTTTGAGATATCAGCTGATGTACGAAGGGCTATATAAATAAATTTGATTTGATTTTGATTTGATTTGGACCGCAGAGTGAAGGAAAAGCAGCCAACGAGCGCTCAACATATGTGGGAACTCCTTCAAGGCTGTTGGAAAAGCATTCCTCATGAAGCTGGTTGAGAGAATGCCAAGAGTGTGCAAAGCTGTCATCAAGGCAAAGGGTGGCTACTTTGAAGAATCTAAAATCTAAAATATATTTGGATTTGTTTAACACTTTTTGTTTACTACATGATTCCTTATGAGTTATTTCATAGTTTTGATATCTTCACTATTATTCTACAATGTAGAAAAATAGGGGGGGAGGGGTGGGGGGCGAATATGCCAAATTGAAATAAATTGAGATTCTGTAATTGATAGAGCAGGGGTATCCAACTCTTACCCTACGAGGTCCGGAGCCTGCTGGTTTTCTGTTCTACTTGATGATTAATTGCACCCACCAAAAGCAGTTCCTGATTAGAGGGTAACAATGAAAAAAAGGAGTGGAACTGTCTTTGGGAGTTGATTTTGAGGGTGATGGACAATGGTAGTTCCCAATCAGATAATTACTGTAAAACAAACGAGTTTTCATTAGCGCAATGTTTGGTGAATGCATGGCTTTGTTTTGTCCTCAGTCCTCCTTTGAATGCTGTGTGTACTGATTCAGTGCTAAACAGCCATGTTCGATTCCATCCTCACCTCCTTGATCACCGCAACAGATTGTCTGGGCTTCTGTGAGGGTCATTAGCTGCCACCTACCCTCCATCAATCTCCTGCGCGACTCCAGGGCAAGGAAGCATGCAGGAAAGACCATTGCAGACCCCCTCCACCCCCTCTTCCACAGACCAAAACCTCCTGCCACCTGAACAGTTCCTTCCCCTGCACCGTGGCCTCCACCATCCGGCCACCTGTTCTACGATGGTCTTCTCATCCATGGACTTTGCACTATGCACTATTCATCCACAGACCATGCACTATGCACTATTCATCCACAGACCATGCACCCTGCACTATTCATCCACAGACCATGCACCCTGCACTATTCATCCACAGACCATGCACCCTGCACTATTCATCCACAGACCATGCACCCTGCACTATCACCACAGACCATGCACCCTGCACTATTCATCCACAGACCATGCACCCTGCACTATCACCACAGACCATGCACCCTGCACTATTCATCCACAGACCATGCACCCTGCACTATCACCACAGACCATGCACCCTGCACTATTCATCCACAGACCATGCACCCTGCACTATCACCACAGACCATGCACCCTGCACTATTCATCCACAGACCATGCACCCTGCACTATTCATCCACAGACCATGCACCCTGCACTATTCATCCACAGACCATGCACCCTGCACTATTCATCCACAGACCATGCACCCTGCACTATTCATCCACAGACCATGCACCCTGCACTATTCATCCACAGACCATGCACCCTGCACTATTCATCCACAGACCATGCACCCTGCACTATTCATCCACAGACCATGCACCCTGCACTATTCATCACAGACCATGCACCCTGCACTATTCATCCAGACCAGACCATGCACAGACCATGCACCCTGCATTCATCCACAGACCATGCACCCTGCACTATCACCACAGACCATGCACCCTGCACTATTCATCCACAGACCATGCACCCTGCACTATCACCACAGACCATGCACCCTGCACTATTCATCCACAGACCATGCACCCTGCACTATCACCACAGACCATGCACCCTGCACTATTCATCCACAGACCATGCACCCTGCACTATCACCACATACCATGCACCCTGCACTATTCATCCACAGACCATGCACCCTGCACTATTCATCCACAGACCATGCACCCTGCACTATTCATCCACAGACCATGCACCCTGCACTATCACCACAGACCATGCACCCTGCACTATTCATCCACAGACCATGCACCCTGCACTATCACCACAGACCATGCACCCTGCACCATTCATCCACAGACCATGCACCCTGCACTATCACCACAGACCATGCACCCTGCACTATTCATCCACAGACCATGCACCCTGCACTATCACCACAGAACTGCACATTTTTCTTTGCACATCTCTTGCATAATTTAAAATGTTGCTTATAGCTTTCATAGTGTAGTCTACAGTTTTTAGCTTAGTGTTCATAGTGTATGTGGATCCGTGGAAATTCCGTGTCTATATATTTTGTCAGTATATTCTGTTTATCGTCTTTCTGTATATTCCGTTTATTTTGCTAACACCATTTCAGAGTCAAATTCCTGTACATGCAAATGTATTTGGCGAATAAAGCTGATTCTGACATGTTAACCTGAGTTTAGCAGGTTTATCATATGTCAGTTTACATTCTATTATTTGGGACTGTTTATTTACTGTATGAACTGTAGCAGCAGATTATCCTCTTTGTGTCTTCATAGAATTAAAAATCCCCATGTGCTGTTCGTGTGTGTGATCTTGGGCTTAATACCTTAAATATTGGATCCTGCCATCAATTAGTGGACTCGTTTGATGGTGTTTGCTAGAGCTGACTGTCTGCTTTTCGTTTGACAGAAACCACATTTCTTCTCTCTCAAATTGTGCAATGATGTTTCATCTTGCTGGTACGCACCATCTCGCGCCCGTTCAACCTTTGAATCGGATTTGACTCCATACTAGCCAATATTGAGTCATATCATGAATGCTCAGAGAATGGATGTTACAGCTCACAGGGGGATGGATGGCAAAGCTTTCTTCTCAGTGCTAAGCTTTTCAGCACCTTAAGAAGGTTCAGGTAGAGAAAAAATCTTCAAAAGGGCATCTTAATTTTGAGCCTTTGATCCAAAATCCATACATAAAACCAAGAAATTTCATGAAAATATCAGACTCTTTTAGTCTCTTCACTCCAATCAAAGCCAAACACATTTTCAGAATGTACTAGGATGTATCATTGGGTAATAATGTATGTTATACTTTATATACAGTAGCTATAAAACAGAGATAAGCAGTCTGCAAGGCAAGGCTGCTATAGAGTTTAGATAGGGAAAACCTGGATCTATTGCCTCGTATAAGAGTATAAGTACTGATTAAAACAAAAGGCTGCATGATGATTTTTCCCTCTCATTTACAGGGACTGTGGTCCGTAGACAATAAATGGAAAATAAATAAACCATGGTGCTGACCTAAGGTCTTGTCCAGTTCCAGCATCAATCCCCCTCAGAAACACCAAGCAGCTCCCAGCCATCTAATCACTCCGCTGTCTCTCCTCTTCCCTGGTGTGGTCTGATGGGACGGGGGCCATTAAATCCCCTAGAGTATGTATGCGCAGCACAGCTCCTGGATGGCTCTGGCTCACTCCCATAGGCATTTACTGAGAGAGGTACCACCAACGCATCAGTCAAAAATCCAAATTTCTTAAGGATGTTGGGTCTGTCTGAAAACACTGATTTGGGTTGCTCTTGATGTTCTGCATGGTTTCAGGGCATTGTGATTCAGGGTTTCTCTGTGTGTGATTAAACACTGCAGGGAGACAAACAGCTTTGGAGGAAAGTCAGAAACACACACTCTATTTGCCCAGTAGGCCTACCCACATCCCCCACTGAACACTGTGCTTATCACAAACCCAAACATTCCTGCTTACCGTTTTTTGATACTTCTACATTCAAAAACAGCAGCGCCCTGTTGCTTATTCTGAGGGAAAAAATCTAAGCCTAATTAATCTGGATAGAGTACTGGAGAGAAGGGGGGGAAAACAGAACAATATTAAAAATGGGAACAAACCCAAAGCTCTTTGCTTGAGGCCCAAAGTGTGTTTTAATTAGCCAGCAACTCCTGGCATTGAGTAGTGAGACTTCAACAGACCTGCGGGTGCCAAAATCATTTTCAAACACCTTTAAAAGATTCCTGCTGATTTTTGATCTTTCACAGTTGTTAGGTTCTGCTGCTGCATTGTTACAAGAGCTGTGTTTGAATATTCATACTAACCTCACTAACCTTACTATTTGTGACGTAAATTGAGTATGTAGTATGCTTATTGGTCATAGTATGGATATAGTTAGTATGCCAAAAGTTCCCGGGTATCGTACTACATTCGCCAAAATTCTAAAGTATACAAACTGTGGACACCAATTCTGTGCTCTAGGGCCCGTATTGCAATTCTTCCAAAAATGGGCGTGGATTCACAACATTTTCAGATTTGAAGAAAATGGCGGAAAATATACAGCCGAAGTCTGACGAGAGCGGATACAAATATAAGTACAAAAAGTAAATATTAATTTCTTTAACTAATTATGATATATGTTAAGAAAATGTTGAGCAATGTAATAAAAAAGTAATGACTTTTTAAATAAGTTATGTTACACGTTGGCCGACAATTTGTTTTGCTACACTAGCCTTACAAACAGCAGAGCATATAATTACAGGAATTGCTTGTATGTACCGGTATGTTAGTTAATAATAACTACCTAACGTTAGTTGGCTACTAATACATCGAACTTGCCATATATTATATTATATTATATTAACTAGATTCTATCTAACTAAGTACCCAACTTTTAATGCCTTGATTATTCATGTCATTCTTGGCTTAGCTAAGTGGTATAGTCATTGTTCGTTCTCAATGGACATTGTTAATAAAGTCGTAAGATGTCCAGCTAGTCATTTGTTATGCTAACAAGCTAGCAAGATGTTGCATAGCAACAGCATCGACTTCCAATACACAGGCGAAGCGCTAGTACACTCAACTTAAAGGATACCTTTAGTTTACAGTATACTAAAATGAACTAATAGTATGTAGTATATACTCATTAAGTATGTAGTATACAGTAGGTTAGTATGGGTATTTGAACACAGCTAAGGTGTTTTTTGTTTCCTTCATTTGCTGGACGTCTTGGTTTTTGCTGAGCACTAAACTTCAGTGCCATATCTCTCTCTCCACACTGACAATGTATACCATTGACAATGTATACAGGACAGATCAGCTTTCAGATCAGCTTTCTCTATTTAAATTTAAACTTAACATTAGAATAATTTCTCAATACTGACGACGGATCAGCTTCTAGAGAGATATTACCACCTCTGGCTGCAAATATTGCCTAACCAAAAAAAATGCACTAAACCACCGATTTGGCACATCATTGCGCACGTTAGGCTACACATAATTAAATATATTGAGACATATTAGACAGTAGTCTACAAGTAGCAAAATAGAACTCAATTAATTGAACATGAGATGTATTTCAAAATGATTGAAATAAGCCTTTAGCTTACTGTATATATTATAATGCAGTCATATCTTGGTTTTTATTTGAAGCATATTTTTAAACTTCGCTTGTTTGTACTGTATAATTGCAAAGACGTTGGCGACTTTGTATTTGTAGTCAACTTTGTTCTGAAGCTATCGGCGGTCACAGAGAGACAGATAACCAAGTGATTCAATATTTAGCAGAGATCCTATTTGCATAAAGTGAAATGGGAGGGATATTTTTTAAATCTAACGACGCACTTAGCTGTTCTACGAGTGTTCTGAGGCAGGCGTTATATTATGTGCGTTTTCAAGTGCAACGTTAACAATGGTTTTTGGATACATCTTGGAGATTTAACGATGCTCCTACGAAGGTTCTAAGGATGAGCTTAGTCTTAAGATGCTTTTGGGAAACCGGGCCCTGGTCTGGTCAGGGGGAAGAGAATGGTCTATCTGAGGCTCAAGGTCAGTGAGCAGATTCTATCATGCTGGGTGTTGATGCTGAATAAACCATGAGCACCCTGCGCTTCTCTTCCATAGTCTCCTCTCTCTCTCCTCTCTCCAGCCCTTTCCACTCTTAAGCACTCTCCCCAGCCTGACTGCAGGTTAATTAATAAATGAGCAAGGTTGCGACTGGCTGTTAGAAGAACACATGTTTACAAGTGTTCACAGAGGTAATGCTGCTCATTTAGATCCACCAATCACCATTACAACCACCATTCACCCTAGCCCAATACTGAAACCACTATGTAGGCAGAAGTAGAGAATATTGGATAAACAAACATCCCTAAATGACTGTTGTCTCCTTATCACCGTGAGTTACAATAATTATCTCAAGCTAAATGAGTCAGAAATCTACGGAGCATCACAAACAATAATTAAACGCCCAAAAAGAGGAACAAGACAAGGGCACCAGGCAGCAGGCAGCGTAGAGACAGGACTTCATCCTGCTGAGAGGAGAGGTGTCTGACAGGTATTCACACAGGGATGATGACAAACACATACAAGAGGGAAAGTCACTGAGAGCGAAGGAGAGCGAGAGAGTGTGTGCGTGTGTGTGTGTACACTTTGTGTATATCTTTGTTTATACAGTACACTTTATGGTAACTTTGAGAGAGAAAGACAGACACAGAGTGAGCGAGAGAGAGAGAGAGAGAGAGAGAGAGAGAGAGAGAGAGAGAGAGAGAGAGAGAGAGAGAGAGAGGGAGGGAGAGGGGGAGAGAGAGAGAGAGAGAGAGAGAGAGAGAGAGAGAGAGAGAGAGAGAGAGAGAGAGAGAGAGAGGTAGGGAGAGAGGGAGAGAGAGAGAGAGAGAGAGAGAGAGAGAGAGAGAGAGAGAGAGAGAGAGAGAGAGAGAGAGAGAGAGAGAAAGAGAGAGAGAGAAAGAGGGAGGGAGAGGATAATGGATGAGGTAGAAATGCATGGGTACGTGTGTATGCGCACTGTCCTTTCCTGACACTGGCGACAGCCCTGGTTCAGATGATGTTCTATAACTCCCAAAGAGGCCCCTGAATAATAGATGATGCTGAACAGAGGACAAGACAGGGAGGAGAGTAGCAGCTCTATCTGTTCACTTCATCAGCTTCCAGCTCACCTGTGCAGCTCCCCAGCCTCTTCTGTCCTGATTCCTGTCCTATCTGTGGCCAGGGAAAGTAAGCGCTGTGATGGGGCAGAAGGGAATCTGATCAGCCTACCCTGCAGTGAGGTGGCAAGTATAGAGGTCACCATGTAGGGACAGTGACCACTGCTAACAGAGATAACCAGGGCATGTACACAGCACAAACAACAGCAAATAAAGCAGACATCAAGGTCACCTCTGTTAGCATTCTGTGCAGTTTCCCTTACTGCTGGGATAGAGGACTCACTCTATGGGCATATTTCTATCAGTAGGCTGGAACTAGAACAACTGCCGTTCTCTAAGCAACATGGCAACATGGCAACTGTAAATTACGGTGTTCCTCAAGGTTCCATTATAGGACCGCTATTGTTTTCACTATATATTTTACCTCGTGGTGAAGTCATTCGGAAATGACTTCACCAATTTTCACTGCTATGCGGATGACACACAGCTGTACATTTCAATGAAACATGGTGAAGCCCCAAAATTGCCCTCCTAGGAAGCCTGTGTTTCAGACATAAGGAAGTGGATGGCTGCAAATGTTCTACTTTTAAACTCGGACAAAACAGAGATTCTTGTTCTAGGTCCCAAGAAACAATGAGATCTTCTGTTGAATCTGACAATTAGTCTTGATGGTTGTACAGTCGTCTCAAATTAAACTGTGAAGGCCCTCGGCGTTACTCTGGACCCTGATCTCTCTTTTGACAAACATATCAAGACTGTTTCAAGGACAGCTTTTTTCCATCTATGCAACATTGCAAAAATCGGAAACTTTCTGTCCAAAAATGATGCAGAAAAATGTATCCATGCTTTTGTCACTTCTAGGTTAGACTACTGCAATGCTACTTTCCGGCTACTCGGATAAAGCACTTAATAAACTTTAGTTAGTGCTAAACATGGCTGCTAGAATCTTGATTAGAACCAAAAGATTTGATCATATTACTCCAGTGCTAGCCTCTCTACACTGGCTTCCTGTTAAGGCAAGGGCTGATTTCAAGGTTTTACTGCTAACCTACAAAGCAGGGTAGCCTAGTAGTTAGAGCGTTGGCTAGTAACCGGAAGGTTGCAAGTTAAACCCCCGAGCTGACAAGGTACAAATCTGTCGTTCTGCCCCTGAACAGGCAGTTAACCCACTGTTCCTAGGCTGTCATTGTAAATAAGAATTTGTTCTTAACTGACTTGCCTAGTTAAATAAAGAAAAAAGAAAAAAAGAAATTACATGGGCTTGCTCCTACCTATCTTTCTGATTTGATCCTGCCGTACATACCTACACGTACGCTATGGTCACAAGACGCAGACCTCCTTACTGTCCCTAGAATTTCTAAGCAAACAGCGGGAGGCAGGGCTTTCTCCTATAGAGCTCCATTTTATGGAATGGTCTGCCTACCCATGTGAGAGACGCAGACTCGGTCTCAACCTTTAAGTCTTTATCGAAGACTCATCTCTTCAGTAGGTCCTATGATTGAGTGTAGTCTGGCCCAGGAGTGTAAAGGTGAACGGAAAGGCACTGGAGAAACGAACCACCTGCTATCTCTGCCTGGCCAGTTCCCCTCTCTCCACTGAGATTCTCTGCCTCTAACCCTATTACAGGGGCTGAGTCACTGGCTTACTGGTGCTCTTCCATGCCGTCACTTGAGTGGGTTGAGTCACTGACGTGATCTTCCTGTCCGGGTTGACGCCCCCCCTTTGTTTGTGCCGTGTCGGAGATCTTTGTGGGCTATACTCGACCTTGTCTCAGGATGGTAAGTTGGTGGTTGAAGATATCCCTCTATTGGTGTGGGGGCTGTGCTTTGGCAAAGTGGGTGGGGTTATATCCTGCCTGTTTAGCCCTGTCCGGGGGTATCGTCGGATGGGGCCACAGTGTCTCCTGATCCCTCCCGTCTCAGTCTCCAGTATTTATGCTGCAGTAGTTGACGTGTCGGGGGGCTAGGGTCAGTCTGTTATATCTGGAGTATTTATTATCCGGTGTCCTGTGTGAATTAAAGATGCTCTCTCTAATTCTGTCTCTCTTTCTATCTATTTCTCTTTTTCTCTCTTTCTTTCTCTCTCAGAGGACCTGAGCCCTAGGACCATGCCACAGGACTACCTGGCCTGATGACTCCTTGCTGTCCCCAGTCCACCTGGCCGTGCTGCTGTTCCAGGTTCAACTGTTCTGCCTGCGGCTATGGAACCCTGATCTGTTCACCGGACGTGCTACATGTCCCAGACCCGCTGTTTCAACTCTCTAGAGATAGCAGGAGCGGTAGAGATACTCTGAATGATCGGCTATGAAAAGCCAACTGACATTTACTCCTGAGGTGCTTACCTGTTGCACCCTCGACAACCACTGTGATTATTATTTGACCATGCAGGTCATTTATGAACATTTGAACATCTTGGCCATGTTCTGTTATAATCTCCACCCGGCACAGACAGAAGAGGACTGGCCACCCCTCATAGCCTGGTTCCTCTCTAGGTTTCTTCCTAGGTTCTGGCCTTTCTAGGAAGTTTTTCCTAGCCACCGTGCTTCTATACCTGCATTGCTTGCTGTTTGGGGTTTTAGGCTGGGTTTCTGTACAGCACTTTGTGACATCAGTAAGTTATAAGTCATCAGTAAGTTATAAATAAATTTGATTGATTGAACACTCCTGAGAGCTCACCAAAGGCACAGGAGCCAAAATACTGGAATAAAGAGGGGAACAAAAAGAGCATTATAGCAGAGGAAGAAGTGTTGGGTTAGCGGGTCAGATTCATGCTGCACTCTGTGGGGTTGTGAGAGGGACTTTCCCTGCAGTCCGCCCATGGAGAAGAGAAGAGGAAAATAGGGCAAGAAGAAACCTTTGTGAATCCACCCCTCTAGAGTTCTCTCCACTTCCCAAAGAGCAGCACTCACTCTCTCTCTGCTTCTTTCTCTTCTTTTCTCTCACTCAATTTCGCATTATCTCTCCCTCACTCTCTCTCCCTCTCATTTCCTTCTCTTCCTCTCTCCGTTTCCATCTTCACTCTCTGATGAAAATGTCAGTAGCCTGTCACTTTGAAGCAGAACACTTCCCTCCACTCCGTCAGCAGAGTGATCTGTCTCACTAGATCTGTTCAGACGAGAGGAGACAAAACGCTGAGAGACAACACACAGCTATACCAGCCAATGGCACAAATACTTTTCACCCTAGGATATAACATACTGTATGATGCAAACATTCCACTCACACTGAAACCTAAGGCAACACTAGGATCAAACCTCTCAGAAAAACAATTACTTCAACACTAAATCTAGTGACTCAAGGGCTGAAATTTGCAAACATTTCCTCATTGTGCTTCAATAAAACAACATTACTGAAAACATTTCTGCAAACTTTCTGGAAAACGATTATATGATAGGTAGTGGGATACTCTCTGCAAGCCAGTCAAAAAAACAGAATTACAGCTCCACAACGATCTAGGCATGTAAATCACTAATCAGGTACACAGGCTTACACTCTCCCACAAACTATCGGTGCTGGTACAGCTTTTTCCTGTAATGCTGGATGGGAAACACTCAAGCACCCCCTGAGCAGTTTTGGGAATGGAGCATAGAATAGCACTGGCAGCTGTGCTCAGAATTTAAAGTGGGAGAAAGAAGCCAATTACATTTCCATTACCACCCACTGTCTATAATTACTGATACCTCTCTTTCTCTCAGAGAAGCGTTTCGCTTACAGGACTTCCACATTTAAAGGGGCGTGATGCGTCCCACTCTCTGACGGTGGGCCCAGAAGCATTACCCTGCAGGGTCAGAACCTCTAATCAGGGCCTGGTAAGCAGAGCTCGTCTGCAGCCATAAAAGTTCCAGGGCCAAAGGAGCATGTCAGCTCAGCTATAAAACACACACTAATGATTACCGTTCTCACTGCAGCTGCGTTATTAACGCTTGGAGACATGTAGGGGCAATTCCATGGTAACGTAATTATGCATATATTTCACTTTAAAATATATGCCAAACAAAAAACATTGATTTAAAAGTTTAACAAACCATACAAACCATTCCTGGACCTGCTGTTTTCAAATCTCTCTCTACCGCATCTGCTGTCTCGAACTCTGAATGATCGGCTATAAAAAGCCAACTAACATTTATTCCTGCGGTGCTGACCTGTTGCACCCTCTACAACCACTGTGATTATTATTATTTGACCCTGATGGTCATCTATGAACGTTTGAACATCTTGGCCATGTACTGTTATAATCTCACCCGGCACAGCCAGAAGAGGACTGGCCACACCTCAGAGCCTGGTTCCTCTCTAGGTTTCTTCCTAGGTTCCGGCCTTTCTAGGGAGTTTTTCCTAGCCACTGTGCTCCAACATCTGCATTGCTTGCTGTTTGGGGTTTTAGACTGGGATCTGTACAGCACTTTGTGACATCGGCTGATGTATACATTTGATTGATTGAACTATATGCACAATGACTACTTTGAACAATTTACAAAGAGAATTTCACAAAAACACATTTACTGGAAGAACTGTGCAGATGTAAAGTTTGGCAACAGAATTACAGTAAAATCTCCCTCAATTTTTTACTGTGATCACGTTTTCCAAAAACTCTACTCCACAGAAAGAATGGGGTGTCAGATATGACATGACACCTTGAGTTTGAAAAATATCTTGGTTATTGAACTACTGTAAGTGAAGTGCATAACCCAGTAAAATAATTACGGTAACGGAATTATTTCCTGGGTCCCTGATCTGTACTACACAGAAATGCATAATTATGGATATGAAGGTCATTCTCCTCATGCTGATGTATCCTGAATAGGTACACAAAGGTAGAAATACAGTGCCTTCAGAAAGTATTCAGACATTTTCCACATTTGTTATGTTACAGCCTTATTCTAAGATCGATAAATAAAAAATCCCTCATCAATCTACACACAATAAACCATAATGACAAATCCCAAACCATTTTTGATTGTTTTGAAAATTTAGAAAAACAAAATTATAATCACATTTACATAAGTATTCAGACCCTTTATTCAGTACTTTATTGAAGCACCTATGGCAGCGATTACAGCCTCGGGTCTTCTTGGGTATGATGCTACAAGTTCGGCACACCTGTATTTGGGGGGTTTCTTCCATTCTTCTCTGCAGATCCTCTCAATCTCTGTCAGGTTGGATGGGGAGTGTCGCTGCACAACTATTTTCAGGTCTCTTTAGAGGTGTTCGATCGGGTTCAAGTACCGGGCTCTGGCTGGGTCCACTCAAGAACATTCATAGACTTGTCCCAAAGCCACTCCTATGTTGTCTTGGCTGTGTACTTAGGGTCGTTGTCCTGTTGGAAGGTGAACCTTCACCCCAGTCTGAAGTCCTGAGCACTCTGGAGCAGGTTTTTGCCAAGGATCTCTCTGTACTTTGCTCCATTCATCTTTCCCTCATTCCTGACTAGTCTCCCAGTCCCTGACTCTGAAAAACATCCCCAATGTTTTGGTACCCTTCCCCAGATCTGTGCTTCGACACAATCCTGCCTCGGCACTCTACGGACAATTGATTTGACCTCATGGCTTGGTTTGTGCACTGTCAACTGTGGGACCTTATATAGACAGCTGTGTGCCTTTCCAAATAATGTCCAGTCAATTGAATTTACCACAGGTAGAATCCAAGTTGTAGAAAAATCTCCAGAATGATCAATGGAAACATACCAAAGGGTCTGAATACTTATATAAATAAGGTATTTCAGTATTATTTTAAATACATTTCAAAAAATGTCTAAAAACCTGTTTTCGCTTTCTTATTATGGGCTATTCTGTGTAGATTGATGAGGATTTTTTTTAAATGTAATCAATTTTAGAATAAGGCTGTAAGGTAACAAAAAAAGTCATGGGGTTTGAATACTTTCCGAATGCACTGTATGCAACATCATCCTTTGCATATATGGGTATTATTCTACACACCGGCTATTATTGCCAAACAAGACCAAATTTGGTTGCGCCGGACCAAATCTGAACCAATCATAGATGTCTATGTTTCACAAGTTTGAACATCACAGGGTAGCACAGTAGAGTACAGTACAGCACATCACAGTAGAGTTCAGTACAGTACAGTATAGTACATTATACTGTACTCTAGTGTGCACTACTGTACTGAACTATACAGTACTTTTCTGTACTGTACTGTGCTTCACTGTGCTGTACAGTACTGTACTGTGCTGTCCAAACTTGTGAAACATAGACATCTATGATTGGTTCCGATTTGTTCCGGTCATGGACGCCTATGATTGGGCCAAATCATTGCCGGTAATAAACTGTTGACGTTGAATTCATTGGTGGTCCGGACTTGCCCAAAAAACGACGTCTGTGGATGTTGAAATCAAGGCTAGGGTGGGCTAACCAAGTTTCAAACACCAACTGTGGATTGTGGCTACTTTGATTTCCCATTGTAGTCAATTCAACTGCAGTAATTACTTTACAGATTTTTCTGTAATTGTTGTTACCAATTTGGTAACAGAATTACAAGTTTTAAGAAACATTGTCTTGTGCCTTGTAATTATGGTATCTGTCTTTTAAGATATGTTCTAATTTCTCTCACTCATGAAGAGGGAGAATAATGAACGTTCATAGAAGTAACAAGGGAAGATAGACCTACCAATTAGTTATAGTGTTTTTGCTGATATACATTTCTGTTTATTAATTATTATAAGCTGCGTAGTTCGAGCCCTGAATGCTGATCAGCTGAAAGCTGTGGTATACGTATCAGACCGTATACCACAGGTATGACAATGATGTTGGTAACCAGTTTATAATAACAATAAAGCACTATGGTGTTTTGTGGTATACTGTATTTAACTAGGCAATCAGTTAAGAACTAATTCTTATTTACATTGACGGCCTTCCGGAGAACAGTGGGTTAGCTTCCTTGTTCAGGGGCAGAACGAAATAATTTTACCTTGTCAGCTTGGGGATTCAATCCAGCAACCGTTCAGTTACTGGCCCAATGCTCTAACCACTTGAATACCTGCAGCACCAAAATGGCCAATATAGCACGGCTAAGTCTGTATCCAGGCACTCCGTTGCAATGTGCTTAAAAATAGCCCTTTGCCGTGGTATATTGGCAATATACCACCACCTCTCTTGCCTTATTGCTTAATTCATATGGATTGGCGTTCCGTCAATGGGACAGTTGTAAATCATGCAACAAGTTATGTCAAGATTGCAGATTTGAGAGAAACAACAAATGTGGGTACATATAAGTGTCTTATATCGGCGGAAAGCTTAAATTCTTGTTAATATAACTGCACTGTCCAATTAACAGTAACTATTACTGAGAAAAAAATGCCATGCTATTGTTTGAGGAGAGCTCCTAACCACAAAAAACTTTTTTTCTTCGCGATAGGTTTGATAAATTCACGTCTGAAGGTAAAATGTGTACTTACATTCTGATATCTTGCTCTGATTTATCATCCAAAGGGTCCCAGAGATAACATGAAGTGTTAGTTTTGTTAGATAAAATCCTTTTAAATATATCCTAAAAAGATCCATATAGCATGCACGATCGATATTGTATTTCCACTCGTTCAATTTGCAAAGAATAGAATCTGTGAAAATCTCACCCTAAATGTTGTTTCAATGAGTCAAATCACTTTCATATGTATTCCTCAGAGTTCCTAGAAGGTAACAAGACTTCACTATTTAATTAGGGGTGTAGTATATCCTATAGGACACCATATTTGGTCAGAGAGCGACGCCTTCAAGACATGTCGATGACTCGAGCGGCCATCACTTGAACAACTGTATCTTTGTCAAATGTATGTTGTAAAATGTAGCAACTAACCTTGTACGACAGCATGCCTTTTTATTTTGGACAAAAATTATAAGGATATTCAGAGTTATGAAGTTATAAAAACTGGTTGTTTTGCAAATGTTGAACTTATAATATGGCTACAAATACTTGGAAAGCTAAAAGTCCAAGTGTACAGATTTAACGATATTCTTGCAGAAAAATGGAATATGAATGCGAATCTCTCCTCCATGATTTGCCCAAATGTACCTGGGGACTTCACACTAAAAGTCTTGTTGTTCATTCATTTTTCAAGTTATCCATCTGAAACTTTGCACATACACTGCTGCCATTGTGAGGATACTATCAGAATTACAACCAGAGTGAAGGCTATAAACTATGACCTTTCTCTTTGCATTTCAAAGATGGTGATAGAAAAAAATGGTTGATTTTGTCTTTGTATTTTCTTCTACCAGATCTATTGTGTTATATTCTCCTACATTAAATTCACATTTCCACAAACCTCAAAGTGTTTCCTTTCAAATACTACCAAGAATATGCATATCCTTTCTTCAGGGCCCGAGCTACAGGCAGTTAGATTTGGGTATGTCATTTAGGCTATTTTTATTTATTTAAATGGGGCTATCCCTAAGTTAAACTTACAGAAGGTAGATAAATGTCTCCAAAAATAAATATGTGTTGATATTAGTTGTCAGGGGTCTTTGCTTCAACATTATTGTGTTTTGATGTATTTCTAATACCTTTTTCTGGAAGATGTTTTCCAAGACTCCTTTTCCATCTGTTTGATCAGAAATCAAAGACATTACTTATGTCACATTTTTAAGATGTTTGTTATTATAATTTATTATTATAATTTTTTTATCTATGCCTTCATTTCCCAAAATTATAGACTCTTAGCTATCATTTGACATGCTCCGATGAATTCCACATGTTGGTGCTCATGGAAATGATCATAGGCTTCGTTAGCAGGTGCCCTTTTGGAGGTGGGCAGGAAGGGAGAGGCAATACAACCTCTGACCCTTGTCGATCCATACATGGATTCTATTGAGGAGAGCTAAGGATTCTCTCTCTCCCCCTCTCTTTCCCTAATATACAGTACCCTCCCATATGTAACGGATTACAAAACAAACTGTAATCCATTATGTTACCAGCTAAAATATTGTAATAAGATTACAGATACTTTGAAAAACTAGATGATTACTTTTAAATTCAGAAAGGATGTTTGCTGTTTTCTCAATGACATTCAAATTTGCAAAAAATGACCATAGGTCAGAGACCCTTATGATTACACAATAAATGTGTTTGATGGATTGTGGTAGAAAAGCAGGAATAGGCCTTTGTAGGCTACAGCCCAGGCTGTCTTCCAATGGTGCGACTGCTGTCGGCATCCAAATATTATTCAACTTAAATAAAAGCTTGGAGGTTAGGAAAACAGCAGTGGTGTAGCATATGGGCGATACAGATATAACTTATTATTGATATCAAGGACACATAGCACATTGATGTGACTCACACTTCTGCTTTCTCATTTTGCTATTTTGCTATATTGTGGTTGTTGTGGATGGCTGTTCACAAATGTAGTCCTATACTGTAGGTCAGTGCCGGTCAGTGCCATTTAAGTTTAGGGAGGACACTTTTTCTTAATGAACATGGCCTTATTTCTATTACAGCATATTGGATGACTGTCATTCATAATCCATTCAACTAGCTCAAATGTAACATGCTACAAACTAGCCTTCAAATTAAAGTTTATAACTTAGGTGCACAGGTCGAGGGACAAATTGGTGTATTCAAGGTGACAGACAATGACACATTCAATACCGCCTAGGGTGTAATCATTAGTCCAAACAGTTGCAAACAAGAGTTTCTATTGGACAAATGTAGGTCGGTTAATCCCTGTTTGTTACGTTTATAACAAACGTTTTCAACAGATTCGGCAGAATGTATACACCCATAATCACCCGAACACAGTTCACTTTAATAGCAGCAACATACAAACAGCATCATCACTTTGCTCGTTGTATAATCCTTCTCCGCTCACATTTTCCCTTCACTTGTGGACTTCAGTGCACAACACAACAGAAAAAACGTTCCAAGCCAAACATTCATACCATAACCGCTAACCGCTACACACAGCCTATATCATTCTCACCATATTAGCTAACGTCATACTCAACATAGTCAACAGCTAGTAGAACTAACACGTTAGTAAACCCGCTACAATCATGGTACAGTGTACAGTCAGCAAGCAGTTTAGCAGTTACACCGGTGGGCCCCGGTGACAATAGATTAACAAAACCTAAAGCTTACCTTGATTTTAAAGCGTTCCAGTGTTGGATAGGCTTAGCCAGCTAGCTAACATAAATGACATTCCTCTCTGTTCGAGCTGGGTTTTGGAGTAGGCTAAATTAGCCAGCTGCAATAGCTAGCTAAGTAAGTGAAAAAAATGCTAACTCTTTCTCTTTCTGCTGCTTCCCCTTAATTGTTGACTAAATTAATTTGTTCAAAACTGTTCAACTATTGTCATTCTCTCTCTGAGTCAACTACTCACCACATTATATGCACTGCAGTGCTAGATAGCCGCTGATTATGCTTTCAGTACCAGATTCATTCTATGATCCTTTGATTGGGTGGACAGCATGTCAGTTCATGCTGCAAGAGCTCTGAAAGGTTGGAGGACATCCTCCGTAAGTCGTCATAATTACTGTGTAAGTCTTTGGAAGGGGATGACAACCATGAGCCTCCTAAGTTTTCTACTAAAGCCAATGTACTCATAGGTACCCAAAATAGCTGTCCTCTGGCTACGCCTTGGTGTTTCCCCAGAGAGTGCTGTTGAGGCTACTGTAGACCTTAATTGCAAAACAGTGAGTTTTAATCAGTTATTTGGTGAATATATATTTAGTATAGTTTTATCTAAAAATTATAACTTTCTGAAATTCACTGAGTAGGATGGTCCTCCACTTCCTCTGAGGAGGAGCCTCCACTGCTATATGTGTATTTTAACTCTATAATGGTTGAAATGAAGAAGTTTAAGCTGCCCATCAATCAATGTTTTTGCCACGAGGGATGTATTCATTACAGAAATCGTTTACCATTTAAGAACCAAACGGAAGCAAACAGAGCAAACCGGAAGCTTCTATTGGACCAATTCAGGTAGATCCCTCCCCGTTTCGTTCAGTTCACTTCCGCTTAAGAAACGTTTTGCAAAAGAATCGGCATAATGAATAGGCTACGCCACAGTGGACAGCCAGTGATAAATACGCTCTTGCAACAGCTGTATAGAGTGGATCCCAGCCTGTGGAATACAAGTTTGAGGGAGTTACTTCTTTCTAAATCTAATTTGTGCTGATAAAAAAACTAGAATAATCCATAGGCCTAACGGACATATGCTGAAACACATACACTTTTGATAGACTTAAACAGCTGCAAATTATCAAGCGTCACCAACAAAAATGTAAATAATAGGCCTATAGCAAATGCAGCATATGCAGCATACATTTCGGTAGTGCTCAAAGCATGAAATTCCCAGAGCAGCATTTCTTCAACTTGAAGCAGTCCTCCATGACATCAAAAACATAAACAACAGAGTAGACTAATTAGGTCTTAACTTTTGGGTTATGCTCAGGTAATACAATTTGGCAAATCTATATTTCCAAGTCCTATTCTTGAATATCAAGGGGTATTAATTGAATCGGAATGACTGGAAATCTGACGGACTGTTGTTTTTAATGTAAATATATAGCCTAATCATATTATTATCTGTAGTAGAAAGTAATGTGTTCGAAGACACCTAAACTCAGCAAAACAATAAATGTCCTTTTTTCAGGAACCTGTCTTTCAAAGATCATTTGTAAAAATCCAAACAACTTCACAGATCTTCATTGTAAAACATTGTTTCCCATGCTTACAGAGGGTAGGGTAGGCAATTAAGGTCACAGTTAAAACTTAGGACACTTAAGAGGCCTTTCTACTGACTCTAACACCAAAAAAAGATGCCCAGTGTCCTTGCTCATCTGCGTGAATGTGCCTTAGGCATGCTGCAAGGAGGCATGAGGACTGCAGTTGTGGTCAGGGCAATACATTTCAATGTCTGTACTGTGAGACACCCAAGACAGTGTTACAGGGAGACAGGACGGACAGCTGATCATCCTCGCAGTGGCAGACCACGAGTAACAACACCTGCACAGGATCGGTACATCCGAACATCACACCTGCGGGACAGGTACAGGATGGCAACAACAAATGCCCGAGTTACAACAGGAATGCACAATCCCTCCATCAGTGCTCAGACTGTCTGCAATAGGCTGAGAGAGGCTGGACTGTGGGCTTGTAGGCATGTTGTAAGGCAGGTCGTCACCAGACAACGTCGCCTATTGGGACAAACCCATCGTAGCTGGACCAGACAGGACTGGCAAAAATTGCGAATCGCGGGTGATGGTCAGATTCGCGTTCATCGCCGAAGGAATGACCATTACACCGAGGCCTGTACTTTGGATCGATTTGGAAGTGGAGGGTCCGTCATGGTCTGGCGTGGTGTGTCACAGCATCATCGGACTGAGCTTGTTGTCATTGCAGGCAATCTCAACGCTGTGCGTTACAGGGAACACATCCTCCTCCCTCATGTGGTATTCTTACTACAGGCTCATCCTGACATGACCCTCCAGCATGACAATGCCACCAGCCGTTACTGCTCGTTCTGTTCGTGATTTACTGCAAGACAGGAATGTCAGTGTTCTGCATTGGCCAGCGAAGAGCCCGGATCTCAATCCCATTGAGCACGTCTGGGACCTGTTGGATTGGAGAGTGAGGGCTAGGGCCATTCCACTCAGAAATGTCCGGGAACTTGCAGGTGCCTTGATGGAAGAGTGGGGTAACATCTCACAGCAAGAACTGGCAAATCTGGTGCAGTCCATGAGGAGGACTACTCACAAGGCAGGCAATACGCTCGACCTCATCTTTACTAGATGCTGTTTTTCCACTAACCTCATTGCAACTCCCCTCCAAGTCTCCGACCACTACCTTGTATCCTTTTCCCTCTCGCTCTCATCCAACACTTCCCACACTGCCCCTACTCGGATGGTATCGCGCCGTCCCAACCTTCGCTCTCTCTCCCCCGCTACTCTCTCCTCTTCCATCCTATCATCTCTTCCCTCTGCTCAAACCTTCTCCAACCTATCTCCTGATTCTGCCTCCTCAACCCTCCTCTCCTCCCTTTCTGCATCCTTTGACTCTCTATGTCCCCTATCTTCCAGGCCGGCTCGGTCCTCCCCTCCCGCTCCGTGGCTCGATGACTCATTGCGAGCTCACAGAACAGGGCTCCGGGCAGCCGAGCGGAAATGGAGGAAAACTCGCCTCCCTGCGGACCTGGCATCCTTTCACTCCCTCCTCTCTACATTTTCCTCCTCTGTCTCTGCTGCTAAAGCCACTTTCTACCACTCTAAATTCCAAGCATCTGCCTCTAACCCTAGGAAGCTCTTTGCCACCTTCTCCTCCCTCCTGAATCCTCCTCCCCCCTCCTCCCTCTCTGCAGATGACTTCGTCAACCATTTTGAAAAGAAGGTCGACGACATCCGATCCTCGTTTGCTAAGTCAAACGACACCGCTGGTTCTGCTCACACTGCCCTACCCTGTGCTCTGACCTCTTTCTCCCCTCTCTCTCCAGATGAAATCTCGCGTCTTGTGACGGCCGGCCGCCCAACAACCTGCCCGCTCGACCCTATCCCCTCCTCTCTTCTCCAGACCATTTCCGGAGACCTTCTCCCTTACCTCACCTCGCTCATCAACTTATCCCTGACCGCTGGCTACGTCCCTTCCGTCTTCAAGAGAGCGAGAGTTGCACCCCTTCTGAAAAAAAAACCTACACTCGATCCCTCCGATGTCAACAACTACAGACCAGTATCCCTTCTTTCTTTTCTCTCCAAAACTCTTGAACGTGCCGTCCTTGGTCAGCTCTCCCGCTATCTCTCTCAGAATGACCTTCTTGATCCAAATCAGTCAGGTTTCAAGACTAGTCATTCAACTGAGACTGCTCTTCTCTGTATCACGGAGGCGCTCCGCACCGCTAAAGCTAACTCTCTCTCCTCTGCTCTCATCCTTCTAGACCTATCGGTTGCCTTCGATACTGTGAACCATCAGATCCTCCTCTCCACCCTCTCCAAGTTGGGCATCTCCGGCGCGGCCCACGCTTGGATTGCGTCCTACCTGACAGGTCGCTCCTACCAGGTGGCGTGGCGAGAATCTGTCTCCTCACCACGCGCTCTCACCACTGGTGTCCCCCAGGGCTCTGTTCTAGGCCCTCTCCTATTCTCGCTATACACCAAGTCACTTGGCTCTGTCATAACCTCACATGGTCTCTCCTATCATTGCTATGCAGACGACACACAATTAATCTTCTCCTTTCCCCCTTCTGATGACCAGGTGGCGAATCGCATCTCTGCATGTCTGGCAGACATATCAGTGTGGATGACGGATCACCACCTCAAGCTGAACTTCGGCAAGACGGAGCTGCTCTTCCTCCCGGGAAGGACTGCCCGTTCCATGATCTCGCCATCACGGTTGACAACTCCATTGTGTCCTCCTCCCAGAGCGCTAAGAACCTTGGCGTGATCCTGGACAACACCCTGTCGTTCTCAACTAACATCAAGGCGGTGGCCCGTTCCTGTAGGTTCATGCTCTACAACATCCGCAGAGTACGACCCTGCCTCACACAGGAAGCGGCGCAGGTCCTAATCCAGGCACTTGTCATCTCCCGTCTGGATTACTGCAACTCGCTGTTGGCTGGGCTCCCTGCCTGTGCCATTAAACCCCTACAACTCATCCAGAACGCCGCAGCCCGTCTAGTGTTCAACCTTCCCAAGTTCTCTCACGTCACCCCGCTCCTCCGCTCTCTCCACTGGCTTCCAGTTGAAGCTCGCATCCGCTACAAGACCATGGTGCTTGCCTACGGAGCTGTGAGGGGAACGGCACCTCAGTACCTCCAGGCTCTGATCAGGCCCTACACCCAAATAAGGGCACTGCGTTCATCCACCTCTGGCCTGCTCGCCTCCCTACCACTGAGGAAGTACAGTTCCCGCTCAGCCCAGTCAAAACTGTTCGCTGCTCTGGCTCCCCAATGGTGGAACAAACTCCCTCACGACGCCAGGACAGCGGAGTCAATCACCACCTTCCGGAGACACCTGAAACCCCACCTCTTTAAGGAATACCTAGGATAGGATAAAGTAATCCTTCTCACTCCCCCCTTCCCCCCTTAAAATATTTAGATGCACTATTGTAAAGTGGCTGTTCCACTGGATGTCATAAGGTGAATGCACCAATTTGTAAGTCGCTCTGGATAAGAGCGTCTGCTAAATGACTTAAATGTAAATGTAAATGTGAGGAGATGCACTGCAGTACTTAATGCAGCTGGTGGCCACACCAGATACTGGCAGTTACTTTGGATTTGACCCCCCCTTTGTTCAGGGTAATTTCATGTTTTCATATCTTCATGTGTATCTGTTCAAGCAGGCAGAAATCCGTCCAGTATGATATGGCATCGTGATAAAGTCTCTCTCACTACACAGAAAGTTAATAGGAATATGACTTTTAGATCTCAAAAACGTCTATCATACATGTCTGATTTCAATACTGGCCGATGTCATAACGTAGGAGGTTGTCTTCTCTCCAATGAGCCATTGACCATATTTTTTGCGATATTCCAAACCCGAGAAATGTGTAGTTTAACAGAAAATCCACCACATTTCTCCTATTTGTCTGCCTCTTCAGTCCAAGGTGCATTGCATGGTGCCGTTGCATGGCCATTGTGAATGTCAGACTCCACTCTGCGAGGCACATCGATCTGCAGGTTGAACATGTTAAGATTGTAGACTCCAAAATTGATAATGCAGTTTGTTTAGGCGATTTTACAGCTACTGTAGCTACTTCACATGCTGATATTTACCTTGGTATTAATGTGTGTAGCTAACTACCATAGAGAGAGCATTGCATTATGGGTTTTGTAGTCGACTTGAGCTGGAACAGATTTCCACCAAGATTTTTACATGTTGCTACGAACTTTATTATATATAACGACAAAATTAAACATTTGTTCACAAGAAAGATTGTTCTCACATATTAGTGTTAGCAGTGTGTAGCAGATTACAGAAAGTCATCTCTCTCTCTATGTGTGTGTGTTTAGCATCTCTCTCTCGTTAAAACAGCCACAGAGCATTTCCCAGGAGAGGAGGGTAAAAATAGCACACACTGAGCTTGTTCCATACATCAAATAACAAGGATTCTCTTTAACTATGTGCTTTTGGCAGCTGTGGTCCTTTTCACAGTGTTGAGCTGTTTTTCCCTTTGAAAAATAAATAGTTAGATTTCACCATTGCGCAGCTTATTCATGAACCCACAGGAAAAAGCCCATATTCCTCTGAGTAAAACAAAACCAAGGACAAATCACTGGTTTTAGAACAGCAAATTATTTGGTAAACGTAAAGGGAACTTGCATTTACAGGATTGTTGGGTGTCCGTGCAAAAGGGTTACACACTCTTAAATTGCAAGAGATACAATTAACTTTGGTGTATTGACCATGTAGTGTATCTACTGTGTTAGTAACAAACATACACACAGAATAGTTAACTATTTTTAATATTTAAATATGAAAGAATTTAACAATCATTGATTGAGAGAATGAGGGAAAATTGCAATAGTTATCTGTCCCAAAACACAGGCACTCATCCTGCTTGCTAACTGTATGCTCACACACACACACACACACACACACACACACACACACACACACACACACACACACACACACACACACACACACACACACACACACACACACACACACACACACACACACACACACACACACACACACACACACACACACACACACACACACACACACACACACACACATCAGAGAACACAAGAAGGTGGCCATCTGGCTGATATGAAAACTGAGCTTTTTAAGTTGTCTCCTTGTTCGTTTTCTTCTGTCTTGTCAAAGGCTCCAAGAGACGACAGCAGAACTAACAAGTGACAGAGGGAATGAGGGAAGCGCTGGCACCAAACAAAACGCTGTACTAGCCTGTAAATGAACCAACACCCAAATAACCCACAACACTGGGCAGGGTGGCTACCTTACTGAGAGGGCACAGACAACATGATAACAGATCAGTTTAACAAACAAAAACACACTTACCATCCTTATCAGCTCTCCGGAAAATCTGTTAAGACAAAATAGGAGCTCTGCATTAGCGAAGGGTCACGTGAAAAGTGTCAAGACATGAAACATGATAAAACATGCCAAAAAAGGTCAATGATACCATAACACCTAAAAAGATACTAGCTACAGACACGGAGACAGTAAATAAGCCTGCCTGAATGGTTGGTTAAGAGTAAGTGAAAACCCAGTGTAGTCTTGTTTAAAAAGCCTGACCACATTGTGCACTCATGTGTGTAATAGCACAGTTAAGGCTGCAGGGTAGAGTAAGAAAAAGCATTCGTTTGTCACTGGAAAAGCAGTGTTCACACCAGTTTAAAACACTAATACATTTTCTGTAACTATTGTCATATCTAGTGGGGGAAACATATTCATGTGTTGTTTATTCATGAATATGTGTTGTTTCTTTCTATGCTTTTGAAAGCGGCGAGTGCATTTCATCCATGAATGAGCTTAACAGTATAAAATACTGTAGGTGTTTGTCCTTCGTGCGTTTGCTGATACTATCTATTTGCTTCACCAGATTGATGAGCACTTGAGTAGTTTCAATAAAACAAATCAGGGGTAAATAATTGACCATGAAAATGGACATGTGACTTAGAGAACACACCATACATTACTACGGCTTTATTATGTGACTGCAGATGTTTGAAGCCTTTATAACGAGTCTGTGCCATGCTTATCTTTGGCATCTGAGGGTGAAGTAAGCTGAGCAAAACGTCTTGGGAACCATTTCAGATCAATACCACAATCTTCCACTCCACCCAAAAGGCACTGCTAGAGCACTATTGAAATCATTTAGAAGTGATGGTGTTTGCTGAGCTTAATCGTTTATTTCTTCTGCTATCGGAGAATTTCTTTGCGATACAAAGATAAGGGAAAGGAGATCATTTTGAGATCAAACACAAGAGGTGAATGAAGTAGTCAGGTTTGAGAGAGAGAGAGAGAGAGAGAGAGAGAGGGAGAGTGAGAGAGAGAGAGAGAGAGAGAGAGAGAGAGAGAGAGAGAGAGAGAGAGAGAGAGAGAGAGAGAGAGAGAGAGAGAGAGAGAGGAGAGAGAGGGAGGAGAGGGAGGGAGAGAGAGAGAGAGAGAGAGAGGAGGGTAGGGAGAGAGGGAGAGAGAGAGAGAGAGAGAGAGAGAGAGAGAGAGAGAGAGAGAGAGAGAGAGAGAGAGAGAGAGAGAGAGAGAGAGAGAGAGAGAGAGAGAGAGAGAGAGAGGGAGGGAGAGAGGGAGAGAGAGAGAGAGAGAGGGGGAGAGAGAGAGGGAGAGGGAGAGAGAGATAAAAAAGGATTGGGGAAATTAGATGGGGAGAGAGAAAGAATTGCAGGTTGACATTTATTGGGATGAGTCTTGTCCTGGAGGCAGAACTGAGAGATTACTGCTAGATGGGACAGCTGCTAAATCAAAATTGGCTTCATTTTAGATTAGGGTTAGGCATTAGGGTTAGCAGTGTGGTTAATATTAGTGACCACTCTGCAGAGCTGCCTCAAGAACAAGATTCATGATGTAAAACACTAATGTGCAAAAGAAATACAGGTACCTACTCTCCAGAAAGACTCATCCTCAATGACACAACTAGAAAAGGTGCATTCAAATATTACATATTGTGCAAAATGTAAAGCACAATTAAAGCAACAGAAGTGGGGAATAATATGACAAAGGTGGCAGACGTTTGTGTATAGAATTGGCCAATTTGGTGTTGAGGGGCTTGTCTGATCATCCATTTGTCAGGCCTACCAGCATGGTGTCACATAATGTAGGTGACCCAATTTCACTTCGTTTCAGATAAAAAAAACATATTTGACAAAAAAAAGGGACAAACACCAAATGCACACACTGCTCCTCTAAAATATATAGAATGAAAACGACATCAAAGAGTATCACTTACTAAGACAAGTATAAAACAACTAGAGCAGCTCAGTTCCCAGGGGCCAGGGCGCGGCCCACGCTTGGATTGCGTCCTACCTGACAGGCCGCTCCTACCAGGTGGCGTGGCGAGAATCTGTCTCCTCACCACGCGCTCTCACCACTGGTGTCCCCCAGGGCTCTGTTCTTGGCCCTCTCCTATTCTCGCTATACACCAAGTCACTTGGCTCTGTCATAACCTCACATGGTCTCTCCTATCATTGCTATGCAGACGACACACAATTAATCTTCTCCTTTCCCCCTTCTGATGACCAGGTGGCGAATCGCATCTCTGCATGTCTGGCAGACATATCAGTGTGGATGACGGATCACCACCTCAAGCTGAACCTCGGCAAGACGGAGCTGCTCTTCCTCCCGGGGAAGGACTGCCCGTTCCATGATCTTGCCATCACGGTTGACAACTCCATTGTGTCCTCCTCCCAGAGCGCCAAGAACCTTGGCGTGATCCTGGACAACACCCTGTCGTTCTCAACCAACATCCTGTAGGTTCATGCTCTACAACATCCGCAGAGTACGACCCTGCCTCACACAGGAAGCGGCGCAGGTCCTAATCCAGGCACTTGTCATCTCCCGTCTGGATTACTGCAACTCGCTGTTGGCTGGGCTCCCTGCCTGTGCCATTAAACCCCTTCAACTCATCCAGAACGCCGCAGCCCGTCTGGTGTTCAACCTTCCCAAGTTCTCTCACGTCACCCCGCTCCTCCGTTCTCTCCACTGGCTTCCAGTTGAAGCTCGCATCCGCTACATGACCATGGTGCTTGCCTACGGAGCTGTGAGGGGAACGGCACCTCAGTACCTCCAGGCTCTGATCAGGCCCTACACCCAAACAAGGGCACTGCGTTCATCCACCTCTGGCCTGCTCGCCTCCCTACCACTGAGGAAGTACAGCTCCCGCTCAGCCCAGTCAAAACTGTTCGCTGCTCTGGCCCCCCAATGGTGGAACAAACTCCCTCACGACGCCAGGACAGCGGAGTCAATCACCACCTTCCGGAGACACCTGAAACCCCACCTCTTTAAGGAATACCTAGGATAGGATAAGTAATCCCTCTCACCCCCCTTTAAGATTTAGATGCACTATTGTAAAGTGACTGTTCCACTGGATGTCATAAGGTGAATGCACCAATTTGTAAGTCGCTCTGGATAAGAGCGTCTGCTAAATGACTTAAATGTAATGTAAATGTGTGGTTTGCTACTGTTATCCAGCAGTTGGAACTGGTTCAGGGAACAGAACTGAAAACCGTAAAATATTTTTTACAGAGGAACAGAACCGCGAATGAAAGTGATCAATACTGTTCAAGAACAGAACGGTTATTATGCAGCCTACTTAGCCTACTCAATCACTTTTTATAGCTACTGTTACTACAGGCCCCCTGGGCCATATACAGCATTCCTCACTGAGTTCTTGTAGTCATGGAGGATAATATTCCAATTTTTGGTGCCTTCAATATTCACATGGAAAAGTGCACAGAACCAATCCAAAAGGCTTTCAGAGCCACCATCGACTCAGTGGGTTTTGTCCAACTTGTCTCCGAACCTACGCATTGCCACAGTTATACCCTGGAATAAATATTGTGGATCTAAATGTTTTTCCTCATATTCCTGGACTATCAGAAAACCATCTTATTACGTTTGCAATCGCAAGAAATAATCTGCTCAGACCCCAACCAAGGATTATAAAAAGCTGCACTTTAAATTCTCGGACAACCCAAAGATTCCTTTTTTTAACTCCAAAGAACCCTAGATTCCTAGATTGCCCTTCCAGACTTCTCCCACCTACCCAAGGATGTTGGAGTTAAAAAATCAGTTAACCTCCTAACCAAGGATCTAAATTTAACCTTGTGTAATATCCTCTAAAAACTAAAAACATTTGTCACAAGAAATTAGCTCCCTGGTATACAGAAAATACCCGAGCCCTGAAGCAAGCTCCCAGAAAATTGGAACAGAAATTACGCTGATTAAAGACAATCCAAAATTTATTTTTGATTCAGTCGCAAAGCTAACTAAAAAAGCAGCATTCCCCAAGTCCAAGAGAAGATGGCCTTCACTTTTACAGTGATGTATTCATGAACTTCTTCGACGAAAAGATCATGATCCTTAGAAAGCAAATTGCTGATTCCTCTTTGAATCTGCGTATTTTTCCAAAACAAATGTCTTGAGTTTACACAGAACTGCCAGGACCTAAGATAAATGGAGACACTCAAGTTTTTAAAATCCTGTATCTCTTGACACATTCACAAACCTTCCAGTTGCCTACTGGATCCGATTCCAACTAAACCACTGAAAGAGTTACTTGCTGTTCTTGACCCTTCTATGTTGAACATAATAAACGCCTCCCTATCCTCCGGATGCGTACCAAACTCACTAAAAGTGTTAGTATTAAACGCCTCCCTATCCTCCGGATGCGTACCAAACTCACTAAAAGTGGCAGTAATAAACGCCTCCCTATCCTCCGGATGCGTACCAAACTCACTAAAAGTGTCAGTAATAAACGCCTCCCTATCCTCCGGATGCGTACCAAACTCACTAAAAGTGGCAGTAATAAATGCCTCCCTATCCTCCGGATGCGTACCAAACTCACTAAAAGTGTCAGTAATAAACGCCTCCCTATCCTCCGGATGCGTACCAAACTCAATAAAAGTGTCAGTAATAAACGCCTCCCTATCCTCCGGATGCGTACCAAACTCACTAAAAGTGGCAGTAATAAACGCCTCCCTATCCTCCGGATGCGTACCAAACTCACTAAAAGTGGCAGTAATAAACGCCTCCCTATCCTCCGGATGCGTACCAAACTCACTAAAAGTGGCAGTAATAAACGCCTCCCTATCCTCCGGATGCGTACCAAACTCACTAAAAGTGGCAGTAATAAACGCCTCCCTATCCTCCGGATGCGTACCAAACTCACTAAAAGTGGCAGTAATAAACGCCTCCCTATCCTCCGGATGCGTACCAAACTCACTAAAAGTGGCAGTAATAAACGCCTCCCTATCCTCCGGATGTGTACCAAACTCACTAAAAGTGGCAGTAATAAACGCCTCCCTATCCTCCGGATGCGTACCAAACTCACTAAAAGTGTTAGTATTAAACGCCTCCCTATCCTCCGGATGCGTACCAAACTCACTAAAAGTGGCAGTAATAAACGCCTCCCTATCCTCCGGATGCGTACCAAACTCACTAAAAGTGGCAGTAATAAACGCCTCCCTATCCTCCGGATGCGTACCAAACTCACTAAAAGTGGCAGTAATAAACGCCTCCCTATCCTCCGGATGCGTACCAAACTCACTAAAAGTGGCAGTAATAAACGCCTCCCTATCCTCCGGATGCGTACCAAACTCACTAAAAGTGTCAGTAATAAAGCCTCTCCTGAAAAAGCTAAACCATGACCTGGAAAATAAAAAGGTAATAATGAGAGACAGAGGAAAAGAATGAGAGACATGACAAACAATAAGCATGAAAATTAGTGAGAAAGAGCGAGGCACAGAATGGTGGGAACAGGGCGAGAGAGAGAGAGGCAGCGTTCTCCCTGACTTTTTTCCTCATTAAGAATGGATGGATCTGTTTTCCCTAGGCAGTCACTGCTGTGTGGAGTAGGGGTGTGGAGGAGAGAAGAAAGGAGAATAATGGGGCTGTAAGAAATACTGTACAAAGAACAGATACTGTGAGTTTTCTCTTCTAATCAGATGGGTTTTCAATACTCACATACCTTTAAATATACAGTAGGTCCTGGAAGTCTCAAGTTTTTGCTATAACGAGTTAGAATACCTAATGATAAGCTGTAGACCATACTACTACCAAGAGAGTTGTCATCTATATTTTTCATAGCTGCCCACCACAAACCAATGCTGCCATTAAGACCACACTCAACACAAGCAAGAAGCAAACAAGAACATGTACATTCAGAGGAAGGGTTTCTCATGGCTGGGGATTTTAATGCAGGGAAACTGAAATCTATTTTACCTCATGTTTTACCAGCATGTACATAAGTACATTTACATTTACATAAGTATTCAGACCATTTGCTATGAGACTTGAAATTGAGCTCAGGTGCATCCTTTCCATTGATCATCCAACAGATGTTTCTTCACCTTGATTGTCGTCCACCTGTGGTAAAATCAAATGATTGGACATAATTTTGAAAGGCACACACAGATAAAAAACCAAGCCACGAGGTCGAACAAATTGTCCGTAGAGCTCCGAGACAGGATTGTGTCTAGGCACAGATCTGGGGAAGGTTACCAAAAAATATCTGCAGCATTGAAGGTCCCCAAGAACACAGTGGCCTCCATCATTCTTAAATTTAAGAAGTTTGGAACCACCAATACTCTTCCTAAAGTTCCTCTGTGGAGATGGGAGAACCTTCCAGAAGGACAACCATCTCAGCAGCACTCTACCAATCAGGCCTTTATGGTTGTGATCAGACAGAAGCCAAGTCTCTGATTGTCCTTGAGCCTGGAATTAAACCCATATCTGGAGAGACCTGAAAATAGCTATGCAGATCTGCAGAGAAGAATGGGCGAAACTGTCATGTTTTGTCTTATTTTGTCTTGTCATTTTGCTTTTCCCTCTGTTCGTTTTCCCCCTGCTGGTCTTTTTAGGTTCGTTCCCCTCTTTCTCTCTTCCTCTCTCTCTCTCTCTTCTCTCTATCGCTCCGTTCCTGCTCCCAGCTGTTCCTATTCCCCTAATCAATCATTTAGTCTTCCCACACCTGTTCCCTATCTTTCCCCCTGATTAGAGTCTCTATTTCTCCCCTTGTTTTCCGTTTCTGCCCTGTCGGATCCTTGTCTATTGTTCACCGTGCTGTGTCTGTGTATCGCCCTGTCGTGTCGTGTTTCCCTCAGACGCTGCGTGGTGAGCAGGTGTCTGAGTCTGCTACGTTCAAGTGCCTTCCCGAGGCAACCTGCAGTTCAAGATCGAGTCTCCAGTCTGTTCTTGTCATTACGAGTGGAATTGTGCTTTATGATTGTATTTTTACTTTACTGGATTAAAGACTCTGTTTTCGCCAAGTCGCTTTTGGGTCCTCATTCACCTGCATAACAGAAGGATCCGACCAAGAATGGACCCAGCGACTATGGATTCTCTCTACTCTACTCTCGAGTTCCAGGGAGCGATGCTCGGCAGACACGAGCAGGAATTGTCTGCTGCTCGGCATGCCGTTGAGACCCTGGCCGCTCAGGTCTCCGACCTCTCAGGACAGTATCAGAGTCTTCGTCTCGTGTCACCAGCTACTTCCGGTTCTTCCGAGCCTCCGGAACCTAGGGTTAATAACCCACCATGTTATTCTGGGCAGCCCACTGAGTGCCGCTCCTTTCTCACCCAGTGTGATATAGTGTTCTCTCTCCAACCCAACACATACTCAAGAGAGAGAGCTCGGATTGCCTACGTCATATCACTCCTTACTGGTCGGGCTCGGCAGTGGGGCACAGCTATCTGGGAGGCAAGCGCTGAGTGTACTAACAATTATCTGAACTTTAAAGAGGAGATGATAAGGGTTTTTGATCGCTCAGTTTTTGGGAAAGAAGCTTCCTGGTCCCTGTCTTCCCTATGTCAAGGTAATCGATCCATAACGGATTACTCTATAGAGTTTCGCACTCTTGCTGCCTCCAGTAACTGGAACGAGCAGGCGTTGCTCGCTCGTTTTCTGGAGGGACTCCACGCTAAGGTTAAGGATGAGATTCTCTCTCGGGAGGTTCCATCCAGCGTGGATTCTTTGATTGAACTCGCTATTCGCATTGAACGACGGGTAGATCTTCGTCACCGAGCTCATAGAAGAGAGCTCGCGTTAACTGTGTCTCCCCTCTCTCCGACACTACCGTCTTTCCCCACTGACTCAGGTGTTGAGCCCATGCAGCTGGGGGGTATTCGCATCTCGACTAAGGAGAGGGAACGGAGAATCACCAACCGCCTCTGTCTCTATTGCGGTTCCGCTGGTCATTTTGTCAATTCATGTCCAGTAAAAGGCCAGAGCTCATCAGTAAGCGGAGGGCTACTGGTGAGCGCTACTACTCAGGTCTCTTCATCTAGATCCTGTACTACTATGTCGGTCCATCTACGCTGGACCGGTTCGGGTGCTACATGCAGTGCCTTGATTGACTCTGGGGCTGAGGGTTGTTTCATGGACGAAGCATGGGCTCGGAAACATGACATTCCTTTCAGACAGTTAGACAAGCCTACGCCCATGTTTGCCTTAGATGGTAGTCATCTCCCCAGTATATTATATGAAACACTACCTTTAACCCTCACTGTATCTGGTAACCATAGTGAGACCATTTCTTTTTTGATTTTTTGTTCACCTTTTACACCTGTTGTTTTGGGTCATCCCTGGCTAGTGTGTCATAATCCTTCTTTTGATTGGTCTAGTAATTCTATCCTTTCCTGGAACGTTTCTTGTCATGTGACGTGTTTAATGTCTGCTATTTCTCCTGTTTGTTCTGTCCCCTCTTCTCAGGAGGAACCTGGTGATTTGACAGGAGTGCCGGAGGAATATCATGGTCTGCGCACGGTCTTCAGTCGGTCCAGAACCAACTCCCTTCCTCCTCACCGGTCGTATGATTGTTGTTCTGATCTCTTCAAGAAGCGTTTTGCATCCGCTCCTATCCTTGTTGCACCTGACGTCACTAAACAGTTTATTGTTGAGGTTGACGCGTCGGGGGTGGGCGTGGGAGCCATTCTGTCCCAGCGCTCCGATACTGACGATGGGGTCCACCCTTGTGCGTATTTTTCTCATCGCCTGTCACCGTCGGAACGTAACTATGATGTGGCTAACCGCGAACTGCTCGCCATCCGTTTAGCCCTAGGCAAATGGCGACAGTGGTTGGAGGGGCGACCGTTCCTTTTGTCGTTTGGACTGACCAAAAGAACCTTGAGTACATCCGTTCTGCCAAACGACTGAATGCGCGTCATGCTCGTTGGGCGTTGTTTTTCGCTCGTTTCGAGTTCGTTATTTCTTATTGCCCGGGTACTAAGAACACCAAGCCTCATGCTTTATCCCGTCTCTTTAGTTCTTCTGTGGCTTCTACCGATCCCGAGGGGATCCTTCCTGTTGGGCGTGTTGTCGGGTTGACTGTCTGGGGAATTGAGAGACAGGTTAAGCAAGCACTCACGCACACTGCGTCGCCGCGCGCTTGTCCTAGTAACCTTCTTTTCGTTCCTGTTTCTACTCGTCTGGCTGTTCTTCAGTGGGCTCACTCTGCCAAGTTAGCTGGCCATCCCGGCGTTCGGGGTACGCTTGCTTCTATTCGCCAGCGGTTTTGGTGGCCTACTCAGGAGCGTGACACGCGCCGTTTCGTGGCTGCGTGTTCAGACTGCGCGCAGAAGAAGTCTGGTAATTTTTTTTCTGCTTCTGCTCCTGGTCTTGCTGGGTCTGTCTGTTCCCTGCCATCGCATCTCTCCTGTTCTTGTTCCTGCCCTTGCTGTGTCTCAGTCTGTCCCTAGTTGTTACTCTCCTGGCCTGTTTGGTCCTGTTTGCTCTAAAGTTTTCAGTTCTCTACCCGTGTCTCATTTTTTTTTTTAGAGTAGTACCCTAGTTTCCTTTTTTATCGTTTTTCGTTACGGTCCTGAGGAGAGGAGTTGGGTTCTTTCTCGGGACGTGCTGGACCGTTTGTGATCTATGATTTCCTCCGTTGCCGCCAGTGTTCCTCCTCGAGAGCGCCAGGAGGCGCTCGGTGAGTGGGGGGGTACTGTCATGTTTTGTCTTATTTTGTCTTGTCATTTTGCTTTTCCCTCTGTTCGTTTTCCCCCTGCTGGTCTTTTTAGGTTCGTTCCCCTCTTTCTCTCTTCCTCTCTCTCTCTCTCTCTCTTCTCTCTATCGCTCCGTTCCTGCTCCCAGCTGTTCCTATTCCCCTAATCAATCATTTAGTCTTCCCACACCTGCTCCCTATCTTTCCCCCTGATTAGAGTCTCTATTTCTCCCCTTGTTTTCCGTTTCTGCCCTGTCGGATCCTTGTCTATTGTTCACCGTGCTGTGTCTGTGTATCGCCCTGTCGTGTCGTGTTTCCCTCAGATGCTGCGTGGTGAGCAGGTGTCTGAGTCTGCTACGTTCAAGTGCCTTCCCGAGGCAACCTGCAGTTCAAGATCGAGTCTCCAGTCTGTTCTTGTCATTACGAGTGGAATTGTGCTTTATGATTTTATTTTTACTTTACTGGATTAAAGACTCTGTTTTCGCCAAGTCGCTTTTGGGTCCTCATTCACCTGCATAACAGAAACTCCCTGAATACTGGTGTGCCAAGCTTGTAGTGTCATGCCCAAGAAGACCCAAGGCTGTAATCTCTGCCAAAGATGCTTCAACAAAGTACGGAGTAAAGGATCTGAATACTTATGTAAATGTGATATTTCCGTTTTTTTATTTTTTATTTCTAAAAACCTGTTTTTGCATTGTCATTGTATTGTGTGTAGATTGCTGAGGATTTAAAATATATATATATTTTAGAATAAGGCTGCAACGTAACAAAATGTAGAAAAAGTCAAGGGGTCTGAATACTTTCCGAATGCACCCTCCACTGCTGCTACTGTCTATTAACTATCCTGTTCACTTTATCCCTACCTATATGTACATACAATAGCTACCTCAATTACCACGTACCCCTGCACATCGACTCGGTAGTGGTATTCCCTGTAAATAGCCACGTTATTTTATTTTTTATTCGTTATTGTTATTCATTGTGTATTTATTCCTCATATTTTTGTTTTTTATCTTTAACTCTGCATTGTTGGAAAATAACATGTAAGTAAGCATTTCACTGTTCTACACCAGCATGTGACAAATATATATATATATATATATATATATATATATATTTAAATCCTGGCACATAGCAAGCAAAAAATAATATTAATTAATACCATATGTTTGTCCTTCAAACAGGGATAACATGCAATTAAAGCAAGTAGTAAAGTCTGGTATGGCTGAGGCTAAAAACGGTGCAAATGACAACAACATTTACATTTCATGGCCAATAATCCAACTAAAATCTTCTGTAAATGTCACTTGCTGGATCTATATGGACAGTTTAATTAAAAACCTTCAATAATCACCTCTAAGTCACTCACAGAGCTAGAATGTCCTAGAGCAATACACTACATCGACAGGCAAATGCAGAAGCACACTACATTGCTTATACTGTATATCTAGTATACTGTATGAGGCTGCATTGTCATTCAGTGTACACTAGGTGCAGTCAAGTCTTTATACAGTATCAGCTGTGCAATTTATTGTGAACTTAAAAGTGGGCTCAGCAGAGAATGTCTGGTTTTAAATGGCCACCCTGTACAACTCCGTCTCTCTCACTTTCATATACTGAGTACTATCTCTCCCCTCACCTCACTCTCTTTTTCTCTTGCTCTCTCTCATGCGCGTGTGCGCGCACGCACGCACGCACGCACGCACGCACGCACGCACACACACACACACACACACACACACCACAGTCACACACACGCCACAGTCACACACCACAGTCACATTCACACACACCCACTAGGATACTTCTACTCCTCTGGTCTCCTATAATCAGTTTCCATGCACCACTTCTTTATCATCTTATCTGGGTCTGGGTCTTGGTCTAAAAGTGAACTAGTTTCTCTCACTCTCAGGTTTTTTTTATCCATTAAAGCAATATGTAGATCCCTAGAGAAACGAGCATCAGATACACATAAAGCAATTATGACTAATACTATGGCAACACTTTGAATTATTAAATCAACACTGCTGAGACCAGCTTCAGCAGCCTACCCGACAGTGTAGACTAATTGCTGGGTACACTGCAAAATCATAATAAATTATAAAAAATAAGATATGACTGTCAAAGTTGTGCTAGTGCATGGTAAAGACAAGATGTCTGACTATCAGTCATATATTAATCTATAGCTCTTTATAAGATTTTTAATTAAGACAACATTTAAAGATGCACTATGCAGAAATCCCTCTGCCATTTCCTGGTTGTTAATTTTCTAATAGTTTGCCTAATTTCAGTTTGTGACAAAACAAGCAAGTATAGTTTAAAGAATCATTGCACCTAAACCTCTGTCAAATATATTTTTCACGACTAAAAATATTGTATTTTCAGCTGTTTGAAGCTGGTGTACAAAACTGAAGGTAAAAGACCAAAAACGTAACTTAAGAACAGGAAGCATAGAATTAGCGCACCTATAACATATCTACCGCTTCTTAAACTTGATTTCAATAAGAATGACAAATCTATAAATCCCATTTGTCCGGGTCTCTCAAACAGTTGATCATTGTAGCTTTAAATTACTCTATATGCATGCTGTGGAATCAAAGGCCAATTATGTAACAAACTGCACACATGTAGGAGCATTTACATCTATTGATATCAATTTGGAGCATGGATAAAAACCTTTTTTAAATTGTTAAAAAAATGTAACCTTTATTTAACTAGGCAATAAAATTAATAACAATTTATCATTTACAATGATGGCCTACCCCGGCCAAACCTGGACGACGTTGGGCCAATTGTGCGCCGCCCTACGGGACTCCCAATCACTGTCGGATGTGATACATATTCTAGGATGTATAGCCTATAAAACACCACTCAAATGTGGGGGGGACGTAACTCTGAGTAGCCTATTTGATTTGTTTATGGGTGCTTAGAATTATTCCACTATTTATGGAAAATATGGGCCAGATAGGCCTACTGATTACAGAGAAACTTTATTTTCAAGATATTTATAGTTAGTGCATGTGTATTCAGAGAAGCTAGAATTTAATGTACAGTATTTGCACAACATTGAGGATGATCTTTGAGCGTAAGTGCGCACTGAATTAAAATTGGACTTTCTCCCGCAAACTATTCCACCTCAGCTACCATATTAACGAATCATGTGCAGGTAAGATATCTGGTAACCCTACAATCAAGTTAGCGATACCTACATCCAATATAACAGAGATGCCTTTCCGTGGCTCTGGTGCGAAGAACTGCTCTTGGGCAACCGACGCCTCCTCCTTCGCGTATTCCCGGGTAGAGATGCTTTTGTTGTCGCTCATCTTGGTGACTATCCAGCGGACGAGCCCGTCAATTGCACCGGGCTGGGCGCCGCTGTTTCCGGACTGTGCAGCCGTTGCTGACTCGCTGTCCTGGTCCACGGGTTTTGGGTGCTCTTTGCTGTCCTGAGCCCGGAGTTTCGGTTGTTCTTTTTGGAGCAGTTTGTGGACACCGTCCCTGCAGTAGCGCGCTGCTTGCTCACACATCCTTTTGCACCGGAGCGTTCATGCTGAGCGCTATGGGGCCAATCCCTCCCTCCTCTCTTACATCATCATCGACCCTCCGAACATCTCCGAAAACACACCTCTCCTCAACATCACTTCAAACTTTAAGAAGGTTAGTGGACTATTCCAGGTGACTGTCTGTTGATGCCGTGGCAATATTCGATTAAACTAATCAGCATCTTGCCTGATACAGGTCTACTTGCTTATATATATGAGAAGTTATTGTATATGTAGAAGTTATTGTAAAGAAATGTAAGTAAATGTGTTGAGAGACATTGTACAAAGTGGACTGAAGCATCATGAATTAAGTTAAAGAAAAGTATATGAGTCCTTACAACACTACCTCTAACAGATCTCTATCAGTTGTGGGGCAAATTAATCAAGTCACTAGCTAACTATGTTTCCATTAGGATAGTGGCATGGTTGAGTGGGGTGGTGTCAACCAGTGTATGTGGTTCATTAATTAAGCCACTGATTAGGCCCCCTGTTGCATTCATAATCTCTGCTAGATGAAAAGTTTGGCTGATGATGATCAGAGACATTTGGCCTCACCATAGAGCGCAGAATTCCCCACCTACATGTTTCATCTGAGCCCCTCTAAATTTTGAGGAATGTCCCTCATTACTAGTGTGTGATGTGTGCAACTATAAAGGCCCATGCAGGATAACCTTTGTGAGTTGAAAGACTCCCTGGTCCTGCCCTTTTCAGAGAGGTGATTAAGTCATTCCAGGCCCCTCTCTTTAATTAGCCAAATCCACCAGAGTAGGAAGAATGCTCTGCCTTTAGAAATATTTAGATATAATTATTGCCATTTTAATGTGTGGCATAAAACTGCATATGGAAATACTCCACAGCAGTTGAGGAGGAACCCATTCTTAGAGGAAGTCTTGCCTCAGGCGACTAGAAGTGCATCCATCCGCCTCTGGTCTCTTGACAGAAGGCCTGATGCCCAGCAGAGCACAGCCAGTCAGACCTGGCTGGGTTACACTAAATGGATCTCAACAGGACTTCTGTTTATGTGACTCTGGTTACTTGAGCTTCATCTGCCTCATTGCTACCCTACACAGATCAGGCAAACAAGCCCAATACAGGCAGTCCAGCATACACAGGCCTCTCCTGTGGTCAGGCCCAGATAGATGTGATGCCCCTTAGCAAAGAGCTCGGAGTGTTCCATAGAGGAGAGAGAGAGCTCCTTCACTGGTTCATCTTATCTGTCTACTCTGATTACAGTTCAGCTGCATCATAACTGCTAGCCAGTTTCAAACCGACAATCATAAACACAACACATGTCCTTTCTGTCAAAACTGTTCATCCTCTTCTGGTCACCGCCTTCTATTGAGACCGCACAAGATAGGGGTATCAAGAACAATCTGATCATATAACAAGCCCATCAAATAGACCCACAGGCTATGCAGTGGGGGTGGGAGGGAGACATACAGTGGGAAAGTGGTGGTTATTCCATCCATCCCTATTGAGCCAATAGCCTACACAGCACAGCCCACAGTACTAAGTTAGTTCTGGCAGAGGGACTGCTTGACACGGCAGAAAAGAAACAGGGGATTCATAATCCTGTGAAAAATGAAAGAACAATTTGAATTCCGTGGTTAGGAAAAAGAGCCAATATATGTACGTGTGTCTGTACAATGCCCTCCCACTCCCTCATTAAAGCTCTCCTACTCACCAGATTAAAAGCTCTGCCAGGAGACTTCAAACCCCTGCGCAATATTTAAATATGAAAGAATTTACAACTCATTGATTGAGAGAATGAGGGAAAATTGCAATAGTTATCTGTCCCAAAACACAGGCACTCATCCTGCTTGCTAACTGTATGCTCACTCACACACACACACACACACACACACACACACACACACACACACACACACACACACACACACACACACACACACACACACACACACACACACACACACACACACACACACACACACACACACACACACACACACACACACACACACACACACACACGCTCTCTCTCGTTCTGACACACCTATTCAACTGCTGTTTATGCAAATCGAAACTCTTTTTATATTTCATGCATCTTGAACACCCACCCATCCTGTTCCCACAAATGAATGTAGGAAGTCACCGGTGCTGACACATAATGATTGCTATTTGGAGGAGTAAGTGCTCTCCCTAGTGGCTCTGAGAGGGACATGATCTAGAAGAGATAAAATCCAACAGAGCTGATACGATAGACCATTTCTGCTATAAATATATTTATTATTTACTCTCAAAATGTATAAAACTCCTAAGGCTTTATAAATAGGACAACAACACATTCTTATTTGTAAAATCAACAACTAAATGTGATTACTGTAGCCTACTGATTTAAAACACATTCAACAAATATGATTCTGTGCTAAAAGTACAAATGTAAGTGCAACAGAAGAAAAACACCCATCTATATGACATTTATTAGCTTGACATTTGCTTAAAACTATATCAGTGTGGAGTAAACATATTGTAGTATCAACCACATTGTGCATTGGACTGTAGATACTGTATAGAAGAGGTTCACCCTCCTCTAGGTGGTCTTGTCCCTCTGGGCCAGCTCAGGGCAGTAGCCCTTCAGGTAGAAGACCCAGGAGATGCTCTGGCCGTGGCCCTCGGAGCGCGGGCTGGAGATGGTCAGCTTACCACTGCAGGGCCCTCGGGAGCCAGGGGGAGGCCCCTCGAACATAACAAGAATGTTGTGGGTCTTCTTGGACCGGATGGTCTCCACGCCCTTCACAGTGAAGGATGGGCTGTCCACCTGGAAGGAGAAGGCTGTGGTCTGGACAAACACATTCTTAAAGGGGATGGACACGCTGGATCCGGCGCGGATGGTGAAGGGGCCCTGGGCTTTGGGAGGGGTGCAGCACCCAAAGAGAGGGAACATGTATTCTCCTCCAAACCCTGAGGAGAGGGTGAGCATGCCATGGACCTCTCCCAACTGACAGGGCTCAAAGTAAACCTCCAGGCTGATGTCTGTGCCTGCCTGGTAGCCAGCTGCAGCGTTGATGTTCTTCTCCACAATGAAGTCAGGACTGTCCGTCTAAGAGAGATATCATATCATCAGAGACATCATTTTATGATCATGCATTCCCCGAGATAATGAATTAAATCTATAATGGAAATGCTATAGCTTGTATTGTCCAACGTCTACAAGATATTCTATAAAAAGTACAATTTGTAGAGAAAGGCAGTAAGACAACAGATTTCCAGGTAACAGTGGTCATCAAGCATGAGCAGTGTGCTTGGACGTGTGGGTAAATGATTGCAGGTGGATCCAGTACCTTGCAGGCATACTCTGCCTTGACGCGGGAGTAGTTGGTAAACTTGGCAGAGACGGAGTGTCCGCTGCCCAGCGGAGCACGGAAGTAGAGCGGTTTCTCATGCGACGCTGGCAGGGCTTTCAGCAACAGCTCATAGTGGAAGTAACCCAACTCTCCATTATGAAGAATGAGACGAGCAGTGGATTCGCCCGCACGCAGAGGCTGGTACTCAAATGAAAGAGTGGCCTGCGATTTAAATAAAACCAAACGAAAATGGAACAATCAAGCATTGGTTAGATACAGTGAATATGCTTAGGAAAAGCAGTCATAGTCAAGATAATAGATGAAGTCAGGTGCATGTAGACCCACCTTGGAGAGTGCAGGCGTAGAGAGCTGTGGAGGCACACTGACGTCTGGGCTGCGGCACTCAGCACTGAAGAACAGGCTAATGGGGAGGGGGTTCTCCACCCTGACAGAGGCAGAGGCTGTCTGGCGCACCGGAGTCACCATTTCTATGGTGCTGATGACACCCGGCGCTGTGGCCTTGAAGTTCAGGTAGTAGAACAGGTACTCCCCTGTAGACTCATTACGGAATGTCACCTGGAGGGCAGGGAGTAGAGGACAGGACACATATGGTTAAATACAAAGTCAACTTGGAAAACAGCTGCCTTTGGCATTCTTCATCTATGTGTAGGTAGCAGGGTAGAGTAATGATCTGGGTTTTGCAATCTAAACATACAGTACCTGAAGATAGATAGCATTCTCCTGTATGCATTTATAATGTAGATCTCCACTCACCTTGGCGTTGTACTGGCCCTCCTTGTAGGTGAAGAAGGAGACCTTGTAGTCCCTCTTGGCCAGAGCTGGTACATCCAGATAGTCCAGGCCCTTCAGCGACACAGTGCTGTCTGGCCTCTCTGGCTTCATGATCTCCACTACAGCACGGAACCTGCACACAGAACAGCTTAACACTGGCAGCTAACAAAATTGTGGCAACGTATTAGGAGTGTAGTGTGACAGTGGTAGAATCAGTAAGAATCAGATAGACGTCCTGCTAAAGTAGTAGAATGGTGGTACCTCTGAGGTTTGGAGAGCCAGTTCTGGACGGGAACCATCTCAGTGTACTGGGTCTTGGAGGGCATCTCGTGGGTGATGGTGGCTACAGCCTTGGGGGCCTCAGCAGTGCCATGCAGAGTGTAGAGCATGCCTGTCCCATCTGGAAAGGAGAAAAATACAGAGCCCTGGAAGAGGCACAGGAGGACAGTAGGGTCAAGCAACAGAGACAAATCACAGGATGCATCTATACTACATAATGCAATAATATGCTGTATCATATGAACATACTAAAACTAAAACTAAAATATGTTAATTGTCGGCAACAATAATAATTTGCCATCCTATTCAAGGTTCTTCACACTACAAATATGCTCAGTCTGTTCTAGAGCCAAGAAAGCGCTGCAGTGAAAGTGTCTCACCAGGTGCTTCTTGCCATCGGCGGTCGTGACCATGGGTTTGTATGTGATCTCGTAGGCCTTGTTCTGCTGGTAGGGCTCGATGATGAGGGAGGGAGGGCCACTCCAGTGCTCCCCCTCCATCACAGGCTTCAGAGTCCAGCGCTGGTTGGTGCGGTTGGATAGGGTCAGTGACTGGATGTGCTGACAGCGCACCTGACACACAAAATGCAACACCTGTGAAGAATGAGACGGGTAGAGAAAGGGGAACAAGCAATAGGGAACAATCATTATTAAACACAGGTCTCATTTTCTATGCAGGTTTTGGGTTTATATTGTGCACATGCGTTGTATTAAAGAGATTTCCAAGCAGCCATACCTCTTTGGTGACCGGGGGTAGGATACAGGAGCCTGCCAGGGTGAGTTTGATGGGCTTGGCTCCTTCTATAGAGCAGGGCAGGTCATCATATCTCAGCTCATGGCTCAGCTCCACAGGGGAAAAGGTCACCTCAAAAGGCACCTCCATGCCGGGGCAGATGTAGCCTTCTACAGGAGTGATGGAGAAGTCTCTGCCAAACCTCTTCATTTCCCACTGGAACCTGACACAGTCACAAGGATGGATACATCAATACAACGGATGCTAGATAATGGCCATTATTACCTATTGTATAAGTATGTAGCAGTAACATAGCATACGTTTACATTTTTATGACCATCAATAATAGGTGAGCATACAGTATCTAATAAAGTATTCAACTTTATCATTGACTGACATCGGTTCAATTATTTGAATTCCATATTTTTCGGGGGTTTCTGAGCTCAATGCGCAGTTTCTCTACAGAAATCAGATCAAGCCCCAACTGTGTGATGTAATATGGCGTTGAAGTTTCAAACAGGCCAATATTCTACATAGTTTAGTGCAGAAAACGTGGTAATTAACTACATAATCCATTACGTGCCTACTTGTCCGGTCTGTGTGGGCCCAGAGATGGAGAGATGAGAGAAAAACGTGCGCTCGAGAGGGATAGAGAGCAGTTGCCTCGCAAGGTACACTACATGACCAAAAGTATGTGGACACCTGCTCGTCGAACATCTCATTCCAAAATCATGGGCATTAATATGGAGATGGTCACCAGTTTGCTGCTATAACAACCTCCGCTCTTCTGGGAAGGCTTTCCACTAGATGTTGGAACTTTGCTTCTGGGACTTGCTTCCATTCAGCCACAAGAGCATAAGTGAGGTCGTGCACTGATGTTGGAAGATTAAGCCTGGCTCGCAGTCGGCGTTTCAATTCATCCCAAAGGTGTTCGATGGGGTTGAGGTCAGGGCTCTGTGCAGTTCCTGATTCATCACTCCAGAGAACGAGTTTCCACTGCTCCAGAGTCCAACGGCGGCGAGCTTTACACCATTCCATCCGACACTTGGCATTGCACATGGTCATCTTAGGCTTGTGTGCGGCAGCTCGGCCATGGAAACCCATTTCATGAAGCTCCCAAAGAACAGTTCTTGTGCTGACGTTGTTTTCAGAGGCAGCTTGGAAATCGGTAGTAAGTGTTGCAACTGAGGACAGACTCATTTTACGCACTACGCACTTCAGCACTCGCCGGTCTGGTTCTGTGAGCTTGTGTGGCCTACTACTTCGCGGCTGAGCTGTTGTTGCTTCTAGATGTTTCCACTTCACAATAACAGCCCTTACAGTTGACCGGGGCACCTCTAGCAGGGCAGAAATTTGACGAACTGACTTGTTGGAAAGGTGGCATTGAGCTCTTCAGTAAGGCCATTCTACTGCCAATGTTTGTCTATGGAGATTGCATGTCTGTGTGCTCGATTTTATACACCTGTCAGAAAGGGGTGTGGCCTAAAATAGCTAAATTCACTCATTTAAAGGGGTGTCCACATACTTTTGTATATATAGTGTATCTCTACCTGAAAATACATGATCTAACTGATTGATAGTTGGTATTCAGCAGTCATATACACTGAGTATACCATTAGTAACACATTCTTAATATTGAGTTGCATTCTCCCATTTGCCCTCGTCAGGGCATGGACTCTACAAGGTGTCGAAAGCATTCCACAGGGATGCTGGCCCATGTTGTGCGTGAAAAACCATCAGCGTTGCAGTTCTTGACACAAACTGTTGTGGTTAGCATCTACTACCTTACCCAATTTAAAGGTACTTAAATCTTTTGTCTTGCCCGTTCACCCTCTGAATGGCACATATATTTGCTCCCGAGTGGCGCAGCAGTCTAAGGCACTGCATCTCAGTGCTAGAGGCGTCCCACCAGGCCCTGGTTTGATTCCAGGCTGTATCACAACTGGCCGTGATTGGGAGTCCCGTAGGGCGGCACACAATTGGCCCAGTGTCCTTAGGGTTTGGCCAGGGTAGGCCGTCATTGTATATAAGAATTTGTTCTTAACTGACTTGCCTAGTTAAATAAAGGTTAAATAAAAATAAAATAAATATACGCAATCCATATCTCAATTGTCTCAAGGCTTAAAAATCCTTCTTTAACCTGTCTCCTCCCCTTCATTTACACTGATTGAAGTGGATTTAACAAGTGACATCAATAAGGGATCATAACTTTCACCTGGATTCACCTGGTCAGTCTATGTAATGGAAACAGCAGGTGTTCTTCATGTTTTATAAGTATGCCTTATTTACTTAGAAGAATTGTTAAAATAGTGATGTCAGACAGCATAGAAAGAAGCTCTAGAGATGACTTAGAATGAAATAATAAAGTCATCAAATAAAACAAATGTAATATACACAACTGAAATATTTTATTAAAGTAAAGTAATGTGAATAAATGATGGTTATTAAGTGATAAGCAGTCACTACGATCATGGGACACATTTTTGTAATGCTGTGTTGTTACAGAATTCAACCCAGATAGTGCATAGTGCAAAACTAAAAAGAATAAACCGTGATTGTTTTTTAATAATTGAATCGAAACTGAATGAACCTCAAAAAGCACTAATCACTCAGTATTAATGTCAGGCTACCTGGCTCCGATGTCTCCAGTGTTCTGCATGATGATGCGTCTTGTGACCTTGCAGCGCTGAGCCACAGCTCCAAAGGGCAGGTAGTCCTGGTCCAGCTTGACCTCCACTCCCTGACAGCAGCCCTTCAGTACCAGCAGGGGGCGAACCGTGCCCAGACACTCAAACTGCAGCTCTGACGTGAAGGGAGCCATGCGCTGCCTGGGAGAGAACAGCACCTCCACCAGACAGCGGCCCCCAAACGGCTTCAGGGTCACCTCACCTGGCGGGTTCACTGACAGCACCTACGGTACAGGAGAGGAACACGTCTCATCACACTCACATCTAGAATGGCAACCCCATGAAAAGGAACAGTCTTTTTGGCTCCACTGTGTTCTCTTTATCGATTAATTCTGAGCAAAATATACATTAATCTAGCAACTGTACTATTGTGTGTCAGTGAGAGGGAATAGTGTCAGTGGTGTGGAGGTGGCTGTGAGGCGTACCCTGGAGTCCAGCAGAGTGTGTACAGTAGAGCTGAGTAGCAGGGAGAAAGTTAGAGAGGAGTGGCTGTTGTTCACCAGGGGAATCACCCTCCTGATCTTCTGACCAATCTGCAGAGCCCCCAGATTCACCAGCTTGTGTCTGGGGTCCTCAAAGTCAACCTGGTAGCAGGAAGTTCACAGGGGAGGTATGCATAAAGACACACACAAGCATGAACACACACACACGCAAGCTCCCACACACGCACTCCTCACCTTCATCTCAATGCCTTGACCTAGGATCTCGACCATCTGCTTGGCACAGTCATTGATCTCGAAGACCACTCTTTCATGGTAGCGCATGGCCTCCCGTGGGTAAAAGGTGATGGGCACCTCCATGGACCCACCAGGGGGCAGCACCTCTGGCTGGAAGCCCACCTCCAGGAATGGGGTGTTGGAGAACTGACAATCTAGACTGGAGAGGACAATAACCTGCTATGGCAGCTCCCTCAATGAGAAACACTGATATATAAAGTATGCCTTTCCCTGTAAGTGCAGTGAGGCCTTTTTCATTACATTTCATTTAGGTAGTTTGAGAGGAAATTAAATGGTCTGACAGCGAGCCTGATAATGGAAAAATGCTGTTTTGTTTAGGTTTTGAAGTTGTCGCTCAAACACAGGCAAAGTGCCAGACAATTGGTCAGCTGGTACCTGATCCCTCTCTCTCCCTTGTTGCTTATGATCAGTGTATGTGTGGCTGGCACCATCCCTGCACAGTAGATAAAGCTCATTCCAAAGTTGTGTTTCGAGAAGGAGAAATCCAGGCCAGGGGCAACCGCTGAACCCAGGATGGAGCAGCTGAACACAGGCCCGTTCTTAATCTGAAGAGAAGTGAGAGAGAGAAAGAGAGACGGAATCATTCATAGATTGGAATCATACACACAGTAGATATAAGGAGGAAAAGGGAGAGCAATGATGCTAAGATGAGATGCTCACCTTGATGTTGAGGCCCACGTCTTTGAGCACACACTTCTGCAGGGGGAAGAATGTGACAATACAGCGGCTTTGTCTGCCCACCTCAACACTCCCCTTGTCTGTGTCCACCTTTAGGTGGCGCTGCATCTCCGCCGAGCCCCATAACTCATACTGAACATCCAGACTGAACTTCCCCAGGTTGGACACTAAGAAGGTACACAATGTTGTATCACTGAGCTCCACCTGAACAAGGACAAAAAGCAAAAGGAAGAGAACAAAATGTAATTATAAAACTCAAACAGGGCAAAGGGGAGAAAAAGGACCTCTGAATTTGCAAGAGTTTTGTACTTCACACAACAAAGGCTTATAAGGGGAGTTCGGTGTATAATTAGCCTTTCTGTCTGAGTCTTAAGCTTTGAAGTGGACATTTCTCACTTGTTTGAAGTCCACCTGATGATAAGAGTTGCCTGGAGACAGCTCGGTGACGCCTCCCTCGGTGCTCTCACACTGCACACAGGCATTCATGCTGTAACCCTCTGCCTTGATGTTCATATTGAGGGGCTGGACCTTCCCCTTCACCTGGACCAGCAGGTTAAAGGTCACCACTCCATCTTGTGTCGGGGTGAAAGACACAAACACAGGGAACCTGCAAGACACCAGGAGAGAGAGGATGTTTTGTGTCAAGGGTATCACTCTGACAATATAGTTACTATAACTACAGACAGTCCCTCTTAGGCTGATACACCATTCTATTAAATTAGATTCAGGTGTATCACCAATGAAGTTGAGTTACACACCTGTCTTTAGGTGGCACCACCCCCTCCATGGGCTCCAGCTGCAGGCTGTCCAGGAAGGCCTCTGAGTAACGGGACGTTTCCTTAATGAAGAACTGAAAGGGCTGATTCTCTCCATTCAGCAGATACACTGTTTGGTGAGCCTTGTGTCCTACAGAGACATATTCACAGAAACATGTTGTCACAACAAATGTTCACAGGTTAAGACTGATGTTGTGTTTAGGATAATGTTATTAAGAATTATCTCATATGATAATGATTCTAGTGCAGTGGGTATTTTCTATCTTAGTTGCTTTATTGCACTTACCCACTAGCAGGTTTCCCAGGTTAAGATGGGCATGGTCCATGTAGACAACAGGCTCACTAGCTGTTCCAACGAGCAGGAAGGGCACAGACAGGTTCTGATCTGGGATCAGGAAGGTCCAGAATGACTCCACTGTATCTGGCTCCTGGGCCTGGAACTCAAAAGATACCTGCAGCGGGAAGAATTAGAGATTTTACAGCTGACATTTTCTCCCAGTAAAATAGTAAAACAGCAGAGAACAGGGTTCGCTGGAGCTGCACGAAAAGCAGTAAGAGTAGCTGACATTTTATCAGTGATCAAGGACCTCAAAGTGAAGCACAATATATACATGCCATACCTCTACTTTTTTCCCAGGCTGAATGGAGTTATTGGGTGTGAGACATTGGAAAGGGGAGGCACCTGCATCCTCACATCTCCAGATAAAGGAGTAAGGCTTGTTGGTGGGGTTTACAATGCTGAACTGCCTGTATGGGGGGAAAAGATACAATGAAATATACTATTCAAAAGTAGTAAACATGTTTTTGGCTTGAGTGATCAAGCTTACAACCCACCTAAGGATGGAGGAGCCAATGCCCACAGATCTGAACTCTATGACCCTAGTGTTGGGGTCCAGGGGGGCCCTGGGCAGGGCCCCATGAGGACCACGCAGTTCTGGGTTACGTCTGTTTCCACTGATGTAGTCTGAGTCCTCCAGGTGGAAGTGGCAGTAGGGCAGTAAACTGCGACCACACACCACCATGGTGGGGCTCTGCTCATCTTTCAGGTTTGGGATGCTGTCATAAAACACACACATAAATACAATATTTGAGATGATGAAAGTGCGAAAGCACACATCAAAAATTCACTCCGCCTTGATTTGTAAGTGTGTCTATGTTCCTAATCCTGACCTGCAGACCAGCCTGGCCTCACACTCTGCTACCTCGAAGGGGGAGAACTTGATCCTGAAGGTCTGGGTGGCTCCAGGGCTGATGATACCCACACTGGGCTCCACGGAGAAGGGTGGCAGGTCTGGGTCACCCAGCATCAGGCATGACACGCTCTCCAAAGAGCTGGCAGGTCTCACCCCTAATCTACTGCTCTGACAGGAGCGAGGTCTAACGTCTGGAAATATAGAGCACAGATCATGTCAGTTACAAGGTCTGCTGATATACAGTACATACAGTATATTGATAGCATATTTTTACATTTTCCCTCAAAACCAGAAGACAGTGTCTGAAAGTTACCTCCATGATCAAAGTTGACACCTTTTCCATATCTGTCCATTAGGACCTGCCATGAGTACTCCAGCTTCACACTGCCTTTGTTCACCATCTGGAGCCTGCACACCATGGGACATGATGAAAATTAGAGGAACTAAAATGACATAATTTGTATTTCTGACTTACATATGAAAGGCACAGAAACCCAAATAGACATTAACTTACTGGAACATTCTGGTCTGATAGAGCAGTGTGTCCTTGAAGCGGATGGTCTCTGTGTTGCAGGTGAATTTAGCATAATCACACACAGCACTGATGCGCAGCTCCGTCTCCCTGAATGACTTCTCTACTACAGAATGGACTGGCTCTGTGTCTGTCTCAATCACCTGGGGACAGACAGGACACACACAATTTAATATTGAGCTCTCTATCAGTGTTTAAATTGAATTGCCTCTCATTCCTTCATGGGTCATTATACACATAAATACAGTGCAAGTAAAGCTTCTGGATAAATAAAATGTGTTTCCATTTGATAAATAAAAAAAAGATCATGAAAGATTCTGCTTTATCCCAGCTGTTTTATGACTGGGCGGTCAGTCACAGATATTTGGGTGACTTCACCTTCTTCTTTGTAGGCTGTTGACTGCCCACTTGTTTTCCAGAGTCGACCCACTTGACGGTCCTGAGGCGGTCGTCCCAGTCTGGGACCTGGTCCACTGGCTGCTGGAACACCACTCTGCACAGCTTACACTTCACAGGCTGGGCGATCAGCACCACGGGCTGCTCTGAACAGAAGGTCACGGTCACCTCCTTGGCACAGCCTGCATGGAGGTGGCCAACCTGGGGGGAGAAGGAGACTTGGGGGCCATCGGCGGGCCACTCGAACCTCAGCACGTTATTGCTGCTCAGGTTGGTCATGGTGAAGGTCTCCTGGTAGGGCCTGGACACGTCACAGTCTCCAAAGAACAGCAGGTCCCCCTTACCTGGGTACAAAATACAAGGAAGGGACACATATTCAACTAAGGGCCTGAAGTAATGGAAAACATGCACACCTTTGCTGTATCATTCTAAAAAGCTTTGAGGCCTTACCATCTGGTGAGTACTCCTTTTGCTGAGCCTTGCTGTTGATGTTGTCCAGGGAGATAACATCATGGTAGCCCTCCCCCAGCAGCCGCACCACTGTCTCCTCATACTGGTTGTCCACCACTAGGAGGCGCATGTTGGCCTCGAAGCTCTGAGCCACCACGGGATTAAACTCCACCTCAAACTCCGCCTGCTGACCGCCTAACAGCACCAACGAGGCAGTGTGTGACATCTGTCTCTCTAAGGGGAGAGGAAGGATGGATAGGATGAACTTCACGGTTGAAACAATCGTACTATACAGTGTCTCTACACAGTGTCTCTGCTGGTTTTCTCATGGACCAGTTGTATACTGTACCAACCTGTCCCGACCTCTGCATCTATCTGTGATGAGGAGATGTTGCTGCAGATGGTGTTGGGAGCAGCTCTCAAAGTGAACACCCCCATCTTATCCAGAAGATCAATGTGAATCTGCAAAGCAGTCAAATAATGCCAATGTATAAACAGCACTGTTCCAAAAACGTAATATAAACAGAGGATGTTCTCACCTGAGCGGGTACATTGACATCATTCTTTAGCACCAGGGGCAGGGTCTGGGCCCGGCCCACCAGCAGCCGTTTGAACTGCAGCAGAGGGTGTCCACGGCTGGTCCTCAGGACTGGTCTCAGAATAGTCACACTGGGCAGATTGCCATCACCCATCAGATCAAACACCAACACCTTGGACTTGGCCATGGGTTGCAGACTAGGAAATACAGGAGAGTGAATGATGAGAGAAAAGTTTACCCACATACACACACACACACACACACACACACACACACACACACACACACACACACACACACACACACACACACACACACACACACACACACACACACACACACACACACACACACACACACACACACACACACACACACACACACACACACACACACACGCACACGCACACACACACACACAAACGGAGGTTTGTACCTGGTAGCTCCCTCCAGGGTGGCCTCAAACACAGCATGGTAGGTCTGCATGGTCTGAGGGGCGAAGGTGATGATGGCAAAGGCATGAGAGTGACTGGGTATAGAAAGCCTGCCAGGCGTCAACTCAAACACCTCCGTGCTACGCACTGATATCTGTAACAGACAAACAGTCACTGTTCGCCCTGCTGCCTTACAGCCTACAAACAAAATCAATCTCTGTTTCATAAACATGTTCATCAGAAAACCACCCATACCTTCGTAAGGACAGGTTTAACTGCGAGGCTCAGCTCGCAGGGCACCTTGCCGTTGTTGGTGAGGCGGAAGCGGGCTTTGGCCGGGCGACCCACCAGAACATTATTGAAAACAAATTTGTTCTCATCCTGGATATAGATGCCCATGGAATCACGGAATTGCTCACAGTACAACATGGTGCTGGTCTTGCAGATACGGTGCTCCTCAAAAATAGAGGCAATGTCTTTGTATGCAATCCCTGTAGAAAAAAACAGACATTTGGAAAGTGAGTCCCAATTTCGACATAAGCACTCAGGGCCAGGGGTAACGTTACATCACATTTCCTTCTCAACCATTGCTAACTCATATACACACCTGACATGCAGACTTCAGCTACAAGCCGGTAGGGGATACCGCCTGGATTGTCTGAGGGGTCTCGGTCAGTGATGTCCAGGGCCAGGCACTCCTGCCAGCGTCCTGCCTGCTCTGCCACACAGTCTACCGTGACCACCTGATGAGCGCCCGGCGCCAGGGTACCAAAACCAGGCACCAATGAGAACACGCCCATGGTGAAACGGGCCTGCACACCGGGGAAGAGAGGGAGGCATGGGGATGGGGCAGTGGCGGATTATGGATCCATATTCAAATGTTTATCTTCATTAAGGTCATTTACATCTGCTGAAGTTAGTTTCTAGGTATGTTGTAATACGAGGAGGAACTCTTACCAGAGTGGACATGCCCATGTCCTTCTGGATGGATTCAGTTCGCCGCACTTTGTTTCCAGTGAGGGGTTTAGCAGAGTGGTTCTCACGTGATGTTCTCTTCCCCACAATGCTGCAGTGAGACATAAAGAGGCATTCCATGACTTTGGGTTATACAGAGAAAGTGCTAAAATAGAGGAAGTATTAGGAGTGAGATACAGTAAGATTAGAGTTCATAGTGGTGGTCATACCCTCTCCTCTGGGCAGGCTGTGGCAGGTCTTTACACATCCTGCTGATGTTGAAGCGGATCTCAAAGTCTCCTTTGTTCTCTATGGTGAAGGTTTGTGTCTTGCGGCAGCCGTAGACTAGTGGGCCAAAGTTAATGTCACTGGAGGGCATGATGTTGTATTTCGAGAAGAGGGACTGGACTGAAACTTTGATGGGAATGATGGCAATGGTCTCTCCACCCTCTGCAATATTTGGCTCAATCACCTTTGAGAAAAAGCAGACACCTGTAAGGCACCAGTGGATACTGAGACTGAAACAGCACACTACTGAAACTCTTCACAAGTTTTATTGGTTGAGTCTACTAACTTGACAGCGCAGAATTGGTTGCTCTCGGATGGACACCTCCTTGTTGTGGCGGAACACAAACTGGACGCATGTGGGCCGGTCGTTGGGGTTGAGGGAGCCCTTCTGTGGGGTGATAGTGAAGATCTGGTTCAGGTCTGGCACGGATGGGTCTGTGGCCTCCAGGATAAACCTGGGATAGTGGAGGCAAAGGGAGGGCTGGTGGATAATGTGCTTAATATGGTAAAAAAAATGACATGATTAGCAGTTAGCTTTAGGATAGTGTATGTTTATTGATACTCACTTGAAAGCTATCTCATATTTGCCCTTGTTTTTCATGTTCACAGAAAGCTTGACCTCCTCAGATACTTTGATGGTTCCAAAGTCTAGACCGCCGTCAGCCCCTAAAAAACAAACACACGTATGGTAGATCAAGGGAAACACCATTAATTTCCCTTTCACAAACAGGAAAAGGAATTCATCCAAATCAAAGGGAGCTGGTAAAATGATGCATGTGTGAAAGAAACAAGCGTATCTGTCTGTGAGAACTCCTGTAAAGACCTTTAGGGAAGGTGATGTCCAGAGCCACGTCGTAGGCCTCAGCAAGGATCTGAATGTTCTCTGTATGGACAATACCCAGGATGTTCTCCACATCGGACACCTAACACACTCAGCAACACACAGACAGAAAGTCACACAACAACAATATGAGATAAACAGGAATAATGCAACATAATGATACCAATCATCAAATTAATTATCACCCAGTACTGTACCTCGAGGCGAATGGCTCTCTTCAGGTTTATGGGCTTCATGGCTCTGAAATGCATCTGCAAGCAGAACTCAGAGTGTGGCAGGATGATGCCCTGGTCCTGAGACACACTGAACTCATCCCCCAGCACCTCCAGCCCACTCAGCCTCCAGGCTGCAGGGAGCAGCGTGTTGTTACGCAGGCAGAGATTCCTTGTGTCCTTCCTGAGATTCACAACCAGCACAGGGAGAATGGAGTATAGTGGCGAAAGGAAAATCAACAGAAAACTACCATGACAAAAACAAATTCCTCTACTTTGAAACTGACACGTTAAAAAGCACGACAGTAGTTCTGTACAATGTGGACTACAGCATTAATTAATTCCCTGACCTGTGCAGTAGAATCTTATCAAAATGCAGCTGCTTGCGTTCGATCTCGAGCTCGGGCCGGACCCCGCGACAGGAGAAGCGGAAGATGGCTGGCTCTGGGTTCTCTTTAATACAGCACACCACACTGTCCTCTATCTGCCCCGGGCTCGTAGGGTATGCCCACACTGTCAGCTCCTGCAAGGGCACAACATGGACAAGTGGTACTCTGTGATTACCATACAAAGTCTCATAATAAAATGTGGTTATTACAGTTGTATACTGATAACATGAAAAATGTATAGATGTGAAACTGTTTATTGATAATATTAGTGACAATGACACCTTCCTGGTATGTTTGACTACATTCAACTATGTTATGAGTAGTTCTGATTGGCTACTTGTCTCTCGTTGGGCTTGAGGGTCATGTTGGGAGGGTCCAATAGGTAGGTGGTAGCCTTGGTGTCATGCTGGAAGCAGAAGTGAATCTCAGCATCCAGTGGGGAGTTATTGTGTATCACCAGCCTTTCCATGTTCTCTGGATACTTCCTCTCTTTATACCTATGGCGCAGACAGGTAACACACAGACATACATCACACATGTTGTCCTCTATGGAGTTACAGTGAATAAACTCACAGAGTAGGTAGTGGAAAATAATCCTCTTACCTATCTCTGGTCTTCCCACAGAGCAGCGGGCCAAATTCATAGAGACCAGAGCGGATGATGTAGGTCTTCTGCAGAACCTCATCAGACTGAAGGACCCTCTTACTGTGGGCAAACACCATCCTGGGAGAGACCAAATGACACACACTCAACACATCATTTACAGTGATAATAAAACATATATATCTATAATAAAACTTAGAACAGCTCTGACAAAATTCAGTTAAAGGCCCAGCGCAGTCAAAAATGTGATTTTCATGTGTTTTATATATATATATATATATATATATATATATATATATATATATATATATTTACACACAATGAGGTTGGAATAATACTGTGAAATTGTGAAAATTATGATAATTCCCTTTTAGTGTAAGAGCTGTTTGAAAAGACAGCCTGAAATTTCAGCATGTTTCAGTGGGATGGAGTTTTGGAGTCTGGTGACATCACCAGGCAGTAAATTAGCTAATAGACCAATAAGAAAGAGAGTTCCAAACCTCTCTGCCAATAACAACTAGTTTTCCATTTTACCCTCCCACTCAGACCACTCCCAGACAGTCCTAGCAAAATTATTATGTGAGAAATTGATCTTTGCTAAGCTATTTTTGTTTCTTTTTGACCATTTTAATTGAAAACTATCACAGTAAGATACTTAATTGTTACTCTGGCATTTTTGTTATTGAGATAAAAACAGCTGCATTGGAAAAGCTGCAATATGTAACTTTTTGGGTGACCTTACCAAATTCACATAGACATGTGTGTTATAGATCTCTCATTCTAATTGAAAGCAAGTCTAAGAAGTGCTAGATCTTTTCTATGTGTGCTATTTCTATGCTCCCCATTCTTAAGATTAGGTTTTTAGTCTTTTACTGTCGGTTTTGTACACCAGCTTCAAACATCTGAAAATACAATATTTTTGGTTTATGGAAAATATATTTCACACCGGTTTAGATAGTAAAATGATTCTCTATACTATACTTGCTTGTTTTGTCACATAAACTGAAATTAGGCTAACTATTAGCAACCAGGAAATGGGGCAACTTCTGCATAGTGCATCTTTAAGTATAGAAATTGGTTCTATTTCACAAATGTCTTCTAGAAACAAATAACAATACTCACTTTACATCTTTGTTGATGGATGGATATGCACAGATGCCCCTACAGTACATTTGGTACCGTCTCTTTGTACCCAACAACTCAAAGTTCAGTGTTTGGTCAAACTTGCCAGGCAATTGGGAGTGGAACCAGATCTTCAGCGTCACCTCTCCATTGGGTGGGACATTCCAGCGGAATGTGGTGAGCCTATAGAAAACAACACATTTAAGTCACATTTATGCACATTAGTGTATATTCTTATGTAGTGTATAGATGATCTCACCGCTGGTTGCGGTCCTGCTGGGACTCCTGTTGGCATTGCTCAGTGTCAGATAAGGGAGTCACAGCGTTGAGAGGAGGGGAGCGAGAGTCATTGGACCTGGCCCCCTTTTTGGCTGGGGTGCGTCTCTTGTCTTTCTGACTCTCTCTGCCTGTGTCTGCCTTCTTCGCCCGTCCTTTGGTAGGGGTCACCACTTCTTCCTGTAAGACCCATTCAGTTAGACCCGACTATGATGAATAGCTTCATTAATTAAACCAAGAGAGGCTGCAGTGGCTCGCAGGTCTGTGTACCCACATCCATACCCACATACAAATTTGTGAGCAAAACATTTAAGCAGTTTTAGAGTTAATTTCCTGCAATTCTACACATTCTTCCATGGGGCGTAGAGAAGATTCAGCAATTTTATAACACATTTCTTGCAATTCTACACATTCTGCCATAGGGTGGAGAGAAATGTTTGCTGTTTTTAATATGATATCTAAGTGAGAACAACTGCTGATGCACAACCAAATTCTGAAATTGCACCTTGTGTATTCTACTATTCTAACTCTCAACAGTAAGTTGAGATCCCTACTGAGTTTGGCCACCAGTTGTCCATCCCTGCTCTTGACATAGTGTTATTACTGTATCATCAATGGTGTTTTTTAAAGTGAGCAAGAAGTTTTAAAAAATAAACGAGTGAATATGGTGGCAATAGTGGTTTGATGTGTGAGGTTATGCTATTTTCCATGGAGGACCAATTATACCTTGACTGAGCCTTGAGCTTCAGCCTCCATGTCTGTATCCTTCTTCTCCCCTGTTGGATCCTCTGGAACTGAGGGCACCATGAAGGTGAAGCAACTAGTGATCTGCTGTGCACTGGGCACAGGCCTCTTCTTAGGGTAGGGGATGACAGAGAAGATAGTGGAGGGGGGGATAGGAGGGCCCTTGGGTCCCAGCCCTAAACCATCCAACACCTGAGGATCAGAGTAAGTTGACATCATGTAAAGCTTTTTTATCAAAGATCATCATAGGGATAAAATATAAAATGAAGGGAGAGTATTACTGCAAGTATCTACTGTACCTCTTCAAGAGGGGGCAGTTTGTTGCTCTTCAGGATCTCTATTCCGCTAAGATAGTCCCTCCCAGTAACAGAAAGGAGGATGTGGGGCACAGTCTCAGGTGCAGCCTCCCTGTCCCCTCCCTCAGACCCCTCCACTACTAGAAGGGCCTGGCTAGGGGCTGGAGACACCAGCTTCACATCTGTGGCATCTGCCTTCAACTTCTCCTTCTCCAAGCGCTCCTTCTCCTTCTCCACCTTCTCCTTCTCCCGCTCTTTCTTGGTCTTCTTGCCGGAGGGGGCCTGTCTCTCAGGGACTACTTCCTCTGGCTCCTGGATGTTGTCTTCAGAGAACAGGGGCTGGAGGAGTTGACCCTGGGCTCGGTCCCAGAACTGTAGGATGTGGAGAAGCTGGGGCTGGCTCTGCTCATAGAGCCTGAACCGAGACAGCAGCAGTCGGTCACCCTCACTAGACTACAGGGAACAGAAGGAGTAGAGGAGTTTCAATTACAGGCCAGTTAAACAGCTATTAAATATGTTTTATTAATCTGGGTGTCAGCTATTGTTTAAACAATATGAGGTACAATTGTAAAAGGAGGAAAGGAACTAGTTCATATTCAAAATATGTTTGTCACGTAATGGCTGTGCGTTCTTATGCTTCACTTGGTATTTATGAGGGTAACATACCAGCTCTCTCTCTGGGTCCTCGTTTGGTAATGGAGACTCATCCTGACCCCCTGCCTTGCCTTCTTTTGGCTTCTTCTTCTTGGGTCCCTCCTCTGGTTCCCTAGTGCCCTCTGTGGGAGAGTCTTTATACTCCTTGCCGTCAGCACAGGAGGACATTTTTCTCCCATCTTTCACCGGCTGGTCCAGTTTTGTCTCTGAGCGTAGGGCACTTGCAGACTGTCAGTGTAAAGTGGAAATAAGGGAGGAACACATTAAGAAATGTCATTTATTATGCTACCACTTCTCCTATGCACTGCAATGAGCACCATGTGATGCAGCTTTTTTTAAAGACATTTTTATTAGTTCTAAATAGGACAATCAACAATTACAGAAATACTATTACCCCCCCAACTCAAAGATAAAGACAAAAACATAACAACAATCAAACATTAACAACAGAAAAAAGTCCTCACATTTCCAATAATAAAAATAAATAGCGATTATAATATGTAGTCACAGATAATGCTGATTACACTTCAGCTATAGCCAATATTCACACAAAATAATAGAGAATATACAGATGTACAGTTCCAATGCTTCTATAATACCGTGTGACACAGTTGGCTGATCTGACGAAACACTGACCTGCTTTCCTCCAAGCTGACTCTTCTTCCCTGATGAGTCGTCCTTGGCAGGCTCCTTCTTGCCTTTCTTGTTTTTCTTTTTCATCTCCTCTTCTTCTCTCACTCTCTCTAGCTCCTCTTGTTGTCTCCTCTCCTCCTGTTCCCTTTCGGCCTGCTCTTGTTCCCTTTCACATTTACATACATTAACATTAACATAAACTCTACAATTACATACATAATTATTCACATTCCAGTCTGGTTAAACCATTCTCTCTAAGTCAGACACATTGCTATACCTAATATGTGCATATGTGCATAAGCATTTTTCATCCAATACCTGCGCTTTCGTTCTCTCAGTGCCACAAGGTGTCTGAGATCGATGCTCTCTTTCTCCTCCTCTGGCAGGGCATCATACTCCTCCTCATCCATTTCTTGCAAGCGCAGTTTCTCCTTCTCAGCGTGCTCTCTCTGTAAGACCTCTGTGACGGAAGGAGTGTTATTACCAGTCACCGTAGTAATTACCTCAAACTATTGTTTAGTTTAGCACAGCTCCCAGCTCCTTTGGCCTAGCTTGTCCTTACCCTCTGCCTCTCTCTGTGCCCTCTCCTTGGCCTTGAAGGCATAGTAGTTGTTGGAGAGATTGACCATGTAGATGAAGGATCTGTTGTTGAAGGCCTTGAGGATGATCTGAAGGGTGCTGCTGGGGGAGAGGCTGTACAGCGTTTCCAGCCCATCCATCACAACACCCCGGTGACAGTCACTCAGCTGCCAGGGGACAACACATACATCCCATTCATCATCAACACTCTCGAGGATCACACATGAGATTCATTGAGGGTCCATCCCAGACTAAGGACTGGGAGGCCCATATAGGCTCTGTGTCTCTCAGTACTGTATGTCACCTGCAGTCTCTCTGAGAGGATGTCCACTAGCAGTTGGTCTGGTAGCAGGCAGCTCATCAGGCCCAGCTCTCCCACCTGGCTCACACTGATGCTGAGCTGCCGGTGGATAGGGCCACCACCCTGCACAGAAAGCAAGCACTAATAAGAGGCATTACAAACTGTGTCCTAGCTTTGATATAGTAATACACACTATTGTGATGATCAGGGTACCATTGAGGGGGCGGTGGGCTGTGATCCGTCGATCCTCTTCCCTCCCACAACACTGTTCTTGTTACGTGTAGAGATGGAAGAGGCTGGAGCTTTGGGGTCAATGACTTGACTGCCCTCAGCTGTGTGTTTGGCTACAGCCTCCACACTCAGAGTACCAGCACCCTGACCAGCAGGCCCCATCACCTCCACCACAGCCTGGGCTGTACACACACACACAAACATTACACCTACAGTTAGACAATTACAAACAAAGCATATAGCCTAGTTCGTCCACAGATAGTTTACTGTTAGGCTTTAATGCAATAAATGACCATTTGTTTGATACAGTTATCATTGGCTGAGAGAGTGAGACACACCAAAAACATCCTATCCATCAAGCTGAGACTCACCAGCCTCCTCCACCCTCTTCTGAGCATGCTCCATAGCAGCCTTGGCACACAGCTCTCGGGCCCGCAGGCCAGCAGAGGTCATCCCTGAGGACAGTGCCTCCAGCACTACAGCATCAATGTTCAGACACGCTGCACCATAGTATTTGGCCAGAGTCACTGCTGTGCCTGTTTTACCTGCACAGAGATATGTGCAAATGGTTGAAAGAAAAAACTGAGTGTTGAAAGTGTTGAAATCTTTTGGTGGATGTGCCACTCTTTACCTGAGAGGGGAGCCCCATGCACAATGATTGCGATGCCCCGGCGGTTTCGTGCAGCCTGGCCCTCAGGTGACAGGTCAATGCCCATGTGGCGTGCAATAGCTCTGGACACTGGGTTGACCTCCAGGTCCCCCACACTGGCAGTCCTGCTTTCCACTGTGTCTTTGATCAGGTCTGTGACAGAATGCAACATGATACCTGCTGTCTTTGATCTCTATAACTATTACAGTGTCTGAGGTATCCTGTGGCAAAGTTGTGTACTGTGAGCAGTGTGAGAGCTGTTCAGCTATTCTGTCTGTTTCTTCAAGGTAATCTGTACTGTTCTGAGTGTTGTGATGTTAATGTTATATATTTGGTCTTGTTCAGTACCTCCACATGGAGTCCCATCCTTGGAGGGAGATGCCTCTTTCTCCTCCTCCACGAGTCGTTCTGGAAGGGGTGGGGTGGCTAGCTCCTCCTCCTGCTCTCCCTTGTCCCCTGCCTCAGATGCCTCCTCATCTTTAGGGTAGCTAGCCTTGGACTCTGGGAAACCAGACAAAGCTCTGCGTCAGTGAGAACTTCCATTACAGATGATCCCAGATAAAATCAAAGCTTACACTGTAGCTCAAACTAGGCCCTTTACACAGTAAGTCCCAGATCTCACCCCAATGGATTATACATGACCTCTAAATAAGTAAGCCATCAGTAAATATTAATCTACTGCTCTGCAGAGGCTCCCATTTTGTAGATATGTCTTATCCATCCTGATAAGAGATAATTGAACAGTCTGGTTGCAGAATGAGAGTGTGGTTCCACTGCAGAGCAGACCTACCATCCTCCTCTTCACAGTTATGTTCATTGTAATAGTCGATTATCTCAGGAGGTAGTGACTCTCCCGGGGCGCGTGGGGGCAACAGCAGGACGTTCTGGACATCATAGCCCTTCATCATACGCAGAATCTTAAGAAAGAGGGAGAAATTAAATCCAAACATTCTTTCTTAGTGCTTGAAAGGTACGAAAACAGAAACGGAACAAAGGAGATAACTTAATGAGTTAAAAGAACCATGTCTTCCAGAGTGCACCATTAGAGGCAGTCAATTGATTTCACCTTATCTTCCTCCAGGTATTTCTTGTCAAACTCCAGGGAGTAGAACTCAATGGGAAAGTGGCAGGGGTTCCGTACGATCACTTCAGCCTCCTCTCCAGCACTGAATGGCAGGGTGGGTCCCAGCTCCAGCACAGAGGAGGAGAACTCCAGCTGGGGCTCCTCTCCCTGCCCCTGGGCCAGCAGCAACATCCTCTGGGTGCTTTGGGCCACTGACACCACCAGCCTCTGGCTGTACGCCCTCTATGGCGAACAACACAGTCAAGATGACAGTTACACGTACATCCCAAGGAAGCAACCAGACACCATCTGCAGCCCAGCCAACAGTCTCTCTCGCAGTATTCCCTGTGGTGTGTCTCTCCCGGACTCTAGAACATTACTTAGACCAACAAGTCAGCAACAAGAGGCTTCACCAAGCTTTTAGTTTAGTTCAGCTAATCTCCATGAGACACCATCAAGACTCTAAGGCAGCAGGCCTGTCATTGGGGTGTGTGTGGTGTGTGTGTATCTGATGGAGGATATCCATACTGTAGCAGAGAGAGATAATGCCCTCTGTGAGTCTAGTCTCTTATCTGTGTCTCCCAGCTCAACCTGACTCCATCATTCATGAGAAAGATGAGCTCTGGAAATATTGTGCAAATGTGAACATGCAGTGTTAACAGAACAGACAAGAGACAGAGACAGGGTCAAACTGTTTCTGTCATTATGAGAGAACAGTGTTCCTTGTAGTCATGACAGCTTAAATATATTGAAATGTTATGGGCCCCTGGTCTTCCTTACCCCCTCGGCTGGGCTGAATTTGACCTGGACGTTGACTCTATCTCCAGGATACAGCACGCCTGTTGAAGGTAGCATTTCAAATACCACTGGAGGAGGACACTGTTCCAATCTGGCCTTCCGTCTCAGGTGGAGGGGGACATGTTTGTCAATCTACACACAGGCCATAGACACATATTCCTCGAGTTTTTAACAATTATTAACAGGTCATAAATAACAGAGATACAATATCTATACCCTAGACTAATTAGAGAATCCCAAATGAATAACTATGTGGATAACTTCATTACTGAAGAGGAATATATGTATCATGATGTCGGTATGTTCTGTAATACTAGGACGTCTTATTGGTAAAGATAAAGCCCAAAATATGAATGAGATGAGCTTGACTGCCCCTCATTAGACTCAGTGTGGGGCCTGGGGTCTATAATTATCCTCTGAAGACACAAGACAAGAAGAAAAATGAGCCAAAGCCTTGCAGCTAATGCCCTTAATATCCCATTTTAAAAGCTTTAATCCATCATAAAACACGAGATAATGAACAAAAATGCACTTAATTAGCTATTTGTGTTAACGGTAACAGCACATCATTTAGGTTAAACACACTCTATTTGAAGGTCATGTTCTTTTTTACTCTACAGTGTTGCTGCCTACTGTTTGACTTTTCCTGTAGTCAAATGACCAAATCGCCCTCTAGTGGCCTCACAGGTGGAATGTTTTTAATATGTTGTATTAATAAAATACAACGCTGAAAATCCGATGTTTCTATTTAAACGGTTTTGTTACATTTCAGTATTCTGTGATGTATATAAAGTGTAATATTGGGATGCAAACTCAAAATGTAACACATTTCAACTCTGTATCTGACATGGTACTTGTCTTCTTTTTCTAAGTCCATAACCATGTGTGTGAGGTGCATACTTTTGCTTCAAAGTAGATTTTAAGACTACCAAGAAACACTCTGTGTGACCCTGATTTAGCCCACTGCAGTAAAAGGTTCAAAAGCACAAGTATCTAAAATAGCAGGAGGCAATAGAGTACAGTATATTGGTGCATAAGTTGGGTAGTGTACCTTCTTCCTGGGCCGTTGCTCCTCTGCGATGCTCCACTCACAGGGGACAGGCTCGGGGTTGAACAGCTGGACGGTGGTTACCTGACACAGCCCACACTGGATGCTGTCAAACTGCAGCGTATCCGTGGAGACTGTGAGGGAGGGCATGGTAACTACGGCACACAGATGGACCTGCACTACAGGGCCCCCAACCACCTGGTAATCACAACACACAGCATAATGACACCATGGCACATTCAGCCTGTTTGACCTTAAAAAAAGATGGGTCTAAATATTTAATGTGGTGGAAAAACAATAAAACTTAAAATACACTCAAGAAGCTAAAGAAAATAAATTGGATATAATGAAGTAGAGAACTAAAGGTACAGTTTCCCTGCTGTACCTGTATAGGCATGACAGTGTTGATCTCCCCTAAATTCAGATTTGCTCCACGTGGGTCAAACTTCACTTCAAAGGTCTCAGTCTCACAATATGGCAGATTCTTTACTCTATCCAGCTCTACAACAAATCCTGGAGAAAAAAACAAATCTATTGTTAAAAATGATCCATAATATTCCCCAAACAGCCACACAGCTCCATATGTAGCTACTTTAAGGAATACTGGAGAACCTACCTGTGCCTGTGAGTGTGCGGCGGTCAGCCCGGAAGGACACAGACATGGGTCCAGTGTTTGTCACTTTGACTATGTGGTTAGGAACACTACCATGGATCACATAGCCAAAATCCAGTGTGTACTCCGGTAGGAGGAATCTAAACATGAGACACAATGAGATCCCACTTTCAGTAATGAGTCACATATACAGTATGCATAGCCATGGAGGAGAGATGGTGCATTTGCATGTGAGCCTACCTGCTAAGCTTCTTGCGCCACTTGCTAGTAGACGCAGGTGTGTCTCTATTATCCACTTGTCTGTTCTCAACAGCCATGGCATTCTGTTTCACCAAGAGCCTCTCTACCTCCATCTGCAGCAGGGCATCATACTGCACACAGAGAGACAGAAATCAATTTTCACACACATCTGTCCACACAGCACAGGTATCATGTCTGCCATACAAACTGAACACATTAGCTTTGTTTCGTCTTATGAAGACAATCATAATGGTGAGATCTATGTTAAAAAAAACATTTTAATACATTTTATAATAAGGCTGTAATGTAACAAAATGTGGAAAAAGTCAAGGGTCTGAATACTTTCCAAATGCACTGTACATGAATCAAGGTGAAAGTGCTGAGTGATTGTGATACAGTAGGTACTGACTGTAGGGATGTAGTCCTTGTCTGACAGGAGGCCATTTCCAGTAGCAGGCCGGCTGATGCCCACATCCCTCCTGTCCTCCTCCAGAGCCTCCTTGGCCTCCTTCACCACTGCAGTATACCTCTCATCATCTACACAATACAAGAATAGCGAGTTACACACCGCAACAAAACAGTTTTAGAGTATCGCGATAGACCTCCACAATGACCAAAGGCACATACTGAGCTCTCTGGGTAGGTCCAGGCACACCCTGGGGAAGATGCCTTCTCCTCTGAGAGTGAGGCTCTCTGGCTCAAAGAAAGCCACCTGCAGCTGGAAAGTCTTGTGGAAGACCTCAGGGACCCCAGGGAGATAGTACACTGAAAGCTTCTGCTCTGCATTCGCCTCGATGTAACCCTTTGAGTAATGAGAGACAAACAAAGGGTTTCATAAAATACATAAAAATGGTATCCACAAGTTCATCTGGCTCTGCCAAAATCCCTTGAAAGTAACTCCATAAAGGGTGTATGTAGTTACACTAAAGGATTGGTAGAGAAAGCAGACTGTAAAATGGAGGGATCCCCTGTGCTGTGGGCTGTCTCACCATTCTGGGGATGACCAGGGGATGTCCAGGCCGAGGGTCCTCACACACATCCTTCTCCCCCAAAAGAGCACTGAACTGAAAGCCCACCTTCCCTGTGTTCCTCAGGGTGATCTCTGCCTCGGCCACATGGTCAAATAACTGCAGGAGAAAGAAGGGAAGAAGAAGAAGAGCGGGAATGGATCCAAACAATGTATGCTGAACCCGCAAGGATAAGATTCTGCTGATTCACTCCTTTAAAAATAAAAAAATCAATAAGTCCTTGTTTGAATATCAATGACAATTGCCTTGAGTGCATTCATTGCATACCCAAACAGGGACGAATGAAAAACACAAGCAAAGAAAGCCAACACAGATATCTCTATCCTTCACAAGTGAACTGGACTCAACTAACACAGCCTCAGGGTGACCATAGTACAAATACCTGAAGGCCAAAGTCTATCTCTGTTCTGTTCAGGCTGTAGGTGACTACTGAAGCCTCTCCTTTGAGTGTGATTTCATATGTGGGGCCCTCCTCGACCTCACACAGAGCCAGAACCTGACCACTGATGTCTGCATGACCGTAAAAGGAGAAGGACACCAGCTGGCTTTCACCTGGCTGCAGCACCCCATATATAGGTAGGATATCAAACACCTGCATCAAGGAGAGAGGAGGAGAGACATATAAGGAGGTACACAGTAGGTCAGAAAAATGATGGACCGATAGAGAAAGGCAAGGACATATGGATAGAACAATAGTGAGAGGGTAGGGGATGCACAAAGGAATAGTTGATAAGAGGTGAGAAACTTTGATACAATACTGTAATTCAATTCAACAATGTTCTCTGTTGGTCCAATGCAGCCATTTTATCTCAATATTAAATTATTTCTGAGTAACAATTAAGTACCTTACTGTGACTGATTTCAATTAAAATGGTGAAAAATAAACGAAAATAGCTTCTTAGCAAAGATCAATTTCTCAAACAAGAATTCTGCTAGGACTGTCTGGTCTGGGTGGGGAGGGAAGGGGAAAACTGAAAACTAGCTGTTATTGGCAGAGAGGTTCGGAACTCTTTCGTATTAGTCTATTAATTAATGTACCACCTGGTGATGTCACCATGGAAGGCCAAAACTCCATCTTACCAAAACAGAGAGGAAAGCTTATCAGCTGGGCACCTGATAGTGTGTACTGTACCTCCTCCACTCCAACACTGGGATGGTCCTTGGTAATGCGGCATGCTGTGCCTGTGTTCTGATCAGTACTGTCTGGCCACTGTGCTGATGAGGTCCTGTTGATCTCCTGTCTGCTGGGGTTGTAGCTGCCTCGCCCCTGGCTCTGCCTCCCCTCTGTGATGAGAGTGAGGGTGACTGGAGCTGACAGGGGATCTTTGGGAGAGCCCTTACCCTCCTTAGTCTCATTCTCTTGGTCTCCCTTCTCGTCCTCCACCTTCTCATCCAGGAACAGTTTGGGAACCTCAATTTCCCTGAAGAATAAGTATATAATGTGTTATGTTATATCTACAGTATTGAACTGTAATAAAGACAACTCACTGGATATTTAATCTTGGATCAAGAAAGGGATCCAATTAACAGACACATTAACAAAGTAATCGGTAGCTACACGCTTGGTACGTCCATGAGGTTAATTCCTTACAGAATGCTAATTAATTAATGGCATTTTAATAAAAATGCTCCAATGGACTGAAAACATATTTTGCAAGAAAGGGGACCGGACAGATGTTGCCAGATAAAAAATGAGAGACAGACATGCACATTGAGAGAAATGTAGTGAAATGGCGACATAGAGAAACACACAGATACATACAGAGATACAAAATAGAAGGAGACATGGTGATGAAAGAGACAAAGCAGGTCGCGCCTGCAGACTATAGTAAGAGTAGGTGTTCTGAGGAGTAACAGCAGGGGGCAGTGTTGTATGGGGAATTCTATGGCAGTTCGTGCCACCAGCAAAGATAATTTAACAGGTTAAATTAATATACTCCAGAGGACCACTGTCAGGAAGAACCACCATATTTTGTCTCACTATACAATATAGGATTTTAAGCTTTCTATCTTGTCCCATTGCTCTCATTTGTAAACATTTGTGTGTGTGTGTGTGTGTGTGTGTGTGTGTGTGTGTGTGTGTGTGTGTGTGTGTGTGTGTGTGTGTGTGTGTGTGTGTGTGTGTGTGTGTGTGTGTGTGTGTGTGTGTGTGTGTGTGTGTGTGTGTGTACATGTATGTGCATGTATGTGTCTGTGCACGAGTGTGTGTATGTGCTGACATTCCATCACACTAATCCCCAGACACCTCAGAAGTCTCTGGAACAAATAACATTTCAATTACACAAAACTGTCAGCAGAGAGAAAAGTAGATTTTTTTTTTTATCGTTAATGTACCCCACGAAGCCCAATGCCTTTTCAAAGATTGTCTGAAGTGAAGACCCTCATGGGAGACGCCTGAAATTATTATACTCTGCTATAATTGGGCTAAATGCTGACAATCCAGTTCTTCAACCATTTGGAATTATTTCCAGTTAATGTAAAGTTTAAAAAATTGGATTCCATATGCGGCCACTATCGTATGAAATAAGCCTGCTGTGAATCTCTGATCTCAAATATATCTCTATATGTTGGCATGATGTAAATACATTATATTGCTCATTCTATTCAGATACAGGGTGCAAGTGCTGGAGCTTGGTGAACGGCAGGATCAGACCTGTTTGAGTCAACTCTGATGTCAATGTTTCTATTTTTGGACAGGTCCCATCGCGTATCCCTCTCCTCCTCATGTGTGGTCACTCTTCCCTCACTCACGTTGGTCTGCTCAGGAAACCTGGGGAAGTGAAATATATCAGCACCAAATCAGAAATGGACAGCAAGGCAAACTGTCCGTCAGAAACATATACACCATAAATCAGTTAGCTAAGTGGATGAAAATGGTGCAATAATAATAGCAGGATCACCAATGATTGAATTACTGATAGGTATTTAATTAGCGGGTTGGCCTATGCATTGTGTAAACCAAGTGAATATTGATAGGAAGGGTCATCCACTTCTAAGGGGGTGGGTCTGGAGAAATGAAAAGCAGGAGGCTGGGTGATAAATCTTCACTGGCCTGCACTTTAGCCCCACGTACAGCACTATTGATTCCTCTGAGGCAGGACATGGCAGCAGCTGAAGAACAATTAAAAACTATAAAAACTCAACAATACGCTGCCAGAGATTGGAGCTGTATTGACAGCTCAGATTTAACATCAGAGCCAACATGGGCATTGACTACTTTGAGTGCTTAGAGTGTAGTATTTTTTATTTTCTAGTTAACTTATAATAATTTCTACAATTAAATTATTTTGCAGAAAATCTGTTATCTGTACACACTACAGAAACAAACCCTGCTGTGATCACAAAAAGCAGGACATCATTGATATGGAGTCTATATATCTCGGTGCATAATGAACTGATATCTACTGAAGGCAACTCCATATTGTGGAGCTGCTTGAGGTTCATATTCCCTCAAAATAGATAGCTTGAAATAGTAGCCAAAGAGTTGTTGTGTAACAGATTGGATCCCTTCTTGACTGGTGTTAGGAGATTAAGGGAGTGTGGTGCTGAGTAGCCACTTCCAAGGACAGGCTTTTGGACTGGTGTACATTGTGTTCTCAAGATGGATCCAAGGAATGGCTGCCAAGGTAGAGATGTAGATGAAAATAGCAATACGTGTGCACCGTCAGTAGATCAAACTTTTTATTGAAGCGTCTCAGATAAATATTTTCCTGTTGGTTTCCTTAGAGAATGGCTGGATTTGGCTTTACTAAAGGTGCAATCATCTTGCTTTTCCCATCTCAGACAACTTTAAATCCATAATCCCAGATGTCAGGATTTGGCCAGGGTTGTTCCGGTTTTTGGTCACTAGATGCCCCCATTGTGCCTTTTGACCTTTTCTTTTCCCTTGATCCCCATTATTATTTGCACCTGTGCCTCGTTTCCCCTGATTGTATTTAAACCCTTTGTTTTACTCAGTTCTTGGCTCTGTGTTTGTATGTTAGCACCCAGCCCTAGTACTCTGTGAACGCTTGTTGATCCCGGTGGACTTCTGTTTTTTGTTCTTGTTTGTTTGTTTTTAAGTATCTTTTGAGGCTTTTTTGTGCTATACCTTCCACCTTGTGGATTTACCTTTTTGTCTTGGAGGATTACCTTTGTTCTTGTGGAATTCCTTTTGAGGTTGTGGAGTTACATGTTTTCCTGAAGAACTTCACTTTTTACTTCATTAAATACACCGTCTCAAGTACTGCTGTGTCTGCCTCATCTTCTGGGTTCTGCTGACTATTCGTGGCTCAGTTGGTTTAGTGACTGTTTCTCACTCCGGAGACCTGGAGTTCGTAACCGGGTCCTGACACCAGAGGTGGCCATTCCAGTACAGTACAGTATGGTATGTGCTTACACATTTCAAACACACAGTTTACAGGAGTGGAACTTTGTATCAGCCTCTTAGGAGGAAGGAAAGTCGCTTGATGAGCAGTCTGATGCTCAGCATCTTTTCAGTTGAAGGGGAAATGAACAGCTTGATTAAATGGAGTCTTAATAAGGAGTTCCTTTCCTCGGATTTGCCAGCGGCTTCTGCACCATCTGTCCCCTCCTGGAACTACATGAAAACTGGAGCCCTCCTATGCCTCAATAGAATCTCAAATAAACAGTGGAACCACAATAAACAATATCCCCAAACATTTATAACAATATGCCATCCAATATAGGGAAGGTAATGAAGTTTTTAGGAATACACATACAAAGGTCAGGGATATTCTCTGCTTAAATCTTAAGTTTTCTTTCCCAGGGATGGTGGCTAAACAAGTCTAACAGTGACGTTGAGGTGGACTAGGCTCTCTACCTGATATTGTACTGTAGCTGGTCGACCAGGAAGGCCCAGTGGTAGGACACAGACAGAGGGCTGCAGTTGGTCATGGTGAGCTGGTGCTGAACCTCGGTGTGGTTCAGTACACAGCCAAAGTCCAGAGCAGCACTTGAGAAGTGCAGGTTGGGGAAGTGAACCTCTCCCCTCAGGCCCACCGTGTCCTGCTGAGGATGGTCTGAGTAGCGCACCTCCAGCACCTCCTCAGCCACCCGCGTCATACTGTCCTGGCGGTATAAGGGATCGAAGCGTACCCACTGCTCCGTCTGCACTCCTACAGCCAGTACCAAAGTCTACCAACAGAGACATGGACATAATATGGTACCTGCCCCTCAATACTAGGTACAGATACCCACCTAAAAAATGTAAATAATCAAACGTGTCAGATTATGTTAAATATAAACCAAGGCTATAATCCCTGCGATGTATTGTACAAGTACTGCCTGCAGAAGGATGTACCTTAGAAGTGACACATGTGTGATCACCATCGTGGTCAGACAGACCAAAGGGCTCAGCCAGAGTGAGCTGCAGAGAGAGGGCCAGAGACGACACATTCCTCAGGAGCAGCTTTTGGTAGAGAGGAAGCAGTGAGACACCTGGAGCCTGCAGTGGGGGCACCAACAGTCACACGTTTAGAATTCTAACACACAAACACACATTAGAAAATGAAAGATAAGACTGATTGGGAAGATGAATTAAATAAGTTAAGAGTAACTACCGGTATTCAATACAGTAAACTCTAGAGACTGGAAGTCAATTGACTATAATGCCCATATAAAAGCTGCCCTGTAGTTAATAACTTCTTAAAGGTTAAGCAAAGCAGAAATAACTCAATCTATAATCTCTATCTATCACTTTCTTGTGTGGGCAACACAATTTACAGCAGGCCTTATACATCTGCAATTCATTCTCAGCCTCTCTCCCTCCTCCTCTCAACTCTACTGCATTTCTTATCCCTTTATTTCTTGCTGTCTCTCCTTACCCATTCCTTTCCCCCCCTCTCCCTCTCCCTCTCCATTCCTTCCCCCATCCCATTTCCCTCTCTCTAATTGCTTTATCCCGGAGAGGTCTGCTGCACAAGCAAGCCTGTAAATCTAGAGGAAAGGCTGTCAACACATAGATGAATGGGACAGAGTCAGATAAAAGAATTCCACTGAAATAAATTATTATTTTTATTTCTGAAAGGCTGATCAGCAACAGAACCTGAAAGCAGCTTCCAGGAGATGTTCGGTATGTGTAATAATATGCACAGGTTCAGCATGAAAAGGGGCGTTAATACAAACATTGCGATAGAGTTTGTGCTGGTGATAATAAAAGTAAAATAGGGGGGACAGGAAATAATTTCATTATGATGATAGAGGTGAGGCCTCATTCTTTCTCTCATTCAGAATTCAATCATTCTGATGATATGAGATGGAGAGTGCAAAGTGCTTTTTGCTATCCCCATAGAATCCTTGAAAATAGCTTAAACCCAAGTTCATCTTCCAATAGGCATAATGTGTATTCAGGTTTACGCATACTGCAATAAGTGGACTAATTTTGGATTTGAGCCGAACCCCTCTGGTCAACAACTTCCTCTCATGTCCACTGGGTCCATATATTATTGGTTACACTAACATAATCTGGGGCAAAGCTTTGTGCTCTGTCAGAACCATTGCCATCTTCACATCATAAATCATGAAAGAACTGGTGCAGAAGTATACAGTTTAATTTCCTTAGGAGATAATCACTATGATCCAGCTTCATGGAGCAATGGACTCCTGACACTGGAGCTGGAGAACATCGAATAAGCACAATGTCTCAACAGAACTCAATCATTGATCTGCTGAATACTGAATGCCTTCAATGAACAAATGACTGATGTGAGGTCTAATGTTTCAAGCCAGTGTTTCCCATAGGATTTTTTTCAGCAGCGGTGGCAGAGTTAGTAGGGGGAATGGGTCTTCCTGCGGGGCGGCGGACAGGGTCATCCTGTGGCATACATCTATACAGCTACATTATATATAAAACATTTTTTACAGTGGCGGCCATGATTTAGCAGTGATGGTACGCCGCTGCTAAATGCATATAGGGGAAACACTGCAAGCATTATGAAATATGTGTCATTGGGCATGGATGGCTACACCATGACTGTAGAAGCTTATGAGAAGAATTCCATGCACTAAGGCTTCGATGCACTTGCATTGTGAGCAGAGAGGCAGCAAATGTGGGTGATGGGTGATTGGTGTCACACACCTTCTCCACATAGAAGCTGAGCTGCTGGGAGGAGATGTCCAGGATGGGTGAGACAAACCGACATGTGATGTCCACCGTCATGATGCGCTCCTTCCCACTCTGGTGACCTAGGATGGCGTGACACACCAGCCTCTCTCGAACCACCTGGGTTAGAAACACAGGTATTCAGTTCACACATCCCATTACCTCAAGACAACTGTAAGAATATTTTAAGATAATACACAACACAGTGGACTAGAGGTCAATAGGGAATTAACGATAAATGGAAATAGCTGTTTTTCAGTTCAACATCTGTTTAGAATCTGTGTAGGGGTTTCAGTCCTGGACTCATAGCTACATGTGGCAAGTTCTCATTGGTTCGAATGGTCTATACATTGAACCTGAAACAGGATACTTGGTACTTGACCATTGGCCCAATTTTACTGCAAGGAATTCTAATTAGTTAACCACAAGGTTAACCACCTGAGGACAGAGAAGAAAGAACAACTGTCATCTACTTCCCAACATAACAACTTAGATTTTTTTTTCTCTTTGAATAAACCTATTTTTCTACCACTGATTTGCTTTGAGGCCTGTGTTATTGAAGAATAACATCAACTGCTAACACAACCTTTATACCGGGCAGATACAATTTTGCACTTAAGTTCAGCTTTTGACCTTGTTTAGGTATAAATGTGACATAGTTTCCTATAACTACCCAACAGAAATAGAGCCATGGCAAAGCTTTTCTGAGACATAGCCACACTCTGCTTTGCTTGGGCTTTCCTGAATTACAACTCCACAATAGCCATTCAAAGATATAAGGGATCAGCAGAGGCTGCAGTGGCGTGGGCTTATCTCTGGTTCTTGCTTCATTCCCTCTCCTTCTTTCAATCAATAGGCATCCCAGTAATACCCCAGAGAGGAACTCAACACCCAGGCCTGTGCAGTGTTACTTTAGGAAGATTATACACCTTTATCTCTGTAGAATTCAACCTTGAACCCCCTGTGTCGTGATCTAATATGCTAGCTAAGAGTGCACTGACTGTATTTCACATGTTTGTTCAAATGTTAGCAAATGTTAATAACCAGCTGTGATTACGATCACCAAACACTGGTAATGCTCCACTAAATGGAACTGGTTTGGCTGAACAAACTGGAGTTCATAAAGGTATAATATGGTGAAACATAGTAGGTCTTGGGAAGAAAATGTAATAATTTATTCAAAGTTCAACAACTTTAGGTGTTTAGGAAGAACATTGTCGCCAATGTCGACTCCAACGCATTTTTTCCATGAAACACACAATGCATGATCCGCATAGATTTTCATTGAGAAGCATACCGTATGTGTATCTTGAGGGAGTGTGTATGTTTCTAGATCTCAACTGAATATCTAGGTTGTGTCTGACAGAGGAGTGTTTTCAACCATTGTCTCATGTTCCCACCTTGGGAGAGTCAGAGGAGCCCTCCAGCACCATGTCGGCAGTGTGTCCCGGGGCCAGCTCCATACGCATGGGGTGCAGGCTGAAGACTGGCCCATCTACAGGTGGGGGTACCAGGGAGCTGCGACCCTTTCCCTCCCTGGTTGTGTTGGCGGGTGGGGGAACTCTTCGGCGAAACTGGGGGTACCCATCCGTTGTCCAGTACAGCTGGTGGGAGCGGCGACCTCGGTTGGTCACTCTAAAATGGTACTGACATGGACCAGAGCTGGGGATGAGAGGACAGAAGACAAGGTTTCAGGGGGAAAGAATAAAAAGGATTTGAATGACTGACTTGATTGAATATGCAAAGTATGCACTTTCAATATTTCCTCACTTGTAGCTATGCCTACCTGAAATGAGCTCCCAAGTCCAGACTGGGGGCAAAAGGGCGGTTGGTGACAATAGTAGTGCCCTTGCCAGTAGCAGAAAAAGGGATGGTGTGTGTTTCACTATTCTGGATGGACAGGTGCAGCTTGTCCTGGAAATGCAGGGTGTCATCCAGGTGAGCCACTAGCCTCAGCTCCAGCTTCCCCTGGGGTGGAACCTCTCCCTCACTTGGCTCCACCCGCCACAGAGACCTGCTGCGCACCTGGAAAAATACAGTGGACTTCTGTTACATAGGTTCTAACATTTGAGGTGGTAATAGAAAAATAATACAGTATAAAGTATGCAGTGAGCCAAAACAAATGCACGATAGATTCACTGAGGGGCTTTGTAAGAGTATGTTTGTAATTTTAATTAAACATCCTCAGGTTAGCCAAACACCCAGGAGGTTAGCCAAAGGCAACAACAGGCATTGAACCCTTTTATGATTAGGCCAATAGAGAGCATATGTTCTATTAAACTCTATTATTGGCCCATTCTTACAGAGTGTCTGAGTGCTTTAGATTGAGAAATAAAACGAGGGCAGCACACAAGAAGCAATTTGACACCTTTAGCAGAACCTTATCTGGCTCTAGAGCCATGCAGTGTTTTACAATGAGAGGCCATGTAGTAATAGCATGTCCGGGCTCCCTCCAGTCTCTTCCCTACTTATACTGTCTTATCTGTGGGCCTCTTGGTAGCCTGGTGGAGGCAGAGGAAGGCTGCAGTGGGGAAGCTCACTCGTCTATCAGTTTTACAGATAATGTGAAGCTGCTAATTGAAACAATAACAGACAGGCTGAGGTATTATCAGATCAACGGCCCAAAAGCTGTGTTGATATAGATACAAGGATCACCCCGCTGTGCTTGTTTTTATGTTTCATCTAAAGACAAAAAGATGAGAAACCTACTTTCCCCATCCTATTCTGCTCCATTCCAGATTTCTGATCGATTTGAATGAATTTACATTCAATAAGGAACTCATCTAAAAAGAAGACACATTAATCTTCTCTACAACCACATCTTCAGCCTTGTTCAAATCAGGAGATAAGCCCAAAGTGCACCAGCAGCTCTCTATATCTTAGCTATTAGCTAAAAGAGGACTAAAATCAATTCTCCATGCAGCAGCATCCTGATTGATACACATAGTGCTTTAATTGGGATATTCTGACTGAATCCAGCACTGGGACACTGGATTGGGCTTTCTGATTGCTGATGCTTTATTTCACCACCACACTGGAGGCATCATCCAACTATCTGGATGCTTCCATGGACTAAGCAGAATCATCACAATTGACTGCCATCATGACGTTCGCTTTTGAACAGCAACCAAAGAACCTGAATGAGCTCAGTGTTTGCAGGGGCCTTATCTTATCTAACAAACTCGCTAGTCTACAAACTAGATAAGCAAGGGCAGTAATACTCACTTTTTTTACAACATGCAACTTCCTTACACTGACATTGTGCAATGCACTGAATTTAATTGGAGTTTCAGTATGTGTTGGAGTGTGGAGGAGACCTTATTGAACAGAGCATGCATGGTCTGCTGGAGACAGAAGATCTTAATGTTACTAGCAGTCATGTAGAACCAACCGATCATTCAGACATAAACATATTCTGTCAGCCTGTAAGACAGAATGAGGGTAGATTTGTAGGAAGATGTCTAGTCATAATGAATATATTCTAATAGACTCTCTACACTCTTTTGGAACCCAAAAAAATGCTTCCAAAAGGGTTCTTTGGCTGCCTCCATAGGAGAACCATTTTTGGTTCCAGGTAGAACAGTTTTGGGTTTCATGTTGAACCCTCTGTAGAAAGGATTGGACATGGAACACCTGCAACCAAAAATGATTATTCAAAGGGTTCTCCTATGGGGACAGCCAAAGAAGCCTTTTAGGTTCTACATAGCACCTTTTTTTCTAAGAGTGTACACTACAGTGTATTTCATATTCACTTGCAGTTCAAAGTGGGATGTCAGCTCATTACAGATAGACCTGCAGAGAAAGGGGAGTAAACTGCCCTTGAAAGAATGATCCACTACACCTCACATATAAGACACACGCTAACCATCCATGTGAGCGTTGTGTGAATTCTGGAGTCATCTGATATTTTTTCCACTAATTGGTCTTTTGACCAATCACATCAGATGTTTTTCAGAGCTGATATGATTGGTCAAAAGACCAATTAATGAAAGAAACATCAGAATTGGTCTGCCTGTGTAAACACAGCCTGAGCGTCAGAGTTCACTTTCTCAGGCTTTATGTGGCAGAGAGCTAGTGAGAGATGAGCCGCCGGTCGATACAAAGGTGATCATGGAGGGGTGTCTTCGCTGAGATGGGGAACTGAGTGAAGAACAACCCAGCTGAAATTTCAATAATCAGATCAGACTTGCATTAGAGAAGCTTAATAAAATTGATTGTTTTGAACCATGGCATGTCAAATGCTGCGTTTACACAGGCAGCCCAATTCTGATCTTTTTTCACTAATTGGTATTTTGACCAAGCAGATCAGCTCTGAAAAAGATCTGATGTGAAAGATCTAATGAGATTGGGAAAAAGATCAGAATTGGGCTGCCTGTGTAAACACAGCCAATGAGGTTTAGATTGGAAACCACTGCAAAACTCAGTAGATTGAACAGTATAGTGCCATCATGAACAGTCTAGAATATACTAATGACAAAGTACAAATAGAATGTATACTTTGTTTTGAAATCTTTCACATTATTTGCTATCCAGTATTACTTCCCACTGGGCAAAGACTGGTTAAATCAATTTGTTTCCATGTTATTTTAGCAAATACATTCAATGTGATGACATTGATCGTTTAAAAAAAAGTAATCAATGTAAAGGAATTTTGTATTTCTTTTCACCCAACTTTGAATCTTAAGCCAATGACATGACGACAATTTTTTTGATTTCCTGTTGGATTCACGCTAGTTATAATAATAATAATATATATGCCATTTAGCAGACACTTTTATCCAAAGCGACTTACAGTCATGTGTGCATACATTCTACGTATGGGTGGTCCCAGGAATCGAACCCACTACCCTGGCGTTACAAGCGCCATGCTCTACCAACTGAGCTACAGAAGGACCACCCATACGTTGTTGACAACTCAACCAAATGTAAATCAAAACTAGATGGTGAACTGACGTCTGTGCCCAGTAGGCTGGCTCTTTGCCATGCTATCGATCGACTCTAATATAATTCTGGAAGAATCACCAACGATTGATGCTTGAAATTGCTCTATAAAAATGCCTGCCTTATCAACACACATCTCTTTAGCCTTGGAGGACAAAAGAGTGTTCGCTCATTTCCACAGCACTGCACTTTAAGGATTTAAGCGCAAACCAAGATACCATGTGTGTGTGTGTGTGTGTGTGTGCGTGTGTGTGTGCGTGCGTGCGTGCGTGTGTTTGTGTAGACTGCAGTACTAGAAGGCCCCAACATAGCAGGGTTCCAATCAAAAAAGAGGCATCAAACAGAAATAGAGACAGAGCAAAGACTATACTCAGTGGATTCATTAGTAACACAATGTACAGTATGTGTAATAGAACAAACCCACATTACTGTGTAAAACATCTTAAGGCGAGAGTAAACAAATCCCCATCTATCGCAAAAGGTCTGCAGAATGAATGAATTGAAGACGATGAAATTATGATTGTTATGTTTCTAATTTGGGCCTATTGGTAAAGACTATGAAGATTTAGGGTGACAGATGTAACACGGTAATAAAGGAAGGGCCATGGAGCAAATGTAAAAGTCTGATGAGTTGCTATTGGGATTAGATTGCACTGGCAGCCTGATATCCAGAAAGCTAACAAAGAATTGAACCAATTAACTAATTAATTACACACTGAATTAGGTTAGAAATGAATCAGAGGCAGCATGTAGCAGAAAATGAGCAGAGGTAAACAGAGCCAATGGGAGAGAGAATTTAAGGGAGAGAGAATTTGCCCTTGTTAAGTTTGACCCACCATTTGAGCCACAAAGTGTGCTGGTATCGGGGACTGGTTTGAGAGCTGCAGTGTTCTGGAGACATCGGTCAGAACTGGTATGCTGCCAAATGCCACCTCTGTGGTCATCACATGGACTACCGGACCCTCCCCAATGCAGGACAGTTGCAGGTTCTATGGAATTCCAAGAAATTAGAGGGACCAGGGGTATAAATGCAAGGCTACACACACACACACACACACACACACACACACACACACACACACACACACACACACACACACACACACACACACACACACACACACACACACACACACACACACACACACACACACACACACACACACACACACACACACACACACACACACACACACACACACACACACACACACACACACTAGCACAGACATGATCTCACCAGAGGAGGCTCCTTCTTCCCAAATATAGCAATCTGTGCAGTTTGTTGAAGCCTGCCAACAGTCTTAGCCCGCAGAGCCAGGGGGATGTCCACAGCACTGTGGGGCTGAATGACCCCTCGTGGGTGGGCACTGGAGTAGAGCAGAGACGGGTACTCCTCATACTCCTGGAGAGAGGGACCACAGACAGTGTTAGAGAAATGCCTGAAGCACTGAAACACCCAAACAGTAAGTGGCCTGATAAACTTGTCTGTCAAAGACAATAGAATGGCCCCTTGGCAGTGATCAAGGGAAGCCAAGCGTAGAGCAAAGACAAATGGATGGTGGAGAGTCCAGAAATTCAGAGACACTGAAACATTATAACACAGTAACACTTCAAATCTAACCTGGAACAGAAGGCCATAGCATGCAGGCAGGTCACTGTCATTAGTAAGCTTCACTGACTGCTCGTAAGGGTAACTCAGGAAACATCTCTGGAACTGTAGTACTGGGGTATCCAGAAGAACATTTGGTATAACACACCTACGGACACAGACATTTACCCAAGCTTAATACACCACTCACCTTTTAGGTTACACACATATTGGCCTGCACAGTAGAATAATTATCCCTATGTGCTTACAGCTCTACATTGATGTGTTGAGGTTATGAAGTAGTTTTCTAAAAGGGGTCTCTGACATTGAAATGAATGAAAGGACTATTAATCATCTGCTATGAATGAGGAGTTCCCCCCCTGATCATAAATCGGGACATTATTGTAGCTAAGAGGTGTGTTTTGACCCTGGATCTAGACCTCTAACCTGGCATTGATGGGTAGGGCCAGCACATCCTCCCCAACCCCTTGTACGTCCACTACTAAAGCCAGGCTGTAGCGCTGCACACTGTTGGAGCACAGAGTCACCTACAGATGGAGGTACACAGCAGACATACTGGTTAAACAGTCAAACATAACCATGACATAACCATGGCACCTCTACTGTGCTTGTTTGGCAAATCAGGGTTCTCCCCAAAGAATGTAAGAGAGGCGCTGCTCCAACTTGTGGACTGGCTGCACCACTATGTAAACATTTTTTTTTTTACTTATGTGTTATCATATAAGACCACTTTTTGCTCTAGATGGCAGGAAATGTCAGTTACAGGTGTTCATAAACTTCCGCCCTCTGGGCCTTCCCCCGGCCGTACTCAGCAGCACCACCTTCTTCAAATATCTGGGGGAGAACCCTGCAAATATATTTACAGTTTACACTACTTTTTTAATTTGCAATAATTTGCAATCATGTTCCTTTTGTTTTTTCTTTATACTTCTTGACATAGCCTATACTACATACAGTAGAACCCTACTAAGCTACTTTCATCAGAGGAAGTAGAGTAGACTGCATGGTCAAAGGTGCCTGCATATGGGGAGAAACAGTTATCTCTGCACCATCCATCCATGAGTAACTTCCTATACTTTGAAAGGTTAGCCAGGGCCCGTTTTCTGGTCTAGGTGATGAAGATTATCTCCCTCCAGCACATTTGACTTCCCCTGACCTCTTCTACATACATTATTCTGGTCTTGTAAGAGATCTCATTAGAGCCCCGGAGTGCCACTGTGCTGTCACTAGGCTGGAGAGCAGAGCAGCATGCTGCAGACAGCCAGAGGGAGGGCGGCAGACAGGAGACACCCTATACAAAGCACCAAAGACAGCTGCACAGATTCCCTGATATGCCCACGGCAGGGCTGCTGACAGCTTAAAGTGATGGGAAAAGACCAAACAGTCTCCCATTGATAGGAAAAGACCAGCGTATGACACTCAGTAACCAGAGGCAACCAGAGCAGGCTGATGTAATAATCAGAGCTCTGCAGAGCCACAAGGAGAAAGGCAGCTTCTTCAGGCATTTATCTGCAACAGATTTTTTTTATATTCAACTTCTCCACAGGATGATTACAATTACGCTCTGCCCCCCTCAGGGGCTATCATTGATTAAATCCGTTTCGATCAGAGGTAATTAATCGAATGATTAGTTTATTTTAAATCTCAAATGAAAAACCTACAGCATACACTTTAGCACTAATTGGAAAGCTAGCTGACTCAGCATGACCCAACAGCACCTACATTTAATAACATAATTAAATGTTACTCTTCTACAGTGAGTACATAAGCACATTTTCATTTGAATAATGTTTGATTACTTTCTGGTAATGCTCCCTGCTCCTCTAACACACCTGGATGTCAACCAGTCCCTGAGGACGCACAGTTCCTGAGTTGGGTGTCAGGGTGAACTCAATGGGCCGGTCTGGTACAGTACTGGAGCTCCACTCTGTCCTACTCAGGTCTGACACCTGGGAGACACTGGTGATGCTGGAAGGGCCACTGCCATCCCCTGGAACCCTCAGCCCAAAGTTGATAGGAACCAGAGAAGTATTGTTCAGACTGCAGGTCAGTGTGTGAGGGAAACCTGTAGGAAAGGAGGGATAAGGAATGAAACAGAGAGCAAGCAATGTTACAGTTCTAAGGGTTAGTGCAGAGATAATTCCAAACACTGTTATCTGATATACAGCTGCAATGCCACAGGGCAACTCATAATCGAGACTTTGATTTATCTGTAAGGTTTTAAAATGTATGGTTTGTGTGGGGAGAATTGCCACACCAATAACCACTGAGATTAAAAAAGTGTCATGGTATACTTAAATGTTATCTGTCTGCAAAGACCTTTGCTGTTATTGATCACAAGAAAAATGTGCATTCTAGCGTGGCTAATAGTGTGTTAGTCTCATTCTACAGTAAGCCATTTGTAAGCCATGCACATGCATGATGCATTGCAGGCAGAGAATTGAGTGGACCATAAAAATGTAGGAGAGATAGGCCTGCTCAAAATACATCTAATGCCAAATGTATCAACTTGGACAATTTTTGGAAGGGTCAAATAAGGTGTGTAAGGCCTATTTTAGGAGATCCAAAATTACAACTGTGGGAGTAAATGTGTGCAGTAATTGTTACAAGAAGGTATAGTGTGCCAATACTGTTTGTATGGGACTATTACTGCAAAACAATACACATTGCCAATTATAAACTGGGTGGTTAGAGCCCTGAATGCTGATTGGCTGAAAGCCGTAGTATATCAGACCATATACCACAAGCATGACAAAACATTTATTTTTACAGCTCTAATTACGTTGGTAACCAGTTTATAACAGCAATAACACACCTTGAGGGTTTGTGATATATGGCTTATATACCAGAGTTAAGGGCTGTGTCATTGCGTCGTGTGTAATAACAGCCCTTAGCCGTGGTATACTGGCCATCTACCACACCCCCTCGGGCCTTATTGCTTAATTATACACTGAGTGTACAACATATTAGGGACACCTGTTCTTTCCATGACATAGACTGATCAGGTGAATCCAGGTGAAAGCTTTGATAACTTTTTGATGTCACTTGTTAAATCCACTTCAATCAGTGTACATGAAGGGGAGGAAACAGGTTAAAGAAGGATTTGTAAGCCTTGAGACAATTGAGACATGGACTGTGTATGTGTGCCATTCAGAAGGTGAAAATATTTAAGTGCCTTTGAACAGGGTATGGAAGTAGATGCCAGGCACACCGGTTTGAGTGTGTCAAGAACTACTACACTTCTGGGTTTTTCACACTCAAAAGTTTCCTTTGTGTATCAAGAATGGTCCACCATCCAAAGGACATCCAGCTAACTTGACACAACTGTGGGAAGCATTGGCGTCAGCATGGGCCAGCATACCTGTAGAACGCTTTTGACACCTTTTAGAGTCCATAACTGATGAATTGAAGCTGTTCTGAGGGCAAAAGGAGGTGCAACTCAATATTAGGAAGGTGTTCCTAATGTTTTGTACACTCAGTGTATATTGTGAGCTACATCTATTTCATAGACTTGCAGTAATGGTTGTTTATTTGCATCTGTCATTCATTGTTATGCTTGTGCTTTATACTGTAAATACAAAGCAGTAGGTATTATTAGTGTGTCTCAAATGCACTGTTTGATAAATCTGCCCCCAAGCCTAACACAAGCATCTAGCGTGAGTAACAGGCATCATCAATGAGGATTAATGAAAAATAAACCATAGCTTAACTCACCAAAGGACACATCCCCAAAATTGAGCTCTGAAACACTGAAGTGAAAAGTGGGGCCTATTACGCAACCCCTACAAGAGATAAAAGAGACAGGAAATACAGAATACATTTGTGCTGACCAGCAAGCATGAAGGTCACTGGGTAATGCATAATAATTACACTGGGTTGGGCAAGTATAGAGCAACTGAAGAAAAAAACAAGATCAGTCAATATCTTGGATGACAGCGTGGAAGGGTAATTCTGTAGTTTAAACACAACGTTAAGGGAGTCACTTACTCAAACCTAGAGTATGAAAATGTGCTAATAAAACATGTAAGTCAGGGAGAGCAAGTATTCAAGCGTTCAGGAGACGAAGCATTCGGTGGATTAATGTAGGTAATTTGGTCATTCTTATGAAACTGTGATTTTCCATGAAATTTCCTCTCGGATCACTGAGATTAGGATCTGTAGTAATTTATTTAATTATTATTATGTTTTTTGATCAGATATGATGTATTTTACCACAATTTCCACAAATACCGTAACAATGCAAAAATTATCATTACCACAACAGTTTTCAAAGTCTAATGATAAGACCTAAGTTAAACAAAACTCTGAAAATAAAAATATTTACAAATAAATTATTAACATTTATTTTATCATTTATCTCATTACCTTTAACACATAACCTTTTTAGAATATTTTTTTGTCATAATCACTTGTGTATGTATGCATGTTATTTATGCATTTTATTTATGCACACATATTTGGATAAAGAACAAAAATCACACAATCTGATTTAAGCCAAAATTGCTAAATTAAAGTACAATTTTTCTTAATATTTCCTAAATATTGGTGCATTACGGTAATGATAAGCAGGTTTCGGAGATGAGACTACATGTTTTGATAATGAGTGTTGCATCGTTTAGCAAAATTAGACTGATCTCTATCAGAGATTCAGTAAGCCAACAAATCATCAAAGTGTGCCATTTGTTAATCCCAAATGACTTGCATGATACTAAAATCACCGATCTTAATGCAATTTACTAAAATAGCCCTTATTTCAGTATAAGTAATGTAAGTACATGCACGTACAGTATTTTCAAAAGTCAAAAGTAGACTAAAACGTAACAAAGTGACAACAAAAAAAATATCCAAGGTCTTTATAGGTAATATTGGTGTATTAGTACGTGGATATTTATGGTTGTAAAGAATTTTATATATATTTCTGGATTGAATAGGTTCCTATGGGCAAAAAGCATAAGACAATATGCCTATAAAGTACCTACTGTAAATACGTGCGATATGGACCAACATTTTTCTTGGGACATCAAACAACAACAGTATTTTTAGGCTCCCGAGTGGAGCAGCACTCTAGGGCACTGCATCTCAGTGCTAGAGGCGTCACTACAGACCATGGTTCAATCCTGGGTTGTATCACAACCGGCTGTGATCGGGGCCCGCCATAGGGAGATGCACAATAAGCCCAGCGTTGTCTGGGTTGTCTGGGTTAGGGGGATTTGGCCGGGGTAGGCCGTCATTGTAAAATAAGAATTTGTTCTTAACTGACTTGCCTAGTTAAATAAATTAAAATGTAAAATACACTGAGTGTACAAAACATTAGGAACACCTGCTCTTTCCATGACCTAGACTGACCAGGTGAATCCAGGTGAAAGGTATGATCCTTATTGATAAATCCACTTCAATTAGTGTAGATGAAGGGGAGGAGAAAGGTTAAAGAATGATTTTTAAGCCTTGAGACTATTGATACATGGATTGTGTATGTGTGCCATTCAGGGGGTGAATGGGCAAGACAAAATATTTAAGTGCCTTTGAACGGGGTATGGTAGTAGGTGCCAGGCGCACTGGTTTGAGTGTGCCAAAAACTGCAATGCTGCTGGGTTTTTCACACTCAACAGTGTCCTGTGTGTATCAAGAATGGTCCACCACCCAAAGGACATCTAGCCAACTTGACACAACTGTGGGAAGCATTGGAGTCAACATGGGTCAGCATCACTGTAGAACACTTTTGTAGAGTCCATGCCCCGACAAATTGAGGCTGTTCTGAGGGTAAAAGGGAGTGCAACTCAATATTAGGTAGGTGTTCCTCATGTTTGTACACTCAGTGTACTTAAGTGTGAAAACAGGTACACATGTCACAATGGGGGATATCCTCCTTTAAGTAGTGGGGTAACTCTTTGCTGAAACACAAATTGCAGATTGTGGCTTAAAGTAAGTTAAATGGGGTTTAAACATCCCATATTTCTTGACAAACCCTACTTAGTCAAATAACTGTTGTTTTATTAAAAATCTATACAATAGGTATTAGTGGTCCTAGTAAATAAATAAAGTTACCAGCACAGCACACCCATTGACTATACATTACAATTAGCATATAATCAATACAGAAATTAAGGTTCTCATTACCGAAACGGCCCGAAAAATGACACGGTAATGAGACATTTGTGTTTCGTAATGAGAGGACCTTAGCTTAATCTGCAAGTAATAGGAGACAGATGTAATGAGTGAGCAAGCAATTGACCACATCACTAAGCCCATTCATACACTCCATGTTGGTAAGGTAATGGTTCTCTGACTTTTTCCCAATTTGAGCTTTTTAGACATTTTGGTCATGAGAAGGCACAGATGGGTAAAGGGGGCGTTTGAGAATAAGAACATAATTTTGAAGGCGGCATACAATTGGCCCAGCGTCGTTAGGGTTTGGCCGGGGTAGGCCGTCATTGTAAATAATAATTTTTCTTAACTGACTTGCCTAGTTAAATTTTAAAAAATGGTTGAATAAAACTTTATTTAAAAAGCGATTAAAGTTTTTTCAGGAACTTGAAAAGGTGGTATAGTAATGAGGCACATGTCCACAGACACTGTGTTTTTACGTAATAAATATTATAGTTTAATGTAAACTTCAACTAGTATACTATTTTTTATTTATTTATGGTTAAACTACAGTAACATATACCATGGCATTGGTATTCTAGAGTGTAAATTATTTCCCTATAACACATGGTATATTTGGACAGTAGAATTCAATGGCAAAGTTCATTCTTCCACGTTGTGTTTGAGCTGCTTTTGAAAGCAAAAGTCGAATTGAAAACGTTATTGGCATTGTTGAATTCGATTTTTATCGTGGCAAGCTAGGACTGATGGTTTGGTAAACCAAGTCTGTTTGTTTGGTTACCTTGGAAACTACTGTAGCTATCTAGTAAACTTGCTAGCTACTTCAGTGGATGTTGAACACATTTCTACCGGCAAACGGCAAATGTGTTCAATTATATCCATTGTAAAAAAGGGATAATCAACTCGGGGCTCTAAGCGTTCTATGGAAAATAATGCAACTCCGTGGAAGGTCAGTTCTACTCCATTAGCGTGTCGTGGAACACACCTTCCAAGTCATTAATGACGTTCCATATAATGCATAACCCCTCGTTTATTATGCGTTACATATTTTTTGTTTTATTCAAATAAGTTATGTAAAATTGTATAAAATGATCCGAGAATTTAATCCGGACAAATGTTAGTAATGAGAATTTGGGGTGAAGATTTTCTAAATTCTGGCGAAAATGTCAAATGTATTTAAAATTAGACAATTTGCCAAACACTAGACATCTTAGTCTTTCCAATGATATTTGATTTTTGCAGATGCTTCATGGTTTTGTAACAGACATGTTTAAAACTGGTTTCATGAGAATCACCCAGCTGCTGTGGTATGGGGTGATATATGTGTTTGGACATGCTCGCCAATGCTTTATCTGGTGATGTACTGTACAGACCCTAACAAGACAATGATGGTGAGGTTGAGGACTGTGCTGGGATGGATGAGAGGGGTGATAGGGCGAGTGTTACCTAAACGTGAGGCTGATAGGTTGTGGGTTTCCCCCCACAGTGAAGATGAACTCCTCAGAGAAGACCCCCAGGGTGCTGGAGGAGAAGCAGACCTCCATGGCTTGGCAGGCCCCAGCGGGAACCATCCCCTCAGTAGGGCTGAAGGAGAAACACTGGCCAAACCCTGAGCTGGGAGGCACCAGCTTGAAGGTGGCCTCGATGAGCCCATTATTAGACAGAAGCACCTGAGAAGAGAGTGCATGGATGGATAGTGGAGTCAAATCAGGTTTAAACAGAGCGAGGGGACATTTGTAGGGAAAACCAAACTATGTAAATGTTGAATTTGATTAACCAAGCACTGTTTTCTGTGTGTTCATATTCGCACTTTTTTATTTCGCCTAATCAGAATGAATGTGTATTGTGACTGCAGTGTATATTCCATGGTCTTATCTATACTGGTTTGCTGGCTTTGGAAAGCTAGCAATACGCTAACAATGCATGATCCAAGTCTTGTTCTGTGGGAACCAGTATCACAGTGTTTTACAGCAAGGATGCCATGAATGCCCTAAAAACAAAAGGGGCTGACAAGGTAGGCGTACCTTAAATAATTAATCTAACAGTGAATTCATAGAGAGCCTGCCATGTACTGTTCTATTATAAGACTAACAGTTGTAACAATTATACTTCAATTACTCAAAAGTATGGGTATCTGCAGACTACCAGCAGCAATAATGTGATCTATTTTCATGTGAGACACATCTTATTACAGGGGATAATCACAGTGCTGTTATTTCTAGTACATCTCTATTTCCTGTCTAACTCTTCTGCACCTCCAACAGCTGGGACCTTGCACATTATGAGTATCATTTGTTGGGAGGGCTGATAATCTGGAACAAAGGTGTAAAACTCTCATTCAGTGTAAGTGTAGAAATATTTGTGTCTTAGCTTTGTTTAATATTGTTAGTACATCTCCTAACTAAGGTTAAGTACCTCATAGCTGTGTTTGGAGCCAATAAAGATGGTACCCATGTCAAGGAGGTCAAAGTTGAATTGTAATTTGGGGCCTAACCCCTCCCCCTTTATCCGTAGTGGTAGGCGAGACTCACGGCCTAATGTGGATAACGAAGAGCACAAAGGCAGAGAATACAAAGACGGAATTAAATAAACAAACTGAATATATGTAAACAAATGAGCATGAATCAAGCACATCTGCAGAACACAGGTGTGTAATGAAAACATCTAGACATACTGTACATTGCCCTTTAGGCAAAAATCAACTCTCTATGACTTGTGTTATTGAGGTCACCACCTGCCCATGAAACTCTGTCAGTCATGGAAATTAATGGAAATCTGACCTCCGGCACCGGAAATATAGATGGATACCAAATGCAAATCAACCAACAACTGCTTTGTCAGTATGAGATGATAATTATAATTGTGAACTAACACGTGTTTTTTGCCTTATGGCTTGTAGGCTATATGATTTGACTATAATACCAGAAAACACCTTTTACAAAATGCAGAAATATAATACATTTTCAGGCCTTGTCACTTTTGATCAAATCCAAGGTGGGGCTTTCTCATCAATGCACCATTTGATTTCTGTTCATCATACTTCTGTTTGTAACATCAAACACAACTTAGCTAATACTGTAGTAAATACATGAGCCCTCTCTCTGATCAAATTACATCAAACTTCACCTGTGATGTCGCAATAGACCGTCTGTTGATAAATCTTTGCCTCCTGTGGTTTGAATATTATGTTGACCTCTGAGGTGGTGTTTGGCCAAATGTCCCCCTCCTGCAGGTAACACAAAGGCAAAAGAGGAGGTAACTTTAAACAATGTGCATCTTACAGTAGCAACACGATTACTGAAATCCTGCTGGAGGAGAAAGTGGTACAGTCCATCATGTGTCAAATGTGTCAAGACAGTGTAGAGTAGCTAAATTATATACTTTTGATATATAATTAAAAATTATATATTATAATACTTCCTTATATACTTGTGATTATGCAAGAGCAAAGACAACTCAACACTGATGAAAGATATTTATAAAGCTTCTGTCTAAATGATAGTGTCTGTCAAATAGATAAAGTCATCAAGTGGAAAATAAAAGCAGCTGAGTGCTAATGGATGTAGTACTTATTAGTTAGAAAGACACTAATGCAATCATAATCAGCAGAGCTCTGGAGAGCAGAAGGAAAAGTTTGCCGAAGGGTAACGGTGGGGTTCTGGCCTCACTCTGTGCTGATGGAGCATAGCTCTTCAAGGTGCTTTACAGAATATTTGGGTGCAGTTTGTCCCTGGAAAGCAATGCTTTTTTGGATGCCTTCCTTTTTTTTGGTAGGGAGGGTTGAGTTTGTTTTCCCCTCTGTTTTCCATCTCTCCGACATTGAGGCATCAAGGTTAAATGATTGTGAGAGTTCCCTTAGGACCTGGTGTGCTTAACAGATGCCTAGGGCGAGTTGGGTTTCGTCAGGATGGATGAGAGAATGAGTGGCTGTCTCCCCAGGGGCGTCTCAGCCCATCGGTCAGACTCCGAGACAGCAGGTGAAATCAGGTTAGGGGCTAATTAGATCCACGTGGCCATGCCTCTGACTCAGCAGGCAGTCTCCCACAGTGTTTGGGAACACTGATACTTCTCACACACACAAGAACACATGGCCCTTCATAAGTGCATTGCCACAAACACAAATGGGGTTGAAGAATATGAAATGAAATATAGGAATATTCATGGGACTTCTATAGCTGCTGTGGAGCAGTGACTCACTGCTAGGTGGCAGAATTATAAGCAGATCATTTTAAATGTGCTTTAAAGGCTGTGGTTTGTCTTCCACCACAGCTGAGTAATCCACAGAGCCAGATCTGTCACTGTCACCTGAGGCTGGAGGTGTGAGCAGACACCACACTGGGTTATAGTGGTTGGTACAGAATACTAGTACATGGTGTGGTGTAATAAAGTGCATCCATTAATTTAGTGTATAAAGTTTCCTTAAGCATTGCAATGCAAACCAATGATTATTGAGGAGTTTGGCATGCAAGTTGGCATGGCTACTGCTGTATAAGAAAATATGATGATATTTGAGAGAACTGTACCTTCAATGCACTGCACTTTGTGACTCAACACATACTGTAGGTTTCCTAGAGGATCACCAGGAGTGATTATATCATGTAATTCCTCTTTTGTTTGACTGTGTGCGTGCACAAAGTCCTGTATGACAGGAAAATTGGACTCTACAGTGTATATCAAAACATTTGCTATCAGTACACAGTAAATTCCCCTCCCTCCACCCCCACTCTACATCACACACCAGAGGTTCCACTGTGATGTAGTTGTCTGAGAAGGACAGTCGTTCCTCCTTCAGCTGCCTGCGTCGGTCCTGGAAGGTGCGTGAGAGCAGGGAGAGACGGTCACGTAGAGTGGGGTCTGCGTCACACTCTGTCAGGAACTGATCCATGTCATCCTCCTCCTCCCACTGCAGTTCGGAACAGAACCTAGAGCAGAGCAGAGATACACACAGAGAGAGAGAGTATGGGGATGAGGTGGGGGATGGGGAACAGAGGAGCATCTGAACAGGCTACATAAAACAGCATTGATGTGGACTGATACTCAAATTTTTACGATGATCCATTAGCTAAGGGTCACTTCGGATGTTTGTTTACAGGAAATCAATGTCTGTTGATGTGTTGATCATGTTTATATTATGTACATCATGGAGATGAGCATGAACAGACATCCCACCTTAGCTTCTGCTCCTCTTCCTCCTCTTTAGTGGCCAAGCTCTTCCACTGGTAGTGGACTAGAGTATCACTCCTGTTCACTATGGAGACTGAACGTTGGTTGGCCATGGAGATGTAGGTTTTCTCCACTATGACAGAGTTCCTGTCCAGCCTCACATTCACGTCTGCAGACGCTCCATACAGACTGATGCCAACATCCTCCCCTTAGGAGAAACAACAAAGCCCAGACACAAACAGCAACTGAATTATTCAAGAGCACTGTAGCTGTCCAATATATTTATAGAAAGTCAAAAGTACTTGTGGGTAGTTCTAAAATACAGACTTTTCCATTTATTTATTTTATTTTTCAGGACTTTATGGCAAAGCCCCAAAATGTGATGCTATAGCTTAGTCAGCGTGCTATTATTGGTCAGTGCTTCATGGAGATGGCGCTGTTGGATTAGCATGATATGTAGACTATACTGTCTGAGCCATCCACAACAATAACAGAGTCTCTCTGGGACCCAGTGACATTAGCACAAGTCACATGGTTCCCACCGGAGCAGCCAACAGAATGAAAAAAAAAATACAATGCAAAATCATTGCATAAATCAGCGTGTGGAATATGTAAATACCTCTAGCTTTTTGTTTGGCTAGTTTGGTTACATTCAAAGCAGAGCCATGGTGCTTTAGAAGAGATCCTGACCTGACCCTAATGAGTGAACCGAGCAAAAATTTAACCCAAAGTGAAATAGGCTGGTATTCAAATTGCATCCTGAGTTTTAAACAGGCAGTAAGCACCAGTAATACACCACAAGTAAACACAATGTGACGCTGTGGATCATTACCCAATAAGGTGTATTATTATAACAATTTTTCCACAACAGTATAGTCGTACATTACATTATTCGTATTTTCATCAAAACTTTTACAGAATGCTTAAATCAATTCAATCTGACCTCAGAAGAAGGCAGAATATCTATTTTTTTAAATGAATATATTGCCACAGATTAATTTCTGTAGTTCTATCCTTCCCTTGTCTCCCCTTTCTGGCTATAGGGATAAAACCCAGTGTGATTTCGAAATACATATGGTTATATATATGGCAAAATAAGTGATCCTGGATAAAAACTTACAATGAGGGAGAGATGTAGGAGGACTATTTGTACCAAACTTTAAATTGTATTTCCAGGAACTAGCATTTTGTCCCATCCTAATTTGCTTTAGACAGGATTTTTCCACTCTCTGGCTGAGTAAATAGAGAAAAATGGTGTATCTTATTCCCGTGGAAGAGGTGGTCTACACTGATACTGTATATCCCTTAAACAATGTAAACTACGCTTTGGTCCTGTTATTGCTCACACAATTTTTATGTGGCGCAAATTTGAAAAACAATGTAACTGGGAATCAAAATGGCATGCCTTGCGATCTGGAGGGCAGCCTTTTCCATCCCCCCAGTGGTCCAAATTTGGAATCCTTACCCTTGCCGATATCATGGACAGTAATGGTTTGAGAACATTCTAAGATTTGAAAGACACATACACATTAACAGCTATGCTGGCATATGGATTCCCTTGGGAAACCCAACTACCAAACAATCTAATGTTGGGATTTGTAAATAAATGATCTGGGCTCCCAAAAGGACTGATCTCTAATATATAAACAACTTTTGGAAAGCTCATATTCTGAGCTAGCCATTAAAAAAGTATGGGCCACAGAACTAAATTAATCTAAACATTCCTTTAAGTGGAACAAAATATGGAAAAATATAACTTTGGCATCCTGTAATCCGAACCATCAACTTTGTTTTGTTCACAGACTGTAAAACCAAGGAAAAGTGTAGAATGAAATTGGCCCAAACTCCCAACTCCCAAACTCCCAACTCTGTCCCCTAAATCAGATGGGCACATTCCTTCATATGATGTGGACTTGCCCTGCAGTTAAATAAATGCTTCCGGGACAAAGTTATAAAATTCATTACGAAGTGCAAATGTAAATATTTAATGTGTTGCATCTACTATGTTAATTAACGATGATAGCTTCTTAAATCTCTCAGTCAATCAGAGATGATTACTGCTGGCAGGCAGAACTGCTGCTGCAAAAAAAGATGTTGGTCCTTAGAGGGCAATCACCCCACTCTCTCTCAATTTGCCAGTAGATACAGTTACTATTAGAATTTAAAAGGTTTGAATTATAGACAGCAAGAATTAATGCTAGTCAAGGAACAATTGAGGCCAGGACAAATACGCCTGACTCCGTAAAGAATAATCTCAACTAAAGCCCAAAACATACAAACAAACAATCCATGAAGCCCAGCACATACACACAAACAACATTTTAAATCTTTTATTTATTTATTTTCTTTCACGTAGCTTGATACTGGGTAGCCTGGGTACCAGTCTCTTTAGCTAAAATTATACTCCTTGCCACTCCTTGTCATTGCGAAATAGACTGGCCTTCCGGCAATCTTCAAATAACATTCTATCATTAATGAGTTCTAGGATATCAGAGTATGTGATCCTGATTCGATAACCTATCATCCAATCACAATGTTTATGTAAATACACTGTATATACATTACACTATATACACAATGTAGAAAATAGTACAAATAAAGAAAAACCCTTGAATGAGTAGATGTTCTGTCACGTTCTGACCTTTATTTCCTTTGTTTTGTCTTTATTTAGTATGGTCAGGGCGTGAGTTGGGGTGGGCAGTCTATGTGTGTTGTTCTATGTTGTTGTTGCCACACGGTACTGTTTCGGGTTCGTTCATGTTCACGTTTATTGTTTTGTATTTTCATAGTGTTCAGTTTATATCCTAAAATAAAACTTTATGGACACTTACCACACTGCGCATTGGTCCTCCGATCCTTCTCGCTTGTCCTCCTCAGAAGAGAAGGAGGAATGCTGTCACATGTTCTAAAACTGTTGACCGGTAGTGTATACGTATATATATAGACGCTACAAGCTTGGAGCACCTGTATTTGTGCAGTTTCTCCCATTCTCCTATGCAGGACATCTCAAGCTCTGTCAGGCTGGATGGGGAGCACCGCTGCACAGTTATTTTCGGTCTCTCAAGAAATGTTCGATCGGGTTCAAGTCCGGGCTTTGCGCTGGGCCACTCAAGGAAATTCAGAGACTACTACTGCAATGTCTTGGCTGTGTGCTTAGGGTCGTTGTCCTGTTGGAAGGTGAACCTTCGCCCCAGTATGAGGTCCTGAGCGCTCTGGAGCAGGTTTTCATCAAGGATCTCTCTTTACTTTGCTCCGTTCATCTTTCCCTTCGATCCTTACTAGTCTCCCAGTCCCTGCCACTGAAAAATATCCCCACAGCATGATGCTGCTACAACCATGCTTCACGGTAGGGATGGTGCCAGGTTTCCTCCAGATGTGACGCTTGGCAATCAGGCTAAAGAGTTCAATCTTGGTTGCATCAGACCAGAGAAACATTTTTTCTCATGGTCCGAGAGTCTACAGGTGCCTTTTGGAAAACTCCAAGCGGGCTGTCGTGTGCCTTTTACTGAGGAGTGGCTTCTGTCTGGCCACTCCACAACAAAGGCCTGATTGGTGGAGTGCTGCTGTGATGGTTGTCCTTCTGGAAGGTTCTCCCATCTCCACAGAGGAACTCTGGAGCTCTGTCAGAGTGACCTTTGTGTTCTTGGTCACCACCCTGCAGTCTCTTTGGCAAATGACAGGAGTGGCAAGGAGTGTTAGCTAAAAAGACTGGTACCCAGGCTAGCCTGGTACTACAGTAAGTCCAATGCTGGAAAACAGTCGGTCTCTATCAAATAAGTATGTATACAGTACTCTACCTCTTCAAAAGATTAGTCAAAGAAAGATAGATGCACATAAACCATTATATAGGCCTCCTGGAACCATACATCCTTTATTAGGGATGTGGATTAGGCTATACAGTACTGTACAATAATCACATTATAACAAAATCACTTCAAAGACCTTACTATAAAGGATTGGCTTGACAGTATGCCTCTTAAATAGGTGTTGCAGGTAAAGTCAAGGTAAATACGTCTTCATCAAAGTAAGATGAAGTACAAAATCCAGGGAAATAAGCTTTTTCTTTAAGAAATGAATATCAATGTCACAACATCATAAATCTATCCACTTTTCCTTTTATCCACCGATTTCTCTTGTGGAACACCAAGTAGACTTATTAGTGGTGTGACTGTGATATCTCGGTGAACGGCACTCTTTTGGGACCAAGGGACAACGCAAGGTGGGTGAGCATGCTCACTAAGGTAGTTGCTGCCCAGTTAAAGAACCTAATGTTGTCTCAGGAGGAACCGTAGATGATTAGCAGCATCACCAAAGCAAAGATACACTTAAAACCAGCACATATTAATGACGACAAGCCTGTCATGTGCAATAAAGCTGTAAGATGTGTCATACAAAAAATAAAGAATATAAAATAGGGGGAAATGGAGGGACCATAATTATCGCTGAGATCCTGATGCTATGACAACGGTTGATGGGCAAGAAAAATGTGCCTCTCTCCCCCACTGGTCGAGCCAATATCATGCTTTCATCATCTAATTTCCTCAAGAGATTAATTCTGCACGGCCATCAGTTTCCAGGCTACGCAGAGGACATTTTAACCTCAGCCGATACTGCTGTTGGAAGTTCTCCCTTTGATTGCCCATGCTGCATTTGACAGGAGACTTGAGCCCTCAGTGAACAGCTCTTGAAAAAATTCTGAAGATTCTGCTGGAGTGCTGCTGGTGAGGAGAGGGTGAGCAGAGCTAAGGGGTTAGGTTTATGGTTAGGGATACAATTAGGATTAGGGTTAGAATTATGGTTAGTGGTTAGTGGTTAGGTTTAGGGTAAGGACTTAGGGATTTGGCGTTAAGGATACTAAAACAAGTATTCCCAAGTATAAATAGAGAGGCATACAGTATGTGATCATATCCCAATGTAATCAAGGTTTGAAATGATTCTGTTTTTGTCAGATACTATATCTGTTTGCGTTCAATTTGCAGTGTATAAAATATTTATAACTATATTCTGCCCTCCCGACCATCCACTCAAGGAAAAACCAGCCCACGGCTGAATGTAATTGGGGACCCCTGATCTAGCACTTCAAGAACGAGAGAGAGTACGTAGCACTTCTTGTCTCCTGTCAAGTAGAAGCCGAGTATCCAGGCAGGGGCAATGAAAGAAACCTGACATCTGTTTGCATTATTGTGTTAATTTTAGGAAATGACATAGCAGTGACTGGGGAGCTGGATTCATATATAGCTATTTAGTTGTCATATAGAATCTCAGTATTAGCAGTCACACCCTTGAGCAAAGGAGCCTAATTTGTCACGCTTCGGCTACTATCCAATAAAATATCCAATATGTAAATGTGTCCTAGATGAAGGCTACTAAAGGGCAAATTAATAGACCAATAGATGGATTGATTAGAATAGATGGACACTGTATGTACAGTAGAATCACTGCTTAACCACCCCTGCAAAAATTTGACCATGTTTGAAATGACATGTTCATGGGTCAAAAATGTACAGTACTACTTGACAAGATACTCATGATTTGCTGCGTTCACTGGTTCCAGAGGGTAACTTCCAGAGCAGCTTCATCTGATGCATACATGAGAAGGAGACAGGGAAAGGTGCTGAATTAAAAATGATACAACCCTGATGGGCTTACAGTGAGTGGTCTTTTTAGAGTAGAGCACATTATAAAATGTTAATGCTGCTGCCCTTCACTAGACCTGTGTGTGTATGTAGTGAGACAGCAGACCACCAAGCACCACCTGAGCCAAACACACACACATGCGATTACACGCACACAAACACGCATGCACGCACGGATGCACACGCACACACACACACACACACACAAGCACACAGATAAACACGCACACAAACACGCATGCACGCACGGATGCACACGCACACACACACACACAAGCACACAGATAAACACGCACACAAACACGCATGCACGCACGGATGCACACGCACACACACACACACAAGCACACAGATAAACATGCACACACACACACTCAAATACTCCTCTGGCTCTTAATTGGTTTACTGTATCTCACACAGATATAGTTCTCCATCACATTGCAAATTCACCTTTTATTAACTTGCAATTCTACCATAGGCTTGTCAAAATAATTAAGTGATAAAGGGGTCTACTCTAAATCCTCCATCAAATCTGGATTTCACCACAGCATAAAAACACTTTTATCAATCTTTAACACTGCAATCACCTTGGAATCCTATAAGGTCCCTTTGCCAGCACTACCCATCATCACAATCACAAACGTGGGACAGTTTAAGATCTTGAATTGAGCCAAAAATAATTGCACATCCGCTTACATTCCAAAAAGAAAACATATTGGGGTTTCCAATGGAGTTCTATCAATATCTCAAACCATTAGCTGGTATAATCACATAAACAAAACAAGACAGGCGTGTCTCCAGGGGCTGTCCATTCTAACTGGGCTGACGACACTGCTATAGGCAACAGATAACACTAGCACACCCATCCATCCACACTCATACATCTGTTAATAGGATATATGCTAATTAGGGTGTTTTCCCTATACGCTAGGTGCAACCTGTGTGAAAGAGCAGAGATTAAAGACTGTGAATAAATGCCCCTGAAATGATTAACACTGTTTTACCATTCCTGCTGCAGGGTCATTACGAAGGGGATATTTTATTATTGTGTTCACAGTGAATGTATGGTAAACAGATTCATCCTTTTAGTTCCATTCCATTTGATGTAGTTGATTATCTTATGCAAAAAAATGTATGTAATGTGAATGTGTGCATTCATCTGTTTCTATGAAGTACCTTACTGGTGTAGAGCAAGTACTTGTGTGCTCGCGTAATGCAAAGTGAGTGGGTCTATCGGTGGGGACTCTGGGGAGACATGTACACTGAGTGTATAAAACATTAAGAACTCCTGCTCTTTCCATGACATAGAATGACCAGGTGAATCCATGTGAAAACTACAATCCCTTATTGATGTCACTTGTTAAATTCACTTCAATCAGTGTAGATGAAGGGGAGGAGACAGGTTAAAGAATCATTTTGAAGCATTGAAACAATTGAGACATGGATTGTGTATGTGTTCCATTCAGAGGTTGAATGGGCAAGACAAAAGATTTGTGTCTTTGAACAGGGTATGGTAGTAGGTGCCAGGCACACCGGTTTGTCAAGAACTGCAACGCTGATGGGTTTTTCATGCTCAACAGTATCCCGTGTTTATCAAGAAACGTCCACCACCCAAATAACATCCAGCCATCTTGACACAAATGTGGGAAGCATTGGAGTCAACATGGGCCATCATCCCTGTGGAATGCTTTTGACACCTTGTAGAGTCCATTTCCCAACTAATTGAGGCTGTTCTGAGGGCAAAAGGGGAGGGTGCATCTCAATGTTAGGAAGGTGTTCCTAATGTTTTATACACTGGGGGTATATTGTATATGGTTTGTCCTTTGTGGGGGGAATTTGGGATGTAGATGATTGTAGAGTATAGATGCATGTGTACCATCTGTATAATGTTGACCATAAAGCTCCAAGGATACTGAATCTTGTCTAGCCAGACCTGTGCGGTGTAGCTGCTGCTTTATAGTTATGGTCTTGCACCTGTATGGTAGTGAAGAAACAGATCCTGGCTGTGGTCTCCTGCAGTCTTGGGTAGAAAGTCAACTGTCACCTGCATGCTCTCTCCAACTCCAATAGTTCCAAGAGGGGGCTCCACTGAAAAAGGTCTTGACAGAACAAAGGCATAGACAGGTAGAAATGGTTGGTTTAGCATAGAGTACTTGGGCTAGAACAGACTAAAGGCTAGAACAGACTCCTTTCATAGATCATCTCTCACCTGTGTGTGCTTAGCTGAAACTTGGCCTCACAGTTGCCAATGTTGCGCACCAGCAGGGTCTTCTGTGAGGAGCATTTCACAGGACACAGAGAGAAGTGCAGGTGGTCAGGGAAGTCTAGGATGGCCCGTGCCCCAATCGCCCGGATAGGAACCTCAAACCTCTCCCTCTCTGTCACACAGATGAGCCTGTGGATGTAGTCCTGGGAGACGGGGGAGGAGAGGTTACTTTTTGAAGTTCACAAGGACAGGACAGCACAGAGGTAGACTTCAGATTCAACTTTGATCAGTTTCTTATTGGATTCTGTCTCATGTGGTGCATGAAGGACATGTCCTGATCAACAATGTTTTGGAACTATAACACATGCAAAACCAAAGGTTCACTCCTGCTCCAAATGTTCACATCTTGTCAAATATGTTGTTTTTTCAGGGGTCTGTCATCCAAACAGTCATCTCTCCCTATTGTCTCCATACAGATGAGTTGGTTCCAGGCCTGATTATGTTGCCAAGGCCCCTGAATCTCTCTAACAATTACACTCTGTATTAATGTGCAAGCAGAGCAAAGCAGATTACCAGGCCATATTAGAGCCTGGAGAATGGCAGCTAATGGAGTGAGAGTAGGCGGTGGTGGAAAAATTCCCTGTCATGCCCATGCTCATCAAAGCACACTCTCTGATAGAATTACAGTGCAGAGGTGCATTAACAAGGTATATGAGCTTTGACATTGATGTTTCACCGTGTTGACATTACTGAAGAGGAAAACCTGAAGCATTGAAATCTTTCCTTCAGACCAAGGGTAATGAATGAGACTGGTTTCTTAACTAGGCCGACATTCCTTTCAGTAATTTTCAGAACATAAGAAAGCTGTTTTCTTTTGAAATCAGAAAGAGGAAATTTCATGAACAGATTGAATAAAGTTGGAATAAAGTTGGAAACACTTGTTTGCTTTGATCCATAGCATTAAAAGAAAAAGTAATAGTTTATTGCACTTTACAGTGTTCCAACTGTTTGTTAAGTGTGTTGCCATATAATTTTTATTTGATTTGTGTTGACAGTACCTTGTTCTCCTGAGGTGTAAAGAGGACACTGAATGTGGACGCCATCCCAGGGGCCACTTTGCTACACACATCCACTGGACTGACCACTTTAAAATACAGAGAGTCTCCCTCCACCACCTTCACCAGCCGTGGGATCTAAAGACCAGAAAGACACACACACACACACATATGCACATGCACGCACGCACATGAAACAAAGACAGAGAGAGACAAAGAGAGAGAAAGAAAAAGAGAGAAAGAGAGAGAGGGACATAATGACTAACTCTCCACTTTCTTTGCAACATCCCTACTCCCTACTCTCCTAAGCCCCAAAAGAAGCTCAAAGACAACAAACATATTTAAGAGAAATAACTGCAAGAAGAACATAAGAAATTATATTCCTTTCCTTTGTTTTAAATATATATATATTTCAACAACTGGTGGCAGTTTGGCAGACCATACTAAGGTACAGAACTGTGTTCACTTTGGCAGCTATTTTAGATTTAGTTTTAGTCTCAGTCACATTTTAGTCATTTCATCCTTCTTAGTTTTAGTTATTATCAGTCAACTTAAACTCAGGACAATTTTAGTGTAGTTTTAGTCACAGTCATTTTTGTCAAATATTCGTCAGTGCATTTTTTTCCATTAAATAATTGACTTGTAACTTCCATCATGTGCACATTAAGATAGCCTTGTCCAACGAGGCCTACTATCCCCTCATATAGCTGGCACATTGCTATTATGGAAGATAGTAACCAATGCCAGCCATGACTTACCATAGGCTACAAAGCCTTGGCAACAGGTTTAACAATTTAAGCGTATAGCTCTTTTCTCCCAATCATAACCTTGGAATGGGGCTAAATAACAGTGACTCGTATTTGCCGACTGCAAGAGCAGCAGTACAGATGAATAACAGCACACATGGGAAAATGGAGCATGTGATGTGATCAAAGCGAAAATAGCCAACATGAAAGTAAGAGAGTAAACATTATAGTTTTTAGTTGAGGTTAGTTACAATTAAAGTGTCCTGGTTCGCTGGCTGTGCATCAGTTCAAAATATTTCTGAGTGACTGAAGTGACTGCCCGGAAGCTGTGTGACTGAAAAGCCGTTAATTCTGCCAATGAGAGGATGGCATTAAATATTCTGCAAAGATATGAATGCTTATGATTGGACAAAAAATATTAATGTCTAATTGAATGTCCATTAGTCTCATGTGGAATTCTAGTCTCGTCACATTTTCGTCAACTAAAATTAAAACTAATTTGTTACTAAAGTTATTGTGTTTTTCATGGCATCTCGTCTCGCTATCGTCATTAGTTTTCGTGAGGAAAAATAGGTTGTTGACAAATATTTTTCATCATAGTTATTGTTGATGAAATTAACACTGGAACAAAACAGTGCCAAATGCATCAATGTAAAAGTTCACTTGTGTAACTTCTGTTTGATATAAAAATCAGCCAAATGCAATACATCCTAAAAAAAGAGTTTGGGGTTTGGACAGGCATGCAACATAGTATATTTAGAAATTCAGGATTTAAATGGCCAATAAATAAGAGGAATTGTGGCTTTGACTCTACTGCCAATAACTTTTTCTAGGCCTATCCATTTGCCATCAACATGGGACTGCAGTGAGAAAGTGAGACATTTGACTACGAAGCTAAATCTTTCATATATTTTCTCCTTGTATTTTAAATCCAACTACTGTATGCATTACAGTCATGAATAAATTGAATAAAGAGGTTGTTTTTCTATGGAATTAATATACATATTTATTACAGTATGTCTACCCCATCTCCCTGAAAGGTAAATGGTTGGGAGAAAATATGTAGGTTGTAGACTACCAAATCAGTTGAAACTATATAATCCTTTCATCACAATGCTTTTTGTTCAAACAAAAAAAAATACCTAATTAAAAAATGCATAATGTAGTTACTAATGAGTTTCACTGTTCTGAAAGGATGTAACCGGTAGAAATAGTTGGTATTTGAAAGGATGAGTGTAGGGGAAAGAGAGGTATGTTATTGTGTGAGGAATATTGCGAATGCACTGTAGCCTATAAGAAAAGGGGTAATAATGCACTGTAGCCTATAAGAAAAGGGGTAATAATTTTAATTTTTACCTTTATTTAACCAGTTAAGAACAAATTCTTATTTTCAATTACGGCCTAGGAACAGTGGGTTAACTGCCTGTTCAGGGGCAGAACAACAGATTTGTACCTTGTCGGCTCAGGGGTTTGAACTTGTAACCTTCCGGTTACTAGTCCAGCGCTCTAACCACTAGTCTACCCTGCCGCCTCTATAGCCTATAAGAAAAGGGGTAATAATGCACTGTAGCCTATAAGAAAAATGGTAATAATGCACTGTAGCCTATAAGAAAAAGGGTAATAATGCACTGTAGCCTATAAGAAAATGGGTAATAATGCACTGTGGCCTATATGAAAAAGGGTAATAATGCACTGTAGCCTATAAGAAAATGGGTAATAATGCACATAGCTGGGCCAGAGATTTTATTATGTTGGGAATTACTATTGCATTACATAGTAAAATTACTGTACCTCTGTGACTTCCACAATGCATTATCAACATGTGAAAGAAGAGACATAACATTATCGTTGATCAATGGTAACATAACTGAGAGGCAAGTTAAAAGCATATCAATCATTGTAGAGTTGTAAAAAGATTGTTATGCCTTTTCATGTGTCGAAAACAGAACTTCTCCAGATTTCATGCACTTACACCTTTTTATAATGGACTGACAGTTACATTTGGATATTTCTTCTAAATCCTAGGTAGGTTATGCATTAAATGTATAGACTACGCCTAACAATATATTTCCTTGACTTATCTCTGACACCATGACAGGGTTTTAGGAGAGACATATTTTCTAACTGTAATCGAGCCCATTTAAATGATACATCCATGCATGATTCAGCCCTTTCATCTGATTAATTACAGTTTATTGAGTGTTTGCAGTGGAGCACTTTTTAATGAAGAATCCAATCACATATTGGTGTGGCACATATGGGGTTGTAACTAATGACCAGTGGGCATTGTGTCCTAATAACGTACGCCATACAATTATCACTGGGAATTCAGATGGATCAAGAAAACCTCCAGAACTAACCACTCTCCACATGGCTGCTCGCTCAGCCTCACATCAACCTTCCACGCTTCCCTGGTACCCAAACCCGCCCTGCCCTACCTTGTCATTGTTACGGAGAATCAGTGAAATCTCATAGGTCTCTGAGGGCGTATAATTCTGGAACACAATCTCTGAGGGGTATGGCTGGAACATGGCCTGGTCCACATCAATGGTAGAGAACTGAGAACAGCACAGAGGAAAAGTAAAAAAGACAGGATTCTTAGGGTAGGAACAATAACATACTTTTTTGAGCAAGCCACATTGTGCCTTTAGTAACACACATATTACAAAATAATATTACACAATAATTGTAGACAATTGCAATTGTTTAAGTTACATTAGATCACATATGTCAGAGTCAAGGCCCGCGGGCCACATCCGGCCCGCGAGAAGGTTTTTTACGGCCCCTGGGATGATCTTGATTTGTTATTAGAACCGGCCCGCAGACCGCAGCAAGCCGGCAGCCCGCAGATCTTTTACACGCACCAATACTACATTTCCCACAATGCAACGGTGACGCACCGAGCAGTAGGCTGCTTCATTTCAATATTTATTGGCACAGCAGTTGTCAGCATCACAGTAAAATTAACTTTCAGATACCCATCAAAAATGGCAAAACGGAAGGTGGACACTGAGAACCGGGGGTTTCAAACAAGGTGGGAGTCGGAGTATTTGTTCACGGAGGTAGCTGGAAAACCTGTGTGTCTTCTGTGTGGAGAAAGTGTGGCGGTACTGAAAGAGTATAATCTGAGACGACATTATGAAACGAAACACGCGGACAAAAACAAGAATATGGACATGGAACAAAGGCTACAAAAGGCAGAGGAATTAAAACGAGGCCTCAAATCTCGACAGGCTCTGTTCAAAAAAGCCAAATCACAAGGCCAGGCTGCTGTCAAGGCCAGTTTTATTTTGGCAGAAGAGATCGCTAAATCAGCCCGGCCATTTACGGAGGGGGATTTCATCAAAAACTGCATGATTAAAGTTTGTGACGAAGTTTGCCCAGAAAAAAGGCAACTCTTTTTAAATGTGAGTCTGAGCAGAAACACCATTGCCGAGAGAGTAGACCAGTTGTCCATCAATCTAAAAGAGCAGCTTGTGAAAAAGGGAAAAGATTTCATTGCATATTCCTTGGCTGTGGATGAGAGCACCGACATTTCTGACATTGCCCAGTTGTCAATTTTCATCCGCGGAGTGGACTCCAGCCTAAGCGTGACAGAGGAGTTTTTGGCTTTACGTCCTATGCATGGCACAACTACGGGGCATGATTTGTATGAAGAGGTGTCAAGATGTGTAAATGAGATGGAGCTGCCTTGGGAAAAACTCGTGGGTTTGACAACCGACGGAGCACCTGCGATGTGTGGACACAGGAGCGGACTGGTGGCGAAGATACGGGAAAAGATGCAAGAGGAAAACGCGACAGGTGAGCTGACAGCTTATCATTGTATCATACACCAGGAAGCGTTGTGCGGTAAAGCCTTGAAAATGGAGCATGTAATGAGCATCATCACGCGCACAGTTAACTTTATCAGAGCCAAAGGTTTGAATCACCGCCAGTTCAAGGCATTTCTGACGGAGTTAGAAACGGAGCATGGTGATTTGCCTTATCACACAGAGGTGCGATGGCTAAGCCAGGGAAAGGTGCTTCAAAGATGTTTCGAGCTTCGTGAGGAGATTTGTCTGTTCTTGGACAGCAAAGGGAAAGACACAACACAACTCCGAGACTAAATGTTTCTGTGTGAAATGGCTTTTCTGTGTGACATTACGAGTCATCTGAATGCAATGAACTTGCAGCTGCAGGGTCGGGATCGTGTCATCTCTGATATGTACAGTACAGTGAAGGCATTTAAAACCAAACTGACTCTGTGGGAGACGCAGATGCGGAAAGAAAATTTGAGCCACTTTCCCAGCTGCCAGACCATGAAAGAGAAGCTCTCTACCAGTGCGTTCCCGAGCGCACAGTTGGCTGATAAAATAGGTATGCTTGCCGCTGACTTTCGACGCCGATTTGCTGACTTTGAAGCACAAAAAAGCAGGTTGGAACTGCTCGGTAACCCATTTGCTGTTGACGTGGAAAGCTCACCACCAAACCTCCAAATGGAGTTGATTGACCTCCAATGCAATGATGCACTGAGGGCAAAATATGCGGCAGTGGGTGCTGCGGAGTTCGCCCGTTTCCTCCCCGACACAATGCCCCAGCTGCGCATCCAGGCTGCTCAAACGTTGTCTATGTTTGGCAGCACATACCTGTGTGAACAACTGTTTTCTTTGATGAACTTGAACAAAACATCACACAGAAGTCGACCTACTGCTGAACACCTCCACTCAATTCTGAGGATTTCCTCAGCTCAGAGCCTTACCCCGAACATTGATGAACTTGTGGAAAAGATGGGACACCACCAAGTATCACCCTCAACCTCAAACAAGTGAACATTACTGTGCAATCACATATTTAGAGTTTTTACTCAGTTCAAGTTTAAAAGTTAAAGTTTAATATTTGTTTTCACTGCATGTTACTTCTCCTTAAACAAAGTGTTGTTTTTGATTAATAGATTTTTGCACTTTATTTTATTGTATTTCAATCCAATTATATTTTAAAAATATTTCAGTTGAGTGGATGATAGAAAATTGCTATTATTGTTTTTTTCTTTGAAGTAAATTTAGCCCACTTTTGCTAAAATAGAAAATATAGGCTACTGATGGTGCCTTGAATACCGGTTTCTTTCATTTAATGTTCATGTTATGGCGATTTTTATATAAAGGAAATTTGTCTTTTGTGTCTGTTGAAAATTAAAGATTACTGACAGAGCCATAAGAAAATATTGCTTTATTTATCTGATCATATTGGAATATATTTGTTAGGTTTTCAGTAGGTTCAATTAGGTTCACTAGACTATATGCGTCATTTAAAAAAAATTCAATGAACATTCGAACAGTCCGGCCCTCGGCTTGTAGCTAAAATTTTTATTTGGCCCTCCGTCCATTTGACTTTGACACCCCTGCATTAGATGGTCTCTACTACTACAGTAGGAGGTCACATCAGACAATGCTGACTAAGGGAAGGCTGCTTACAGGCCTGGTTCATAAACTTAATATCAATTCTGTCAAAATGACCATCTCATAATGATGATGCATTCTGTATTCTGCAACTGTGGAAATTTACTCCACACAATCGACCAGCTTGTAAGTGAAAAAGAGAATGCCTTGAACCCCCTTCATCCTATTTGACTTAATTTTGTATACAATTTCAGAAGATGGGCTCTGATTTAAGGACAAGCTGGTTGGAAAATAATTATATTAGCTAACATTAGTATTACAGAGGCAAGAAAACGCTGGAGGTAGAAAGGGGCAAAAGAGAGAGAGAGAGAGAGAGAGAGAGAGAGAGAGAGAGAGAGAGAGAGAGAGAGGTGCAGAGAGCAGATGCTTTATGTCATGCAGGTGAAAGAGGACCCAAAAGCGACTTAACAGAAACAGAGTTTATTTAAGTCCAAACAGGGAATAACAGAAATCCTCTAGTCTGTAGAGGGGAATAACTGGAGAAGCGGCCACAGACTGCAGGTCGCTTCGGGTAGGCGCAGGCCGTAGTGGACCGAGACACCTGCTCACACGCAGCATCTGATGAAGGCAAAAAACACGACAGGACAGGGCGAAACACAATCACAGCATGGTGAATACAAAACAAGGAACCGACGGGACAGGAACGGAACACAAAGGAATAAATAGGGACTCTAATCAGGGGAAAGGATCGGGAACAGGTGTGGGAAGACTAAATGATGATTAGGGGAATAGGAACAGCTGGGAGCAGGAACGGAACGATAGAGAGAAGAGAGAGCGAGAGAGTGAGAGAGGGAGGGGGAGAGAGAGGGATAGAAGGAGGGAAAGAACCAAATAAGACCAGCAGAGGGAAACGAATAGCATGGGGAGCACAGGGACAAGACATGATAATAAATGACAAACATGACAGTACCCCCCACTCACCGAGCGCCTCCTGGCGCACTCGAGGAGGAATCCTGGCGGCAACGGAGGAAATCATCGATGAGTGAACGGTCCAGCACGTCCCGAGACGGAACCCAACTCCTCTCCTCAGGACCGTAACCCTCCCAATCCACTAGGTATTGGTGACCCCGTCCCCGAGAACGCATGTCCATGATCTTATGTACCTTGTAAATAGGTGCGCTCTCGACAAGGACGGGAGGGGGAGGGAAGACGAACGGGGTGCGAAGAAAGGGCTTAACACAGGAGACATGGAAGACAGGATGGACGCGACGAAGATGTCGCGGAAGAAGCAGTCGCACAGCGACAGGATTGACGACCTGGGAGACACGGAACGGACCAATGAACCGCGGAGTCAACTTACGAGAAGCTGTCGTAGGAGGAAGGTTGCGAGTGGAAAGCCACACTCTCTGGCCGCAACAATACCTTGGACTCTTAATCCTGCGTTTATTGGCGGCTCTCACCGTCTGTGCCCTGTAACGGCAAAGTGCAGACCTCACCCTCCTCCAGGTGCGCTCACAACGTTGGACAAACGCTTGAGCGGAGGGAACGCTGGACTCGGCAAGCTGGGATGAGAACAGAGGAGGCTGGTAACCCAGACTACTCTGAAACGGAGATAACCCGGTAGCAGACGAAGGAAGCGAATTGTGAGCGTATTCTGCCCAGGGGAGCTGTTCTGCCCAAGACGCAGGGTTTCTGAAAGAAAGGCTGCGTAGTATGCGACCAATCGTCTGATTGGCCCTCTCTGCTTGACCGTTAGACTGGGGATGAAACCCGGAAGAGAGACTGACGGACGCACCAATCAAACGACAGAACTCCCTCCAAAACTGTGACGTGAATTGCGGGCCTCTGTCTGAAACGGCGTCTAACGGGAGGCCATGAATTCTGAATACATTCTCAATAATGATTTGTGCCGTCTCCTTAGCGGAAGGAAGTTTAGCGAGGGGAATGAAATGTACCCACATCATAGTTGCGCTCAGATGGCGACAGGCGATGAGAAAAATAAGCGCAAGGATGAACCTTATCGTCAGACTGGAAGCGCTGGGATAGAATGGCTCCCACGCCTACCTCTGAAGCGTCAACCTCGACAATGAATTGTCTAGTGACGTCAGGAGTAACGAGGATAGGAGCGGACGTAAAACGTTCTTTTAGAAGATCAAAAGCTCCCTGGGCGGAACCGGACCACTTAAAACACGTCTTGACAGAAGTAAGAGCTGTGAGAGGGGCAGCAACTTGACCGAAATTACGAATGAAACGCCGATAGAAATTAGCGAAACCTAAAAAGCGCTGCAACTCGACACGTGACCTTGGAACGGGCCAATCACTGACAGCTTGGACCTTAGCGGAATCCATCTGAATGCCTTCAGCGGAAATAACGGAACCGAGAAAAGTAACGGAGGAGACATGAAAAGAGCACTTCTCAGCCTTTACGTAGAGACAATTCTCTAAAAGGCGCTGTAGAACACGTCGAACGTGCTGAACATGAATCTCGAGTGACGGAGAAAAAATCAGGATATCGTCAAGATAGACAAAAACAAAAATGTTCAGCATGTCTCTCAGAACATCATTAACTAATGCCTGAAAAACAGCTGGCGCATTGGCGAGACCGAACGGCAGAACCCGGTACTCAAAATGCCCTAACGGAGTGTTAAACGCCGTTTTCCACTCGTCCCCCTCTCTGATGCGCACGAGATGGTAAGCGTTACGAAGGTCCAACTTAGTAAAGCACCTGGCTCCCTGCAGAATCTCGAAGGCTGATGACATAAGGGGAAGCGGATAACGATTCTTAACCGTTATGTCATTCAGCCCTCGATAATCCACGCAGGGGCGCAGAGTACCGTCCTTCTTCTTAACAAAAAGAACCCCGCCCGGCCGGAGAAGAAGAAGGCACTATGGTACCGGCGTCAAGAGACACAGACAAATAATCCTCGAGAGCCTTACGTTCGGGAGCCGACAGAGAGTATAGTCTACCTCGAGGAGGAGTGGTCCCCGGAAGGAGATCAATACTACAATCATACGACCGGTGAGGAGGAAGGGAGTTGGCTCGGGACCGACTGAAGACCGTGCGCAGATCATGATATTCCTCCGGCACTCCTGTCAAATCGCCAGGTTCCTCCTGAGAAGTAGGGACAGAAGAAACGGGAGGGATGGCAGACATTAAACACTTCACATGACAAGAAACGTTCCAGGATAGGATAGAATTACTAGACCAATTAATAGAAGGATTATGACATACTAGCCAGGGATGACCCAAAACAACAGGTGTAAACGGTGAACGGAAAATCAAAAAAGAAATAGTCTCACTGTGGTTACCAGATACTGTGAGAGTTAAAGGTAGTGTCTCAAATTTGATACTGGGAAGATGACTACCATCTAAGGCAAACATGGGCGTAGGCCTGTCTAACGGTCTGAAAGGAATGTTATGTTTCCGAACCCATGCTTCGTCCATGAAACAACCCTCAGCCCCAGAGTCAATCAAGGCACTGCATGTAGCACCCGAACCGGTCCAGCGTAGATGGACCGACATAGTAGTACAAGATCTAGATGAAGGGACCTGAGTAGTAGCGCTCACCAGTAGCCCTCCGCTTACTGATGGGCTCTGGCCTCTAACTGGACATGAATTAACAAAATGTCCAGCAACTCCGCAATAGAGGCACAGGCGGTTGGTGATCCTCCGTTCCCTCTCCTTAGTCGAGATGCGAATCCCTCCCAGCTGCATGGGCTCAGTCTCAAAGCCAGAGGAGGGAGATGGTTGCGATGCGGAGCAGGGAAACACCGTTGATGCGAGCTCTCTTCCACGAGCCCGGTGACGAAGATCTACCCGTCGTTCTATGCGGATGGCGAGAGCAATCAAAGAGTCCACATCTGATGGAACCTCCCGGGAGAGAATCTCATCCTTAACCACTGCGTGGAGTCCCTCCAGAAAACGAGCGAGCAGCGCCGGCTCGTTCCACTCACTAGAGGCAGCAAGAGTGTGAAACTCAATAGAATAATCCGTTATGGACCGTTCACCTTGGCATAAGGAAGCCAGGGCCCTAGAAGCCTCCCTACCAAAAACTGAACGGTCAAAAACCCGAATCATCTCCTCTTTAAAGTTCTGGAACTTGTTAGAGCAATCAGCCCTTGCCTCCCAGATAGCTGTGCCCCATTCTCGAGCCCGGCCAGTAAGGAGTGAAATGACGTAAGCAACCCGAGCTCTCTCTCTAGAGTATGTGTTGGGTTGGAGAGAGAACACAATCTCACACTGCGTGAGAAAGGAGCGGCACTCAGTGGGCTGCCCGGAGTAGCAAGGTGGATTATTAACCCTAGGTTCTGGAGGCTCGGCAGACCAGGAAGTAACAGGTGGCACGAGACGTAGACTCTGGAACTGTCCAGAGAGGTCGGAAACCTGAGCGGCCAGGTTCTCCACGGCATGGCGAGCAGCAGACAATTCCTGCTCGTGTCTGCCGAGCATGGCTCCTTGGATCTCGACGGCAGTGTAACGAGCGTCTGAAGTCGCTGGGTCCATTCCTTGGTCGGTTCCTTCTGTCATGCAGGTGAAAGAGGACCCAAAAGCGACTTAACAGAAACAGAGTTTATTTAAGTCCAAACAGGGAATAACAGAAATCCTCTAGTCTGTAGAGGGGAATAACTGGAGAAGCGGCCACAGACTGCAGGTCGCTTCGGGTAGGCGCAGGCCGTAGTGGACCGAGACACCTGCTCACACGCAGCATCTGATGAAGGCAAAAAACACGACAGGACAGGGCGAAACACAATCACAGCATGGTGAATACAAAACAAGGAACCGACGGGACAGGAACGGAACACAAAGGAATAAATAGGGACTCTAATCAGGGGAAAGGATCGGGAACAGGTGTGGGAAGACTAAATGATGATTAGGGGAATAGGAACAGCTGGGAGCAGGAACGGAACGATAGAGAGAAGAGAGAGCGAGAGAGTGAGAGAGGGAGGGGGAGAGAGAGGGATAGAAGGAGGGAAAGAACCAAATAAGACCAGCAGAGGGAAACGAATAGCATGGGGAGCACAGGGACAAGACATGATAATAAATGACAAACATGACACTTTATACGATTTTTTCCTTCAATCGAGTGATCGTGGCATGCAACTATGGTTTTCCTTCACAGAAAATACAATCGAGTGATCGTGGCATGCAACTATGGTTTTCCTTCACAGAAAATACAATCGAGTGATCGTGGCATGCAACAATGGTTTTCCTTCACAAAAAATATATTAGTACAACACATTCGACAGACAATATCTTCATTTTCATCAGATGATAACAGAGGTGCAATGCTATTCGGCTAGCAGCCACACAAGTAAATGAGCTTACAATGAAAAAGCAAGGTATTTTTTTCAAAAACGTTGCATGGCCATCATATTTCTAATGTTTATCTTAGAATTCATGTAGCCAGCTACATTTCCTAATGTTTTGCTGAAAGTTAATCTTGCACCCAAAGTACAGGAGAAAGGTAGCTACACATCTGCTCATAGAATGCCTATTCATGAATTCTCATCAGAGTGGAAAAAATTAACGTCGGTCTGATGACGAGCAGAAATTACAATAAGAAGCATTTTAGATCTGCCTTTACAAAACGCTTCAAGATATTCATTCCCCCCCCCTTCTTTTACCGCTTTTTCTCCCCAATTGGTAGTTACAGTCTTGTCTCATCGCTGCAACTCCCGTACAGACTCAGGAGAGCCGAAGGTCGTGAGCCGTGCGTCCTCCGAAACACAACCCAACCAAGAGACTGCACTGCTTCTTGACACAATGCCCACTTAACCCGGAAGCCAGCCACACCAATGTGTCAGAGGAAACACGGTACACCTAGCGACTGTGTCAGTGTGCACTGCGCCCGGCCCGCCACAGGAGTCACTAGTGCGCGATGGGACAAGGACATCCCTGCCAGCCAAACCCTCCCCTAACCCGGATGACGATGAGCCAATTGTGCACCGCCCTATGGGTCTCCTGGTTGCGGCCGGCTGTCGAGAGAGTCTTGACTCAAACCCAGAATCTCTAGTGGCACAGCTAGCACTGCGATTCAGTGCCTTAGACCACTGCGCCACTCAGGAGGCCAGCAAGATATTTCTTATGCGTTTTATATATTTTGTTCTATGTGAAAAACTAAATTCTGCATTAACGTGACCTCTGAGCCTAAACATATATAATATTAGACTAAAACATAATAATTTCAAACCTTGCTTACATTTGTATACAATCACATATACTGTATCCTTCTAGTATGTGTGGGAATACTTTGGAAATGTATTTATTTTTGCTCAGAAAACTTGTAGAATCACCCGCGGGCCAAACTCGGCCTGTAGGCCGCAAGTTGGGAAATCCTGTTGTAGTGCATTTGCATAGACTTTACCTTCTGGTGAGTGGTCTCAGTCATGTCTATCAGCTCTAGAATGCGTGGTGGGTGCATCGCATGTGTATTTGCCAGACGCTCCTCCGTAGATTGAGACATCTCTTGTGCAAAAGCGGATGGTGTCAACTACATTGAGAAAGGCAATTCAATGAACAGAATCCATGAGTGATCATTAAATAAAAATGTCCATCCTTGACCACAGACATATTCCTGGAATGTTATTATTCTCCCCTTTTAGAATAGGTCAACTCAAACACATATTCTGCTTAATTTCCCCCATAATAACATCTCTCCATCAGTTAGTTCATCAATAAGTAAACATAGAACTGGACTCATTTCAAAGTCAGGGACACATTTTTATATATATATAAATGAATAATGAAGTAGGAGGATATATTCAATAATAGCTGCAAGTCATGTGTATATTAAAAACATACACTCCATATGAATGTACTCACTTTTTTAGGCATATCCTCTCTTCTAACTAGTTTGGGATTCCTGGGTGCCACCACTTTGCTCTTGAATCCCTCTGGTATTTTCAGAGGCAGGCTTGGCAGAGCCGCATGGGATGCCTGAACCTTGGAGGTGGGCATTGCAAAGTTGGATCTTTCTTTGTTTAGCTCATTTGAGAATACAGCGGATCCTGTTGAATATGAACACATTCATTTATTTAGAAATCAACAAGACAGACTCACTAAGAGTCTTTATTCTAGTAGATACACTACCCTTCAAAAGTTTGGGTACACTTAGTGTCACGAGAATTTTCAATCCCAATGATAATAACTGACAATCAATAGCTCTGACCAATCTCTGAGATCTGTAAGACCATGGGTTTAATAACAATTAGTCAAAGACTCAGCTTGTGCAAAAAGATAGTACAGTTTATTCACGAGAACGTTCTGAAGTCCATTATACAAAGACATCCATTTTATAGCTACGCACATACTTCCACACAAACAGTAGGTATCCTACGCACATACTGTACATACACACAAACAGTAGGTGAGTTTTATCCTTCTCCATAGTTCTCACCACTGTTCTTCTGTGTTTTCTTAGGCACACACACATTTCTCTCTCTCCCAGTCCAACCTAAATCGACTTGTGTTTAATACTTTAAGTATTCCTTATACATGCAACATAAACTATACTCGCTAATGGTTACGTTTCAGGGTAGAATTATTGAATCATTATCTTTAAACATATCAATGATTTTATCACTTAGTAATTACATTTACATTTAAGTCATTTAGCAGACGCTCTTATGTCCGTGTTTTTTTTAAGCCATTTGTTTGTCCATTAAAATAACATAAAATCGATCAGAAATAGAGTGTAAACATTGTTAATGTTGTAAATCACTATTGTAGCTAAAAACTGCAGATTTTTTATAGAATATCTATATAGGAGTACAGAGGCCCATTTTCAGCAAACATCACTACTGTGTTCCAATGGCACGTTGTGTTAGATAATCCAAGTTTATCATGTAAAAGGCAAATTGATCATTAGAAACCCCTTTTGGAATTATGTTAGCTCAGCTGAAAACTGTTGTGGTGATTAAAGCAGCAATAAAACTGGCCTTCTTTAGACTAGTTGAGTATCTGGAGCATCAGCATTTGTGAATTTGATTACAGGCTCAAAATGGCCAGAAACAAATGCCTTTTTTTCTGAAACAACGCTGTGTTCTTTAGACTAGTTGAATATCTGGTGCATTGGCATTTGTGGGTTAAATTACAGGCTCAAAATGGGCAGAAACAAACACCTTTCTTCAGACAATGCTGTGTACTACTCCCTTCACAAAACAGCGCAAACTGGCTCTAACCAGAATAGAAAGAGGAGTGGGAGGCCCCGGTGCACAACTGAGCAAGAGGACAAGTACATAAGGGTGTCTAGTTTGAGAAACAGACCTCTCACAAGTCCTCAAATGGCAGGTTCATTAAATAGTACCCGCAAAACACCAGTCTCAACATCAACAGTGAAGATGATGGCCTTCTAGGCAGAGTTCCTCTGTCCAGTGTCTGTGTTCTTTTGCCCATCTTAATCTTTTATTTTTATTGGCAAGTCTGAGATATGGCGTTTTCTTTGCAACTCTGCCTAGAAGGCCAGCATCCTGGAGTCGCCTCTTCACTGTTTACGTTGAGACTGGTTGGAGCTGCAAGTTGAGGACTTGTGAGGCGTCTGTTGCCGGGGGCGGGACACGAGCGCCCCGGGATGCGGGCACTGAAGGGGAGTTCGCCCAGGGCGCCATATAAACTTGATCCGCCACATACTCTTGAAACAAATCTCCAATCCGAAAACTACTGTCAAAAATGCTTTCTGCTACTTAGATCAGTGAAATGTAAGCTAAACTGACAACGGAGTGAAGAGCAGAAATCAACTAGCAAGCAAGCAAGTCGCAGCAATGAAGAACGTGAAGGGTGGAGAATTCTGGCACATGGGAGATGTTCGGCACAACACCTGGATGTCTCGTATCCTACTTATATCAGTACACTCGTAACAACTTAAGCATTACGAAACTTCTATTCGATCAAATAAACCTCAATAACTTAGCAAATAAACCATTCATTTTTTGTTGACCAAATTCATCACTCTCTCATTAATCGCCATACAAAAAACGAATTCATTGTGGGCGAAAAAACGAAACCTGCTTGAATGAGAGATTTCCCGCGGAGTTGGGCCTCTCTCTTCCTCCCTGCTGAAGTTATGTTACTTGGCAAGTCTGGTGGTAAACAGTGCTCAAAAGTAATTTATTTCGTGTTTTTACAGCCTGTGCGCAGAGATAACAGTTCTTCAGCACTGTAGCTAGAATTGTCTTTACTTTGGCTGAGTAATTTATTATTATTGGTAACGAAGGTATATTGAATCCATCCAAATTTGTCAATATTTCGTCTGGCGTTCAAATCGGCAAACAGTACAATAACGTTATACTAGCAACCAACTAACGTTAGCAACTAGCTAACGTTAGCTATAAACGTCAGTAAATGTGTCTACATTATCAAGCCAGTTCAAACATTTTATACTCAGTTCTAGGTTCTTTATATTCCTACTAACCAGGCATTGGCATTTGTTTTTAAACTTACAGAATAGTCACCAATAGTTGTCCCTCTCTTTCTCTCCTTTCAGTTTGTAGCGCATTTAGCCGTTACCATGGCACCGACTCTACGGGCGTGCTGGTTCCTTCTCATTGGTCACGTGGTCCTCATTGATCATTGGTCACGTGTCCAAAGCGGTAATAAAAGGGTGGGTTTCAATAGATATGATCAAAGTTAATAATTCTAATTGGGTATCAAGATGACAAATGTTAGATTTATCTAACTAGGCTTCATTAGTAGGCTATGCATGCATTCCTTTCTGAGCACTCAAACTACATGTGAAACAGTTTGGAAGTCTTGTTAGACAATATGTATGCTACATTTGGGGTATTAATCTATACATTTTGGTGCCAGCATATTTGTAATGTTTGCTATCAAAAATGTTTAATGTTTCTTTAACAGTTATTTTATCCCAGTAGACATATGCATGAGTATGTACTAGGTAGTAGAACACGTGAAAGATCATGAATAATAGAGTAGCAGACTATTTTGTCCTGAAGACCCTGATACCAGGGGATTTCTCTCAAAATGCACATGCCTATTCTGCATCACCAAAAAATTACAGTATGAGTCCAGGCCTAACTCCCTATGCCACATTAATTGATAAGATATCATATGTCAGGTTGAGTTAGAACATTATACAACAGTGTACGGGATTGACTTCAGCAAAAGGGCCGAGAAAGACCTTGAAGTAGCCAGCAAACTGCAATATTTCTCGATGTAGTCCTACACAACCAGGCCAAAACCTGACGTCTAACCACACTTTTTGCATTTCACATGAGTCAGAGCACATGGAGACATTCAAAAGAGTGGGCATATTATATTTATATTTTGGGGGGGACACCCCCCCCCAGCCCAAATCATAGTTGACTAATTGAGGTCTCTGCTCTGAGTGTTAACCAAACTATTAACGTGGGTATTTTCAGTGTGAGAGCGTGGTTTCAGGTAGACAAAAGTTCCCCTTCATGCACCTTCACTGTCAGTAAATCATTGTTTTGTGGTTAAGCTTTAATGTAGAGTTATGTATTATTTGTTCTGCTTTAGTCATAGGATCCTTTCAGTTCCCTATGTTGTCAACGGCTGGCCCGCTGTCAGTGTCATTCCTCAAGGTTTATTGCGCGGGTCAGTGAGCGCCCCAGTCTGTTAGACAATTGGATTAGAACAACGAGACCTTTCAAAGGAACCGCAAGTCCAACGACTCCTCCTCCGTCACGCCACCCTCCCATCACTGACCTTGTCCTACGAGTACCATTTGTAGCTAAACGCTGTGGCTGACGAACAACCCATTTCTACTGTAGCTTTACCTCATCATCAGCAATGAACAAGTCATCCTCAAACAAATGCAGGTAAGATAACATATTGGTCTATATCGAAGTAAAACGAAGTGAACGGTTGTCCTCCTGATAGGCTACACAGTAGAGCCTATAATAATTTTCACAGTAACCCATGAAAGTTCTGCCAAAATGCCAGTTTGGATCAGTAAAATCGTCATATCGTATGTAACAATGTGTCGGTTGATTAGGCTACATGAAATAGGCATATTTTCACATATGGCAAGAGATTAGCGTGGCTCTATTTGATAGATATCAATACAAATAGTTGATTTACATATCGAAAATATATATTGTTTATAAGGTTAACTATATTTAAGCTTTTTATCTCCCTATCATTGTTAGTAACTAGGCTGCCCACATCCTCATACGTAGATACACGTTAGCGTGGGCAGCACTTAAAGAAACATGCTTCCTTTTCATGCAAACTCTATGCAAAACGAATTCAAGCATTGAAAGTAGCCCTAGCTTTTGCCAGCTCATTTGAAAGGAAAGGGACTCGCCGTTGTCTGTCAATAAATACAAAATGAGTGGCCATTGTGCGTGTTCATTGTGCGCCTGGTTCAGTAGGAGTGTGCATTCGCGCGGCTCTGTGGACCATCCTGAATGGAATGCGCTGATCCCGCAGCAGGCAGCAGCACCACGGACAGCTCCGCACTGCGCTGCCACTGAATCATCCAATCCTGCTGCTTATTTCACTTGCTCACTGAGCCTTTGTAGCTCCCACCATTTTACTACAGCGAGCAGAAGGTTGAATTGCCACTATTTTCCGTTTTAAATCCAGCTTTATTATGAAGCGTATACAACCCATAAAACATGCCCTGCCGATATAAAAGTTTATGGTGACTGGAGGTTTATTGCTAACATCGAATATGAGGATGATATTAATTTTTTACTAGCAGAACTCAAACTGCCTCTGCAACTAATGTTTGTTAGAGTGACCTCTAGTCAAGTGATCTAATTGGGTTTATGGTAACTTATAAAAGCTGTGTAAGCCTGCTTTTAAATTACAGGACTTGCAATCAATCATTCACCCGATGAGTTTGCCGACAACAGTTATGTGTCTCAAATGAAGTCGATGTGCTTGTAGAGTTTGAATGTGTAGAAGTTAATTACATTTTGTTGAACTCACGATTCAATTTAATTCAAGTAGATAAACTCTCTCTCTCTCTCTCTCTCTCTCTCTCTCTCTCTCTCTCTCTCTCTCTCTCTCTCTCTCTCTCACACACACACACACACACACACACACACACACACACACACACACACACACACACACACACACACACACACACACACACACACACACACACACACACACACACACACACACACACACACACACACACACACACACACACACACACAACCAAGAGAGGGGGTTACAGGGTGTGTTGTGTCTGTGATTCTGTTGTTACCAGCTGTAGAAGTTGCTAAGATACTTTTGAAGATCACCCTTCTGTAATTGACAGGTTGAGCTCATCAACTAAGAAAAGTTACTATTGGTTGTGTTCAGATGAAAGGTATATAGTAACCTATCTCAGCTGAAACACAGATTACCTTTGATGATTTAAATTAACGTCAGGATTGTGGGTTCGATTCCTGTGACCACCCATATGTAAAAATATATGCACAAATTAATGTAAGTCACTTTGGATAGAAGCTTCTGCTGAATGGCATATATTATTATTATTATATTTCACTGAATAGCATGCACTTACTATGTTTCTTTCCTCAGTTACAAATATGAGGATTATAGAGAAACAGCTGATTGGTTGCTGTCCCACACTGAGCAGAGGCCTAAAGTAGCCATCATCTGTGGCTCTGGCATGGGCGGCCTGGCTGACCTGCTGGACAACAAGACTGTGTTTCCCTACAAGGACATCCCATGCTTCCCCAACAGCACAGGTCAGACAATATCCTTATCCTGTACTGTCCCACCGGAAAATGTACAGCAACACTCTGTCTTCAGTTTGTACATGCATCATTACATCATCCTGTAGACATTACATACTATCTTACAGTGTTATGCTTAGTGAACACTTGACCAAAGCTCAATATATGTTATAATGATCATTGATAACTTATGCATTTAATCATTTAATGTTAGATAAGAAATATTTAGGTGGATGTTTTCAAAGTTGAAGTAAGAACACCAGTCTTTCACTGTGACCCAGAACCAGACCTTCACCCAATGCTGGCTGCTGCTTCCTGTCCTTGGGACTTGACTGAAATATTTACATTCAGTAATTCTATAAAAATGCTCCACCTTTTTTTTTTTTCTTGTTGCACCACTGCAGTACAAGGACATGCCAGTCAGCTGGTCTTTGGGGAGCTGCAGGGGAAGCAGTGTGTCTGCATGCAGGGCCGCTTCCACTTCTACGAAGGCTACAACATTGCCACAGTGAGCTCCACTCTCTCCACCCACCAGAGCCATATCGTCATTACATTTTTATTATATGTTGTGGAAGTGTATTGAAATGCTTGTATATCCCATGGTAAACCTGACACCTGTTTTATGGGATGATATTTAATTTTAAATGCAGCTACTATATTCTTTCAAATGAGTAGTGAGGATACTCAATGATACTTCACCAGTTTCTACTTTTATGAAGAACATAAGTCCCATAATGTTAGAATAACACAGTTAGTGTCTTGAGTTAGCTTTTAACCTCTGTAAAAGTAGCATAGCAGGCAATTTGGGTTAACCTTCGACAGTGTGAGTTGAATTTTCATCGTAAATCTTTGGACACAATAGAATCTGCACTCTGACATGATAAGACACACACTCTACACACACCTACACATGGATGTTGTATTGTAAATATGTGATAGTGGAGTAGTAGCCTGAGGGAACACACTAAATGAAAACAGTGCAGGCTTGCTATTAAAAAATGTTAGTACTGAGCATGTGATCTCTTATCTCTAGTTCTTCTTTCTCTCTAGGTGACATACCCAGTGCGAGTGTTCTTCCTGCTCGGGGTGGAGACCCTGATTGTCACTAATGCTGCTGGGGGGCTGAACCCCAACTTTAAAGTCGGTGACATCATGCTGATCAAGGATCACATCAACATGCCAGGCTTTGCAGGCCAGAACCCACTGTGTGGTCACAACGATGAAAGGTGAGCCTTCCATCACTCCTGGTTAGAATAGCAGTCTCTTGATCTTTGGAAGGAAGGGTCATGTTGCACGTTCCTGCTGTCTGAGAAGCCTGATTACTGGCATTATATTACAGTAAAGTGCATGGTATTATACTTGTGGACTTCTTGGATTGTACTTTATCCTTTACCTGACATTGAGGGTCTCTGATATGACACAGGACTTTATGTATCTCTTCAGGTTTGGAGTCCGTTTTCCCTGCATGTCGGACGCCTATGACAAAGACATTTCTAGACTGGCCAAAGAGACTGCTGAGGAGCAGGGCTGTTCCTCCTTCATCCAGCAAGGCGTGTACTGCATGGTGGCAGGTCCCAACTTTGAGACCATCGCAGAGTGCAGAGTTCTCCAGAAACTAGGCGCAGATGCTGTGGGTTAGTATGGTTCATTGGGCTTTATCAATGCCCTGAAATCTTTCAATAGATGTCCATTTCTTCTACAGAACTCTAGTGCTTGTCTTCTTTTTGACCCTCTCTGTGCTCTGTAGGTATGAGTACAGTCCCTGAGGTGGTGGTGGCTCGTCACTGTGGTCTTCGTGTCTTTGGCCTGTCTCTCATCACCAACAAGGTGGTCACAGACTACAACAGCCAGGAGAAGTCCAACCATGAGGAGGTACTGGATACCACAAGAATGCGCACTCAGGACCTACAGAGGCTGATCAGTAACCTGCTGGCTAAGATGTAGATCAGCCCCAGTCTGTCTGTGTTAACTGCCCAGGAACATAGCTACTGTAAGGTGATGTTATACAGAAAGCACAGATGCATATATTCTAGAGAAATAGCTAGCAGACAGATCATTGCAATCACATGATATACATAATTTGAAGGAGAGGCTAGATAGCTTTAAATGATGTGTTATTTGTTTACATTTCTCAGCACAGAGGCTAATGCTAGTATTGCTACTTATAATAATAATAATAATAATAAGTTTGATTTGACATTTTATAGGCTAGGATTTGTCTTCATTGTGTAATCTCTAAACTGAAGCACTGTAAAGAGGCATACTAACCAAACTCACCTCTTCAAAAAGGGGTTGTCCATATGGCTATAAAGTAATGTAATACTTGAAAATAATATATGCCTTTGAATTAAAACAAAACTGAAAATGCATCACACTGAAGTGTAAGATATGTAGCCTTCATGTACATTCATGTATTGCACAATTATTAAGTACAAATTAATCTCATGGTCAATGTGATCATGGGTGTAACGAACTTCGTCTGTTGTTTGAAGAGAGTCAGACCGAAATGCAGCGTGTAGGTTACTCATGACTTTTAATGAAGATAATGCGGTACATGAAATAACTGAAAATACAAAAACAACAAACGAGTGAAACTAATTACAGCCTATCTGGTGACTAACACAGAGACAGGTACAATCACCCACGAAATACAACGCGCACTAAGGCTACCTAAATACGGTTCCCAATCCGAGACAACAAGAATCAGCTGACTCCATTTAGGAATCGCCTCAGGCAGCCAAGCCTAACTAGACACACCCCTAATAATACACACTCCCAATTAATACAAACCCCAATACGAAATACAACATATAAACCCATGTCACACCCTGGCCTACCCAAACATATAACAAAAACACAAGATACAATGACCAAGGCGTGACAATGGGATCAAGCACTGAAAGACAAATCAATGGTCTGTATATCACGTGGACCAACAATCATTGTGTTGTTGCTCATTAGTAATGATTAACAATGTATATTTCTTCCTTGTTAGACTTATTATTCTACCTTTCTAGAATCCGACCGCTCCTTGATGGAGAGATCGCCAAAACTCATCATGGTTATAAGAATAATCACATTTCTCAGAGTGATGAGAAGTAAAACTTTTTTTTTTTAACTCTAACATACACTGAATATACCAAACATTAGGAACACCTTCCTAATATTGAGTCGGGGCATGGATTCTACAAGTTGTTTAAAGCGTTCTACAGGGATGCTGGCCCATGTTGACTCCAATGCTTTCCACAGTTGTGTCTAATTGGCTGGATGTCCTTTGGGTGGTGGATCATTCTTTATACACATGGGAAGCTGTTGAGCGTGAAAAACCCATCAGCCTTACAGTTCTTGACACAAACCGGTGCGCCTGTCACCTACTACCATACCCCGTTCGAAGGCACGTAAATCTTTTGTCTTGCCCATTCACCCTCTGAATGGCACAAGGCTTAAAATCCCTTCTTTAACTTGTCTCCTCCCCTTCATCTACACTGATTGAAGTGGAGTTAACAAGTGACATCAATAAGGGATCGTAGCTTTCACCTGGATTCACCTGGTCATTCTATGTCATGGAAAGAGCAGGTGTCCTTAATGTTTTGTATATTGGGGACCAATTATTTTCGTAATCATAAAAAGGAGACTGTTGTTGTCAGATGTTTTTCACAGTTGAGGAGTAGTAATGTACTGTATGTAAGAGATTAACTTCTTTACTTTAATTTCAGTTGTCCTAAAATCGAATGTATTTTCACATAATAAAACGGTTTAAAACCAGCAAATTACACTTATAAAATTGTGTACTGTTATTGTGAGAGTCACATGCAGTATAGGCAAAACAATACTGAGCACCTTGAGTAGGAGGTTGTGTGTGTGCTTGTTTGTGCAGGAGCAATGTTAGTGTGAGATTACAGGTAGTGAAAATCCTTTGAATGGAATGGTTTATTACCTCTTGTTTATGTTCATATTGACTCATGAGCAATATGGGAAGATAACAGTCTTTTAATGTGTTTCATAGAGCAGTACATTTATGTTATGCTTTGTTTTAAAAGGGCAAGTGGGCCTCCCGAGTGGCGCTGTGCCACTAGAGATTCTGGGTTCGAGTCCATGCTCTGTCGATGACTGGCCACGACCGGGAAACCCATAGGGCAGTGCACAATTGGCCCAGCCTTGTCCAGGTTAGGGGAGGGTTTGGCCGGCAGGGATGTCTTGTCCCATTGCGTACTAGTGACTCCTGTGGCGGGCCAGGCACAGTGCACGCTGGCACAGTTGCCAGGTGTACGCTATTTCCTCCGACACATTGGTGCAGCTGGCTTACGGGTTAAGTGGGCATTGTATCAAGAAGCAGTGCGGCTTGGTTGGGTTGTGTTTCGGGGGACACACGGCTCTCAAGCTTCGCCTCTCCCAAGTCCGTACGGTGATGAGACAAGACTGTAACTACCAATTGGGGAAATATAAAAGGGCAAGTGAGATGATTTTCATCAATAATGTTGATCAATAAAAAGAAGGAATCTGACGAAATGAGAGAAAAAGACAAGGGGGATACGCCCCCACGCAACATCCCTCCTTCCAATCCCTATCAGTATTTTGAAAGAACTTTGTCACAGCACTGAAAACATACAGTTGAAGTCGGAAGTTTACATACACCTTAGCCACCTACATTTAAACTCAGTTTTTCACAATTCATGACATTTAATCTCAGTAAAAATTCCCTGTCTTAGGTCAGTTAGGATCACCACTTTATTTAAAAAATGTGAAATGTCAGAATAATAGTAGAGAGAATTATTTATTTCAGCTTTTATTTATTTCATCACATTCCCAATGGGTCGGAAGTTTACATACACTCAATTATTATTTGGTAGCATTGCCTTTAAATTGTTTAACTTGGGTCAAATATTTTGGGTAGCATTCCACAAGCCTCCCACAATAAATTGGGTGAATTTTGGCCCATTCCTCCTGAGAGAGCTGGTGTAACTGAGTGAGGTTTGAAGGCCTCCTTGCTTGCACACGCTTTTTCAGTTCTGCCCACAAATGTTCTATAGGATTGAGGTCAAAGATTTATGATGGCCACTCCAAAACCTTGACTTTGTTGTCCTTAAGGCATTTTGCCACAACTTCAGAAGTATGCTTCGGGTCATTGTCCATTTGGAAGACCCATTTGTGACCAAGCTTTAACTTCCTGACCAATTTCTTGAGATGTTGCTTCAATATTTCCACATAATTTTCCTCCCTCATGATGCCATCTATTTTGTGAAGTACACCAGTTCCTCCTGGAGCAAAGCACCCCCACAACATGATAGCCAAACAGATATATTTTTATTTATTCAAACCAGAGGGCATTTCTCCAAAAAGTGCGATCTTTGTCCCCATGTGCAGTTGCAAACCATAGTCTGTCTTTTTTATGGCAGTTTTGGAGCACTGGCTTCTTCCTCGGTGAACTGCCTTTCAGATTATGCCAATATTGGACTCGTTTTACTGTGGATATAGATACTTTTGTACATGTTTCCTTCAGCATCTTCACAAGTTAATTTGCTGTTGTTCTGGGATTGATTTGCACTTTTCGAATCAAAGTACATTCATCTCTAGGAGACAGAACACATCTCCTTCCTGAGCGGTATGGTGGCTGCGTGGTCCCATGGTGTTTATACTTGGTACTATTGTTTGTACAGATGAACGTGGTACCTTCAGGCATTTGGAAATTACTCCCAAGGATGAACCAGACTTGTGGAGGTCTACATTTTGGAAAGATGACTTGTGTCATGCACAAAGTACATTTCCTAACCGACTTGCAAAACTATAGTTTGTTAAAGTGGTTGAAAAATGAGTTTTAATGACTCCAGCCTTAGTGTATGTAAACTTCCGACGTTAACTGTAGATATAGACACATCAACATATACACTAAACATGCTCCAAAATGTGGTGAATGAAAAGGAATTTCCCATCCCCAATCCATTACATAATTTAACAGTTCTGCCAACACACTGTAGAAGTGGAGCTGAGATGAAATATTAACACAGTGAGCCTAGCAGCCTGCCACCAGAAATAAAGAAATATCTCCAAAGATGCTTCTATCTATGGCATACCATTGCAAATATGCAACAAAATGAAGACCAAGAAAATAACACTTTTTACATTTACATTTACATTTAAGTCATTTATGTGTCATACAGAGTACAATCTAAGCTTGATGCCCTCAATCTCACACAAATGATCAATGAACCTACCAGGTACAACCCCAAATCCTTAAACACCGGCACCCTCATAGATATCATCCTAACCAACCTGCCCTCCAAATACACCTCTGCTGTCTTCAACCAGGAACTCAGCAATCACTGACTCATTGCCTGCGTCCATAATGGGTCTGCAGTCAAATGACCACCCCTCATCACTGTCAAACGCTCCCTAAAACACTTCAGCGAGCAAGCCTTTCTAATCGACCCGGCCCGGGTATCCTCGAAGGATAATGACCTCTTTCCGACAGTAGAGGATGCCTGGTTATTCTTTAAAAGTGCTTTCCTCATCATTTTAAATAAGCATGCCCCATTCAAAAAATGTAGAACCGGGAACAGATATAGCCCTTGGTACACTCCAAACCTGACTGCCCTTGACCAGCACAAAAACATCCTGTGGCGTACTGCATTAGCATCGAATAGCCTCTGCGATATGCAACTTTTCAGGGAAGTTAGGAACCAATATACAGGCAGTTAGGAAAGCAGAGGCTAGCTTTTTCAAACAGAAATGTGCATCCTGTGGCACAAACTCCAAAAAGTTCTGGGACACTGTAAAGTCCGTGGAGAATAAGAGCACCTCCTCCCAGCTGCCCACTGCACTGAGGCTAGGAAACACTGTCACCACCGATAAATCCATGATAATTGAGAATTTCAATAAGCATTTTTCTACAGCTGGCCATGCTTTCCACCTGGCTACCCCTAACTCGGCCAACAGCCCTGCACCCCCCACGGCAACTTGCCCAAACCTCCCCCATTTCTCTTTCACCCAAATGCCTTTTACATGCCCTCCAACACCATGTCCAGCACCATCTGGTCTCCCATCCAAGGAGGGACTGACCAGGACCAACCCTACTTAGTTTCAGAGGCAAGCCAGCAATGGGATGCAGGGTGGTATGATACTGGTAAAATTTTGAGCATAATGGTGCATCGTGGTGCAACCAGTCTGCAGCGCCTCTCACATTCTTTGGGGAGAACCCTGCATAAACATTACTGAATTCCTATCATTCAAATCTATTTGACCACCACACAAAGGTTAGATTAAAAACCACATGTCTGGAACAGTGCTGTGTTATAACAGAGAAGGCAACATTGGCATTGCTATGAGCGATAGTGCTACATCACAGTATTTAATTTAGCCACTTGCAGGCGTGTAACAATCTCATAGTTTATTGCATGATATCATGATGTCTCTGGGAGTAAGCTACGGTAGATACATTGTGTTAATCATACATTGCACACTTTGTTTCATTTTGGGTCAGATATTGTTTTTGTTTCCTCCTGTCTTTTCCCTCTTTTCTATTTTCCAGGCACATCTTCCATCCCTTTTTGCAGCACCCCCCCATCTCTCAAACACCAACTGCTAAATCATCCTAAAGATCCCAAAACCATTTTGGCTCACTACACATTAATGTCACTGCAACTATGTTCTCTCAGGCCCCATATTTCAGGGACACTTTCCAAGATCTCTATGTTGATAACAGATTTCAGTTAACAGTAAACCTATATGAGTCACTAAACTTGTAAATCACTCACAATAAAATGCGATAATGATTGATGAACGTGATACTAGTTTGGACAATATGTTCTTTCTCTTCTAAATAAACACACACCAAGCTAAAAAGAAAACTGAGCCCCTTTTTTAGATCAAGAGGCACGCTCTCCCTGTCTCTCCTACCCAGATATCTCTTAACAACACACACACACACACATTTTGGTGTAATCAGTAAATAGCAATCCCACTGTTGACGGAGAGACTTTTTTTTACTCTCTTGCATCAAATGTTCGAAGCTACCAGAGGGAGAGTCTGTAAAATACAGTGTAATAATAAGAGAGGGATTTAAAATTATTTTGGGAGATTCCCGCCTACACACACACCAGTGCACCGTGGAACAACACACACTCTTTTGAAAGTTTGTTTAAGTTTTTCTTTTTTGCTCATTCAAATCTCAAAATAGTAGAGGAAGAAAGAAAGAAAAGAGATACATGAGCAGCAGAGATGGGAACCACAATTGAAAACAACATTATCAGTCAGAGGTGGTTTTAATATGTATATGAACAATTGCTATTCCCTGTTTGCGTGTCAATCAATCTATATTCATGAAGGGGACAAAAACATTTCCTGAATAGAGAAAACCAGAGTGATAACCAAAAGAATGGAGGGGTGAAGGAAAAGAACACCAGTGCTATTGTCTTAAGGTCAATGCTTTAAACCTCTATGCATGGTGACAGCTCTCATCTCAGAATGATGATTTATCTGACCCTGTCTTGCCAATAAACGGGAGACTATTCCACGGTGAAAAGACCTGCGGAGGAAATAGACTGAGACATTGTTGCTGAATAAAGACTTTCAATATTTCCAAACCGGTCTGACAGCACTGGATCTGATGGAGGATGGGCCTGTTCAAATGGTATTGGCTGACTATCTGTTATAGATCATATTAGCTAACCGCTAATTTTAGATTATGTTAGCTGACATTCCATATAAAGTTATGGGTTATTGAGCCTTTGTGACATTTAAATGGTGTCTGTGGCCCTAAACATGTTCTCATGAGCCATCCTGGTTGGTGGGTGTTACGCACGAAATAGGATACATTACATTGATGTTTCAGAGGGTTTTTTGTTCTGTATTGAGTCTCATAGTGGGGCGGCAGCGTAGCCTAGTGGTTAGAGCGTTGGACTAGTAACCGTAAGGTTGCAAGTTCAAACCCCTGAGCTGACAAGGTACAAATCTGTTGTTCTGCCCCTGAACAGGCAGTTAACCCACTGTTCCTAGGCCGTCATTGAAAATAATAATTTGTTCTTAACTGACTTGCCTAGTTAAATAAAGGTAAAATAAATAGTCAGAGCCAGTGTAGTCCCTCTCCTTTATTCTCAATGAGGGTGTACAATAATAAGCTCCCCAGTGGCCTTGAGAGGAAAACACACAGTATGTCATGAAGAGATAAGAGGAAGTGTGAGACTGCCAGGTTGATTGCATTGATTTACTGGACATATTAACTCAGTAACTGAGTTAATTCACAATTTTCACCACTAGTCATATTGTGACGCTGTGCCACAAAGCCAGGGCAGCTCAGTCCAGACAGAGTCATGGACTAAAGCCCACTTATAAGTTGCAGCCAGTAGCCTCTCAATGGAAACTCACATTATTACAGCAAGGCGTGTCCTCATTTCTGAGCTCACGCCAGATAAGGCATTGTCATTGTCATTCTTGACCTTTGAAACTCGATCTGCATGTCCAAGGATGTTTAAATGTATGTAAATGGTAATGAATGTACGTAAACTGTAAAGTATTTTTGTCTGTAATGTCTTTTTTTAATGTGTCGGACCCCAGGAAGACTGACTAGCTGTCGCCTAAACCAGACCTACCATTACCCTTCACATGACCACTCATAACAAGTGTGTTAAGATTTGAATGGTAAATGTGGTTTCATAATTGTAAAGGAATATGTTTGTTGGACGCTCTGGTCCTCAAAGTATTTCAGCCTTATCACTGAATCCTCCAGGGCCGTATGAAATATGATTAGAGTGTGGATTTCTAATTCATCTGAATCCTTTCCCCCGAAGCCCTAGTAATTGGCATTAAAGCTGAGTGAGTTGTGCATGCAACAGCTTCATGCAGTGCAGTGGCTGTACAGCAGAAGTAAGACTACCATAATTACTACTATGCTCCTCAGTCCTACTGCACAGACATGGCTCCTCCCTGGGCTCTGGTTCTCCTGACTGAGGATAATACCCAAGCCTTTTGGAAATTCCTTGCTACCAGATTCTCCTACTGTGATTGTAAACGCAGATGTGTCCATGAAGTCTATTGAAAACAATTAAACACACAGTAAGGATTAATACCATTTTCAATGCCAATCCATCTTCGACATGCATGCACATTGACAATGAAAATAAAAGAAGGAAATTATACATTGAGGGAATTTGATGCACTTTCTGCACATGGAGCAATACAATTCCTGCACAGACTCTCACTGTGATTTACATCATTTAAACCAAATAGCCTAGAAATCTGGTTCGAGGTGGCAGAGTTCAAAACCCGAACAGTAACAGAAGGTTCAGTCCATTGAAGTTCTTTGGATGCATTCGGACTATTCATTAAATATCCCTCTCCGCATGATACCTCGCAGAAGCAGCCGAACACACAGACGAATGGATGTGGGGGCGTTGATCTTGGTGTCACTGCGCCACCCGCATGGCTATATGGGAACTGCAGTCTCTACTTTGGTTTAAAAGCTCCTACAGCGCGCAGGGTTGTTACAGTGTGGATTGTGGACCTACAGAGAAAAAGTTTGCACGGGATATTCTAGCGCACAGGAGGAAAAGTTGTTGGGAAGATGGCAAACAAACTACAGCAGCCTCCACACCTTCATCTGGCGGAATTGAGCGCCACCCAGTTCATCGACATCTGGAACCATTTCGATACCGACGGTCAGTACCGGAGAGCAAAGTTGTCCAAAATGTTACTTTGAATTTTACGCAGGTATTGTTTCAAATGCAGATATAAATGTAAGCTAACATGTCGAATAGAGTAGGTTACATAGGATATAAATAGTCCATCACATATTTTGGTTTACAAGAAGAAAATATGATAGGCTTATCAAGGCTTTTCGTTTAAAGATGCAGCTTGGATATTAGGATAGCGTTATCTAAAAAGTGTTGTATATCATAACTTTTGTCCAATATGAAAAATCGTACGGTCTAATCCGCTGGATGTTTTGAATGTCGATTTTTTGTTTTGTTTTGTGTGGAAAATAAAACAAGTGCTTGACAGTTAGGAAAGCAGCTAGAAAACTCCTGGTGTTACTGTTGAGATTGTTAAAAATTATGATTTATAAATAAAGGTAATTAATTGTGGCCACTATATTATATCCTTAGAAAGGTTAGAATAGGTTACTGTGTATGAATTGCTCTTGGAAATGTTTAATTTAAAAAGGTTGATTGTATGGATGCATGGCTTTTATTCTGTTATTACAATAATCCAATCAGATAAATGCAGTACATCAGTATTACAATGTACATCAGTCTGTTTGGTCGATCAATACGCATCTGACGCCTAGTCCATACCTCAGTGCACGGTGCGCTAAAGGATGGATGGGCGTGTGCCACGGTCCGTCGTCCATATAAAACATATGTAGCCTAACCACACAATAAGTTACACTTTTGTATAGGCCTTAGCCTAATCATTTATACAACCTAACTGAATACTTAAATAAACTAGCCATATTATCCAACTGTATTGTTTTATAAAGGATTAAACAAAATAAAAAAATGGATGATGGTGTCAGGACCCAGGACAGTTTCCATAGGCATCATCATTGATGGTTATTGATGGTTGGAATCCTGCTTTAGAAAGTTGCGTCTAAAATATAACAAAATGTTTGAAAACTTAAATGAAAAGAGGAGGAAGTTGGTCAATCAAATTCCTACTGTATACGTACATTTTCGGCATAAAAAAGTTTGATTAAATAGTATTAAATGAGTGTAATTCACGATACAGATTAAATCCCAACTAAAACGGAGACAGGCTACTGTATACTTCCAGTATTATATGGTATAAAATGAGTTCTCAGCTCATTTCAAGCGCACGAGCCCACGCCCCTCCACACTCATTACCATTCGAGTCATCTGGGCATCCTCCCCCATTAATAGTGTTAACTGCCCATTCCGTCCCGACCAGTTGTTGAAGCGGAATGAGAATCCTCAAAACGCGAGGAGTCTCTTGGATCACTATACGTTCCCTCTGGGTGTTTATGTTCTCTGAGCGCAAACAGGGATTGGTGCTGAGGTTCCACCCTATAGGGCATATACTGCACTGTCTCTCTGGCTTGAGCATTTGCTGCAAAGACAACATGACATACGGATAGAGTAGGCCTACGGGGTGCTTTTCGGTGCAAATATGCCTAACGGGCTAGGCCAGATCATTTTGGATACCGATTTCGCCGTTGTCATTGGGGCTGAAATTATTAGGGGCACAAAAATGTTAAATTAATATTTTTGCTATGGAGAACACACAGAGTTACTGTATATACCTAACGAATGTGTGTCTGATATTGACATTTCAGGTGTGTATTATGATGCAGTTATAAATGTACGACTTGACATGGTAGTGTAGTCCCGTTATAATGTACTCTTTTGTAGATTCTGCATGGCTTCGAAATCAGAATCCACCAGTCTTGTGGGGATTAGGTAATCAGATAGTATTTTTGAACAGTTCATCAAATGTACTGGCACGTGAAACACATAACACCATAATAATTGCCAATGTTTCTCAGCATGTGTTAATGATATTAGCCTAGTAATTGTAAACTAATAGCATATCATTCTATATGTTAAAAAAAAGACTCAAAATGGCTGATAGGATAAGATCATAATGAGAGGATAAGACATATGGGTCAAACTAAGTCGTATAATGCATTCTGATTGCATAACGGTAGAATGCTACTATTAAGTTGTTACATTCTGAGGGATACCTTTACTTTTAAGAATAAATAGGAAGCTAATATCAGGTAATGTTGGACATGTCTGTAGCCACAAAGTGGAACCTAAACCAATACAGTTGGCCACATTCTATTGCCACAATTGTTTAGACAAACATTCAGGATTCATTCATTGTGGATGGAACTTCTCCAATGAAATAGACCCCAAAAGTAAATGAGTAGATGATTGAAAGATCATGGGACATTGCATTACATACTCTGGGCTAGTGTATTGTATATGTCACATTATCATACACAGCATTCTCTGCAATATACTGTTGAAGTCAGAACTTTACATACACTTAGGTCGAAGTCATTAAAACTCGTTTTTCAACCACTCCACAAATGTCTTGTTAACAAACTATAGTTTTGGCAAGTCGGTTAGAACATCTACTTGGTGCATGACACAAGTCATTATTTCACTTATAATTCACAATTTCAGTGAGTCAGGAGTTTACATACTGTAAGTTGACTGTGCCTTTAAACAGCTTGGAAAATTCCTGAAAATTATGTCATGGCTTTAGAAGCTTCTGATAGGCTAATTGACATAATTTTAGTCAATTGGAGGTGTACCTGTGGATGTATTTCAAGGCCTACCTTCAAACTCGGTGCCTCTTTGCTTGACATCCTGGGAAAATCAAAAGAAATCAGCCAAGAACTCAGATTTGTTTTTTAGACCTCCACAAGTCTGCTTCATCCTTGGGAGCAATTTCCAAACGTCTGAAGGTACCACATTCATCTGTACAAACAATAGTACGCAAGTATAAACACCATGGGACCACGCAGCCGTCATACCGCCCAGGAAGGAGACGCGTTCTGTGTCCCAGAGTTGAACGTACTTTGCTGCGAGAAGTGTAAATCAATCCCAGAACAACAGCAAAGGACCTTGTGAAGATTCTGGAGGAAACAGGTACAAAAGAATCTGTATCCACAGTAAAACATGTCCTATATCGACATAACCTGAAAGGCCGCTCAGCAAGGAAGGAGCCACTGCTCCAAAACTGCCATAAAAAGCCAGACTACGGTTTGTAACTGCACATGGGGACAAAGATTGTACTTTTTGGAGAAATGTCCTGAGGTCTGATGAAACAAAAATAGAACTGTGCGGCAGCGTAGCCTAGTGGTTAGAGCGTTGGACTAGTAACCGGAAGGATGCGAGTTCAAACCCCCGAGCTGACAAGGTACAAATCTGTCGTTCTGCCCCTGAACAGGCAGTTAACCCACTGTTCCCAGGCCGTCATTGAAAATAAGAATATGTTCTTAACTGACTTGCCTGGTTAAATAAAGGTAAAATAATGACCATCGTTATGTTTGGAGGAAAAAGGGGGAAGCTTGCAAGCTGAAGAACACCATCCCAAACGTGAAGCACAGGGGTGGCAGCATGATGATGATGATGTTGTGGGGGTGCTTTGCTGCAGGAGGGACTGGTGCACTTCACAAAATAGATGGCATCATGAGTAGGAAAATTATGTGGATATATTGAAGCAACATCTCAAGACATCAGTCAGGAAGTTAAAGCTTGGTCGCAAATGGGTCTTCCAAATGGACAATGACCCCAAGCATACTTCCAAATGTGTGGCAAAAGGGCTTAAGGACAATAGAGTCAATGTATTGGAGTGGCCATTACAAAGCCCTGACCTCAATCCTATAGAACATTTGTGGGCAGAACTGAAAAAGCATGTGTGAGCAAGGAGACCTTACAACCCTGACTCAGTTACACCAGCTCTGTCAGGAGGAATGGGCCAAAATTCACCCAACTTATTGTGGGAAGCTTGTGGAAGGCTACCCGAAACGTTTTACCCAAGTTAAACCATTTAAAGGCAATGCTACCAAATACTAATTGAGTGTATGTAAACGTCTGACCCACTGGGAATGTGATGAAAGAAATAAAAGCTGAAATAAATAATTCTCTCTACTATTATTCTGACATTTCACATTTTGATAACAAAATGTTGATCCTAACTGACCTAAGACAGGGATTTTCACTAGGATTAAATGTCAGGAATTGTGGAAAAACTGAGTTTAAATGTATGTGGCTAAGGTGTATGTAAACTTCCGACTTCAGCTGTACATGCTCAACTCCAGCTTGTTGGTGTTTAAGGGATTTACTAACACATAGCTATACAAAGTTCATATTCATGATGATATTGGTAGGATTAAATCCGCACTATATGGAGTAAATCATGTTTTCTGTGTTATCCCATCGGGAGGAGAAGCACTGAGAAGGTTCAGACAAATTCAGGGCTGTCACAAAATGCAAATGTTCTTTGTTCATAATGACATATACTTGTTCTTCTGGTAAATATCATACTGGCTGCTTCCCCAGAGACGTCGCTACTCAGCCACTTGCAAATGTCACTAGAATCCACAGGCAAATTAATACACAGGCATTTGTAAGACATTTAAATCGTGACACTGATAAGAAATGCATAGTTGGATTTGTCAAAAGCCACTATAATAACCATCTCACTAGTGTTGCCTTTTTTAAAGCTACATTTTCCTTAACCATTAACCATTAGTCCTGGCAAGGGTGCAACTAGGCACAGATGGGAAATCCTCATTTATTTGAAGTTGAGATTACTGTATTGATTTCTTACACTTTCATGCCAGGCAGAGATTTCCCCATTGTCTTTTCAAATAACTGGACTTAAAAGACTTTGGAAGACGCAATTAGAGGCACAGAGAGAGAGAGAGACGGATAGAGACGGAGAGAGACGGAGAGAGACGGAGAGAGAGAGAGAGAGAGAGAGAGAGTGAGAGAGAGAGAGAGAGAGAAAGAGAGAGAGAGACAGAGAGAGAGAGAGAGGGGGTAGTGGTGCATTTCAAGACTGGGAGACCCCTTCAAGGGATTTAATTAAGCAATTTCCATGGTTTGGGTGCAAGCTATCTCGCCAATTACGTCAGCCAGAGCCAACTTCGCAGCATGCTAACCACCTGGACAACAAATTAGCTAGTTATAATGTCAGTCATTGAGCCAGCCATCCAATCAGCCAGTAAGCAAGATAAACTTGAAAAAATGGCTGTAAAACAGGGAAGTATTGGCCTAATTTGCTATCAAATGTAAGAGTATGTACAATCTCACTTCTCACATTTATGCACATTTCACAGTGGTCCTATACTGTATATAACATGGGGATATTTGATGCTTCACAGTCTAACTATATGTTAGATACAATCTTGGGATGATTGGTCAAATCACAGTTTTTTTCTGTTGCAGGCAATGGCTATATCGAGGGCAAGGAACTGGAGAACTTCTTCAGGGAGTTGGAGATTTCACGGAAAGGGGCCAGAGTGGTAAGGGAATGATCCCTGGACCTTGACTAAAGGCTCAATTCAATCAAACATGTCAATGCAATGTTCATGCAGTATTTCTGTTTACATAACTACTGCCATTATGGTATGTCTGAGGCCTATTCTGTCTCTGATGGGTCTATGTGGATTTTTTACAGTACTCAATCCAAAACTATTTTTTTAACATAATTTCTCTAGGGCTATTATACAGTATGCTACAGCAGATATACTGTAATGCTGGTTTGATTGAATTGAGTGAAGGAACGTGACATGGCTCTGGTCTTTAATAACAGAAAGTTAACAGAAAGTTGACGATGTTTGGAGTTTTATCAGGTGAAACCAAAGGACCACAACCTCTTGCAAAAACAAATTTGACATAGTAATCAGTGTCATGTGAGTTTCCCGTACCAGGATAACAAGCAATGGCACAAAGGAATTCTACCAAAAATTGTTTACTGACAACAGTGAGGGTAGTGTTTTGATTGTTCTTTAAATCCAACAATCACATGTTGGCATCTCCTCACTAATCAAGGTTGTGGCCTATTCTGGTAGGTGGTTAATTGAGTTCCGTAACAAGCCCTAGAGATATGAACTCATGCCTGTAAGCTGTCCAGTCCGTCTAGGAGAGAGTTTCCCAAACTCGGTCCTCCGGACCCCAAGGGGTGCATGTTTTTGTTTTTGTCCTAGCACCACAAATGATCAAAGCTTGATGATTAGTTGATTATTTGAATCAGCTGTGTAGTGCTAGGAGAAAAACCAAAACGTGCACCACTTTAGGCCCCGAGGACTGAGTTTGGGCCACTAGCAGTAATTAAAACGTGACTGATTTGTCCAACCAAGTGCTAATGAATTATTCAAGCAACATCAAAATAAAGTTCTCCAGAGAGTTCTCCCACAGATAGAAAATAACATGTTTCTTGGGAGGAGTCAGCACAATAATGTTTCTGTCACCGCATCTCGTGTGTGTACAACAAAGGAATCAGAGAGCATCAGTAATCATGTTACATAAACTCCATGGAGCTGCATAAAATCTGTGACTAGAACATGACAAGCCCTTTAGCTGGGGAGGGGAGGGTTGTCTGTTTAAGAGCGACAATCTCTGTCTGCCCAGTGTAACAACCACTAACATCTAAAACTAGCTCTGTCACAACAATGTGAGTGACCACAGCCCTATAACATGAGAGGACGGTTTGCATTAAAAAACAACTGATCTTTACTGATGTTTATGTCATGACAAACTGTATTTGTGCATGTTTTACAGGACCCATCAAACTCCACTTTCAAAGAGAAGATGAAGGAGTTCATGCAAAAGTTTGACAAGAATGCAGATGGGAGAATTGAGATGTCTGAGGTGAGCTGACATTTTTCCATTTCCTATTTCAGGTCATTGAGGATTTGAATAAACCAGTGAGGATTATTCCTAATGATCTCAGACAGTTTGCATATCAATGCAGAAACAATCAGACATTATGGTAGATGTGTTCTGAAACTGTTGATGACTCGATGCTTTATTCAAGTAATATTTGTCTAAGAGATAAGATTATATCATCTAACACAGTATTTTTCACACTATCAAACACAGAGAAACAAACGTTTTCAATGTTTTCCCCCTCATTAATCTTTCTTTCTTTCTCCAGCTAGCTCAGATTTTGCCCACAGAGGAAAACTTCCTGCTTTGCTTCAGAGAGTTTGTGGGATCCAGTTCTGAATTCATGGCAGTAAGTGGTGAAAATAGATGGTTTGAGTATTAAGAATTTGAAGACGGGTACAGGCTGTTTATGTGAGTTGTTGTGATTGATAATATAGAGCTACTGTAATAAGGCAGAATGAAAAACAACAATTAGACACAGCAATTAAAACCAATAACAATCCAAATGTAGGATTCCTGGCCTTGCCCAAATCATACATAAATCATATTACTGAATTGCACTGCAATTACATTGCAAAAACAAATCATACTCAAAGATGATTTTTCTCTGTCATACTGTATGTGTCCTCTGCCAAGTGGAAAGCCACAATCACTCACTCATGGAGCAGACAATTTCAGAGACACATGACAGCTCTGTCAGATTAGTCCTCATAGTGTGAATGGAGAGAGTTTGATTATCAGTAATAACAGGAGGGACCACCCAGTCACCCAATGGACACCCATTATGTCAAAGGCAGAAAAATTGAAATGAGAAAGAGAAAATGAATATTTTTTAATCACCAAGTGTGGTAGGGAAGGCTTTTAAAAGGATAGATTGAGGAAGTACAAACTTCTATTTTCAGAGTCATATATTATAGATGTGCTGCTGTAATTCTCCATAGACCTGGAGAGGGAGGGCATCTATCTTTGATAAGAGCACTTTCTGGAATCAGGGACAGCTGCTAGATTAAAACATTCATTAAAATGCATTTCTCTCTCCTTGCCCTCTCACAATGTGTAGGAGAACAGAATTGAAAATCTGGAAAGTATCATGAGAATCATTGTTATGCCGGTGAATGAGGACCCAAAAGCGACTTGGCGAAAACAGAGTCTTAATTCCAGTAAAGGAAATAGGCAATACTCCTAGACAAATCGGAGCAGAAAACAAAACATAAAAAACTAATTCCACTCGTAGTGACGAGGACAGACTGGAGACTCGACCATAAACTGTAGGTTGCCTCGGGAAGGCACCGACCATAGCAGACTCAGACACCTGCTCACACGCAGCATCTGAGGGAAACAAGACACGACAGGGCGAGACAAAGACACAGCACGGCGAACAATATACAAGGATCCGACAGGACAGAAACGGACAACAAGGGGAGAAATAGGGACTCTAATCAGAGGACAAGATAGGGAACAGGTGTGGAAAGACTAAATGAGTGAGTAGGAGAATGAGGAACAGCTGGGAGCAGGAACGGAACGACAGAGAGAGGAGAGAGAGGGAGGGAGAGAGAGAGGGATAGAAAAAGGGAACGAACCTAACAAGACCAGCAGGGGGAAACGAACAGAAGGGAAAGCACAATGACAAGACAATATAAGACAAAACATGACAGTACCCCCCCCACTCACCGAGCGCCTCCTGGCGCACTCGAGGAGGAATCCTGGCGGCAACGGAGGAAATCATCAATCAGCGAACGGTCCAGCACGTCCCGAGACGGAACCCAACTCCTCTCCTCAGGACCGTAACCCTCCCAATCCACTAAGTATTGGTGACCCCGTCCCCGAGAACGCATGTCCATGATCCTACGTACCTTGTAAATAGGTGCGCTCTCGACAAGGACGGGGGGGGGGAGGGAAGACGAACGGGGGTGCGAAGAAAGGGCTTGACACAGGAGACATGGAAGACAGGATGGACGCGACGAAGATGTCGCGGAAGAAGCAGTCGCACAGCGACAGGATTGACGACCTGGGAGACACGGAACGGACCAATGAACCGCGGAGTCAACTTACGAGAAGCTGTCGTAAGGGGAAGGTTACGAGTGGAAAGCCACACTCTCTGGCCGCAACAATACCTAGGACTCTTAATCCTACGTTTATTGGCGGCTCTCACAGTCTGTGCCCTGTAACGGCAAAGTGCAGACCTCACCCTCCTCCAGGTGCGCTCACAACGTTGGACAAACGCTTGAGCGGAGGGAACGCTGGACTCGGCAAGCTGGGATGAGAACAGAGGAGGCTGGTAACCCAGACTACTCTGAAACGGAGATAACCCGGTAGCAGACGAAGGAAGCGAGTTGTGAGCGTATTCTGCCCAGGGAGCTGTTCTGCCCAAGACGCAGGGTTTCTAAAAGAAAGGCTGCGTAGTATGCGACCAATCGTCTGATTGGCCCTTTCTGCTTGACCGTTAGACTGGGGATGAAACCCGGAAGAGAGACTGACGGACGCACCAATCAAACGACAGAACTCCCTCCAAAACTGTGACGTGAATTGCGGACCTCTGTCTGAAACGGCGTCTAACGGGAGGCCATGAATTCTGAACACATTCTCGATGATGATTTGTGCCGTCTCCTTAGCGGAAGGAAGCTTAGCGAGGGGAATGAAATGTGCCGCCTTAGAGAACCTATCGACAACCGTAAGAATCACAGTCTTCCCCGCAGACAAAGGCAGACCGGTAATGAAGTCTAAGGCGATGTGAGACCATGGTCGAGAAGGAATGGGAAGCGGTCTGAGACGACCGGCAGGAGGAGAGTTACCTGACTTAGTCTGCGCGCAGTCCGAACAAGCAGCCACGAAACGGCGCGTGTCACGCTCCTGAGTAGGCCACTAAAAGCGCTGGCGAATAGAAGCAAGAGTACCTCGAACGCCGGGATGACCAGCTAACTTGGCAGAGTGAGCCCACTGAAGAACAGCCAGACGAGTAGAAACAGGAACGAAAAGAAGGTTACTAGGACAAGCGCGCGGCGACGCAGTGTGCGTGAGTGCTTGCTTAACCTGTCTTTCAATTCCCCAGACTGTCAACCCGACAACACGCCCATAAGGAAGAATCCCCTCGGGATCAGTAGAAGCCACAGAAGAACTAAAGAGACGGGATAAGGCATCAGGCTTGGTGTTCTTACTACCCGGACGGTAAGAAATCACAAACTCGAAACGAGCGAAAAACAACGCCCAACGAGCTTGACGTGCATTAAGTCGTTTGGCAGAACGGATGTACTCAAGGTTCTTATGGTCTGTCCAAACGACAAAAGGAACGGTCGCCCCCTCCAACCACTGTCGCCCTTCGACTAGGGCTAAGCGGATGGCGAGCAGTTCGCGGTTACCCACATCATAGTTGCATTCCGATGGCGACAGGCGATGAGAAAAATAAGCGCAAGGATGAACCTTATCGTCAGACTGGAAGCGCTGGGATAGAATGGCTCCCACACCTACCTCTGAAGCGTCAACCTCGACAATGAATTGTTTAGTGACGTCAGGAGTAACGAGGATAGGAGCGGACGTAAAACGTTCTTTGAGAAGATCAAAAGCTCCCTGGGCGGAACCGGACCACTTAAAACACGTCTTGACAGAAGTAAGAGCTGTGAGAGGGGCAGCAACTTGACCGAAATTACGAATGAAACGCCGATAGAAATTAGCGAAACCTAGAAAGCGCTGCAACTCGACACGTGACCTTGGAACGGGCCACTCACTGACAGCTTGGACCTTAGTGGGATCCATCTGAATGCCTTCAGCGGAAATAACAGAACCGAGAAAAGTGACGGAGGAGACATGAAAAGAGCACTTCTCAGCCTTCACGTAGAGACAATTCTCTAAAAGGCGCTGGAGTACACGTCGAACGTGCTGAACATGAATCTCGAGTGACGGTGAAAAAATCAGGATATCGTCAAGGTAGACAAAAACAAAGATGTTCAGCATGTCTCTCAGAACATCATTAACTAATGCCTGAAAAACAGCTGGCGCATTGGCGAGACCAAACGGCAGAACCCGGTACTCAAAATGCCCTAACGGAGTGTTAAACGCCGTTTTCCACTCGTCCCCCTCTCTGATGCGCACGAGATGGTAAGCGTTACGAAGGTCCAACTTAGTAAAGAACCTGGCTCCCTGCAGAATCTCGAAGGCTGATGACATAAGGGGAAGCGGATAACGATTCTTAACCGTTATGTCATTCAGCCCTCGATATCCACGCAGGGGCGCAGAGTACCGTCCTTCTTCTTAACAAAAAAAACCCCGCCCCGGCAGGGGAGGAAGAAGGCACTACGGTGCCGGCGTCAAGAGACACAGACAAATAATCCTCGAGAGCCTTACGTTCGGGAGCCGACAGAGAGTATAGTCTACCCCGAGGAGGAGTGGTCCCCGGAAGGAGATCAATACTACAATCATACGACCGGTGAGGAGGAAGGGAGTTGGCTCTGGACCGACTGAAGACCGTGCGCAGATCATGATATTCCTCCGGCACTCCTGTCAAATCGCCAGGTTCCTCCTGAGAAGTGGGGACAGAAGAAACGGGAGGGATAGCAGACATTAAACACTTCACATGACAAGAAACGTTCCAGGATAGGATAGAATTACTAGACCAATTAATAGAAGGATTATGACATACTAGCCAGGGATGACCCAAAACAACAGGTGTAAAAGGTGAACGAAAAATCAAAAAGGAAATAGTCTCACTGTGGTTACCAGATACTGTGAGGGTTAAAGGTAGTGTCTCATATCTGATACTGGGGAGATGACTACCATCTAAGGCACATATGTCAGAGTCAAGGCCCGCGGGCCACATCCGGCCCGCGAGAAGGTTTTTTACGGCCCCTGGGATGATCTTGATTTATTATTAGAACCGGCCCGCAGACCGCAGCAAGCCGGCAGCCCGCAGATCTTTTACACGCACCAATACTACATTTCCCACAATGCAACGGTGACGCACCGAGCAGTAGGCTGCTTCATTTCAATATTTATTGGCACAGCAGTTGTCAGCATCACAGTAAAATTAACTTTCAGATACCCATCAAAAATGGCAAAACGGAAGGTGGACACTGAGAACCGGGGGTTTCAAACAAGGTGGGAGTCGGAGTATTTGTTCACGGAGGTAGCTGGAAAACCTGTGTGTCTTCTGTGTGGAGAAAGTGTGGCGGTACTGAAAGAGTATAATCTGAGACGACATTATGAAACGAAACACGCGGACAAAAACAAGAATATGGACATGGAACAAAGGCTACAAAAGGCAGAGGAATTAAAACGAGGCCTCAAATCTCGACAGGCTCTGTTCAAAAAAGCCAAATCACAAGGCCAGGCTGCTGTCAAGGCCAGTTTTATTTTGGCAGAAGAGATCGCTAAATCAGCCCGGCCATTTACGGAGGGGGATTTCATCAAAAACTGCATGATTAAAGTTTGTGACGAAGTTTGCCCAGAAAAAAGGCAACTCTTTTTAAATGTGAGTCTGAGCAGAAACACCATTGCCGAAAGAGTAGACCAGTTGTCCATCAATCTAAAAGAGCAGCTTGTGAAAAAGGGAAAAGATTTCATTGCATATTCCTTGGCTGTGGATGAGAGCACCGACATTTCTGACATTGCCCAGTTGTCAATTTTCATCCGCGGAGTGGACTCCAGCCTAAGCGTGACAGAGGAGTTTTTGGCTTTACGTCCTATGCATGGCACAACTACGGGGCATGATTTGTATGAAGAGGTGTCAAGATGTGTAAATGAGATGGAGCTGCCTTGGGAAAAACTCGTGGGTTTGACAACCGACGGAGCACCTGCGATGTGTGGACACAGGAGCGGACTGGTGGCAAAGATACGGGAAAAGATGCAAGAGGAAAACGCGACAGGTGAGCTGACAGCTTATCATTGTATCATACACCAGGAAGCGTTGTGCGGTAAAGCCTTGAAAATGGAGCATGTAATGAGCATCATCACGCGCACAGTTAACTTTATCAGAGCCAAAGGTTTGAATCACCGCCAGTTCAAGGCATTTCTGACGGAGTTAGAAACGGAGCATGGTGATTTGCCTTATCACACAGAGGTGCGATGGCTAAGCCAGGGAAAGGTGCTTCAAAGATGTTTCGAGCTTCGTGAGGAGATTTGTCTGTTCTTGGACAGCAAAGGGAAAGACACAACACAACTCCGAGACGAAATGTTTCTGTGTGAAATGGCTTTTCTGTGTGACATTACGAGTCATCTGAATGCAATGAACTTGCAGCTGCAGGGTCGGGATCGTGTCATCTCTGATATGTACAGTACAGTGAAGGCATTTAAAACCAAACTGACTCTGTGGGAGACGCAGATGCGGAAAGAAAATTTGAGCCACTTTCCCAGCTGCCAGACCATGAAAGAGAAGCTCTCTACCAGTGCGTTCCCGAGCGCACAGTTGGCTGATAAAATAGGTATGCTTGCCGCTGACTTTCGACGCCGATTTGCTGACTTTGAAGCACAAAAAAGCAGGTTGGAACTGCTCGGTAACCCATTTGCTATTGACGTGGAAAGCTCACCACCAAACCTCCAAATGGAGTTGATTGACCTCCAATGCAATGATGCACTGAGGGCAAAATATGCGGCAGTGGGTGCTGCGGAGTTCGCCCGTTTCCTCCCGACACAATGCCCCAGCTGCGCATCCAGGCTGCTCAAACGTTGTCTATGTTTGGCAGCACATACCTGTGTGAACAACTGTTTTCTTTGATGAACTTGAACAAAACATCACACAGAAGTCGACTTACTGCTGAACACCTCCACTCAATTCTGAGGATTTCCTCAGCTCAGAGCCTTACCCCGAACATTGATGAACTTGTGGAAAAGATGGGACACCACCAAGTATCACCCTCAACCTCAAACAAGTGAACATTACTGTGCAATCACATATTTAGAGTTTTTACTCAGTTCAAGTTTAAAAGTTAAAGTTTAATATTTGTTTTCACTGCATGTTACTTCTCCTTAAACAAAGTGTTGTTTTTGATTAATAGATTTTTGCACTTTATTTTATTGTATTTCAATCCAATTACATTTTAAAAATATTTCAGTTGAGTGGATGATAGAAAATTGCTATTATTGTTTTTTTCTTTGAAGTAAATTTAGCCCACTTTTGCTAAAATAGAAAATATAGGCTACTGATGGTGCCTTGAATACCGGTTTCTTTCATTTAATGTTCATGTTATGGGGATTTTTATATAAAGGAAATTTGTCTTTTGTGTCTGTTGAAAATTTAAGATTACTGACAGAGCCATAAGAAAATATTGCTTTATTTATCTGATCATATTGGAATATATTTGTTAGGTTTTCAGTAGGTTCAATTAGGTTCACTAGACTATATGCGTCATTTAAAATGTTTTCAATGAACATTCGAACAGTCCGGCCCTCGGCTTGTAGCTAAATTTTTTATTTGGCCCTCCGTCCATTTGACTTTGACACCCCTGATCTAAGGCGAACATGGGCGTAGGCTTCTCTAACTGTCTGAAAGGAATGTCATGTTTCCGAGCCCATACTTCGTCCATAAAACAACCCTCAGCCCCAGAGTCTATCAAGGCACTGCATGTAGCACCCGAACCGGTCCAGCGTAGATGGACCGACATAGTAGTACAGGATCTTGATGGAGAGACCTGAGTAGTAGCGCTCACCAGTAGCCCTCCGCTTACTGATGAGCTCTGGCTTTTACTGGACATGAATTGACAAAATGTCCAGCAAGTCCGCAATAGAGGCACAGGCGGTTGGTGATCCTCCGTTCCCTCTCCTTAGTCGAGATGCGAATACCTCCCAGCTGCATGGGCTCAGTCTCTGAGCCAGAGGAGGGAGATGGTTGCGATGCGGAGCGGGGAAACACCGTTAACGCGAGCTCTCTTCCACGAGCTTGGTGACGAAGATCTACCCGTCGTTCTATGCGGATGGCGAGAGCAATCAAAGAGTCCACACTGGAAGGAACCTCCCGGGAGAGAATCTCATCTTTAACCTCTGCGTGGAGTCCCTCCAGAAAACGAGCGAGCAGCGCCGGCTCGTTCCAGTCACTAGAGGCAGCAAGAGTGCGAAACTCTATAGAGTAATCCATTATGGATCGATCACCTTGACATAGGGAAGCCAGGGCCCTAGAAGCCTTCCTACCAAAAACTGAACGATCAAAAACCCGAATCATCTCCTCTTTAAAGTTCTGGTAATTGTTAGAACAATCAGCCCTTGCCTCCCAGATAGCTGTGCCCCACTCTCGAGCCCGGCCAGTAAGGAGTGATATGACGTAAGCAACCCGAGCTCTCTCTCTAGAGTATGTGTTGGGTTGGAGAGAGAACACAATATCACACTGGGTGAGAAAGGAGCGGCACTCCGTGGGCTGCCCGGAGTAACAAGGTGGGTTATTAACCCTAGGTTCCGGAGGCTCGGCAGACCAGGAAGTAACAGGTGGCACGAGACGAAGACTCTGGAACTGTCCAGAGAGGTCGGAAACCTGAGCGGCCAAGTTCTCCACGGCATGACGAGCAGCAGACAATTCCTGCTCGTGTCTGCCGAGCATGGCTCCTTGGATCTCGACGGCAGTGTTACGAGCATCTGTAGTCGCTGGGTCCATTCTTTGGTCGGATCCTTCTGTTATGCCGGTGAATGAGGACCCAAAAGCGACTTGGCGAAAACAGAGTCTTAATTCCAGTAAAGGAAATAGGCAATACTCCTAGACAAATCGGAGCAGAAAACAAAACATAAAAAACTAATTCCACTCGTAGTGACGAGGACAGACTGGAGACTTGACCATAAACTGTAGGTTGCCTCGGGAAGGCACCGACCGTAGCAGACTCAGACACCTGCTCACACGCAGCATCTGAGGGAAACAAGACACGACAGGGCGAGACAAAGACACAGCACGGCGAACAATATACAAGGATCCGACAGGACAGAAACAGAAAACAAGGGGAGAAATAGGGACTCTAATCAGAGGACAAGATAGGGAACAGGTGTGGAAAGACTAAATGAGTGAGTAGGAGAATGAGGAACAGCTGGGAGCAGGAACGGAACGACAGAGAGAGGAGAGAGAGGGAGGGAGAGAGAGAGGGATAGAAAAAGGGAACGAACCTAACAAGACCAGCAGGGGGAAACGAACAGAAGGGAAAGCACAATGACAAGACAATATAAGACAAAACATGACAATCATAGTGTGATTACAGGAAGAAAAAGCTAACAATTACCAGCCACAGAAATTGGATATGATTTTTTTGTGCTCTTCCTCTTCTTTTAAAAATGTTCTGTCCCGCCAGAGAGTAATTAATACATGTCCCATGCGATCCTATTAATACAATCCAGTTCGATTGCTTTGGTGTCACAGAACATTAGAGTGTGCTTGATTGTGAGTGGAGGAATGAGGTGGCTCATTTAAAAAGTGATTGGTACTACTGTGGGAGAAAGTGATTGGCTATGTCTATTTTCTTTCTTTCTAATGAGTGTGACTTTGAATTTGCATATACAGGCATGGCGACGATACGATACAGATCGCAGTGGGTACATTGAAGCTAATGAACTGAAGGTATGGTTTCTCACTTGTTAACGTTTCACTGCAGTGGGCTAAATCAGGGTCACACAGAGTGTTTCTTGGTAGTCTTAAACAAATCTAATTTGAAACCAAAGGGGCTTAGAAAAAGAAGACACAAGTACCATGTCAGATACAGTTGAAATGTGTTACATTTTGAGTTTGCAACCCAATATTACACTTCATATACATCACAGAAGACAAAACCATTTGACATAGAAAAAACAGATTTTCAGCTGTTCTATTAATTATGAAATTATGAAGAATATGAATAACATTCCACCCATGAGTCATTTGACTGCAGGAAATGGCTACCCATCCATAAGAGACATTTACAGTAGGTCCTTTTACAAACTATGGTAGAGTTCCAACCATAGTCAATAGTTATCTCTCCTTGTCATTCGATCCAGCTATAAGAAAACAAGGAGATAGATGCATCATTATGCTTTACAATGTAAATTAATCTTTAGAAACCAACACCCAAATGCTTGCAGGTATAGTTGTTGTGTTGATGCAGTGAGGCAAATGGGGACAATGCAAATTCCTCTCTTCTCAGTGGCTGTCAGACGAGGACACTATACAAATCATGACTTGTAATACCACCCATTATGCTATTGTCTGAAACTGTAATTCATTTCTAAAGTATTTTCTGCTGTCTTATCAGCAGGGTCTTACTGTAAAACAAGCTGGTAGTGATAGATAACATTACCCTTTCTGTCAATAAAGGATCTGAGAAAGTATGTGATACCTCCAACTCTATGTAAGCCAATACTTATATAACTGACGGAAACCAATAACTGAGGCCTCTGGGCTGAAGTATAGACAAGCCAGGCTCGCTAAGGTCATAGGATTGTTTTTGACCTATTAGTCAATTATAGTTTATTCATATTTCCCCACTCCACAGGGATTCCTCTCAGACCTGCTGAAGAAAGCCAACAGACATTACGATGACCAGAAGCTTCACGAGTACACACAGACAATAGTGAGTCTTTTCAGTCTAAATGAATCCCTTCCTGTATTGTACCCAAGCCCTTCCTCACAGACTTATTTGAGAAGTAACCAACATCCTGCACCACATGCAACCACAGGTTCTACATGCAACCCAAAGGGGTTCTACGTGGAACCAAAAAGAGTTCTGCCTGTAAACAAAAAGGGCTCACCTATGGGGACAGCCAAAGAACCCTTTTGAAACCCTTTTTTCTAAGAGTGTACTGTATGTAACTCTTGTCCCGTCATGCTGGTGGTTGCTATGTGGTTGAGTGGTCGGGAGTGGGACTCACAATGTCCTATGGGTTGTGTGTTCCTACAGCATATGTGCAAACACCTGTTTCAACCTCAAGGCCTAAAGCTTGACCTGAATTACTCTGGGGAGAGAACCAATCTTTACGAATCTTAGAGTTGACTAGCAACTTGTATTTACAACAGACTGCCAACAGAGGTAAATCAAAATAATAATGTGTGAAGAGCCAAACTTGCCGTCACAACTGCGGAAGGCCCAATGCTTTAATGTCTGAATGAGTTACAGGACAAAATAAAAACCCTCCAACCCAAAAAGGCCTGTGGTGTTGATGGTATCCTCAATGAAATGATCAAATATACAGACAACAAATTCCAATTGGCTATACTAAAACTCTTTAACATCATCCTTAGCTCTGGCATCTTCCCCAATATTTGGAACCAAGGACTGATCACCCCAATCCACAAAAATGGAGACAAATTTGACCCCAATAACTACCGTGGAATATGCGTCAACAGTAACCTTGGGAGAATCCTCTGCATTATCATTAACAGCAGACTCGTACACTTCCTCAATGAAAACAATGTACTGAGCAAATGTCAAATTGGCTTTTTACCAAATTACCGTACAACAGACCATGTATTCACCCTGTACACCCTAATTGACAACCAAACAAACCAAAACAAAGGCAAAGTCTTCTCATGCTTTGTTGATTTCAAAAAAGCCTTCGACTCAATTTGGCATGAGGGTCTGCTATACAAACTGATGGAAAGTGGTGTTGGGGGTAAAACATACAACATCATAAAATCCATGTACACAAACAACAAGTGTGCGGTTAAAATTGGCAAAAAACACACACATTTCTTCACACAGGGTCGTGGGGTTAGACAGGGATGCAGCTTAAGCACCACCCTCTTCAACATATATATCAACGAACTGGCGCGGGCACTAGAAAAGTCTGCAGCACCCGGCCTCACCTTACTAGAATCCGAAGTCAAATGTCTGCTGTTTGCTGATGATCTGGTACTTCTGTCACCAACCAAGGAGGGCCTACAGCAGCACCTAGATCTTATGCACAGATTCTGTCAGACCTGGGCCCTGACAGTAAATCTCAGTAAGACCAAAATAATGGTGTTCCAAAAAAGGTCCAGTCACCAGGACCACAAATACAAATTCCATCTAGACACTGTTGCCCTAGAGCACACAAAAAACTATACATACCTTGGCCTAAACATCAGCGCCACAGGTAACTTCCACAAAGCTGTGAACGATCTGAGAGACAAGTCTCTCTCTCTCTCTCTCTCTCTCTCTCTCTCTCTCTCTCTCTCTCTCTCTCTCTCTCTCTCTCTCTCTCTCTCTCTCTCCATCTCTCTCTCTCTGCAGCTCAAGATGTTTGATCTAAACGGAGATGGGAAGCTGGGCCTGTCTGAAATGGCGAGGTGACTGTCAGCAACTAAGAAGAAATTTTTATATTTCATGTGTGCTTTCAGCATCCAACACTCCTAACAAGTTTTTTTAATGGAAATTATTCTCTGTTCTTCTCTTTTAAGGCTTCTCCCAGTTCAGGAAAATTTCTTACTGAAATTCCAGGTGAGGAGTGTGCAAGAGGAACTGATAATCCCTTCAAACAAATGTAGTTTTCACAGTAATTTTGGCTAATAAACATACCAGCAACATGATAATTAGATATTTCCTAACACAATCATTAATTTGCTATTTAACTCAGTAAAATGATGGTGCTCTGTTATTTCCGAATGTGTTTTACAGGATATCAAGCTGACCTCTGAGCAGTTCAGTGCTATCTTCACATTCTACGACAAGGTACATTTAGATATGTGATTGGATATTCTAAAAGGATACAGTTTGCTATAGAGGTATTTAAGTTGAACAAATATTTGCGTGCCGATGTCTGGACTAGAAGCTTGCTGAGAGGACTGGGGTAGACACTCAATTAGAAATGAAACACCGCCAGTGTATACATGATATGCATCAAACATTTACGTGCATAATTATTTCAGTGTTTGTTTCAACCTCCCCCTGCAGCTGAATCACTGGCAGCCGCTGTCACTGTTATGGGATTATGGGTAAAAAGACCGGCGATAGTAAGAAGCACACCAGGTCAACTGAAAACTAACATGGCTACAGTGCCAAACTGTAAATGCACAGAGCTTTGAGAAATAAAACTTTTTGGACAGCCCGCAACCAAGACAGCCTGTTTCCCCCACATTCCCAAAGAAACACAACACCACGGTATCTTCAGTACCATGGCCCTTCCTCTCCATAATATCTCCTTATGCATTTAAAGTTATTGCTCTTGAGCAGCCATATACAAGACATATTTTGGATTCATGAGTGAAATGTCAAGGGGCGTTGTAACGGTTTTCGTCCTCCTCTTCTGAGGAGGAGTAGGAAGGATCGGACCAATGCACAGCGTGGTAAGTGTCCATAATATAATTTTAATGAAATATAACTGAACACAGAAAACAAAAGAATAAGAGAATAAATGGAAACCGACACAGTCCCGTATGGAGCAAACACTGACGGAAAATAATCACCCACACCCAAAATGGGGAAAACAGGCTACCTAAGTATGATTCTCAATCAGAGACAACGATCGACAGCTACCGCTGATTGAGAACCATACCAGGCCAAACACAGAAATACAACATAGCAAAAAGAACATAGACTACCCACCCCAACTCACGCCCTGACCAAACTAACACAAAGACATAAAAAAGGAACTAAGGTCAGAACGTGACAGTACCCCCCCCCCCCCCAAAGGTGCGGACTCCGGCCGCAAAACCTGAACCTATAGGGGAGGGTCTGGGTGGGCGTCTGTCTGCGGTGGCGGCTCTGGCGCGGGACGTGGACCCCACTCCACCATAGTCTTGGCCCACTTAAGTGGCGCCTTTGGAGCGGCGACCCTCGAGCTGACCTCGTACTGGGAACCCTAACAGCGGGCCCCAAATAGAACGGAGACTCCGGCAGCGCCGGACAGGCGGGAGACTCCCCCAGCACCGTAGTGAAGCGAGACTCCGGCAGTGATGGAGTGAAGCGCGGCTCCGGCAGCTCCTGACTGTCAGTCGGCTCCTGCAGCTCCTGACTGACTGACGGCTCCTGCAGCTCTTGACTGGCAGGCGGCTCCGGCAGCTCCTGACTGATGGGCGGCTCCTGCAGCTCCTGACTGGCAGGCGGCTCCGGCAGCTCCTGACTGATGGGCGGCTCCTGCAGCTCCTGACTGACGGGCGGCTCCGGCCGCTCCTGACTGACGGGCGGCTCCGGCCGCTCCTGACTGACGGGCAGCTCTGGCAGCGCCTGACAGACGGGCGGCTCTGGTAGTTCAGGACAGACGGGCGGGTCTGGCAGCTCAGGACAGACGGGCGGCTCTGGCAGCTCAGGACAGATGGGCGGCTCTGGCCTGGAGAGAAATCCTGGAGGGAAGAGATGGAGAGACAGCCTGGTGCATGGGGCTGCCACAGGACCCACCAGGCTGGGGAGACCTACAGGAGGCCTGGTGCGTGGAGGAGGCACCGGATGGACCGGGCTGTGGGGGAGCACTGGAGCTCTGGTGCGCAGAGCTTCCACCACTCTACTCAGCAAAATGGATAGAGTCTATCACAGTGCCATCCTTTTTGTTAACAAATCACCTTATACCGCCCACCACTGCGACCTGTATGCTCTATTCGGCTGGCCCTCGCTACATATTTGTCGCCAGACCCACTGGCTCCAGGTCATCTATAAGTCTATGCTAGGTAAAGCTCCGCCTTATCTCAGTTCACTGGTCACGATAACAACACCCACCCGTAGCACACGTTCCAGCAGGTATATCTCACTGATCATCCCCAAAGCCAACACCTCATTCGGCTGCCTTTCCTTCCAGTTCTTTGCTGCCAGTGACTGGGGTTCTATACTTTTATTTCCCTCACCAACTTTAAACATCAACTATCTGAGCAGCTAACCGATCGCTGCAGCTGTACATAGTCCATCTGTAAATAGCCCACCCAATCTACCTACCTCATCCCAATACTGTTTTTATTTTATTTACTTTTCTGCTCTTTTGCACACTAGTATCTCTACTTGCACATCATCATCTGCTCATTTATCACTCCAGTGTTAGTCTGCTAATTGTAATTATTTGCTCCTATGGCCTATTTATTGAATACCTCCTAATTCCTTTTGCACACACTGTATATAGACTTTCTTTTTTCTACTGTGTCATTGACTTGTTTGTGTTATTGGCTTGTTTATTGTTTACTCCATGTGTAACTCTGTTGTTGTCTGTGTCACACTGCTTTGCTTTATCTTGGCCAGGTCACAGATGCAAATGAGAACTTGTTCTCAACTAGCTTACCTGGTTAAATAAAGGTGAAATAAATAAATAAAATAAAATAATACGTTTCCCCTCTTCCTTCCAGGATGGAAACGGCTACATTGATGAGCAGGAGCTCGATGCTCTGTTGCGTGACCTCTATGAAAAGAACAAAAAGGTGAGATAATATTGAAGGTTTGGAGTTTAACACTCAATTCCCCATAATGCTGAATCTCTCATTCTAATGCATCGTTACAGAAGCACCTGTATGGATAAGGGTGTCTTGTCTTCTCTCAGGATGTGGACACCAAAAACCTGACTGGCTACAAGAAGAGCATCATGGCCCTGTCGGACGGGGGCAAGCTGTATCGCTCCGAGCTGGAGATTGTGCTCTGCAGGGAGCCCATGCTGTGAACCCTGACAACCATCGCTGTCTGTTTTTTGACCTTCATGACCCTATCTGCCCATTCCCAGATCACACCCACCTCCAGCTGCCTGACGACTGTAACCAGGTGCATGTGCAGGGCATTCCCTTTATGAGTTTTGAATGAATGTGCACTGAGAAGCACAAACCAGCTCTCCCTCACGACCCCTGTCGACACTCTTCCCTACAGACTGATGTTGCCTTCGGCTCAATCCCTAAACTCTACATTTAACAAAATGAATAAAGATAATAAAAGGTACTTCTGCTAATTATGATTGCAATGTGAACAGGAGCGGAATGAAAATGAATATAAGATGATTTATTCTCAATGCTTGGTTTGACTTTCCTCTTCTCTTTTTCTCCCAAATCCACCCTTTAATTGGGACTTGCGACAGCAAACGTCCCACTCTAAATCTTTGTCATACTTCTGACTTTTTATTAATGGGACATGCATAATGGGACTTGCGACAGCAATAATTATTTCTAACTTCTAGTTATTTTTAGAACGCTACACCTCTTACACAGTTTAAGCTAGAAACTTTTAAATGCTTAGACAGGCCTGGAATAGTGTGCTATTATACAACTTTTTGATAACATTTATACTTGTTTAAACTATTAAGTTTTTTGTTTTTCTTATCCTCCTCCATCAACTTTCAAGGGATTTCCTCAACATTCTAAATGAGCCCATTGTGACATTATGACACCAGTAGTCTTTAGGTCATTATCAATAAAACGTCACAATATACGGTGCAGAGCATTCGATTTGGCTGCTGGGGGCCAAGGAGCCCTCAACTCCGCTAAAACCATTGACAACTGCGTGCCGTTTTCAAGGGATAAATGCTATAAGTATTTGGTTTTAATATAATCTCCTCTTGAAGAGAGAGTATAGTCAGAACTACACATTTCCGATTATCCCACGTTAAGCTGTATCATCAGAGTTATATAGAACGTAACTGCATGTTTTTCATGATCAGTAAACATCAATCGATCATGTATGTTCAGATACATGAGGGTAGCCTATCCATTTGGCAAGTAGCTAGGCTAGCTAGCTAAGCAAACAACGTGTCATTTAGCCTTTCTTCATCAGAAATGAGGCTTTTGGAACGAGCTTTAGATCGGTAAGTCCTCGTCGTGGTAAAGTTGTCAGTTGGACTACTGTCATCACCCCTATAGATGGCGAGCAAATCAAACAATATTTGGATATAGCCATCTAGTTTATCCCCTGAAAGTTAGCTCGTTAACTAGCCATATTTACGTGATGTGTTATTAACTAGCTAACCAATTTGACGTTGTCCATCAGTCAATGTAGCCTATCATGTCTGTCAGCAGCAATCGTGATTTAACATTCTTAAAAACAATGTTGAAAAGGGGATAACGTTAGCTTACTTCGCTAGGTAGGACTATGTTGGTTGGAGAAAAAAAGTACATTAGGTCCACTTACACACTATGTTTAGACAACTGTACAACATTTATATCAGTACGATAGCTTGCAAATTAAACATCAGCTAACACTGATCACGAAAAGGATGCAGTTACTTGCTGTATAACTCTGATGATAGAGCTAAAATGTGCGTAATTGTTTTGCATGGAATCATCGGAAATGTGTAGTTCTGACTATGCTCTTCATGAGGTGATGACATTACAGCCAAATAGTTAACATTTATTTAACAATTCCGGAGCCGGGGGTCTCCTTGCCCCCCTGCAGGAAAATTGAACGCTCTGCATCTCTTTGTGACGTTTTATTGATAAAGACGTATTCTATTCGGCGTAAACAATGTCGCTTTTGACACAATCAGCTACTCAGGCCACTTTCCCAACAAATTTGAAAAAAAACAAACAAACAAACATAGCACATGAAATATCTAAGTCTGCTTTTCTGACATTCAAAACTGAAATTAGGACATAATTATATTCTACCAATCAAACGTAGGTGTTTCAGTAACCGAGGTTCCAATAAATTAGACAAAAACGCAGAGCATATGAAAACTTCCTCTAATTCTCTGTTTTTCAAATCTGAAATCAGAAAAGGATTAGCTTCTACCAATCATGAGGTAAAGCTTTTTAAGTAATTGTATCAACTGCTTTCATTAAGGAAAATTCCACTCAAAAACGACTGTATATTTTTGGATCTGTTTCTTTAGTCCACTGTTGATACAGTCCCAAAGTGTTTTGCATATCAGCAATCAAGTTTTCAAGATATAGAACTTTCAAAATGCATAAAGTGTCATGTGTTTTATGTCATACCATACTATCATACTGTGACACTTTCTGTATTTTTAAAGTTTTATATCTTGAAAACTTGATTGCTGACATGCAAAACAAAGACTATCAACAGTGGACTAATGAAACAAATACCAAAATATATTTTTGAGTTGTATTTTCCTTTCATCTAACTTCCCACTGTCATGTAACTTTGTTATTGAAAGCTCCCTGGTTACCACAGCAACATATGATTTCACTGAGCATTAATACCCCTGCTTACTTAGTCTGTTTGAAGTGCCAAAATTAGCATTTTCTACAGGTAAGAAGTAATAAACACATTAAAACCAGTACGCACACACACTCCTTCCATTGTCATAGTTTAAAGGCACTGAACCGATCATCGTCTGTGGCAACTTCAACAAGGATCTGCTATCCAGGTCAAGCAAACCCATCTTGACATTGTTTCATGATAGAGGGTACGCATGGTTGATACAAGCTGCTACCACAGAAAAGAATACCAGGCTGAATCCAGTGTTAATTTCTCATCCACAACATTGCCTCCATTCAGGTGTGCTGCAGACGTACTACAGCTATCACAACCATGTCTACTGCATTTTCACTTCAGACATCTCTCAGGTATGAATCTTGACCAAAACATTGGTATCACATTTCACTGCTTGCATTAGTTCTTCCTTCATGTTAGTGTAAAAAAAGAAAGTCAAAATACGTTGTGAAAGCAAAATACATTTTTAAATGTCTACATGCTCATGGTAAAAAAAAACTAAACTACAATTGCATTTCAAATAATGATTATCAGATGTATGCTATGCACAGTTAACTTGTGTCCCCCCCTGGGAGCAGAGGGGCTCTGAAGGAAGGGGTTCCCCCTTTCTGGCCGGTGGGTCCTTCTTCCCATTTATCCTCCTCCAGCCCAGAGAGGATTTAATGAACATCCTGCTGTCGTCCAAATATGTTGTGATAAAATACAGTTATGTTTTATTTCAAACTTCAATGCCTCATTACCTTCTGTAATCTGTTATTACAGTTGTCATATACTGTGATATTCAAGTAGGAGAGTGTACAAAAGTTTAGTCTGGATGTAGTTATTTCTGATGAAATGTGTGATCTAACTGCCCCACAATCCAAGGTAATAAGGTTGATAAAGTAGTATATCAAAGTAAGCAGACCGATTATTTTACTACATTTAGCTTTGACTATATTTAACTGATTAGCTTAATTAAAATGTTTTAAACTTCTTCCACTACCACAAAAATAATTTTAAAGAGTTATAGCAAGTCCCACAAGTTTTCTTCATGGAAAATTACCATCTAGTTTGTCTATGTATATATCTGGTGTTTCATCCTTATATTATTACCCTGTTACATTTAGATTTTTTATGTTGCATTTTCTGGCTGATACTGTTGTAATGAGGATGTGATAGAAAGCATTAAAAAATATATATTATGATTAAGATTAACTCAGTTATTTTGGGGTCTACACCTTACTCTCTCTCTACACCTCCTTGTGCTTGGAATTTACACAAAGAATATCTGGCATAGTACTCCGGTTGTTAAAAATGTTGTTGATAATCCATTAAATTGAATATTGATTTTGGAAAAAAGTACATCAATTAGTATTAATAAAGATTAAGTTGGTGTATGAGTAGCAAATAAAGAGAGCCCTGTCATTACCAGATATCAGGGAGGTACTGCAACCACACACAGAAACACTCACACATTTTTTATAATTACAAGAGAATACCTAGCCTGGTTGCAGTCTCTGTTCAGGTATTACGTTCCACCCCTTGCCACTCCGGTTTTTGGCAAATGACAGGAGTGGCATGGAGTGGAATGTTAGCTAAAAAGACTGGTAACCAGACAATAGAATACTTGTATAAATTCCTAAATTTCCTCTATCAGTATTTCTGAAGCACGACTTCATATTTCTAGTAAAAATCCCCTCTAATTGTGTGCAGATGCTTTTAAAACAAGTTCAATAATTCAGCAGTAAAACTTCCCTCTCACAGCAGAGCTTGTAGAAATTCCTATCAATTAATAATCACTATTTAAATATTTAATTGAAAGCCATGTTTTGCAGGAAAAGACTGGCTTTTTTTATCCAATGTGCAATCCACAGAGATGAGCATTTGCGTTATGTCGTAGTAATTTCTATGAGATGCTTATTAACAGACCATATTAGTATACTGTATATTTTTTAGTCAGAGTGCTACCTCAATTTACTATCTGCATGGGCACCTCCCATCAAGGTCTCCTTTGGAAAGAAGCATTCCAAATTCATGATGACCATGTTTATCTCCATACAGGTTTCACATGTAAGGATGTCAATGAAAAGAGTGAACAAAAGTAACAATCTATCATTAAGATTCACATAGACGTGTTTTAGCTTTGTTGAATCTGCAATCACCATCCTGATCTTAACTAATAACTGATATTATGACTAGATATCAGACACATGGAGAGGAGAACAAGGGAGAACAGTTTCATACATGACGATACCTTTCATTATTTAAACATATATTGTATGTAAGGAAACTTGGTGTTTTATTGATGTACTCTTTAAATATAGCTCCTGTGAATTAAATAACTAATCGAATGGATGTCTCTGCCTAGATTCCCTACAGTATATCCACTGAGTGCCACACACACAAACACCAATACACACTCTGGTGACTAAGACATAAATACTGAACCTATTTACAAATTAGCCTTTTTACTGTGCAATATACTACAAAATAATGAATATATGCATAGGAGGCTGCTGAGTGGAGAACAGCTCATAGTAATGGCTGGAATGGAGTTAATGGAATAGTATAAACTTGATGTGTTCGATACCATTCCATTTATGCCATTCCAGCCATTAATATGGGCCGTCCTCACCTTATTAAGGTGCCACCGGCCGGCCGCCTGTGATCTACACATGGATGGTCCTGTGAGTAAAACAAACAAGTTTGAAAAGCTTAATCTCAAGATGGTTTAAATAATGAAATACGTCCATATGTACAGGGAAGGGGCAAGCTGATAGACAGATGCAGGCAATGCCCAATTAAAACAAAACCATATTGGGAACATTTTGAGGCCTGGCCCAATTCCAGTGATAATCACTGAACCGGCACAGGACAACTAACAAACTGTAAATTAAGTCAATAATGTTATCTAACACTGACAACATGCCATCAGCACATGACAGAGGCATTTCTAAGCATCCCACTGCATCGTTGATAATTGCACACAGGCAAACCAGTCTTTATCCTAAGGGACTATCCTCCCCCTTACCCATAATGCAATGTAATACATTTGCTATGGACTTAGGCCATCCCAACACATAGCTTCTTGTGTGGTGAGATACAAGATCCAAAAAAATAATGGTGCCGTACAAAGGCAACAAGGAAATACAATAATATAACAGGAGTAGTCTATATTCTCTCAACTTCAATTATGTTTACACATTCATTGATTGTGGTATCAGAGCATTTCACTGCTATACTTACTCAAATCCATTCCATTTTCCACATAGATTGTAGATGACAATATTAAAATGGCCTTTTCATCAGACTTGCTGTTTCAATCAGAGAGGAAAGGCAGACTAATATAGAAGCAGACAGGAGAGGAAGTCGTGTGGGTGATGGTAAGCTAGAAAGGGAGAGGTTTCTCGGAGATAGAAGTACACTTACTCTTGCTTCACTAACCCTAACTCACACCTCACTTTTGCTATACACAGCGGAATGCACTTAGTCCTTCCTGCATGAAAATGTTATCTGCAATTTCATCACTCAGTCATAGAAAAAGCCCACCGAACATCTCTCCCTTGAATTGAGAGAATCTCTACATTTATTGCATTTACGAACATTCCCACACATCTATTTCACATTTATAAACGATGGACTAATATTGCATCTAATATTCTATATCATAAGGATACATTTTGTGTTGTAAAATGGAGTGATAAAGCACTGAAAGACACTGCAATGACTGGACACGGTAAGCTACAGTAACCATTTGCATGCATTGGTAGAAACCTTATTTTTCAATGGTAACACTTTCAGTGAATGCAACCAACAAATAAAGCATTCCAGGTAAGGCTGTGCATGCTTGATTGCCGTTGGGACTGTGGTCTGTACAATCTAATCAATCTTTGAATGTGACATATTTAATGACAATAAAGAGCTGATTATCAACTTATTTAAGATGTCAACATTTATAGTAAGTACACTGGGTGGGCTAATAAATACAATATCAAATCAAATCAAATTTTATTTATATAGCCCTTCGTACATCAGCTGATATCTCAAAGTGCTGTACAGAAACCCAGCCTAAAACCCCAAACAGCAAGCAATGCAGGTGTAGAAGCACGGTGGCTAGGAAAAACTCCCTAGAAAGGCCAAAACCTAGGAAGAAACCTAGAGAGGAACCAGGCTATGTGGGGTGGCCAGTCCTCTTTTGGCTGTGCCGGGTGGAGATTATAACAGAACATGGTCAAGATGTTCAAATGTTCATAAATGACCAGCATGGTCGAATAATAATAAGGCAGAACAGTTGAAACTGGAGCAGCAGCACAGTCAGGTGGACTGGGGACAGGAAGGAGTCATCATGTCAGGTAGTCCTGGGGCACGGTCCTAGGGCTCAGGTCCTCCGAGAGAGAGAAGGAAAGAGAGAATTAGAGAGAGCATATGTGGGGTGGCCAGTCCTCTTCTGGCTGTGCCAGGTGGAGATTATAACAGAACATGGCCAAGATGTTCAAATGTTCATAAATGACCAGCATGGTCGAATAATAGTAAGGCAGAACAGTTGAAACTGGAGCAGCAGCATGGCCAGGTGGACTGGGGACAGCAAGGAGTCATCATGTCAGGTAGTCCTGGGGCATGGTCCTAGGGCTCAGGTCCTCTGAGAGAGAGAAAGAAAGAAGGAGAGAATTAGAGAACGCACACTTAGATTCACACAGGACACCGAATAGGACAGGGGAAGTACTCCAGATATAACAAACTGACCCTAGCCCCCGACACAAACTACTGCAGCATAAATACTGGAGGCTGAGACAGGAGGGGTTAGCTACAATAGCATTTACAAACCCGTATGGGCTGTGGAATCTTCTGCATGGAGACCTTGTATTTGATAAACTACTATGGGGCTGTATTGCTACCAAGTGGCCAATAATATGTATCACATGCTACTCCCAAACCTACAGTGCACTCAAAAAGACTGAACTCTTCTTCGTGGCGCTGTTGAGCACGTGGGGGTGTGCTGCAATTGACAGCAGAGCTACGTAGTACAGTGTGTGGGAACTCAGGAGACGGTTTTCCGTGCGTGTTGTGTTGAGTACCAGCAATGGCCCTGTTGAAATCTAGCAAGATCATCTCTATGGTCGGGGTACACCCTCCGTTGGGTGCGCGCTCCATTCGTGCCAGGTAAAATGTGCCCCGAGAGAACTGCTTTATTGACTAGCTACCACGTTAGCTGACAGCCATAGACAACTAGTCAGTGCAGAGCTAGCTAGCAGACGAACGACCCTTTGTCTTTTCCCTCAAAGGGAGCAGGTTGGTTGCTAGCTATCTCAAGACAAATGGACAACTAGCATGTTAGCTAGTTGGTTTTCGCAGTCATTTTCGGGTAATTAGCAAAGTAGCCAATGATACAACGTTAGGTAACTGATTTCATAGGCTTTGTGTGGCTGGTTGGCTATTTGCAACCTCGCCACCAACCAAGGTTGTTCAGTAGCTAGCTGCCAAGCTGACCTAACGTTACTTAACTAGGATCCAACGATGTGTTTTGGCAGCTAACTGGTAACCAGATAGCCACAGCTATAGTAGCTACATGCAGTTGGAGGAGTTGAAACAGCTTTAGCACTGTTAGAAATATTGGACTTTAATGTGTAGCAAACTAACAAGGTCACAAAACACTAACGAGCTTAGCTGGGCATGTAGTGCTTTTCCCCCTCCACATGACTGGTCAAGCATGTTTCATTACTGTACTGCTGGTGACTGGCTGACCACTGAAAGAAAGGAAGGCCCATCAAATGAAGCCATTGATGCAATAGATTATGACTTAAGTGTACGACAGAATGTCATCCTTGCAACATTAGTGGTTGGTTGTTGCCGCCACATGCATGCTGCCACATCCAACATTCCTGTGTGTGAAAGCAGACTAGCTTAATCAACTTCAGACTGTTAGGGGATTATCACCTAATTTGGATCAAATCCTACTTAGTGCAAAGGCATCAGACTACTTAATCGGGTGTACATTGAGTTGATGCAAGTCTGTAATTGACCCTTTCTATCTTCTACGGGATGGTTCAATCTCCTTCCCCAACGGTCTCAGCTCATGGTGGTCCGAGGTGCAGATGGGTCCCCCTGACCCCATCCTGGGGGTGTCAGAGGCCTACAAGCGTGACACCAACCCTAAGAAGATGAATCTGGGTGTAGGAGCATACCGTGATGACCAGGGCAAACCATATGTCCTCAGCTGTGTTCGCAAGGTGTGTAATCATTGCTTGATGATTATGATGATGATGACTCTCATTATAAACCTCATAACATGAGAAACAACCAAATTTTATGAGAGACTATAAGTTAAAAAGACATCAGCCTAGCTGCTTACAATCACTTGGACATAGAGAACAACAGACTTTGGCTGGACATTTACCCTCTGTATTCTTAGGCTGAAGCTCAGATTGCTGCAAAGAAGCTGGACAAAGAATACCTGGCTATTGGTGGTCTGGGGGACTTTACCAAGGCATGCGCCAAGCTGGCTTTGGGAGACAACAATGAGGTTATCAAGAGTGGCAGGGTAAGTTGAGCCTTTCCTGGAACCTCAGACATCCTGATTCCACATTCTACAGCACAGCTTTAGAAGCCTTATTTTGACCGTTTGTTGTTTATTCCTTGTTCCCAGAACATCACTGTCCAAACCATTTCTGGAACTGGGTCCTTGAGAATCGGAGCCAACTTCCTGGTAAGAGCCCTGTTCCTTTTGCTTTTTGTTATTTTATTATAGTTTTTTTAACAAATCCAACCGTCATCATGAATGCTAATGAATGAAAGTCTCTTCTTTTCCCCACTGTCTTTGTTCCTGCTCCCCTCCCTCAGTCCCGTTTCCATACAGAGGCCCGGGATGTGTACCTGCCCAAGCCCTCCTGGGGGAACCATACACCCATCTTCAGAGACGCTGGGATGCAACTGAAGGCCTACACCTACTATGACCCAAAGACCTGTGGCTTTGACTTCCAGGGAGCCCTGAATGACATCTCTGTAAGACATGGCACAGAAGCCTAATCTTCCCCTACCAATGTGTACACATTGTACTCTCCCTATCAATGTGTACTTAAAGTAACTGTTGGATTATAGATGAACAAATGTGTTATTGTTTCCTCTTATTCAGAAAATACCTGAGAAAAGTATCATCATGCTTCATGCCTGTGCCCACAACCCCACAGGAGTGGACCCTCGGCCAGAGCAGTGGAAGGAGATTGCTAACCTGGTGAAGGTAAACGCAACTGAATATAAAGTGATGTAGTAGGGTCGTTCCATGAAATGAGTGCCTTTTGCGTCCATTTGATATTTTAGGTAGGAATTGTCATAAATATTGAATTTGAGAAGCCTGTTATATTAAATGAAGTGCCCTTTTTAATTTAGACAACATGAAAACAAACAAACCTGTCCCTTATTTTAAGGTCAACCCTGTTAAATGAACTGAACTCTCCTTTTAATATGGTAAAACTATTCCTTAAAAAAATTGTTTTAAAAGAAAATTGAACATCTGATAGTCAAATCATAGTATAAAAGCAGGTGAGCTGATTCTACTCTTTTTGGCCATTTTCTGTTTTTTTGTGGAGGGAAACTGAATGGGTCGAGAATAACACATCAACTCTGTTACCCATAGATTAACAGGCTAGAAATGTTTTTTAACCATTTTTGGGTGATGAAGCTTGCATTCAATTGCCCCTCTCTGTTGCACACAACAAGCTTCTATTCCCCTTGTCACAAGGGGATTTATGGCTGATATTTACGTCAACCCTGTTACAGTTTTAGGGGGTGGGCAAGGCAATGGGTGCGGCTGGCCCATTGACGCTGCTGAATTTTAGAACACATTTTAGAGTCCCCTATCTTGGCTGTATAGAATATTTCGCATTTTAAAATCCCATTTCCTGCAATTCGACACATTTCTCCATAGAGCGGCAATACTTCATTTTGCAGTTTTAAAGCTAATTTCCTGCAATTTTATTACATTTTCCATGGATATTGCTGTTCTTTTGCTTAAACATAAAACAAAATCAATACGGCTACGGAGAATTTTCCATTCTCCCTGACTGTCTAGATTTTAATTTGGTGATTGTTAGTTCTCAAAGATTATATTATTTAAAAGATTATAGGTCATAATCTTTTCTACATACTTTATATCTGGTTTTAGTCATTTTAAATTTACACTGAAATTTGTTTTTTATTATGTTGAACATGTGCTCTTTATGACGATGTTAAAATTAGGTGAAACAAATGTTTTCTACTACAAAAAAATGTATTAAATTGGTGGAACGACCCAGTAGCCAGATGAAACCTAATTATCCACCAACCAGGCCAAACTACAGTGCCTTCAGATAGTATTCATATCCCTTGACTGAATCCAAATTTTGTTGTTAAACTGAATTTAAAATGGATTCACTATTTTACCAAATTCTCACCCATCTACATTCAATACCCCTTAACGACAAAGTTAAAATATGTTTTTAGACATTTTTACAAATGTATTGAAAATTAAATACAAATATCTCATTTACATAATTATTCACACCTTGAGTCAATATATGTTAGTCACCTTTGGCAGCGATCAGTGCTTTTGAGGTCAGTTCGATTATTTAAAAAAATTATCACGGATTTAGATGATTTAGGTTGAATGCTGTAACAACACAATTAATAAAACTCCCATGATGATAGTGACTGCTCTTTACTGCTTAACATATTTCAGTTGTGTGTATTACATTTGGTTATTTATTTAATTCCAAGTCATCATCTCATCTCTAGAGCTGCTGCATATGCTGTCTGACAAAGTTGCTATTTTGTAGTTCTTCAAACTAAATAAAGCATACTTTTATGACTGCTGAATAACAGCTATCAATCACTTAGATCATGTATTTTCAGGTAGAGCAGGGTTCGCAAGTTGCTTGAGGTGCTTAAATGCCGGGCAAATGTAGATTCAACCCTGCCTGCAGGATATAGATTTTTATGAATGGTTTTGCCAGACCCATCCAGGGATGTAGTAGAGGATAAATTCCGCTTACGCACCTTTTTATTTGTGAAATAGCATTTACTCGCATTTATTTAATTTTCATTTATTGCATTCCCAGCATTGAGCAACGCTCAGAAGGATTCTTGATCTGAGTTCTAATCGTACTTCCCTTTGTGAACGAGTGGAATCATAAATGATTCATGTATGCTCGTTATGTTTTACTGCTCCCCCGGATTTGCCAATTCAGCAGTGCATTCACTCACCACTCTGTCCGATGGGAAACTCCGACCACGACATAGTTCGTTTCACTTCTCGGCCTACCTCCGCTCAGACCTACTGTGGCAAGTGGTAGGGAGACGCCGCCGACAGTGGTTTTTGTAGTAAAAAAAAAAAAAAAAAAAACTTCCCTCGCCTCCTTCCGTGTCAACAGACATCCCACAAAACAAAAAAACCCTCTCTCTCTGAGAGTGAGTGTACAACTGGTAAATAGCCGATGATATTTCATTCTGATGTCTAGCTGGCTAGGTAGGTTAAGGGCTCTGGCTGTTAGCAAGTTAGCTAGCTATAACTAGCTGGCTAGAAGGATGAAGTTAGAAGCTAACGTTGAATGGAGCCTGACCTCAGCAGGAGCAGTTGACTGAAATTAAGCTAGCTCTAATCAATAGATTGGCTAGTATAAATTCTCATAACAAAATACCTTTTCTTTACAGTGAGTAGTGAGACAGACAGTGGTGAGTCAGGCTGAAGGAGGCAAAGCAGATACACAGAGAGAGGAAACATTGAAGCAAGCAGGCAGAGAGGTTAGTAGTACGATGGTTCCCCAACTCGGGGTCTGGGCCCCATGTGTTGTCCCCTTAAATTGAAATAGTGTCCCCTGAGAGAATCTTTAATTTTATCAAACACAATAACGTTTTTCTCTTCAAATGGGTATTGAATACAACATTCTATAGTTAACTAAGGTTCTTTTACACTGTCAGAATTCACTTTCATGTCATGTTGGGACAGCCTGGGGGACCTAAAATGTAGTGAAATATTAAGATGATTTAAATATAAAAAATTTAATATATACACTGAATAAAAATATAAACATAACCATTTCAAAATCAGTCAACATCATCAGTACTGACTTACCACTCATGTATGTAGTGAAACATATTGAATAGAACTTGTAAGGTAGTGATGAATAATAGTAAGTTAGTGTTTTTTTTTCATGAGGTTGTGGCGATATATTATTTACCACGTTTTATACACTAAACCATAGAATATTGCCCTGTTGGAAACAACTCCCTACTACATCGCACAGTTCAGGCTAGATCTGATTTATCTCCAGAGAAACTGCAATGTGCGCATTGAGCTCACAGGAAGAAAAAAACAGAACGAAATGGAATTCAAATCATTTAACCGACATTTGGTCAATTAGTTGTTTAAAAACAGAAAAAATTACCGAAGTTTAAGTTAATTGCTCAGCACTAGCAGTTTACAGCTGTGAGTCTCTAAGAGCTTTACACACCTGGATTGTACAATATTTGCACATTATTCTTTTAAAATGTCTGTCAAGTTGGTGGTTGACCATTGTTAGACGGCCATTTTCAAGTCTTGCCATAGATTTGCTAGTAGATTTAAGTCAAAACTGTAACCATGGCACTCAGGAACGTTCAATGTCGTCTTGATGAGCAACTCTATTGTATATTTTGGCCTTTAGGTTTTGGGTTATTGTCCTGCTGAAAAGTGAATTTGTCTCCCAGTGTCTGTTGGAAAGCAGACTGAGACAGGTTTCCCTCTAGGATTTTGGCTGTGCTTAGCCCTATTCTGTTTCTTTTTATTAAAAAAAAAGTCCCTAGTTCTTGACAAGCATATCCACCATGCTTGAATATATGAGGAGTGGTAATTAGTGATGTGCTGTGTTTGGATTTACCCCAAACATAACACTTTGTATTCAGGACATAAAGTTAATTTGTTTGCCACATTTTTGCAGTTTTATTTTAGTCCCTTATTGCAAACAGGATGCATGTTTTGGAATGTTTTTATTTTGTATAGGCATCCTTTTCACTGTCATTTAGATTAGTATTTAGATTAGTATAATAGTAAAAAATAAAAATAAAACTCTGTTCTGCTCCTGAACAAGGCAGTTAACCCACTGTTCCTAGACCGTCATTGAAAATATGAATTTGTTCTTAACGGACCTGCCTAGTTAAATAAAGGTCAAATAAAAAAATGTGGAGTAACTACAATGTTGTTGATCCATCCTTAGTTTTCTCCTGTCACAGCCATTAAACTCTAACTGTTCTAATGGCCTCTTGGTGAAATCCCTGAGTGGTGTCCTTCCTCTCCTTAGGAAGGACGCCTCTATCTTTGTAGTGACTGAGTGTATTGATACACCATCTAAAGTGTAAATAATAACTGCTCAAAGGGATATTAAAAGTTGTTTGTTTTATTTTTAAAGTCCAGGGTTTGTGAATACTTTCTGAAGGTACTGTACATAACAAGTTATGTTTTTCTCTTCCAGAAAAGGAACCTCCTAGTGTTCTTTGACATGGCCTACCAGGGCTTTGCTAGTGGTGATATTGACCGTGATGCCTGGGCTGTCCGTTATTTCATTGAGCAAGGCCACAACATTGTGCTCTCTCAGTCCTTTGCTAAGAACATGGGTCTCTATGGTGAGTTATGATAATTGCATTGGTCAAATTTGAGGATAATGTTTTGGGGGAAACAAAATACCATATTTATTATTTAAGCTAAGCAACATGCCTTGTGTGGTGGTGTGTGATGTCTTCAGGTGAGCGTGTTGGGGGCTTCACTGTTGTGTGTAAGGATGCTGAGGAGGCCAAGCGTGTGGAGTCCCAGCTGAAGATCCTCATTCGGCCCATCTACTCCAACCCTCCCATGAACGGGGCGCGCATCGCTGCCACCATCCTCAATACACCAGACCTGTACAAAGAGTGGTGAGTAAGTCATCCACGAAATGTCGTATTTCAATTGTCGCATAACCAACATGATACGGGCCCAGTTGAGTGACGGCTCTTCTCTCCCTAGGCTGGGGGAGGTGCATGGCATGGCTAACCGCATCATCACAATGAGGGAGCTGTTAGTGGCCAACCTGAAGAAGGAGGGCTCCACTCAGAACTGGCAGCACGTCATTGATCAGATTGGCATGTTCTGCTTCACAGGGCTGAAGCCTGAACAGGTAGAGTAACTGTTGCTGAGACTCTACACTGTCTCATAATATAGTATGTGATTTCCATTGGGTTACTTACTGGTAAGGAATCATTGGATGAAACATCGAACATGGCTATACTTATAAGTATCTGTCTAGATATTAAATAGCTTAATATGCAGTTGATGAGTCGTTATGAGTAACTATTCCAACTTGTGCAGGTGGCGCGCCTCACAAAGGAGTTCTCCGTCTACATGACAAAGGATGGGCGTATCTCCATGGCTGGCGTCACCTCTGGCAATGTGGGTTACCTTGCACAAGGTATCCATGCAGTGACCAAGTGAGATGGCTAACCAGGAGTCACACCGTAGTCACCACCAGAGGAAGGAGGGGCGGTAGCGTCAGACAGGAAAAACAAAACAACTTATGTAAATTAACCCTCTCCTCTGCTTTCCTTTAGGGAAAGAATCAAACATAATAAGATACCATAGGGTTATTTTATTTTGAATTTCCTGTTGGCATTGTCTAGATATTTTATGTTGGACTATCTGTGACTAGGTTTTTAATGTGTGGTTCCCTGAAAAAATATCCATGGAATTCTTGAATATTTTTTTTTTTACCCTCCCTCAGACATGCATGCTGTGGTCATGAGCTCAAAATATCTTGTGTAAGTCATACTTGACAATGAAAACTAACAAGCACAATATCACTGTTTGGAATCATGTCTTATATTGCAGCATGTCCTCTCACTTGGCCTGAGCACACCCTGTCTCTAAGAACTGTGCTCAACTATTGGCTGTGATATGGAACACCAAAGTAATAATGGTTAAGACATTTTTCTAGAAAATTCTTTACTAAAAATACTGTCTCTTTAAGGTAATTGTATTGAAATGTGCGTCTAATTTATTAAGGATTAATTTACAAAACCTTTTTCAAAAAAAGATGTCAGGTGCTGCAAACTTTTGTTTCAACTTTAATGCCAGTGGAACCTTTCTAGGTGATGGTACTGGGGTCATGGCACTTGTTATATGTGGGATGATATGTGCTGCATGGAGTCCCTGGTTGTGATGATCCGCCAGCCACAATGTGTGTTAAGGATGTTATTTTGCTGTTGTAACAGAAGAGCACTGTCTAACAATCAACAACTGCCACATCTCCCATGGATACTGTACCATTTAATTAAACTGATTATTTATATACACTACCGTTCAAAAGTTTGTCCACTAAAATAACATCAAATTGATCAGACATACAATGTAGACATTGTTAGGGTTGTAAATAATTGTAGCTGGAAACGGCTGATTTTTAATGGGATATCTACATAGGTGTACAGAGGCCCATTATCAGCAACCATTACTCCTGTGCTCCAATGGCACGTTGTTAGCTAATCCAAGTTTATCATTTTAAAAGGCTAGTTGATCATTAGAAAACCCTTTTGCAATTATGTTAGCACAGCTGAAAACTGTTCTGATTTAAAGAAGTATTAAAACTGGCCTTTAGACTAGTTGAATATCTGGAGCATCAGCATTTGTGGGTTTGATTTCAGGCTCAAAATGGCCAGAAACAAAGACTTTCTTCTGAAACTCATCAGCCTATTCTTGTTCTGAGAAGTGAAGGCTATTCCATGTGAGAAATTTCCAAGAAACTGAAGATCTGGAACAACGCTGTGTACTACTCCCTTCACAGAACAGCGCAAACTGGCTCAAACCAGAATATAAACAGGAATGGGAGGCCCCAGTGCACAACTGAGCAAGAGGACAAGTACATTAGTGTCTAGTTTGAGAAACAGATGCCTCAAGTCCTCAACTGGCAGCTTCATTAAATAGTACCTGCAAAACGCCAGTCTCAACGTGAAGAGGTGACTCTGGGATGCTGGCCGTCTGTCCAGTTCCTCTGTCTAGTGTCTGTTCTTTTGCCCATCTTATACTTTTCTTTTTATTGGCCAATCTGAAATATGGCTTTTTCTTTGCATCTCTGCCTAGATGGCCTGGATCCCGAAGTCGTCTCAATGTCAACAATGAAGAGGCGTGTTTTGCGGGTACTATTTAATGAAGCTGCCAGTTGAGGACTTGTGAGGCATCTGTTTCTCAAACTAGATGCTAACGTACTTGTCCTCTTGCTCAGTTGTGCACCGGGGCCTCCCATTCCTGTTTCTATTCTGGTTAGAGACCGTTTGTGCTGTTAAGTGAAGGGAGTAGTACACAGCGTTTTACGAGATCTTCAGTTTCTTGGCAATTTCTTGCATGGAATAGCCTTAATTTCTCAGAACAAGAATAGACTGACGAGTTTCAGAAGAAAGTCTTTGTTTCTGGACATTTTGAGCCTGTAATCAAACCCACAAATGCTAATGCTCCAGATACTCAACTAGTCTAACGAAGGCTCATTTTATTGCTTCTTTAATGAGAACAACAGTTTTCAGCTGTGCGCACATGATTGCAAAAGGTTTTTCTAATGATCAATTAGCCTTTTAAAATTATAAACTTGGATTAGCTAACACAACGTGCCATTGGAACACAGGAGTGATGGTTGCTGATAATGGGTCTCTGTACGCATATGAAAAAATCTGCCGTTTCTAGCTACAAAAGTAATTTACAACATTAACCATGTCTACACTGTATTTCTGATCATTTTGATGTTATTTTAATGGACAAAAAACATGTTATTAAAAGAAAACACAAGGACATTTCTAAGTGAGCCCAAACTTTTGAACCATAGTGTGTGTAATATATTCTGTATACTGTATGAACTCTTTTGACTCTCATTTTCAGGAGCATGAAAGGTGTTTTGTTGCTTGCACATTGCCTTTTAATCCCATGCCCCCTGATTTTCAGTGTGTACTGCCCTCTGACTTTCAGTGGTGTACTGTACATCACAGGCTGCTGGTGGCACCTTAACTGGTGAGGACGGGCTCATAGTCATCACTAGAACAGAATAAATGAAATGGTATCGAGTGCAGCAAACACATGTTTTCTATGTTTGATTCCATTTCATTCACTCCATTCCAGCCATTATTATGAGCCGTCCTCCCCTCAGCAGCCTCCTGTGGTGTATGTTTCTGAGGGGCCATGGAAAGCACAGTTCAGGCGCCCTATAACACACTTTCCCTCAAAGCCAAGCACTGGTTTTTATTTTGTGTTGTGAAAGAACAAGATTAATGGTGGACTCCACCTTGTACATTATGGAATGCAGGGTCACAAATGTTCTAAAGCATGTCAGTAGAAGCTTTGAATGGGTTTTCAATCTCCTGCTCTGAGGTTCCAGGACTCTGACACCATGTGGTCTCAGGAGTTAGAATTATTTTATTTTGCACATTAGGTGGAAGCATCTGTTTCTGTTCTGAATAGACACAGATTTTTAACTACTGTACGTACCCCTGATATTTTTCTGGCCAACATCACTATCCACATTTGTTTCATAGATTCATTAAACCGAAGTTAATTTGAATGGTACAAATCTGATCATCGTGATTGTGCACTGTATTCTTCTGAGTTTCTCAGATTTCGGTAATGTCAGACCAGTGTAAGTTCTCTGTAAAATAAAAATGGTTGCACAGTTTGTGTAAATGTCAGATTCTTCCTTTTCAGCAATGATTGAAGCACAAAGTGAACTGTATTAGTGAGAAGGTAAACTTGTCTTACCATAGTCGGGTAGGCAAAGGGATAAGGTGCTTTAGGCCTAATACTTTTTTTTGAACTAAATGACTACACACATTAGGCTACATTTATTTTCCATGATGTGCTATGTAGGCCTACTGTTGATGTGGTTATTGCGCCCTCTGCCTTTAATTAGATGACTAGGCTAAACCACTGAAGTAAATCTTTGTGTACTGTAGAGTCAGTAGTCACTACAGTGCATATGAAGAAATAGGCCAAAATATCTAATGGCTTTTCATAATAACCATGAGTTACGCTTAATTTTTGGGGACTAACGTTAAAGGTGACAGGACCCAGGCGAGGCCTCAGTCTGCAAATAGTGGAATTCTGGTGATGTGAGCTCTGCTCCGGGTAAGATTATTGCCAGAAACCTAGCACAAAGGCTGGAAGATGGCGAATGCATGCAGCTGATTATACACACTTCTAGACTTCCCGTGGACCAGTTCATACATGACACATTCTCCATTCAGGCTGCAAAGGCGTTGATTTCCTCCTTAACTCGATTTAATGGCAAGAAGGTGGAGAAAAAAACAGGAGAAATATGAGGACGACGAGCACGCAGATGTGCTTCCCTGAGGGGGTTTCTGACAGTTTGTACAGAAATTCTTTGGTTGTGCAAACCCATCAGCTGTCAGGGTGGCTGATCGCAGATGATCCCACAAGTGAAGAAGCCGGGTGTGGAGGTCCTGGACTGGCGTGGTTACACATGTTCTACAGTTCTGTGGCTGGTTGAACGTACTGCCAAATTCTCTAAAACAACCTTGGAGGTGGCTTATGGTAGAGAAATCAACATTCAGCTCTGGTAGACATTCCTGCAGTCAGCATGCCAATTGCACGCTCCCTCAAAACCTGAGACATCTGTGTCATTGTGTTGTGTGACAAAACTGCACATTTTAGAGTGGCCTTTTATTGTCCCCTGCACAAGGTGCACCTGTGTAATAATCATGCTGTTTAATCAGCTTCTTGATATGCCACTGTCAGGTGGATGGATTATCTTGGCAAAGGAGAAATGCTCACTAACAGGAATGTAGACAAATTTGTGCACGAAATAAGCTTTTTTTGCATATGTGCATATGTGACTTCTTTGTAAACCACAAATTCTAAGAGGATATTCAATTATAATATGTTATTTCTGAGCAGTGAATGATCCAGTTCTTTATGTCATTATATAGAAATATCCCACTGTTATGTCTGAAAGGGTGATGCATTTTACGGCTCTCTTTTCCAATGAAAAGCATTTTGGTGTTATTACATAATATAGTAATGGAGAGTATTTATTTGCACTACGTGTCTTTAGAACATTTTGTAAGAATCCTGCAAAATAACATTTATCCCATGTGTTATCCCCTATGACGAATAGTAGGAGTTTTTCTGATGTTAGATCAATCTGAAATACAAGTTGTGCACAAAAGTTTTTAGAAAATGAGGAACAAGGAAGTGGATATGATTTTAAAAAAACGTTTTCATCCATATGTTAAGAATGCTTTAGTTTGCTCTTTAGTTATCCAAACACTGTTAGGTAAATGCTGAAATAATTTAAGCCCTGTTTTATTTTATTTGCACTATCTTATCATTCTTCTGGCAGCTATTTGGGTACTGCATGTGATAAACCTTATCTAACAGTGGCTTTGCAAATAGTGCTGGTGGAACAATGAGCCAGAGAGTAATGTGAAACCGTCTATCTACAAATGTCAAGGCTGCTTGTGGAGAAAGTACAATAAGACGAGGCAGTCTGGAAACTTCCTTAGAAACTAATCAGACCTGTTAAACCAGGTGGTGGATAGGCAGGTACTGATAGGATCAGTAAGTCATTTTGCCAGAGGATTAATGTATGGTAATGGAAACACAGGTGACAGACAGTGAATGGAGAGGGACAGACGGATGATGTCATATGGTATTAAGTCTTATTTTCTTACTTCACACATATCACATTGTGTTTAGTCTTTTGCCATAACTGTAGTTCTATCAGATGATGTTTGCCAGTGTGTCACTGTATATTTGTATCTGCCAATTGTAAATTAATAGACAGAATAGAGTGATTAAGGATATAGGGTGACTTTATTGATATGTACAGTGCTTGTACATTATGTAATACTGTGACATGTTATTGGGGAGCCAGATGACATGATAGATATCTTTAGTTTACTTATCTGATGTAATCTCCTTGTTATGACTGTTATGACAGAGTTGTTATACAGCAACACTAACGGAAAAATGTATCTCTAAAATGTAAATATGCATTAAGAACCTATGATGGGTCGAACATGAAACTGTTCAAGTAACATTCCATAGAGGAGACTGTGGTCTAAAGTTTGTTACTGGATCTCATGAATGTTGTTTAACCATTGAGAATTGCACCAATTTTGCATATACTGTATGACACCAGGGTCAATATATGATTTGAATAGAACATTACAAGTGCTGAAATCATATGGCATCCTGCTCTGCAGGGTTTTAGATGGCAGAGAGACATGTGTGTCCTTCCCACTGTAGACCTGTCTATTGGGGACCTACGCATGCCCTTCAATGAAGAGGTCAAGTATTGTATCCTGGGAATCTCTGTAACCCTCTTCCTGATTGCTATGGGCATTCTGGTGTGGCAGTTATACCGCTACTGCTCACAGGCTCCAAAGGAACCTGGTAAGTTAACTAAATAAGTTATCAGTTGGTTGTTGGTTAAACCATATATGGGTCAAGCACCAACGTACAGTAGAACTGGATGGAATAATAATTAAAGTACTGAACATTCTTTATGGCAAATTCCTATATGTTTTGGATGCTGCTTTAATTCTCTATTCAATGCAGTGGATGACTTACTTTCATCTGATGGCAAGCCAGCAAAGACAGAAGACCTCTACATGGAAACCCAGAGGCCTAATGTTAAGGTTAGAGCACTCTATTACTTGTAACTATTAATTCCTTTGGTTACTCACAAGGAACGCTCTCCCATCTTGTCTTATGTCTACACTGAAATATGGAGCAACAAGCTTCTACTATGATGAATTGCTAACATTCTGTGTGTATCTTTGCAGTCGTGCTGTTCTTGAATGGACGTAAATCAAACAGAGGGCTTATCTCAGTGAGTTGTGGTTTAGAGAACGCACTGAAATAGACAGTATGACCATATCTGTTCCCCAGGTGGAGAAGCTCCATGAAGAGGCACAGAGGTTGAGCCGTTGCCTGTACATGGGCAGCCATGTGGAGCTGCCCGGCCTGGGGAACCAGCTGAAGGGCTCCCTGCGCTTCTCCCTCTACTATGACCAGCTGCAGTCCAGACTGGTGGTCACCGTCCTGGAGGCCCGGGGCCTGCCGGTCAGGGACTTCAGCCACAGTGTGGACCCCTTTGTGAGGGTTCGGCTGCTATGGGCCAAGCATGATAATGAGGAGGAGGAGCAGTCCTCTCCTTCACTGCAGTGTGTGCTCCATGAGTGGCAGTCCCGTATGGTGAAGGACAGCAGCAGCCCTACGTTTGGGGACCAGTTCTCCTGCTCTATGGAGGAGGAGGATGTCCCTCACACCACCGTCAGGTTTGAGGTACATAACGTAGTGTTACATTGATTAGCTAATTAAATCAGATAACCAAAATATTTTCCTCTTTTCTGCAGGTCAGAGACTTTGATAAGTTCTCCAGGCATGGGTTATTGGGAGAGGTCAGAGTTTCTCTGTGTGATATGAACATCTCATACCCTCTTGAAGTACTGGAGGATCTACAGACACCACAAAAGGTGGATGATACACTCTATCTGGACCTACACTCCGCTACGTATTTATTTGGACAGTGAAGCTAAAACATTGATTTTGGCTTTATACTCCAGCATTTTGGATTTGAGATCAAATGTTTATGAGGCGACAGCTCAGAATGTCATCTTCTATTTTAAGGTATTTTCATACATACGTTTTACCGTTTAGAAATGAAAGCACTTTATGTGTCTAGTCCCCCATTTTGAAGTATTTGGACAAATTCACTTATAGTGTGTTATATATATTTGTTATTTTTTGAACCCATCCACTCTTCGGAGGACACATCTTGTTTTTTTAATTATTTTTTTACAGCTTTTCTGCTACATACACAGTACCATTCAAAGGTTTGGATCCACCTACTCATTCAACGGTTTTTCTTAATTTGTATTACTATTTTCTACATTGTAGAATAATAGTGAAGACATCAACACTATGAAATAACACATGGAATCAGGTAGTAACTAGAGAAGTGTTAAACAAATCAAAATGTATTTTTGTTTAACACTTTAGGTTACTACATGATTCCATGTGTTATTTCATAGTTTTGATGTCTTCACTATTATTCTATAATGTAGAAAATAGTACAAATAAAGAAAAACCCTTGAATGAGTAGGTGGATCCAAACTTTTGACTGGTAAGAGTGTGCAAGCTGGCATCAAGGCAATGGGTGGCTACTTAAATAAAGGTTATTTAAATAAAAAATATAAAACGTTTGATCTCAAATCCAAAATGCTTGAGTATAGAGCCAAATTCTAACTTTTAGCTTCACTGTCCAAATAAATACACATGGGAGTGTATGTTCAAATGATATCAAACCTGTCGGTGTACTGTCATGACTTTAGTAATACAGTATTACCATTTCCAGGACATGGTTGGAGAGGTGCTTCTCTCTCTGAAGTACCTCCACACCCTCCAGAGACTGGAGGTGGGTCTGCTGAAGATCAGGGCACTGTCTCAGCAAAGTGAAAAAGACAAAGGTAAATGCCACTTTTCTTGTGTGATAAACTCATTATTGAGCAGACGTTGCATACTGTTGCGTTGTAGATACAGGTAGGATTGATTGGTGATTGTTTAAAAAAAGTTAGTTTCATTTTTCTAGTTCGGTTGTATGCCCGGATCAGTGTCCTCTGCAACCAGTTCAAGCTGCGACACCAGAAGTCCACTGCTAAGACCCTGTGCGAAGTGACCGTCTTCAACGAAGTCATGATGTTCACCCTGCCAGACCCACAGATCAGGGCGTGCTGCATTGTGGTCTCTGTGTACAAGATCCATGCAGCCAGGAAGTCATCCAAACGCCTGGTTGGCCAGGTCACCTTTGGAAAGGGAAAGAGGTCAGAGGAGGAACACTGGTGTTTGATGATGCGATCAATTTGTCAGCCAATAGCAAAGTGGCATCCGTTGTTGATCTGAGGTCAGCCAGGCCCCCTACTTTGACTATGTTCTTGTAATGTACAGATGGTTTTCACAAAATCTAAGATGAAACCTCATACTCTTCCATGTATAGTGACTATGCAGGACAAGCAAATAGAAAGTGGCAACTTACAAGAAATTGTTATCTTGATAGATGTGTCTCACCTTTAAACCCCAAGTCGAAGGTCTTGTGAAAAAGCTTAGGCTCAAGTTAAGTTTTTATTTTCATAATAAGTCATGTTTTTCTTTTGAAGTGCGAAAGAGGCTTGTTTCCGATACTTTTGTCCCTGTAATTGATTATGGTGATATCTTGTACATGTATGCCCCTGTGGAGTCATTATGTATGCTGGACACTGTGTACAATGGGGCGCTGAGGTTTATTACTGACTCTAAAGTGCTCACACATCACTGTATCCTCTATATGAGAGTGGGCTGGCCTTCATTAGCTCTTCGGCGATTACATCATTGGTATTTATAAGGCCATATTGAAACAGCTCCCATTTTTGTCCAACAAACAAATGAAAACTATCGCCTGTGCTCACTTGACTGTGTTTTGGTGATTGTGTCTAAGGCCGTACGGAGAAAGGGAGACAAACATTCCAGTTCCAAATTAAAGGAGCTTGTCCCTTTATATTAGTTAAAAGCTAGGTTAACACTATAATGGGAAATTATGGAAAGTTATGGAAAATGAAGTGGGGGGCTGTCAATATTTTGACTCCTAGTTGCACCACACTTTTCCAAATCATATTGCTGTTAAGTGTGTAAATTGGTGTTTTTTAAACTGTAGTTATTTGTGTTTTACGTTGTAAACGTGTCTGCAACTCTGTGTGCTGCTATTTTGGCCATGTCTCTCTTGTAAAAGTGTTTAAATCATCTCAATGAGACCGAACTGGTAAAATAAAGGTAAAATAAAAAATGGAAATGTGTGGAGGACCAGGATGACTAACATTTAGTTTTTCAAGCTATTTCTCAAAATTGATATCACCTCTGTGAAATAGACTATGCTTTACTATTATACTATACTGAAATGTGGATAAATCATAAGTTCCAGCTGCTCACCTGATATGAGCAGTGCCTGATCACCTGTGAATATTAAACACTATATGCAGTAGGACACACAAGCTCACAGAACGGGACCACCGAGTCCTGATCCGCTTAATGAGTAAAAATCGTCTCTCCACAGTTGCAACACTCACTACTGAGTTCCAAACGGCCTCTGGAAGCAACTTCAGCACAATAACTGTTCGTCGGGAGCTTCATGAAATGGGTTTCCATGCCCGAGCAGCCGCAGACAAGCCTAAGATAACCATGTGCTGTGCCAAGAGTTGGCTGGAGGGATGTAAAGCTCGTCGCCTTCAGACTCAGGAGAATTGGAACCATGTTCTCGAGTGATTAATCACACTTCACCATCTGGCAGTCCGACGGACAAATTTAGGTTTGGCGGTTGCCAGGAGCACGCTACCTACCCCAATGCATAGTGCCAACTGTAAAGTTTGGTGGAGGAGGAATAATGGTCTGGGGCTGTTTTTCATCATTTGGGCTAGGCCCCTTAGTTCCATTGAAGGGAAACATTAACACTACAGCATGCAATGACATTCTAGACGATTCTGTCCTTCCAACTTTGTGGCAACAGTTTGGGGAAGGCCCTTTCTTGTTTCAGCATGACAATGCCCCCGTGCACAAAGCGGTCCATACAGAACCTGTTTGTAGAGATCGGTGTGGAAGAACTTGACTGGCCTGCACAGATCCCTGACCTCAACCCCATCAAACACCTTTGGTATGAATTGGAACGCTGACTGCGATCCAGGCCTAATCGCCCAACATCAATGCCCGACCTCACTAATGCTCGTGGCTGAATAGAAGTAAGTCCCCGCAGCAATGTTCCAGCATCTGGTGGAAAGCCTTCCCAGAAGAGTGGAGGCTGTTATAGCAGCAAAGGGGGGGACCAAATCAAATAAAATAAAATCAAATTGCATTTGTCACATACACATGGTTAGCAGATGTTAATGCGAGTGTAGCGAAATGTTTGTGCTTCTTGTTCCGACAATGCAGTAATAACCAACAAGTAATCTAGCTAACAATTCCAAAACTACTACCTTATAGACACAAGTGTAAGGGGATAAAGAATATGTACATAAAGATATATGAATGAGTGATGGTACAGAGCAGCATAGGCAAGATACAGTAGATCGTATTGAGTACAGTATATACATATGAGATGAGTATGTAAACAAAGTGGCATAGTTAATTAAAGTGGCTAGTGATACATGTATTACATAAAGATGCAATAGATGATATAGAGTACAGTATATACGTATACATATGAGATGAATAATGTAGGGTATGTAAACATTATATTAGGTAGCATTGTTTAAAGTGGCTAGCGATATATTTTACATCATTTCCCATCAATTCCCATTATTAAAGTGGCTGGAGTTGAGTCAGTGTGTTGGCAGCAGCCACTCAATGTTAGTGGTGGCTGTTTAACAGTCTGATGGCTTTGAGATAGAAGCTGTTTTTCAGTCTCTCGGTCCCAGCTTTGATGCACCTGTACTGACCTCGCCTTCTGGATGATAGCGGGGTGAACAGGCAGTGGCTCGGGTGGTTGTTGTCCTTGATGATCTTTATGGCCTTCCTGTGACATCGGGTGGTGTAGGTGTCCTGGAGGGCAGGTAGTTTGCCCCCGGTGATGCGTTGTGCAGACCTCACTACCCTCTGGAGAGCCTTACGGTTGTGGGCGGAGCAGTTGCTGTACCAGGCGGTGATACAGCCCGACAGGATGCTCTCGATTGTGCATCTGTAGAAGTTTGAGTGCTTTTGGTGACAAGCCAAATTTCTTCAGCCTCCTGAGGTTGAAGAGGCGCTGCTGCGCCTTCTTCACGATGCTGTCTGTGTGGGTGGACCAATTCAGTTTGTCTGTGATGTGTAGGCCGAGGAACTTAAAACTTACTACCCTCTCCACTACTGTTCCATCGATGTGGATAGGGGGGTGTTCCCTCTGCTGTTTCCTGAAGTGCACAATCATCTCCTTAGTTTTGTTGACGTTGAGTGTGAGATTATTTTCCTGACACCACACTCCAAGGGCCCTCACCTCCTCCCTGTAGGCCGTCTCGTCGTTGTTGGTAATCAAGCCTACCACTGTTGTGTCTATTTTAATCAAGTGCACAAATATTCTTAATTTATGGTAATTGTTGCATGTCAGCATCACTAGAACCTTGAAGAAATCCATGTTTAGTAAAAACATTCACATATTTATACAGTCTCCGCTCTGAAGTTGGACTCCCACAAGCAGTTTATGTATGTTCATCCTGGTCTAGCGTGTACCTTTGTTGACCACATGAGGGTGCTCTGCTGTTACTTATTAGTAGTGATGAGCTTCGGCTATTTTCGGTGTGCCAAAAAGTCTCGGAATGCCCGTCGACCAGATTGACGCGCTGTCCCCACTATTTAATCATTTTGTAATTTATCTGCAGAAAAACGTTGTTTTAAGCTCTACATGCAGGGGTAGCAGTGTGCCATTTAGGGAGCCAAATGAACAGCTCTATTACCATTCAAAGAGCCATTTGTTCGACCCATCACTACTTATTGGTAATGCTGCTTTCAAGACAACTCGGAACTCGGAAAAAACGAAGTCAAATTTTGACATCAGTGATTTTCAGATCAGCAAGTCGGAACTCTAGAATTTAAAAAAAAGTTTTTATTTTTATTTAACTAGGCAAGTCAGTTAAGAACAAATTCTTATTTACAATGACGGCCTACCGAAAGGCAAAAGACCTCCTACGGGGATTAAAAAATAAAATATAGGACAAAACACACATCATGACAAGAGAGACAACACTACATAAAGAGACCAAAGACAACATTATTATTATTATTATTATTATTATTATTATTATTATATTACAACATAGCAAGGCAGCAACACATGATAGCAGCACAAAACATGGTAAAAACATTGGGCACAGACAACAGCACAAAGGGCAAGAAGGTAGAGAATGCATCACGACTTGGAATTCCGAATTGGGTGATTTCCGAGTTCCCAGTTGTTTTGGATGAAGCATAAAGGCCACATATGCGTCATGTGTCACACGATTACGGGTTGTTCTTTTGCACGACGCAACGCAGAGTGCCTGGATATAGTCATTAGCCGTAGTATATTGGCCATATACCACAAACTCCAGAGGTGCCTTATTGCTATTATGAACTGGATACCAACGTAATTAAAGCAGTAAAGAGAATGTTTGTCATACATGTAGTATACGGTCTGATATACCACAGCTTTCAGCCAATCAGCATTCAAACCACCCAGTTTATAATCATTCATATATATATACACACTGTAGCTCAGTGGTTCTATTACTGTACTTTACCCAGTTTACCAGCTACTGTATGTAGATAAAGGTGAAATAAAGGTGAAATAAATGATACATTATTTATTATCTAGTCAGTTCTGTCCACACATGTGTCTATAATGCTAAGACATAACTGTCAACAAGACTCCCATGCCAGACTATACAGCCATGACGGTAGTCTGAGGATATGCAATATTCATAGACATGTCTGGCTTTGCGAGATCAGTCAACACATATTCTATCATGCAGTGTTTGTCCTTGATGTGGCTGTGCTGCAACAATCATGAGGAAAAACTGAAATGTGGCAGCTGAGTCATACCCCAACCTTACTCAAGACTAGAGAATGAAGAGCAAAGAACAATCAGAACAGAAGAGAGTTCTTTGAGTTCAGACTGCAACCCCAATACATGTGCATCCCCAATCACAAAATGAAACACCACAAAACTCCTCTCAACACTGTGAGCTGCTGATGTGAGATTAGTAGCCAGCTTGCATCTCACCCTTTCAAGGCCATTCCCAGGCAGTGCCCACCCCTTCTCCAGGGCAATGTGCTGTTAGCTGGCTGATACCCCCCTCCCACTATCTCCTCATTTGTCTGTCCGTGAACAGAGTCATGAGAAAATAAACCCAGAGACCTTGCAGTGGAAGGGGCTTACTGCCATGCCTTTAGAGGGGCGGCAGTCTGCCTGCAATTACTGTCCACACTCTTCATGTTGTACAGCTGTTAGAGAGGGGAGATTCTGTCCAGTCTACTGAGGAGTTTATACAGTGGAATGCACAGTATGAACAGACATAATGCTCTTTAAGTGGTCATGCAGCTTTCAATCTCATAGTTCCCTTCTGTTTGAACAATGAAAAGTATCTCTCGTCACATTTGATTCAGACTGTAGTAAGGTGCAGTTAGAAAAAGTGCAGTTACGTCAGTCATTAGCTGCCCTGCCATTTGGTTTATTGCTCAGTGTGAAATTAGACGTAAACATTTAGCCACTGTTGTTTACCGCTCTACTAAACCTCCTGGGATCTCCCACAGTGAATACAGCTGAGAACTTCACCTGTGGCGTTCTCTCATTTATAGAAACGTAAATTGTGTGTAGAAAAACAAAAACGAGGTGTATTTTACAGATTGGCTTTGAAATGCAAGTATGGGATGTCCTGGTTATAAACAGAACAGTTATTTGCTGCAAGCCACAGCAGAACTTGATACTGTATACAGGACTTTCAGGATATACTGTAAGTCAGGTATCACTAATGGGTGAGCAGTCAGCACACTTTACGCTAGACCATTACGTAAGTGACATGCAGCCAATCATCTGAGAAAAATGTCAATTCCATGTGGTGTACGCTTGCTATACATATTCCGAAGGTGTATCACATCCGGTCGCGATTCGGAGTCCCATAGGGTGGCGCAGAACTGTCCGTCATTATAAATAAGATTTTTTTTTAAACTGACTTGCCTAGTTAAATAAAAATATATATTCCCACTGTCAAATGGCTCTGATGAAGTCAATAGAGTGGAATGTTGGGTTACATAGGAAAAGGTTGTGTGTAAGTTTATTTTCCTGAGTTTCAGAGCTAAGCTGTTTGAATTTACCATGTAGAATCATCCATTCTTAGTTTTTATTTAATTTCTGAAAACTAACAAACATGACTCTCAACAGGTGGGATATGAGTATTTCTTCTTTGTCAGAAGAAAAGACAATTACTCAAATAGTGACATGGAGTGTGGCACCATTGAAGTTGTGTGAAGTTCGTGTTGCAGCCATCTGACCTCAGCACAGGAAATCCTAACAAAGCAGAGAGGTCTCTTACCCGTCAGCCCCTCCCCCTGACAAATTCCACATTCCATGCGCCATCTCCAGACTTCTAAATTCTAGAAGTTTCCAAGCCCCTGACAGACCTCAAGTTCCTGTGAGGACTACACATCAGTTCTCATTCTCACTGTTGTCCTGTCTGCTCTTATTTTTCCTCCCAGTTGAACTACAATTTACACACATTTGCATCTTTGAGTCAGCCAAAGACCCACCTCCCCCACAATAAAAGCTGTCTTTGGCTCACTACCATGTCTCCCACTCCCCCTGCAGTTGCCACAACCTGGATCTTAGATGGTGACAAGAGAGGGAGTCCACGTATGCAGTTAGGAGTAACAAATATTAAGTAACTAAAGTATAAAACTACAAAGGAAAAATAACCTGTGAAGTGTGAAAGTAGGCATGTGAGCAGTGTGATGGAGATGCATGGATGAAGGTAAAATGTGTGTCAGTGTTAAAGGGTGCATCTAATCAAAAACATACTCAACCAGATCACAAGAAAAGTGCTTGTGGAGAGAGCCAGGACTGGGCACCAGGAACTTGTCTCCTAGTTGATCCCAAACCCAGGTGCAACTTGTCACCCCAACAGTTCCACCTGTCCCCAATCTGCAAATGAAAGCACAAACAGAAGAGGCAGGGAGAGTGAGTGGGCATAACATCCCCCTCCAATAAAAATCAGGGACTAAGGACTAGATAACAAAACCCACACAAATACAACTGATCAATAACCATAACTTAATAAAGGTTCAGACAAAATTCGATACAAACCATAAAAGCTAAGAGGCCCACTGGATGCCCATGACACCAACCCAACCAAATCGACTGACCCCATCCAACCATGGTACCTGGAAGCAACAATTTAAGAGAAAGAAATGGAGAATGAGAGACAGGAGAGCAGAAGCCAGAGCAACAGGAAGGACAAGACCAAAACCTGTACAGACCACCAACCGAAAACCACATGCACAACAAAGGCATCCGAAGATCTATTAAATCGGTGCATGGGAAAGCACATCCACAACTTTCACACGTCGTACATCCAAATGGAACGCCTGCAGGAACAAACCAGCGCATAATCCTGCGATTTGGGGAAAGCATGGTGTGCAGGAAAAAGGGTGTGGTCAGTGTAAACCACAATAGGGACCACACTTGACCCCACGTCACTCCCAAATGTCACTATAAACAACCAGATCTAAACAGCACGGGCTTCAAGGCCAGCGATTACCCTATTCATAAGACGCTGAAACATAGCAGGATCGTTGTGTAGGCCAAAACTCATGACAATATAGGAGAAAAGACATGGAGAAATAAAAGCAAATATTTCACAAGCACTTGATGACAAAGGCACCTGCCAGTAACCATTCAGTAAATCAAACTTGCTGACAAACCGGGAGGCACCAACCTGATCAACACAATCTTCCAGCCATGGGACTGAGTAACAGTCAGGTTGTCACACTATTAACCTTCCGGTAGTCAGTGCAAAATCAAAGAGAACCATCTGGCTTGTTCACCAAGAAACACATGGAGGCCCATCTGGAGAATGGTACAGCGATTTCATTAACAAGCATGTATTTCATCTGAGTCCAGGTGACATCGGGTCCCCAATGACGCGCGATAAAAACGTTTAATGGGGAAAGCATCCCCAAAATCAATATCATGCACTGCCAAATGTATATGAGAAGGTGTCAGCAAACAGACTGAACATCAGGTTGGCAGGGTAGCCTAGTGGTTAGAGTGTTGGACTAGTAACCGGAAGGTTGCAAAGTCAAACCCCTGTAATACGGGTGTATTACGTAAGTTCCCCCAAATCCTATTGTTAAAACCTAGTTGTCGGTGGCATTGCTGCGGGTATTGTTACACTAGCAGGCACAAAGGAGGAACCAGCTCGCTGGTAACCCCAAACCACAGATGTGCTCCTGAGACAACTGCTCTGGCCACAATCGCCACACAAAAACAACAAATGACGCACAATGTTCTCCCAGTGGGGAAACACCACTATACCTAACCGGGGGAAAGACCATAGCTCTGATTAGTTGGCCATGATGGAATGAGGGACAGATTGGGAATTTAGCCAGGACACCAGGGTTAACACCAAGTTCCATGGGAAAAGTGCCATGAGTGCCATCGGTAAACCCTAGACACTGTCGTGCATGAAAAGCCCAGGAGGACGTCCATTTCTGAGATACTGGAACCGACGCCCCTGGCACCAATGATCATAGTTGCTTAGGTCACTCGTTTGCCCATTCAATCGTACAGTAACTGAATGCCTCGATGCCTGTCTGCCTGCTTTATATAGCACGCCCTCGTGACTCACTAACTGTAGGATCTAATGATTTTCGGGAACAGGGTGATGTACCTAATAAACTGGCCACTGAGTGCATGTCACCATTTGAACGTGATCCATTAACCTGCCCCCAGAAAGTGTATGGTAACACTTTATTCTGTCCACTGTTCTGTAAATGTCCCGCAAAATCGTTCCCGTGTCACGCATTTGGGCTTTTTAGATGTGGTCACCCTGGTGGAATTTCACCGGTGGAAACATTGCTACTGCGGCATGTTAACACCATCTTTTCACATGTGAGGAGAAAAACATATTTTAACCCCAAATGTGAATCTGCAATTTCACATATGAAAGTGAGATTTTCACATATGGCATTTTCTTCCATGTGAATCTGCAAATTTGATTTTCATGTGATTGATTTTCATGTGAACTTGCAATTCCACATGTACAACATTTGATTTTCACGTGAAACTGCAATTTACATGTTAGGTGAAAACATGTTTTTATCCTCACATGTGAATAGTTGATGTGAACTCAGTTTCACAATATAGTTTCAAATGTGAACATGTGAAAACTGCTTGAAAATGTGATTTTCATATGTGAAACTGCAAATTTGACATGTCTTTTTGTAAGAGCAGTCACACAGACTAATATTATTTCTCGAATCAGGTGTGTGCACTGAAATAATACTGCTTGATGTTTTCAAAAATATGTTGTAAAATATTTTCATTGAATCCAGTGAGACACTCACAAATGCAAGACTACACATTTTATCTTTGCTGTAGTATTTATACAATGCAGTAGAAGGTACAATAAATGTATGCACTTGCAATAGTGGTACATTTACAAAGCACTTAACCCGTACTATTTTATACAGTACATCGTTTCTTCTTTTATAGTATTTGCATACCTCTATAGCTAAGCAAGGCTAAATGTTTGCACAAAATAGAGTAGTTGGGTTCCTTTCACAGCATAAACAAATTTGGACACTCAACAATTCAACTATCCATAAGTATACAATATACATTATCAACAATATTCAGTGTAGTGTAGAGGAGCTCCTTCTTACCATGTTTGATAATCAATTACATGTACATTTTATTTGATCACTGTATTGGATGGCAAGACATGAAATACACCAAGGATGTACTCAGAAATTTGAATGTGACACTGTCAATTACATTTGAAAACAGTTGGGTCAATTCATATTTTGTCTCAAACTAATAATATAGCATGAAAGAGAGGTGTAAGGTATATACAAATATATACGTATACATGAGAATGGAATGTAGTTGATCACACAATTCTGTAGGAGGTGTGGAGAAAACAGGAGTGAGACATATTTCATAGGAAAGAGACAACTTTCTTATTATGAAAAATACTTATTTCATTTGAGGAAAAAATAGAAAAAGTTTATCTTAAAAAATAAACTGGGTCAGGAAAGTGCCACTAACCTCGTCCCTAGGCTAATTGCATCCAAGCATTGGGAAGAAGTGACGAAAAAAAGTGACACTGACATTATACATAACGATGACATTTCAAAGTGAAGGCTCATAACGGTCTCAATAACATTGTAACAAGATGAAATAAACATTTTTACATAAAACGAATATGATGAAATACAGAATACAAATTCATATATAAAACATCAATAATTCTCACAGTTTGGTTATGAATTGGAAAAAAAGTCAAGTAAATATTTCCAGTTCCCAAACATATTCTAAAGATATCATTATAAACATTCAAAACCTCTACATGAGGTTTTTGTAACACCTTGCTAAGAGTTCTTCTCACAACTTCATCTACAACTGCTTAACCCAGCTGAATAGCAAGCTTTGCTGCTTGCTATTTCCTTACCAATGTATTATCCAATGTGTTCTTGATGAATATATCTGTTTAAATATCATTACTGGTTCAATGACATATTCAGAGCTGAAACCATTTCTGGGGACTGTGTAAAGTAAGAGTGAGTACAGAGTAGAGTTGTGAGGTTACCTTCACTAGTGTATTTCAGGTCACATTTTGCACATTATATTCACAGTACTGCAGGTGGAAAAAAATGCTGTTGGCCAGAGATGCTCCCATCTCATTGGCGGTTCTAGATATTTCCATATACAAGTCATTTTAGAGGAATTTCAGTTGATAAAGAATGGAGGAAAACTGAGCATGGATGCAAAGAACCAAACATAATCAATTGAAGTTGAGACACTGAGTCGACATGGCCATTTGGCTTATCACAGTTAGGTCACAGATTACTGGCTTTTCAATTAGCAAGGGTCATTGAGACTTCCTTTCTTTTCCACTATCCCAGTACATTTCCAAACAGTAATAGACTTCCTTTCTTTTCCACTATCCCAGTACATTTCCAAACAGTAATAGACTTCCCAGAGATGTAACTCAGACCTCCTTTCAGAATGAAGATTTTTATCCCGTCTTAATCTTTCTGATATTTTGTTGAAAAGACAAGCCAAGAACCAACTGTGCCCTGTGAGTATGTGTAATATTAGGAGCTTATTATTGTGTAAATACTGAGCAGCAATGCATGGGGCATAATTTAACACCAAACCAGATATTCATGGTTTCACTTTGGTCCATGCAATAACAACTGTAGTGAGCATTTCATTCCCAAAGCAGGGGATCACCATTAAGCATGGTCCTACACCCTGTCTGCATTCATTTCAGGTAAAGCGCTATTAATCCATGTATCTTCCACCTCCTTGTTACTATACGTGGTCCCTCACTTAGACACCCAGGCTCCGCTTCTGCTCAAAGTATGCATCAAACCTGGCCATGGCATACTCCTGTGGACAGACAGAGGAAAGAAAAATATTGGAACATTTGCACAGAATGGATTTCAGACAATAGATAAAGAGAAAGAAAAGGTATGTATACTGTATATAGTTTGGCATAGAAAGGAACTATAACAGAAATAATCATTCTCAGACACATTCCCAGTGGTTATCAGGTTGCCCTGACCATGGAAAATACTTGTGTATAGTTTCAGAGTCATCTGTGAGACAAAACATGGCAAGGAACACACTGGTCTTAGAATCTTAATTTGACCAGTATTGTCATAGCAACATAAGCCTGCAGCAACAGGATAAGAAGGTTTAGTCCATAATGTGGCATGATTGGTGGTTAGGCTATTAGCTAGACAATAGTAGGATATATGAAAAGTCAATACTGTTAATATAAGCTCATCTAAATATCCTGTCTTAAAGATGTAGGATCTTAATTTGAAACAGTTTGCTACAGCAGGAAAATAAATCTGGAGCAACAGGAAATTATTATGTGGATTCTAATTATTGGACATTTTTTGTAGGGGTTGATACATTTATTATTAGGACAAATCAAGTCAGACATTCCTTTTAAACCTCAAATACACAACACATTTGCAGTTCCTGCTGTGCTGGGAAATTCTCAGCAAAAAAAGAGTGATCAAATTAAGATTCTACATCTGTATATAACATACACCACTGGGAAAAACTTGTTGAATCAATGTTGTTTCCATGTCAAAAAAATTCAATGTGATAATGTTGAATCACCGTGGAAAACTGATTGGGTTTGAAAAAAAGTAATCAACGTAAGGGAACTTAGGGAGAATGGCTGTTTTGTTTATATCACAAATACAAATGCTTAAAGCAAAAGCATGACAACCAGATAATGGACACCTACCATGTACCCAAACTCAATGGTGGAGATTCTCGCCTGAATCATCGACCACAGACCCCAGAAGAAGTGCGAAGCCAGAGCAAACCTGTGTAATTACCAACAGGCAAATGTTTCAATAAAACCGGGGACAAGCACATTGACAGTATGGTCCATTAAACATACAGCTGGGTGAACTGAGCAAACCGTTGGTCCACAGCAACGGCCACATGGAAATATGCTATTTCATCACTACTGGACTGATTCCAGGGTTTTATTTCCCAGGGAGCATTTTATAGTAACCAAGAGGCCCAGTCTTAAGGGTTCATTATTGTTATGATTTACTGCTGCTCTCTCAACAGGAGGCCATTATTATAAGTACTAAACCACAAGTATCCTCAGATTTGAAAAAAAAAAAAAAAAAAAAACAGTAAGTCAACTTGTCCTCATATGTCCTGTGTGGTTCAGTTGGTAGAACACAGTGCTTGTAATGCTTGGGTTGTGGGTTTGATTCCCATGTGAGACCAGTACAAAAAATGTATGCACTCATAAGACACCCTGGATAAGAGCATCCGCTAAAATAAAACATTTAAATAATGACTCATGAGGTGTAAATACTGTGTGTTTGAGACACAGTGCCCCACATTCAAGAGTAATGCCTTGGGGCCCTTACCTGTTGACTTCCACAAACAGCTCCTCTTTGAGTTTAATCTGATCTTCAGTGCTCAGATTCTGAAATCCCTGGTCAGTCTCTGACAGGTAGCTTCCAATGAAATGCAGCTGCAAAGAGAAACATCAAGGTTATTAGATGGCTTTTGCCTAAAAAGCCACTCATTCAGATTCAGAGGACAAAAAGCCTTCATTTTGTCATCCTTACTCACCTGTTGGGCTTTAGTGGGATAATTCTTTGAGTTGACATGGAAAAATGGGAACTTGTCATTTGTGTAGTCATACATCCATTCACAGAAGTGGTTTCCTATGTCGAATCCCCTGAAAGCACAAAATATGGAGAGAAAAAAACAACATTAACAATGACATCACATTGGTCACGTCAGCAGTCCTGTCTGTAACACCAGATATTTTATAAGCTTATTTTCACGAGAAAGGCTGGTGTGGAAAGCCCACAGGGTCGGAGTAACAAATCATAGGCCCAGGGCCTTTGTTTTTTTATTAATCAATTACACAACCAAGGCAGTGCCCCCCAGTTACCCACGTGGGCCCCCAAAATCCTCTCCTCCACCATCTGATGATTAGTATAGCGGAGGTAGACTATCTACACTCATTGATAATGGGTTCCTGTGGTTGGAGGTTGCAGTAAAAAAAGAAAATCTCTGCATCAAGGGCCCCCATAGGTATTGGGCCCCAGCCCCTGTATTATTCAGGCCCTGTACATCACTGGTACTCCCTGTATATACAGTGCCTACAGAAAGTATTCAGACCCATTTACTTTTTCCAAATTTTGTTACGTTACAGCGTTATTCTAAAATCGATTCAATAAAACAATTTCCACAATCTACACACAATACCCAATAATGACAAAGCAAAAACTGGTTTAGAAAATGTTTTGTGAAAAAACGAAAAACAGAAATACCTTATTTACATAAGTATTCAAACCCTTTGCTATGAGACTCGAAATTGAGCTCAGTTTCCATTGATCATCCTTGAGATGTGTCTACAACTTGGGGTCCACCGGTGGTAAATTCAATTGATTGGACATAATTTGGAAAGGCACATGTCAATATAAGATCCCAAAGTTGACAGTGCACGTCAGAGCAAAAACCAAGCCATGAGGTCGAAGGAACTGTCCGTAGAGCTCCGAGACAGGACTGTGTCGAGGAACAGATCTGTGGAAGAGTACCAAAACATTTCTGCAACATTGAAGGTCCCCAAGAACACAGTGGTCTCCATCATTCTAAAATGTAAGAAGTTTGTAAACACCAAGACTCTTCCTAGAGCTGGCTGACCCAGCAAAACTGAGCAATCGTGGGAGAAGGGCCTTGGTCAGAGATTCCGATGGTCACTCTGACAGAGCTCTAGAGTTCCTCTGTGGAGACTGGAGAAGGACAACCATCTCTGCAGCACTTCACCAATTAGGCCATTATGGCAGAGTGGCCAGACAGAAGCCACTCCTCAGTAAAAGGCACATGACAGCCCGCTTGGAGTTGGCCAAAAGACACCTAAAGAATCTCAGACCATGAGAAACAAGATTCTCTTGTCTGATGAAACCAAGATTGAACGATTTTGTCTGAATGCCAAGGGTCACGTCTGCAGGAAACCTGGCACCATCCCTACGGTGAAGCACGGTGGTGGCAGCATCATGCTGTGGGATGTTTTTCAGCGGCAGGGACTGGACATCTTGTCAGGTTCGAAGAAAAGATGAACGGAGCAAAGTAGAGAGAGAGATCCTTGATGAAAACCTTCTCCAGAGAACTCAGGACTTCAGACTGAGGTGAAGGTTCACCTTCCAACAGGACAACGACCCAAAGCAAACAGCCAAGACAACGCAGGAGTGGCTTCGGGACAAGTCACTAAATGTCCTTGAGTGGCCCAGCTAGAGCCCGGGACATGAACTCGATCGAACATGTGAAAATAGCTAAGCAGTGACGCTCCCCATCCAACCTGACAGAGCTTGAGAGGATCTGCAGAAATTAATGGGAGAAACTCTTCCAAATACAGGTGTGCCAAGCTTGTAGCGTCATTCCAAAGACTTGAGGCTGTAATTGCAGCCGAAGGTGCTTCAATAAAGGACTGAGAAAAGGGTCTGAATACTTACGTAAATGTGATACATCAGGTTTTTTTATTTATATAAATTAGCAAAACAATCTTAAAACTATTTTTTAATATTATTTTTATTTAACCTTTATATAACTAGGGACGGGCTGGGATTTTTAATTTTTTTTAGGACAAAACACACATCACAACAAGAGAGACACCCGAACACTACAAAAAAAGACACCACAGATAGCAAGATGGCGCCGATAGAGATCGCCTCGCTTCAAGTCCTTAGGAAACTATCCAGGAATTAGTTTTTTTATGTATTATTTCTTACATTGTTAGGCAAGAAAATCTTAAGTGTTATTACACATAGCTGGGAAGAACTATTGGATATACAGTTGAAGAAGGGAAGTTTATATACACCTTTACCAAATACATTTAAACTTCGTTTTTCACAATTCCTGACATTTAATCCTCATCAAAATTACCTGTCTTAGGGCAGTTAGGATCACCACTTTATTTTAAGAATGTGAAATGTCAGAATAATAGTAGAGAGAATTATTTATTTCAGCTTTTATTTCTTTCACCACATTCCTAGTGGGTCAGAAATTTACATACACTCAATTCGTATTTGGTAGCATTGCCATTAAATTGTTTAACTTGGGTCAAACGTTTTGGGTAGCCTTCCACAAGCTTCCCACAATAAGTTGGGTAAAGTTTGGCCCATTCCTCCTGACAGAGCTGGTGTAACGGAGTCAGGTTTGTTGGCCTCCTTGCTCGCACATGCTTTTTCAGTTCTGCCCACAAATGTTATATAGGATCGAGGTCAGGGCTTTGTAATGGCCACTCCAATACCTTGACTTTGTTGTCCTTAAGCCATTTTTCCACAACTTTGGAAGTATGCTTGGGGTCATTGTCCATTTGGAAGACCCATTTACAACCAAGTAAATCCTGACTGATGTCTTGAGATGTTGCTTCAATATATCCACATAATATTCCACCCTCATGATGCCATCTATTTTGTGAAGTACAACAGTCCCTCCTGCAGCAAAGCACCCCACAACATGATGCTGCCCCCCCCCCCTTCGCGGTTGTGATGGTGTTCTTCGACTTGCAAGCCTCCCCGAAACATAACAATGGTCATTATGGCCAAACAGTTCTATTCTTGTTTCATTAGACCAGAGGACATTTCTCCAAAAAGTACATTCTTTGTCCCCATGTGCAGTTGCAAACCGTAGTCTGGCTTTTTTATGGCGGTTTTGGAGCAGTGGCTTCTTCCTTTGCTGAGCGGCCTTTCAGGTTGTGTCGATATAGGACTTGTTTTACTGTGGATAAAGATACTTCTGTACTTGTTTCCTCCAGCATCTTCACAAGGTATTTTGCTGTTGATCTGGGATTGATTTGCACCAAAGTACGCTCATCTCTGGGAGACAGAATGCGTCTCCTTCCTGAGTGGTATGACGGCTGCGTGGTCCCATGGTGCTTCTACTTGCGTAGTATTTTTTGTACTGATGAACGTGGTACCTTCAGGCGTTTGGAAATTGCTCCCAAGGATGAACCAGACTTGTGGAGGTCTACAATTTTTTTTCTGAGGTCTTGGCTGATATCTTTTGATTTTGCCATGATGTCAAGCAAAGAGGCACTGAGTTTGAAGGTAGGCCTTGTAATACATCCACAGGCACAGTCAACCATGTGTATATAAACGTCTGATCCACTGGAATTGTGATACAGTGAATTATAAGTGAAATAATCGGTCTGTAAACAATTTTTGTAATGGCTTGTGTCATACACAAAGTGGATGTCCTAAACGGCTAGCCAAAACTATAGTATGTTAACAATAAATTTGTGGAGTGGTTGAAAAACAAGTTTTAATGAGTCCAACCTAAGTGTATGTAAACTTCCGACTTCAACTGTAAGAGCGACGTCAACTTACCAACATTACGACCAGGAATATGACTTTTCTGAAGCGGCTCCTTTGTTCAGACCTCCACCCTGGACATTGGATCTAATCCCAGAGGCCGACCAAAAACAATGTCGTCGCCGCAGGAGAGGCAGACGGAGTGGCCTCCTGGTCAGACTTAGAAGGCGAGCACACCACCCTCCGCTTCCAAGCATTTTAGTCACCAATGTCCAGGCTCTAGACAACTTTGTGGGCGAAATTAGGGCACAAATTGCCTTCCAGAGAGACAGAGATTGTAACATTCTCTGTTTCACGGAAACATGGCTCACTCGGAATATATGTTGTCAGAGTCGGTACAGCCACCGGGTTTCTTCAATCGTCGCATCGACAGAAACAAACATCTCTCTGGTAAGAAGAAGGGCGGGGATGTATGCCTCATGATTAACTACTAATGGTGTAACAATAATAACATACAGGAACTCAAATCCATTTGTTCGTCTGACCTAGAATTCCTTACAATCAAATGCATTATCTCCCAAGAGAATTCTCTTCAATTATAGTCACAGCCGTGTATATCCCCCCCAAGCAAATACCTCAATGGCCCTGAAAGAATTTCTCCGGACTCTATATAAACTGGAAACCATATATCCTGAAGCTGCATTTATTGTAGCTGGGGATATTAACAAAGCTAATTTGAGAAGAAGGCTACCTAAATTCTACCAGCACATTGACTGGACCACTGCTGCTGTAACTTCCGCGATGCATACAAGGCCCTCCCCTGCCCTCCCTTCGGCAAATCCGACCACAACTCCATCTTGCTCGTACCATCCTATAGGTAGAAAATCAAACAGGATGAACCCATGACTAGAACCATTCTAAGCTGGTCTGACCAAATGGTATCCACGCTTCAAGACTGTTTTGATCACGTGGACTGGAAAAAGTTCTGGGAAGCCTCAGACAACATCGGTTTATATGCTGACTTGGTGAGTGAGTTTATTAGGAAGTGCATTGGTGCAGTGTTGTACCCAGTGACTATTAAAACCTACCCCAACCAGAAACCGTGGATTTGATGACGGCATTCTGGCAAAACTGAAAGCGCGAATCACCGCATTCAACCATGGAAAGAGGTCGGGGAATATGTCCGAATATAAACCGTGTAGTTATTCCCTCCGTAAGGCAATCAAACAAGCAAAGTCGCAATTCAACGGCCCAGACACGAGACGTATGTGGCAGGGTCTACAGGCAATTACGGACTAAAACCAGCCATGTCATGGACACCGACGTCTTGCTTCCAGACAAGCTAAACACCTTCTTCGCCCGCTTTGAGGATAATACAGTGGCACCAGCGCGTCCCACTACCAAGGACTTGGGGCCCCCCCGCTCCTTCTCCTTGGCCGACATCAGTACGAAATTTAAACGTGTTATCCTTTGCAGGGCTGGTGGCCCAGACGGCATCCCTAGCCGCGTCCTCAGAGCATGCGCAGACCAGCTGGCTGGCTGGTGTTTACGGACATTTTCAATCGCTCCCTATCCCAGTCTACTGTCCCCACATGCTTCAAGATGGCCACCATTGTTCCTGTACCCGAAAAGGCAAAGATAACTGAACTAAATGACTACTGCCAGAGCACTCACTTCTGTCATCATGAAGAGCTTTGAGAGACTAGTCAAGGATCAAATCACCTCTCCCTTACCTGCCACCCTAGACCCACTTCAGTTTGCATACCGCCCCAACAGGTCCACAGACGGTGCGATGGCTATCACACTGCCCTATCCCATCTGGACAAGAGGAATACTTACGTAAGAATGCTGTTCATTGACGACAGCTCAGCATTCAACACCATAGTACACTCCAAGATTATCATTAAGCTTGAGGCCCTGGGTCTCAACCCCATCCTGTGCAATTGGGTTCTGGACATTCTGACATTCCCCAGGTGGTGAAGTTAGTAAACAACATTTCCACTTCGCTGATCCTCAACACTGGGGTCCCACAAGGGTGCATGCTCAGCCCCTTCCTGTACTCTCTGTTCACCCATGACTGCGTGGCCATGCATGCCTCCAACACAATCATCATATTTGCAGACGACACAACAGTAGTGGGCTTGATTACCAACAACGACGAGACAGGCTACAGGGAGGTGGTGAGGGCACTCGGAGTGTGGTGTCAGGAAAATAACCTCTCACTCAACATCAACAAAACATAGGAGATGATCGTGAACTTCAGGAAACAGCAGAGGGAGCACCCCCCTATCCACATCGACGGGACAGTAGTGGAGAAGGTGGAAAGTTTTCAGTTCCTCAGCGTACACATCACAGACAAACTGAAATGGTCCACCCATGCAGACAGTGTGCTGTTGCACCTCTTCAGGAGGCTGAAGAAATTTGGCTTGTCACCTAAAACGCTCAAACTTTCACAGATGCACAATCGAAAGCATCCTGTCAGATTGTATCACCGGTACGGCAACTGCACACCCTCAACCGCAAGGCTCTCCAGAGGGTAGTGAGGTCTGCACAACGCATCACCGTGGGAAAACTACCTTCCCTCCAGGACACCGACAGCACCCGATGTCACAGGAAGGCCAAAAAGATCATCAAGGACAACAACCACCCGAGCCACTGCCTGTTCACCCCGCTATCATCCAGAAGGCGAGGTCAGTGCTGGTGCAAAAAACAGCTTCTATCTCAATGCCATCAGACTGTTAAACAGCCATCACTAACATAGAGGCTCACTTTAAATAATGCCACTTTAATAATGTTTACATATCCTACATTAATCATCTCATATGTATATGCTGTATTTCATACCATCTATTGCATTTTGCCTATCCCGCACGGCCATCGCTCATCCATATATTATATATTTATATGTTATATCTTATTCCATCCCGTTACACTTGTGTGTGTGTAAGGTAGTTGTTGTGAATTTGTTAGATTACTTGTTAGATATTACTGCACTGTCGGAACTAGAACCACAAGCATTTCGCTACACTCGCAATAACATCTGCTAACCATGTGGATGTGACAAATAAAATTTGATTTGACCTAAGATAACATAGCATGGCAGCAACACAACATGATAATATGATAGCAACACAGATTGATGAGGGAAAAACAACAATTTAATAAACTGTAGATTAAGGCTGAAGCCTAACAAAATGTGGAAAAAGTCAAGGGGTCTGAATACTTTCTGAAGGCACTGTAGCTTCATTCTAATGTTTTATTTCTATTGTGTTTTTAGTTTCTTCTTCTGCACTGTTGGGAAAGGCATGTAAAGTAAGCATTTCATTGAATGGTCTACACTTGTTGTATTCAGCCCCTGTGACAAATAAGATTTCATTTGACTGACATTGTATTGCCACATGTATTCAGGATTATGATTCCTTGGGCTCTTTCCTTGCTTGGCCAAATGAAAACTAGACCTACAGTAAAATGTTCCCATAGCAAAGGAAAAGACGTTCTCACAAAGGGAGTGAAAATAGGTAGCTCTTTGCGAAGGGAATCACAGTTGCTGTGGAAACCAGACAAAAGGAACAACTTGGAGGCTAAACTCCATTCCAACCGTTCTCTACCCGTGGCTGCGGCAATATGGGTCAATGTTGAAAACCTGTACAGTTCAAGCCCTTTCAAGCGAGCCACACTAGCTGCCAATGAACCCGACTTGGAAGAAAAACAGTGGGAAAACAAACTAAATGTGAGTCTAATATAGACCTCCTTGGACTTTTGTCATAGCGTACAGATGTCCATTAGACTTAATACTGTTTTATTATGAGCACCCAGCTTCCTAAACATGATCTATGTTTTACCCTAGACCCCCATACAATCAAAGCTTTGGGGAGGACACAGGAGATCCCAGTGAAACCTGATCCGGCTTGAGAATGAGGAGCACGTGTGGTGACGTACAATGACCATGAGAGAGCCTGAGGGTCAGGGCGGCAGGGGTGGGCTGTTTTGACGGTACTAACTTAGCTGTGAGCCAAGGCCAACAACAGTGAAAGTCCTTTCCGAGAAATGGGGCACTCATGAATTCCACACTTTACAAAACAAACTCAATACTAAGTGGTACAGGAAAAACTACAGTAAGAGACTGGATGGATTGTTTGGTCTGGCTGGCTTGTTTACATGATGAAATAAGACTCAGAAACCCAGATGTTTTGGATCACAAATATGTGCGGCTACGTTCTTGTCTTAAATGTTGTAAAAAACATGACAAATGCAAATTACCTGGGTAAATTCCTTCCATCCTTCTCTGTGTTAAATACGATTTACATTCTGCAGAGAAAGTGTCACCTTGGACAGACAGTGTTTACTGCTGGATCTAGCTCCTTTTCTGAGGATTGTGCCTCAGCTCTCAGAAACCCAAAGAAATGCTGTACATTCAGTATACATGTTTTGTCTATGACTCGGAAGTAAAGCGGATGATTACGGTAATAAAGGGGACGATTACAGTAATAAAGGGGATGATTACAGTATGCACTAGGGCCTGAGTTACAGACCTGTAGTTATAACTGCTGTATTCAAAGTCAATCAGCATGAGCTTCTGTCCGTCAGAGCCCTCACGACCACTGAGGAGCAGGACATTTCCTAAAGGATGACAGGAATAATTATTACACCACACAGTACAATACCTTGTATTTAAAATACTATCTTCACTAGCTTTACAGAAAGCAATACTATGCCTAAGATCCTTACCCTCTTGACAGTCATTGTGGCAGAAAACAACAGGGGAGTGAGTGGAGTCCAGCAAAGATCTACAAAGAAAAACAAGCCATATTTCAGCAGGTAAGAAGCAGAAGTTAGAATGCATTCGGAAAGTATTCAGACCCCATGACTTTTTCCACCTTTTGTTACGTTACAGCCTTATTCTAACATTAATGAAATAGTTTTTCCCCTAATCAATTTACACACAATACCCCCTAATGACAAAGAGAAAACTGTTTTTTAGGTATGAAATGTCACCTTTACGTAAGTATTCAGACCCTTTACTCAGTACTTTGTTGAAGTACCTTTGGCAGCAATTACAGCCTTGAGTCTTGGGTATGGCACACCTTTATTTGGGGAGTTTCTCCCATTCTTCTCTGCAGATCCTCTCAAGCTCTGTCAGGTTGGATGGGAAGCGTCGCTGCATAGCTATTTTCATGTGTCTCCAGAGATTGGGTTCAAATCCGAGCTCTGGCTGGGCCAATCAAGGACATTCAGAGACTTGTCCGAAGCCAATCCTGCGGTGTCTTGGCTGTGTGCTTAGGGTTGTTATCCTGTTGGAAGGTGAACCTTCGCCCCAGTCTGAGATCCTGAGCACTCTGGAGCAGGTTTTTTGAAATATATATTTTTTAAGGATCTCTCTGTACTTTGCTCCTTTCATCTTTCCCTAGATCCTGACTAGTCTCCCAGTTTATGCCGCAGAAAAACCTCCCCACAGCATGATGCTGGCAACACCATGCTTCAACGTAGGGATGGTGCCAGGTTTCCTCCAGATGTGGCGCTTGACATTCAGGCAAAATAGTTCAATCTTGGCAGTCCAGAAAATCTTGTTTCTCATTGTCTGAGAGTCCTTTAGGTGCCTTTTGGCAAACTCCAAGTGGGCTGTCGTGTGCCTTTTATAAAGGTGTGGCCACTCTACCATAAAGGCCTGATTGGTGGAGTGCTGCAAATATGGGAGAACCTTCCAGAAGGACAACCATCTCCACAGAGGAACTCTGGAGCTCTGTCAGCGTGACCATCGGATTCTTAGTCACCTCCCTGACCAAGGCCCTTCTCCCCCAATTGCTCAGTTTGGCCGGGCGGCCAGCTCTAGGAAGAGTCTTGGTGGTGCCAAACTTTGTACATATAATAATGATGGAGGCTACTGTGTTCTTGGGGACCTTCAATGCTGCAGAACATTTTTGGTAACCTTCCCTAGATGTGTGCCTCGACACAATCCTGTCTCTGAGCTCTACGTACAATTGCTTCGACCTCATGGCTTGGAGTTTTGCTCTGACATGTACTGTCAAGGTGTGTGCCTTTCCAAATCATGTCCAATCAATTGAATTTACTACAGGTGGACTCCAATGAAATTGTAGAAACATTTCAAGGATGATCAATGGAAACAGGATGAACCTGAGCTCAATTTCGAGTCTCATAGCAAAGGGTCTGAATACTTATGTAAATAAGGTATTTCTGTTGTTTATATTTTTAATACATTTGCTAACATTTCTAAAAACCTGTTTTCGCTTTGTCATTATGGGGTATTTTGTATAGATTTATGAGGGGGGAAAATTATGTAATCCATTTCAGAATAACACTGTAACGTAACAAAATGTGGAAAAAGTCAAGGGGTCTGAATACTTTCTGAATGCACTGTATATGTCCACTAATTCACTGTTTACCCCCCAAAAAACAGAATGCCAAATTCCAACACATATTTCAACCACTCAGACAACAGAGTATTTGTATGGAATTATTGGCTTATTATTATTGACTGGATTCCACACCATTTTATTGGAAAACACCATGTGACTATTGCATATCTGAATTACTGCATATACATGTAATCATGTTTGTTCCTGTGTGCTTAGTCTAAAAGGTGTTATGTACGTGATTCAGGAACCAGGGTGGCCTTACTTGAGACTCTCCATCTCCTGGGGCAGATTATAGCTCCTCAGACGGGCAAACTTGCGAATGTGTGACTCCCTGGTGAAGGTTAGTCTCATCACCTGGTTCAGGTACCTGTGGATAGGGGAAACATTAGGACAGTCAGGGTACGTATGGGATACAAGAAGTTGTAGAGTTTAAAGATAAGAGAGATATCACTATTTTATCACAGCGATGATGATAATGCACTTCTTGTCTATACTCGTACAAATGACGCATTATCTGTGAGGACAAGCAACTTTTTCTCTGTGATTTCCTTGAAACTATCCTTAGGCCACGAAGCAGGTCAACAAGTCAATATTTCACTCCGATAAGCTAATCCATTAAACAACTTATATGCCCTGTTTTAACTGTAAGTAAATACTGTAAGTCAATTCACTAGGCCATTCATAAAACACATAATCAAAAGGAAGGCAAAGAACATTCACTAAGTCTGTTATTGGCGTGTTTTATTCTTCAAATACTTCGGGAAACATACTGTTTCAATTTTAACATGTAATCAAATAAATTTTGACCCACGGAAATTGGTGTACCGTTTGTCACTCCTTTGCATTCCACACGTTAGTGCTCTATAATATATATATGATAATACCGCTCTACCGCTGCTTTCTCCACAAGTTCTATTTATTTCTACTTGAGGGCTATTGCAAGAAATTATATTAGATCATTAGAGAGAAAAAACAATTCAATTACCTCTAGAATAAGGATGCAACGCAACAAAACGTGGAAAAAAACAAATCAATTCTAAAAGCTTTAACAAGAGCAAGGTATTGTGTTTCATTTGAAAACAGCATCACATTTTGTAAAAGCCGAATATTTCAGGTCCTCCTAACCTCTCTGTTATTCTCAAACCAGGTGACTTGAGGATTGACCAACAAAAGCAAACTAGCAACCATTTTGTAAGAGGAGATATGTGTGATAGCTAATGTTTGTTTGGAGATTTCAGTGAGGTCAGGTTAGGCAAAGAGGGTTTACAGTTTCTATTGGAAATTGCATTATAAGAGACCAACTCACTTGTCGATAGTTCCAAACAGCCATTTGGGCTCCTTGTTGAAAGGCATTCTCATACCATGGAACTTGGCCATCTTCTCAGCTATTTCAGCAGATATGCTTGGCATGCTCAGCTCATCTGTGTCCAATTTGCGACTCTAGTAACACAAAGGACATCAGGTTTTCAAGTCTTAGCTGAATACAGCTTGTCTTAAATCCCATCAAGCTGACAACTTTTAATGCAACAATAAACAGAGACAACATTATCAACTGCTGACAGGGTTGTCAAAAAGAATGGAGGATATAACTAGCTTCAATGCATTCTTCCCTCCACTCTGGCCACTGTCAACACTAACAGTTTAAGATCTTATCACAGCAGAAGCTGCTTAAAGGCCATTTGCTTGACCTCTGTGGTTTCTTGGTCTCCGAGGACTTTAAGTGGATAACTAAAACATCTTTACTGCTGTTCTAAAAAATGTATTAAGATGTACCAGTCAAAAGTTTGGATACACCTACTCATTCAAGGGTTTTTTCTTTCTTTCTTTTTTACTATTTTCTACATTGCCAGCAGCATACCAACCTGCATACCACTGCTGGCTTTTTTCTGAAGCTAAGCAGGGTTGGTCCCTGGATGGGAGACCAGATGCTGCTGGAAGTGGGGTTGGAGGGCCAGTAGGAGGCACCCTTTCCGCTGGTCTAAAACAAAAAATATCCCAATGCCCCAGGGCAGTGATTTGGGACATTGCCCTATATAGGGTGCAGATGGGTTGTTAAATGGGTGTCCTGACTCTCAGTGCTCACTAAAGATCCCATTGCACTTATTGTAAGAGTAAGGGTTTTAACCCTGGTGTCCTGGCTAAATTCCCAATCTGGCCCTCATATGGTCACCTAATCATCCCCAGCTTAGAATTGGCTCATTATTTCCCCTGTAACTATTCCCCAGGTTGTTGCTGTAAATGAGAATGTGTTCTCTGTCAACTTAGCTGGGAAAATAAGGGATAAATAATGAAGACATCAGTCTGTCAACCAGCTTCACGAGGTAACCACCTGGGACACTTTTCTTGGTTACAATGTAAAATAAAGAAAAACCTTGTAATGAGTAGGTGTTTCTAAACTTAGGATTGGTAATGTACATCATACAAGCAAAACTGGTGATTCAGATAGAACATGACTATACTCTTGGTCTGTACCTATTTCAATTGATTAAATTGTCTAGCCTGAGGTGTGCGTTGAATTTTGCAAGATAACTCTTGTTAGGACTGGGCAACATGGACATGGAATCAATTTACTTATCACTTCAAGCTATTTTTTGCCACATTAAAAAGGGAAGATATTTAGTATGGTTAGGGCAGCAGGTAGCCTAGCAGTAACCGAAAGGTCGCTGGCTCAAATCCGGCTAAGTGAAAAATCTGTCAGTGTGCCCTTGAGCAAGGCACTCAAACTTAATTGCTCCTGTAAGTTGCTCTGGATAAGAGTGTCTGCTAAATTACTAAAATGTCAAATGTATTCCCTTTGTACATACTGCAAATGAAACACACATCACTGAACAGAACATGCACAGATCCTACAGGTTTCCTATCTTAATTTGAACAATTTCTCACAGCAGGAAAATAATCCTACAGGAATTGTGGATAATAATTAATGTATAAAAATAAAGTATAATCAATATACTCTATGGATTATAATTAATGGACCTTTTTGTAGATGTTGATACATTTTTTGTTAGGGGAAATCAAGTCTGACATTTAAAGTGGAAATATCAAACTTTAGAATACTTTTTAAACCTTGAATACACTACAAGTTTGCATTTACTGCGGCGCAGGATCATTTTCTGAGACAGCAGAGTGATTAAATTAAGATAGTACACCTGTACACACACATACACGTACTCAGGCACACACAGGCACACAGTCGTAAATATTTGTTTTCTCTATCAATGATTATCACTCCACAGAGTCACTTACAGGGACAAACTGCTCCAGTCTGCCCTGGGGGAAGATGCCATAGAGTTTGGGCCCAAGCTCCCGCTCTGCCAGAATGGCAAACATCACACTCTCCAGCACCATGGCCTCAGCACCCTGCAGACATATAGAACAGAAAGTTGTTAACTTCTATTGAACTTCAGGATTGTCAGTCACTGTTGCCACAACCAACCTTAGAAATTAGGAGGGAAAATGACTTAGTCATTGGTTGATGTTTACATGGTAACTGGAAGAGAAGACAATTAATAGGATAAGCTAAACACGACTGCAGCCAACCTGTGGTCCAATGTTAGCTGTGATCTTTCATCAAGGGGGGGTTAGTAGGACAGAAACTCATTCAATTCTATAGGATTAAATGAGAACAGCTTAGACAGCGGAAGCTGATGATGAGGCACATGACCGTACATCACATGAAACAAGCTTAGGCTGTCTGGAAGAGATAGGATCATTTTTCCAGGGATCTAGCATTCACAATTTATAAATCAATGATACACAGGTCCAGATATTTGAGTCATGGGAACTGTAAAATGGCTACCTCAAACAAATTACGTTCACAACTCTGTCAGTGATTTGGCAGGAATTTCATCCATCATGGTGGTAAGTTTAAAAGCAGATTTGGACCAGAAAGGGAAGAAGTGCGTTGCGTTCCACATGAGGAGAATAATAAAACAAGGGGCCAATTGTACTGAGAGAGGCAGAGCCTGCCAACAGCATCAATTAGTAATTGTGGCTGCTTAACCAAAGAAGATACCAGGGCTTTCAACTGTGGAGTAAAATGGTGTCAGGAGCAATTATCTGAGCCCAGAGCTCTAAAATAGCTAGAATTCAAAGATAGGCCTATACAGTCTGACACAATTTATTAGAAAAGTCTGTTAACTTACAGATAAATATACGTTGTTACTTAAAAATAAAGGGTTCTTATTATTGCATATTAATGTAGCTAAGTACATTAAAAATAATCGCCATTATTACACTTTATATACAGTACTATACAGTAGTAACCCATATAGCCCCCCCCCTTAAAAGATTTAGATGCACTATTGTAAAGTGGCTGTTCCACTGGATGTCATAAGGTGAATGCACCAATTTGTAAGTCGCTCTGGATAAGAGCATCTGCTAAATGACTTAAAAATGTAATGTAGCCTATAGGTGCATGGCCGCGGGAAAACCTTAGTGCTGCTTTTGATACCATCGATCGCCACATTCTTTTGGAGAGATTGGAAACCCAAATTGGTCTACATGGACAAGTTCTGGCCTGGTTTAGATTTATCTGTCGGAAATATATCAATTTGTCTCTGTGAATGGTTTGTCCTCTGACAATTCAACTGTGAATTCCGGTGTTCCTCAAGGTTCCGTTTTAGGACTACTATTGTTTTCACTATATATTTTACCTCTTGGGGATGTCATTCGAAAACAGAATGTTAACTTTCACTGCTATGCGGATGACACACAGCTGTACATTTCAATGAAACATGGTGAAGCCCCAAAATTGCCCTTGCTAGAAGCCTGTGTTTCAGACATAAGGAAGTGGATGGCTGCAAACTTTCTACTTTTAAACTCGGACAAAACAGAGATGCTTGTTCTAGGTCCCAACAAACAAAGAGATCTTCTGTTGAATCTGACAATTACTCTTAATGGTTGTACAGTCGTCTTAAATACAACTGTGAAGGACCTTGGCATTACTCTCTTTTGATCTCTCTTTTGACGAACATATCAAGACTGTTTCAAGGACAGCTTTTTTCCATCTACGTAACATTGCAAAAATCAGAAACTTTCTGTCCAAAAATGATGCAGAAAAATGAATCCATGCTTTTGTTACTTCTAGGTTAGACTACTGCAATGCTCTACTTTCCGGCTACCCGGATAAAGCTCTAAATAAACTTCAGTTAGTGCTAAATATGGCTGCTAGAATCCTGACTAGAACCAAAAAAGTTGATCATATTACTCCAGTGCTAGCCTCCCTACACTGTCTTCCTGACAAGGCAAGGACTGATTTCAAGGTTTTACTGCTAACCTACAAACATTACATGGGCTTGTTCCTACCTATCTCTCTGATTTGGTATGTCCTGCCGTACATACCTACACGTATGCAACGCTACGGTCACAAGACGCAGGCCTCGTAATTGTCCCTAGAATTTCTAAGCAAACAGCTGGGGGCAGGGCTTTCTCCTATAGAGCTCAATTTTTATGGACTGGTCTGCCTACCCATGTGAGAGACGCAAACTCGGTCTCAACATTTAAGTCTTTACTGAAGACTCATCTCTTCAGTGGGTCATATGATTGAGTGTAGTCTGGCCCAGGAGTGTGAAGGTGAACAGAAAGGCTCTGGAGCAATGAACCGCCCTTGCTGTCTTTGCCTGGCAGGTTCCCCTCTTTCCACTGGGATTCTCTGCCTCTAACCCTATTACAGGGGCTGAGTCACTGGCTTACTAGGGCTCTTTCATACCATCCCTAGGAGAGGTGCGTCACTTGAGTGGGTTCCTGTCTGTGTTGGCGCCCCCCCCTTGGGTTGTGCCGAGGCGGAGATCTTTGTGGGCTATACTCGGCCTTGTCTCAGGATGGTAAGTTGGTGGTTGAAGATATCCCTCTAGTGGTGTGGGGGCTGTGCTTTGGCAAAGTGGGTGGGGTTATATCCTTCCTGTTTGGCCCTGTCTGGGGGTATCATTGGATGGACCCCTCCTGTCTCAGCCTCCAGTATTTATGCTGCAGCAGTTTGTGTGTCGGGGGGCTAGGGTCAGTTTGTTATATCTGGAGTACTTCTCCTGTCTTATCCGTTGTCCTGTGTGAATTTAAGTATGCTCTCTCTAATTCTCGCTTTCTTTCTCTCTCTCAGAGGACCTGAGCCGCAGGACCATGCCTCAGGACTACCTGGCATGATGACTCCTTGCTATCCCCAGTCCATCTGGCCGTACTGCTGCTCCAGTTTCAACTGTTTTGCCTGTGGCTATGGATTCCTGACCTGTTCACCGGACGTGCTACCTGTCCCAGACCTATTATTTGACCATGCTGGTCATTTATGAACATTTGAACATCTTGGCCATGTTCTGTTATAATCTCCACCCGGCACAGCCAGAAGAGGACTGGCCACCCCTCATAGCCTGGTTCCTCTCATTTTCTTCCTAGGTTTTGGCCTTTCTAGGGAGTTTTTCCTAGCCAATGTGCTTCCTCACCTGCATTGCTTGCTGTTTGGGGTTTTAGGCTGGGTTTCTGTACAGCACTTTGAGATATCAGCTGATGTACTGTACGAAGGGCTATATAAATCAATTTGATTTGAAAATGTTTTGGGTTGGAGGTGCTGTCAAGATGTATTTTTCTCTGCTCATACAGGAGTAATAGGCCTAGTGCACTAATTTGGTGGGAAAAAGTTTATTTTATACATATATTATTTTTTCTTTAAATATATTTTGGGGGGATTTTGATTCATCAGCACCCCTACTTCCTGTGGCTATGAACAGGTGCCCTTATCGACTGTAACGGCTATGAGCTGGCAGTGGTCTGTGGACTCTGACTATCGGGCAAGAAATTTGCTAAGTGTGCACTTCAAAGTGACTCAGCTCTTTCTGTCGGAAGCCAAATAGGAGGAAAATAAACCATAGTAGTGCTTTGCTAATGGCGTGTTGAATGCACATTGGACTGACCTCATATGACTATAGACATAGGGAAAACATTATTAGTAAACAGGGTTGGGTAGGTTACTTTCTAAATGTAATCCATTACAGTTACTAGTTACATGTCCAAAATTGTAATCGGTAACGTAACTTTTGGATTACCCAAACTCAGCAACGTACTCCGATTTCATTCAGTTACTTTTATTGCAGGATAAATCAATGTTAAAGTTTACATAGCTGGCCTTTTCTTTATGGTTTGGTTATGTAGGCTTCTTCTAATCCATCAATTTCTACTACATATAATAATGATTAAATTATATCTTTACATTAACAACCAAAGTCTATCAGAATTCCAGTCATTCTAATAAATGTTGAAAAACAAGCTTTTGGGTGTAACAGTTGAACTAAACTCATGAGGCATTTCTAAGTTATATCCTTCAACAATCAATGGATATATATATATATAATTTATGAATCCAAAAATGGATGTAGCATCTACAGATGGCCCCATTTAAGTCTATCAAAAGTGTGCGAGTTTGAGCATGTGTCCATTAGGCCTATGGACTTAAAAGAAAATCAGCATTAATTATATTGAGCAAAAAAAGCCGCACTTTTCTTCCATAGGCTTGGATCCACACTATGCAGCTGTTGCAAGAGCACGTTTTTCACTGGCTGTCCACTGGTTTCAAAAACAATTATTGATTGGCAGCTTAAACTTCTTGAATTCAACCATTATTTGGTTCAAATACACATTTGTGAACAGCCATCCACAACAACCACAATCCATAATACCGTGACTACACGGTCTGCGAGCATTGCAAAATAAATGTAGAAGTGTAGAATGTCCTTTCTATTTCTGACACAGATCGTGCTGCAATTCCTGCCTCTCCCATCTCCTCATTGGTTTATAGAAGCAGGTACCCACGTGCCATCTCCACATTGGTTATACCCACGTGGGTGATTGAAAGACGAACTGTGTTGCCGGTCGTCATGGTAATACTATGAAGATGCCAATCACCATATAAGTTCAAAGATGAAAAAGCCTGGAAGGAGGAGAGATGACTAGAAACGATTTGGTTGACTGTTTTATGTGTGGATTAATTGTCGGAGTAGAGGACCTTGTGCATTTCAGGTAAAATAACAACTCAATGTTTATATCCCAGGAAAAATTAGCTAGCAAAAGCAAGCTAGCTAAAAACGACAAATTAGCTAGCAAGTGCAAGCTAACTAGCTAAATTGCCATAAATGTTTAATGCTTTTCGACCTGTCCCCAAATTAATGTAATTGGTTCAGAGTTTGTTTTTATATTTTAACCTGAGTGTCGTGATCGCGTTTGGTGTAGGGGGACAAAATAAATGTATGCATGATGGCGCACACGCTCAGCCGGTTTGAGTTCCGTGTAAGGTGCAAATAGCTAAATGAGAGAGCAGCAGTGGGATTCACATCAATGCGCTATGTAGATATCAATAATAAGTATCGCCGTAGACTACACCAGTGCTGTCATCCTTACCTATAAGCGTTTATTCAAGTTGGATAATCTTTCGATGCTGACCTCTCACCTTTGGAAGACAGCTTGAACTGTAGCCTACAAAAGCCTATTCCTGATAATTTCCCTTGATCCATCAAACACATCTGGTGTGTTATCATAGTGGTCTCTGACTTGTGGTCAGACTCGCTCAGGTGGAACAAATTTAAAATTGCACCTTTTTTCAATGCTGATTTCAATGTCATTGAGAAAACAGAGAGGTGTCAACAATTTTTTTCCGCAAACATATTTTCTGAATTGAAAAGTAATCCTCAAAGTAATCATCTATTTCTTCAAAAGTATCTGTAATCTGATTCCAATATTTTTGCTGGTAATGTAACGGATTATAGTTACCATTACATGTAATCCGTTACATGTAATCCGTTACTCCTCAACACTAAGTAAATAATCACTGACATCATGGGGAACTTCTACAGTACTCATTTTTGAATGGCTTACCCACTATTCAAAATAGAGATATCATCTTTAGGTCTATCCACTGTGTAGATTTCATGCCATAAAATGGGTGAGACCATAGATTTGTACATATGAACCCATAATGATCCTTAGTGTGGCAGACCTATTAAAAACAACTAAGCCAATTTTAAACTCTGCAAGTATTCATATTCAACACATTCACAGATGGGTTCTGCTCCGATGGTATTAATAACATATCTCTGTGGTGCTGATGGATGCCAAATGCAAATCTGCTCAACCTGTTATCATAATCATCCTGACGAACATTGTGGCCTTGCAGCCTGTATGTAGGTCTACATGTACAATGCATTTCCATGTCCATGAAATCACTCTAAAAGTGGGTCAGCAGTCCAACGACATTTATTTTACAACCTATCACAACAGGTTGTTGAGCAAGGCTTTTCAAATTCAATTGGCTAAGTAGCCTAATTTTCAGGTTAATAATTAACAATGCTATCTATCATCCACATCCTGGTCTGTTGATGACCACTTTGTCGTGCAACTGTTCAGCACTCCATTCATCCAACCTTCCTCAGTATTGAAAAACAGAAAAAGTGCTTTTTTTAATGGCTACCATTTCCTCTGTTGAAACTCAATATGCAGTATGATTTGTCAATTTAAATACATGATTACAACTAATCTGTGGAACAAAAAGTGATACAATGTGATGTCCCTTTTATCAGGATACTGAGGTCCACTGTGGGCTGTCCAGGTGTGAACACTACTATTCTGACTGCTAAATCACAATTCCTCAAAAACACTACTAATTTAGCTGGAACCTCTAGCGCCAAAACTGTAAAAGCTACAAACACCAAAACAGCTTTAAAACGTCCAGACTACCATTGGTTAGTGTGCTTGAAAAAAAACATTTTGATACTACTTATACTTTTCACACTGCAACCACAATTGCATAAATCCCAATGATTTTCAATGGTCATAGACTTAAATGGGGAAAATGTCCACCGTAACTTGTGCAGACCGGTCTGAAATACTGTCTTTGGAAAATTACTTCCCTGTTGTCACGACTTCTATCGAAGTCGAAGCCTCGCCTTGTTCGGGCGGTGCTCGGCGGTCGACGTCACAGGTCTTCTAGCCATCATTGATCCATTTTTCATTTTCCATTGGTTTTGTCTTGTCTTCTTACACACCTGGTTTCAATCCCATTCATTACCTGTTGTGTATTTGAACCTCTGTTTCTCCTCATGTCTTTGTCAGAGATTGTTTGTATTTCAGTGTTGTGTTTGTACTGGTGCGCGATGGGTCCTCGTACCCACTTTGTTTATTGTTACAGTTAGTGTTTGGAGTCTGTTTTGTTTATTGTTATTAAATAACTCTCCGTTTGGTTCTCCTGCACCTGACTTCCTGCCACCTATACACACGACTCTGACAGAATCTCTGACAAAAAAAATGAAGTCAGCAGGAGAAGGTACCCGGCCATGGAGGTGGAGGAGCGCGTCATGGAACACACGGAGATGATTGACAATCTGAGCGCCGCCATGGATTGCGTTGTCCAGAATATGGACCGCTGGGAGAGACTGAGTTTTTCCAGTGCCTTCACCAGCAGAACCGGGGTCTCCCCTGAGCGCCCCTTTCCCCGCCTGAACCCAGCAGGATCCATTTATCCCTGCCTAAGGGGTACGACGGAGATACTGTCGGCTGCCAGGGTTTTCTCCTCAAACTAAGCTTGTATCTGGCCACGGTCCACCCAGCTCCATCGGACCGTTAGAAGAGGCAGGCAGGGCACTCTAGCGTCACCCCAGGTGAGTAGGCACCATTCTCATCCAGAGCCCTCTCTTGTAGATATGTTTGTCTCTGTCACTTTTCCTGAATTTTCCCCGCGTTCCCAGTATAAGGCGTTAGTAGATTCATGTGCGGCTGGGAATTTCATTAATAAAAGTTTAGCTCATAGTTGAGGGATCCCCATTGTAGCTGTGGATATGCCTTTCCCCGTTCATGCCTTAGATAGTCGACCATTAGGGTCAGGGTTTATCAGGGAGGCCACCGCTCCTTCGTGTATGGTAACGCAGGGGGGTCACAAGGAAAGTATTTGTCTTTTCCTTATTGATTCTCCTGCGTATTCTGTGGTGCTAGGCCTACCCTGGTTAGCTTGTCATAACGCCACTGTTTCTTGGCCACTGAGGGCTCTCACAGGGTTTATGTTGGTGCTACCATGGTGGAAAGTCCAGACCAGGTCTCCACCGTGCGCATTCTCCCAGAATATGACGATTTGGCAACTTAATTACCACCCCATCGACGGGGGGGATTGTGCGATAGATCTCCTGGTAGAAGCTGCATTTCCCAGGAGTCGCGTGTATCCCCTGTCGCAAGTGGAGACGGTGGCTATGGAGACATATGTCTCTGAATCCCTGCGTCAGGGGTACATTCAGCCCTCCATTTCACCCGTCTCCTCAAGTTTCTTTTTTGTGAAGAAGGATTGCGGTTTGTGCCCATGCATTGATTATCGAGGTCTCAATAAAATCATGGTGAGGTATAGTTGCCAGTTACCTTTTAACACCACGGCGATTGAGTCAATGCACGGGGCGCGCTTCTTCACTAAACTGGATCTCAGGATGGCGTACAATCTGGTGCGTATTCGTAAGGGAGACGAGTGGAAGACGCTATTTAGCACCAACTCAGGTCATTATGAGTACCTCGTCATGCCATATGGGTTGATGAATGCTCCATCAGTCTTCCAATCATTTGTAGACAAGATTTTCAGAGACCTGCATGAGCAGGGTGTAGTGGTGTATATCGATGATATCCTGATATACTCCGCTACACGCGCCGAGCATGTCCCTGGTGCGCAAAGTGCTTGGTCGCTTGTTGGAGCATGATCTATACGTTAAGGCTGAGAAATGCTTGTTCTTCCAACAATCCGTCTCTTTCCTAGGGCATTGGATTTCCATGTCAGGAGTGGAGATAGAGAGCGACCGCATTGCAGCCGTGCGTAGTAATTGGCCAACTCCCACCACGGTAAAGGAGGTGCAGCGATTCTTAGGGTTTGCCAACTAATAATAATAATAATAATAATAATAATAATAAATGCCATTTAGCAGACACTTTTTTTATCCAAAGCGACTTACAGTCATGTGTGCATACATTCTACGTATGGGTGGTCCCGGGATCGAACCCACTACCCTGGCGTTACAAGCGCCATGCTCTACCAACTACTACCGGAGGTTTATCCATGGTTTTGATCAGGTTGCTGCTCCCATTACCTCACTGCTAAAGGGGCCCCCAGTGCGCTTGCAGTGGTCGGCTGAGGCGAACAGAGCTTTTAGGCACCTGAAGGCTCTGTTTACCTCGGTTCCTGTGTTGGCTCATCCGGACTCCTCTTTGCCATTCATAGTGGAGGTGGAAGCATCTGAAGCTGGGATAGGAGCAGTGCTCTCTCAGCGCTCGGGTACGCCACTGAAGCTCCGCTCCTGTGACTTCTTCCTGCCGGAAGTCAGCTCCTCTCCTTGTTCGGGCGGTGTTCGGCGGTTGACGTCACCGGCTTTCTAGCCATCGCCGCTCCATTTTTCATTTATCCATTAGTTTTGTCTTGTTCCCTGCACACCTGGTTTTCATTACCCAATCACACTACATATATTTATTCCTCTGTTCCCCCTCATGTCTTTGTGTGTGATTGTTTTGTGTTACGTGTCATTTTTGACACGCTATTTCTGGTGTGCGTTTATTCAGTGTTTTATATTCACAAGGTATGTTCATTTCTTTGTACTTTATTGTTGTGACTGTTTGCGCGTTTTTGCACTTTGTCATATTGTGTGGAGGTTTCGACGCAGTGGCATCCGTCTGTTGGTTTCTCCTGCCTAAAGTGTGCGCCTGTTCACAACTCTCTGCTCTCATGCACCTGACTCCGCTCCCAGTACGCACACCATTGACAGCACCTCTATACAATGTATTAACACTGTTCAGTACCATCCGATGGGTACCACTTGCCATCCCTCTACCCCCTTTGTGCCAGGGCTACGGTCACATGACCATGGCACAGCAGGTGTGGAGATTTTCCACTTGAAGCTAGAGTTAAGACGACATTACTGTAATTAGTCATGTGAGTCTATATTAAAGTATGCCACGTTGCCCTTAAACCGTATTTAAATAACCTTACGGGCAATATTGTTGTCCATGTGAACCTAAATCGCACTGTAATGAGAAAATGGCTACAAACATGCACACAGTTAAGAAGCAGTGAGGTCTATGAGGGGACAGACTGGCTAGCCAAGGTAGGATTAGCCTCTAGGATACATCTGTGAATCTCATGCAAAAGATACTAATGGCATAGCAATGACAGATGAGTGACATAAACACATTGGTCGGATTACACTCTCTTTATCTTGCTGTCATCAACTAACACAGGTGACCTCCATCCAAAGAGGTGACTCAACATGGCTATTTCTTAACACACTTTTATACCATCCCGTTTGGTGAATGGTCTGGCATTTTTCAAAGTGATCACTACGTCCATTGGCAATTACTAAAACCGTTCATGATAACCTAAGACTCCAGAAAATGAATACAAAAACAGTCTTCAGGCCAGAAAAATTAAACATTGTGGGGATTTTCACAATCAGATAGCAAATCTAACCAATAGTCTGGTTAGATCACCTTTGCCATTAGTTACTTACTTGAAAGAGATTTTCTTTGTTTGACTGTCTGGGCTCCCCCTTATTACAGGACATCTATCAATGAAAGAAAAAGCAAGAAACTAACCATGAGTACATGTACATTTTCAAAAGACTCACCATGCTACAGCATCCTCACAAAGAGACAATGACAGAGTACAGTATAGTCCCCAAGTTAACGGCCAAAAAGGCAATAGGAAAGCGCTCAGTGCCTTTTAAAGACCGACTTGAGATATTAAAGTCGTAGAAACAGAGATGAGCTCCATGAAAGGGATCTGTTATCTCCTGATCAAGGCAGGTGGCATGAAGGTTAAGGTTTGGCTTCAACACCAGCGAGATCACTTACGGTATGCTCTGGCATAAAAGGCAGATATTGGCATGGCTGCCCTATCTATAAACTAGCACTTTAGATATGTTCTCCTCTTTGGAAACCCAGTTACTCCTGAATTTCAGAGATATTAATCACATTCGGTAGTTGATAAGACATTTCTAATTCCTCTGTAGATATGGTCGAAACATTTGAGAAAAATGTATTGTGTAATTTTCTGTAAAAATGGGCACGTTACTTTGGTGAAGAACATAGTGTTGCTCTAGCAACAGGTGTGCTAATATTGCACTGAGAACATTGGCATTAAAGGGTACCCACTGCCATTATCAATCAGAAAGAATCTCCTAAGCTGCATGAGACCATAATAAATAGATATTAATATTCAATTTTATTCTATTCTTACAATAATCTTTGTTGCTTTACATCTTGTGGCTAATTCTACATGTTTAATTCATGGGTCTTTATCCTCAGGTTTCAAATGGTGTATGTATGACTTCTTATTAGATATGTGGCATGTCTCATTGTATTTTCTATTCTATAGTGTTACTTCAATTGTTTTACGCTAAAATGGTTTAGATCAGAGTTGTTGCTTTTGTCATTCCCATCCAACTAAAGGAGAATGTCAGCTTGACGGACTCTTGACCTGGATTCTCTGGTTATCTGATTTTAGCCAGGAGCTTATTTTGGAGTTGTCCTAACTAACCTTCCATCATGTGATCTATGAGCAAAGTAATGTGGACCTAATGACACGTCATCAGCAATGATATCCCCCTGTGTCATTTGGCAGTAGCTCATGACGCAAAAACTAAACTAGATTACGAAATGTTGTTATTATTAGTTGTTATAATTACTGTGCAACACCTCACATTTGAATTGCTGTCAGGTGAGCACCAATTTATTTATTTATTTGCAATGTGAGTTTTCTCATTTGTCTTATTTTGTATTACTATGTTATTTGACAACTTTTTTCCAATATGAAAAGGATAGGAAAGGTTAACACACAACCCCCCCACCCTCCATATCTTCACAAGTGCATCAATTCACAAGCTGCCTTCCATAACAATGTGGATGAACTTTGTTGTGGACAATACTGAGACTTCAGGGATCTCATACTCTACCGTGTATGGTATGGTGGAATCACCTGGAAACAAGTGTGCTCAAGGCACGCTCCTTTTGGAAGGCCTACGGCAAAGAACATATGCATGTACAGCCATGGGGGTACATCACACCACAACAGCAGAAACACACACACACACACGCACACAAACACACCCACAAACACACACAAGCAAGCGTACACATACACCAACACACATGTACACACGACTTGAGCCACCCATCATTTGGGTATTTGGCCGAGAGGGCATTTCAACAACAAGATGTTTGAGGAAGAAAATATCTCCTTCCCCTTCTGTCAAACCCCAAATTCCAGCAGCAAAGCCTAGACCACTGCTCAGCTTTCTTAGAACCTATCAGGGAATACATGTAGGCTGTGTTTTCCCTAAACTTTTATATTATCACATAACATAACATCACTATAACATGACCATAAAATCAGGTTAATTCATATTGAACTTTTCAAGGGTCCAAGATTGTGCCTTTTGGTAGGCTACGTATTTAGCCTAAAGAACATTGATGGAATTTTTCAGTTAAACTGAACAGAAAATTCAAAGGACACACAAAACATACAGTGGGGTCCGAAATGATTGACACCCTTAATAAAGATGATCAAAAATGAACATATAAAATCTTTATAAAGGGTGTTTTTCAATCTTATAAAGGGTGTCAATAATTTTGAATTCCACTGTATATGGGTACATTTCACTGAGACATGATAATGATCACCAGCTTAGTCAATGAAATTCAAACAAATAATATATTAAATGTAGGTTTTATACACTGGACATTGTGTGACAAAACATGTGTTTGGTAAGATATGACTGACTCACTCAACATTTCATTGTCTGTTTATAGATGTTATACACACCTGTAGAATAGCTCCATACAGGCGCAGGAGGACGTTACGGGGTTCATCAACTACACTGGTTTGGGTGTCGGGCAGGGCGCAGAGGAAGAGCTTGTTGCTGAGGCCACCTCTGTCACAACATTACAAAAAAAACAAATCAAGTTCATAGAAGAGTCACATTCCCCCAGGTCAATGAATGTGGCGGGCTAAATAACATTTTTGTTCTAGGATAAAGCCCATAAATAATAAGTGATGCTTTAAAGGCCAAATACAGACATCTATATCAAATCATTTCTGGGTAACAATTAAGTACCGTACTGCAATAGATTTCCATTCAAATGGGCAAATATAGCTTTTTAGCTAAAACTGTTTCTCAAGCAAGATTTCTGCTAGGACTGTCTGGGTGAGGAGGGAGAAACTGAAAATTAGCTGTTATTTGCAGAGAGGTTTGGAACTCTTTGTTATTGGTCTATTAACCAATTTACCACATGGTTATGTCACCGTGGGAAACCGAAACTCCCACCAGCAACTATCAGGAAATAACACTGGTCATTTTTTTGTGTAAGTTTCAACAGCTGTTGTACAATATGATATAAAACAGGTATAACATAATTTTGACTGCACTGGGCCTTTAAATTCAAAAACACATAATACAATTCCCATATAGACAAAGGAATCGTTTTAATTTGAAATTACATTACTTAGGTTTATCACAGTATCATATTCTTTGTTTATTACACCCTATCATACCACTGGACAAAATGATATGGAGGACCAAGCATGCCATAATAATAAATAAATACCTAAATAAATGCACACATAAATAAACGAATACATGAATAAATAAATAAACGCATACATAACTAGATATATAAATGGATGAATGAATGCACACATAACTAGATATATAAATGGATGAATGAATGCACACATATCGATTAAAAAAATATTTAAATGAGTCACACTTGATTAATTTGATTAATTTAGATTATATTTTCATATATTTATTTCTGTTTCTTCCTCCAATATGATGATGACGGGGTGTCAAGCAAATTTATGAATCCAGCAAACCATTAATTAATGTCACTGTCATGCCCTGACCTTAGAGAGCCTGTTTATTTCTCTATTTGGTTAGGTCAGGGTGTGATTTGGGTGGGCATTCTAGTTTTCTATTTCTTTGTTGGCCGGGTATGGTTCCCAACCAGAGGCAGCTGTCTATCGTTGTCTCTGATTGGGAATCATACTTAGGCAGCCTGTTTTCCACCTGAGTTTGTGGGATGTTGTTTTTGCACGGATGTAACAGTCACAGAGCGTTGCTCGATTTCATTTGCCTGGGGTAAATTCAGTACAACAGAACAGTTATCAACATTTAATTAAACAGAAATGATACTGTACTGAATGATCAGTTGAAAAACGGTGTGATTATGGTGGCCCAGAGGGTGATTGTATATGGTGTGTTGCACCAGGACTCTCTGTTATAACCTGAACTCTGGTGAATATGTCGGGAAACTTCCTCCAAAGAACTAATGGTTCCACCTCTGTGCCCATTGTAACAGCTAGCTGACCCAAGTTTTCGATGCATGCCTCTATAACCAGGGTCAGTGTGCTAGCTTAGCATATAGCGCTGCCTCCTTGAACATTCCACTGACTGGGCTTCAATGAGGGTCCTATACCTCACCAACACATGTGACTGCCAGCTTGACAACGTGTGAACCGAATGAGCTATACAATAGGTACCAATTGGATAGCTCCATCTGTGACATTTCAAGCTAGCTGTGGAGTGAGGTTATGGTACGTTCTTACCTTCATTTAGCCCTTGATCATGACTCTCAGTTCCATTACATTACACATACGTGTCATTGGACGAAGGCGTCTTCTGTATGGGGGAGCATTGTTAAGATTCGTCTGAACATTAACATGTATTGCTTGCGGTACGGGTTTGGAAGCATAAGGACCTTTCATTTTACCAAGAAATATTTTTTTAAACACAAAAGGTTAAATTGACGCACCTTAATAGGGTTAGTGTTCCCACATGGTTATATCTCCATGTTACAGCACTTGTTTACTGAAAACAGATGGAAGACAAGAGGTTTACCACCTGTGATTATTAGATATCTAGCATTCTCCAAACAACAGCGTGTAAGTGTAATTCGGGAAGTGTAGTTTCATCAGATGGAGGCACCCATAGCTGTATGGATCTGTGCAAAACTGCTACAGTAAGTGTATCTTTTTTATTTGAATGATTATTTCTCGCTGATGAAAGACAAGGGCCATATGCTTCCAAAGCCGTACTGCAAGCAATGATTATTGATGTTTTTAAATGTTAAAACACAGCGTCCGGATTGTAGTTCACATGAGGCAGTTGTGGGCGAAGCTATTGGCTGAGAACTGTAAGGAGTTCACAAGAGCTAACCTCCGTTACACCTCCACACGGAAAAGCAGGTAATCTGGAGAGGTGTTGTTTTCTGCAGCGTTAGCCAGCACTGCCAAGTCTCTGGCTACTGCTCGCCTGATTGCAGCCACCCTACTTGTCAGAAGAAGTGGGCTACTGTAGTTATCTACCGGTTGTAAATATCTCAAATGTGTGTAGTTTGATTGTTTACATTTCGGACCATCGGCCAGAAAAAAGCAACACACAGTGAAATTGATCAACCAATGGTGTGTTAGATACCACCCACAGATGTTTGATTGACACCCCCTCATTATCATATTGGAGGGAGAAATACCTAAATTAATAAATATATAAATTAATACAATGAATGTGTGAATAATTATATAATAGACTTGAATACATACAGATATGTAGAGAAAAATGAATGCAATTTGGTCAGTATTTATGTATTTAATTGCTCATTTATTTATGTGGAATTATTTATCTATTCGTGTGAGCATTTATTTATTTATAATTATGGTAGGTTTGGTCTTCCACACCATCATGACTAGGGAGAGAAAAAGCTATGCTATGCATTTGCAAACGCAGCAAATAACGGTTTCTCTGTGTAATGTATGAAAATTAAATATAGATAAGTAATGGTTGGGCTCAAAGATTATATTTACCTTATTAAGCTGATTTGAAAATCCTCTTCTGTCACCGTTTTCCACGCACCGTGGAGAAATTCTTTGCACCATAAATATGCCTTGCGCTTCGTGTCCAGGTCGGGCTCATCCGGCCGGATGATGTCCTTGCATTCATCCTCAGTATCTGGCTGCACCTCAAGTGCGTTTTCAGTGATCAACAAACCCAACGACATAGAAGGGGAGGAAGACACCCCGTTGATGAATTTCGTCTTCATGTTGTCTTAAAATTAATACTAAATAACCTACAGTTTGAATTAATTAGATAAAAGGAAATGTAGAATCAGGCTTGCTTCGACAAAAATACTCAGATTTGATTTCAAGCAATGTGTTTTTAATCAATCTAGAAAATATGCGTCTCGGGTTTATTCAAACAGCAGAGTAGACAAGACCGTTAAACGTCAAGGAGTGAATCGACTGAAGAAACACTACTGGTTACTCCAGTCAATAGGCTGAAATCGACGGGGGTTGCACGGATTGCACGTAGGGTTTGCATCTGGACGTCATACTACCACACCCATTCTCTTTCCTCATTGGTTGGCACAAGCACGTCCTTTTAGGAGCAAAATAGAGACTGCCCAGCACCATTTCCCATGCATGGTAAAGGCCTTCTTGTAGCTGATCACAAATATTATTTTGTGGTGCCATGATAAACCTGACCAAAATATTGTTTACATTAGAATATGCTATGGATTATGCTATTGTTACCCAAGATTGACTAATTATCTTTCTCTAAAACAACTTCCACCTCAATGAGAGATGGGATTTTATATTTTCACAATGCATTTCCTACAAATGTGTTGACTATGCAATGTTTGTGTTGATCAGTGTGCACAAAATGGCAATTGAATATGGGAAAAGCTGAGCTGCTGAGGTGAAGTCTGTGTACCCAAGTAGACTTCAAATGCTATTTTGTCCCATTGCCCACTCTCAAGTATCGGTAGCTAGTATTCCATCCAATTGGCGACAGATTGGATATGATACATTTCATTTCCTACCGGAGTGGTATTTCCATCAAACTTACTTTTTAGCTGATAAAATACTGTGTGTGATGACATAGTGCAATAAAATATATTTTGCGCTAACCTTTTTTATGTACAGAATAAATAAAAAAACATTAGTTTAATGTGTTTCCACCGAATTTTCAACTCTACCAATGGTTTTATCACACACACTTGCCCAATCTAGTTTTGGTGCATGCTCTACAGACACGTTGCCCAATCTGGTTTTGGTGCATGCTCTACAGACACGTTGCCCAATCTGGTTTTGGTGCATGCTCTACAGACACGTTTGCTGATCAATTGGACAGAGTAGGTTAAGCCTTGCCTATATGTCAAAATATGGATAAAAACAAGACAATTGTCCCCCACAATGAATTCGGGGAGGGAACTATGGATCTGTTTTCATTCGTTAGTGTGTTCTTCACACGAAATATCTCAGACAGCACTGGCCCGATTTTGACAAAACTTCTCTTGCCAAAGAGATTCGGCATTTACAAAATTACATTGATTGCCCCATGGGGGGCGCTGCATCATTCGTGGGGGACGAAAGGTTTACTGTTGCATTGTTTTCTTTCTATAATTGGCAGCCAAGCACCGATCATCGTGTCACCAGAATCATTCAAATGATCGCCTACCCTCAATATTTATTGGAAATGAGCATGAAGCACATCACTGTGCATAAATCGAAGTTATTAAAATAATTTAAATTCATAATAATTTATTGCACATGCCTACGAACTCTTCATACTTTTCCATGTCGTGGTAGGCTGAAACATCATTGCGTTTACTGCGACATTATGGTTTTTCTATCAATATTTGCAAATAAAAGTGTTTCCACCTAAGTTTTCGCATAATTTATTTCCCTGGGAAAAATTGTAGAGCATTTTGTTTTGTCGACGCTCGGAAATTTTACGGACAAATTTGATGTTTCCATAAGGCCGGTTGTACACTTTTTTATGAGTCAGGTCATTCATCATCTTTAAAATGGTTGGATGGAAACATGGTTAATGTCTTTAATGTCTCATTAAAAAGGCTACATATTATTTCAAGACACCTCATACAGGTTTCAAAGAATGCAGGCGCAGCCATAAACTAGGTGTTCATCCAATTGGCAACATTTTTCGTGTGAATATTCTAGAATACGCATAAAGAAAATATACACAATTTCCTACCAGTGGTGTTTCCACGAAATTGACTTGTTGCAGATAAAAATCAGTGCGTGATGACGTTTTTCATGATCGATACTTAAAAATATGTATTATGAATCACTAACCTTGTACTTTTTGTCCTCTGTAGTTGTGTGCCTTTGTTTGCTGAAATCCGTGCTTTTTCAATGAACATAATCAAATACAACCACCAACTATTTCCTTGTTAAGATTCAATTGGCACATGTGCATTTGCACGGAGTTGCCATTTTAGAACAACTGCAATGAGTAATCTGTGATTGTATATGATTAACATTTATTGTAAAAGTGTGGATTTCACCAATGGACAAACATAGGTACAAGGTTAGCGTATTGACCTTGGACGAATCAATGTGGTCAGAGCTGAATTCCACAAAGCCTGGCCTCTGTTATACTCCATTGGTGGAGTTCACTAGAAGCTTCCTTCACAATGGAGTGGAGTTTAGTCAGCTCAGCGAGTCATTCATCTGCATAAAATGTTTGGATTAAAACCTATAATAAGTGAATTAATAGGATATTTATGGGGGGCAGCTATTGAATGTAATATTGTACCATCTAAACAACCATGAAATATATTATGCAGAAATCACTCCGTCGGTTGCAAAAACTCTTAATAGTTCGCCTAATTTCAGTTGTGACAAAACAAGCCAGTATAGTGTAGAGAATCAACATACCATCTAAACCACTGTGAAATATATTTTCCATAACCAGAAATATTTGACACAAAAACGAAACTTAAGAACGGGACGCATAGAAATAGAGCACATATTGCAGCTTTAACTCCGCAATCTTGGAATGGGCTAGTAAGCAAGCATTTCACGGTTAAGTCTACACCTGTTGCATTCGGTGCATGCGATTAATAAAAGTTGATTTTAGAAAGTTACAGAATGTTCCTTCCTTAGTTAAATATCACAAAAGACAACGTCCCAAATAAACAGCAGCTTAGCACAGCAGGCCATGAAGACAAAACACTTGGAAGAAACCTTTAATTTGAGTACTTAAAACTGTAAAATAAAACAAGCATTTGTGATTTGCATTAAATAAACTACATTCACCAGAAATAAGGACACGTTTAGTACAGTTTTTTTCTGAGGTAGAAAAACAATTAAACATGGAGATAAATGTTAAGAATGACATACATTAAGTTATAGAATGCACAGCCATATATATGAAATTCAACTGTAATTCTCAACATTATACAAGCAACTCAAAAGGGTACACTACATTACCAAAAGTATGTGGACACCCCTTCAAAATAGTGGATTTGGCTATTTCAGCCACACCCATTGCTGACAGGTGAATAAAATTGAGCATAGCCATGCAATCTCCATAGACAAACATTGACAGTAGAATGGCCTGTACTGAAGAGCTCAGTGACTTTCAACATGGCACCGCCATAGGGTGCCACCTTTCCAACGAATCATTTAATCAAATTTCTGCCCTGCTAGAGCTTCCCCGGGCAACTGTAAGAGCTGTTATTGTGAAGTGGAAATGTCTAGGAGCAACAATTGCAAAGTGGTAGGCCATACAAGCTCACAGAATGGGACCGCTGAGTGCTGAAGCGCATAAAAATAGTTTTGCAACCGAGGAGATACTGACTACTGAGTTCCAAACTGCCTTTGCAAGCAACGGAAGCACAATAACGGTTTGTCAGGAGCATCATGAAATGGGTTTCCATTGCCGAGCAGCCGCACACATGCCTAAGATCACCAGGTGCGACGCAAAGCGTCGGCTGGAGTGGTGTAAAACATGCTGCAATTGGACTCTGGAGCAGCGAAAACATGTTCTCTGGAGTGACGAATCACGCTTTACCAACTGGCAGTCCAACGGACGAACGTGGGTTTGGCGGATGCCAGGAGAACGCTACCTGCCGCGAATGCATAGTGCCAACTGTAAAGTTTGGTGGAAGAGGAATAATGATCTGGGGCTGTTTTTCCATGATTCAGGCTAGGCCCCTTAGTTCCAGTGAAGGGAAATTTTAACGCTACAGCATACAATGACATTCTTGACGATTCTGTGCTTCCACCTTCGTGGAAACAGTTTGAGGAAGGTATTTTCCTGTTTCAACACGATAATGCCCCCATGCACAAAGCAAGGTCCATACAGAAATGGTTTGTCAAGATCGGTGTGTAAAAATTTGACTGGCCTGCATAGAGCCCTGACCTCAACCCCTTCAAACACCTTTGGGATGAATTGGAACGCCGAAAGAAAGTCCCCTCAGTAATGTTCCAACATCTAGTGGAAAGCCTTCCCAGAAGAGTGGAGGCTGTTATAGCAGCAAAGGAGCGACCAACTCCATATTAATGGCCATGATTTTGGAATGAGATGTTCGACGAACTTTTGGCCATGTAGTGTAGCTTAATCAAGACCACAGACAGTAGCCTACGAATGACAGCATACAGTGACAGGTCCACCAAAGTTGTATAACTGACTTTAAAATCAACCTAGTATAACAAAAAAAATGATAGAGCAATTTAAGAAGTTGAGGCATGCACATAATTCACGCACATCAGACAGAAAGTCATTCAGATGAACAAATGGTGAACAAAATAGCAAAGAAAAAAACAATCTGATTTTCAAAGTGTTTGAATATCTACACTACCAATGCCAGACCAAATAAGTTGTAATGAATTTGTGATTGTTAAAACGGAGACTGAGAAGTGATACAGTTTGAGAATTGAGTGACTTTGTGAAATGAATAGAATAAAAAGAAAATCTCTCTTCACAAACTGAAAAGTTAACATAATACATAATCACCAAGACATTTTGATTAATGAAGGAATTATTAAAAATGGGTCAAAAACGTCACAGACCAGCTTCCAGGAATCACTGGAAGTCAAACACATTTTCACAGACTTTCAGCAAGAAACAATTCTGTTCCTTTCAAACTCCCAAAACAATATATAAAACACATTATTTTATATGCATGTATACACTGTCATGCGGACAAAAGCACATCAAGTGTGTTCCCAAAAGGTTCCATTCTTGTGAATGTCAGTGAAGCAAAATTGAGCATGTTTACCCCACAAACAAGAAAAGGCTTTAAATATAATTAACAATTGTACAAAATAAAGCTGAAGATATAAAAATAAAGGCCTACACATATGCTATGTAAAATATACACATTCTACTATATGAATAACAAATCCAAGTTCCATCATGTACAAAAATAGTTAACATTTTACAACAGCATGGGATTTTTTTGTTTTGTTGACTTAAATCAACTAGTCAAATAAAGATCCATAAAGCTCATGCATTGACTGTGCGTGACTGATTTTCACGTCTCCTTGATGCAATATCAATATCTATAGAGTCTTTACCAACAATGAGGCGGAGGCGTTTTGTTGGTGGAAGTGGAATGAAATCGTCGAACTCTTCATGGTCAGAGTCAGAGACGTCGTCTTCATCCTCTTCTTCAGAGGAGGACGAGTCTTCCTCTGTGTCATCATGCATCCCAAATGTTGCCACAGTCGGCCCAAAGACCTCCCCTGCTTCCCTCTCTACTATACCCGTGAAGGGCCCAGTACCATGGTGATACTGGCTGAGCCTCCTGCTGTCCTGCTCACGCTGCAGCTGAATATGCAGTTTGGAGGAGCAGATGTGGTCCACAGGACTGAGGCCATGTTTGGAAGAGCGGATGTGGTCCACAGGACTGAGGCCGTGTTTGGAGGAGCGGATGTGGTCCACAGGACCGAGGCCATGTTTGGAAGAGAGGATGTGGTCCACAGGACTGAGGCCATGTTTGGAGGAGCGGATGTGGTCCACAGGACTGAGGCCATGTTTGGAGGAGCGGATGTGGTCCACAGGACTGAGGCCATGTTTGGAGGAGCGGATGTGGTCCACAGGACTGAGGCCATGTTTGGAGGCGCGGATGTGGTCCACAGGACTGAGGCCATGTTTGGAGGAGCGGATGTGGCCCACAGGACTGAGGCCATGTTTGGAGGCGCGGATGTGGTCCACAGGACTGAGGCCATGTTTGGAGGAGCGGATGTGGTCCATAGGACTGAAAGTCCCATTACTCAGTCTGGCTGCATAAGAACTCCTCTTGGTCTTTGCATGATGGTCCTTAACAAATTTCATGCTGGTCTTTGTGGAGCTGGAGGACTTGACAGGGTCTGCATTACCAGGCTCAATCCTACTGCTGCTGCTGTCCCTTCGTCTCCGCAGGGTCAACTTGGGGACACCTGAGTTGTTGTTGGCTAGGATCAGCTGGGAATCATAGCGCGTAATCTGCTGTTTCTTCTTCCCCTTGCCAAGGTGGAGAAGCTTGTCTCCCTTAGACAGGTTGTAGGGCTCATGACCATCAGGCAGGCCTTGCAGCTCTTTCCTGCCATCAGCTATGTCCGTGGTGCAGGCTGTATGGTGCAGGTCTGAAACCTCCTCCTTGAGAAGGGATGCTGGTCGGAAAGAGTGCTCTTCCTGCTTTATCATTTGCTTATATCTGTGACAGTTCTCAGTCTTTGGACAGCTGATATCCAGGCTTGAGCTGTTCATCCAGTGACTGTCTGTGACACAATCTCCAAGGTCAATAGGCTTGGTCTTACTAACCACACTGCAGTGGATGGGTGGCAAGTTTGGTTCAAGTTTAATGTTGTCAGACTCCTGTGTGCCAACTGATGCTCTGGTTGAACTGCGAGTTCTGTGAGTGCATGCTAAACCATCAGGGCACCTATTAACATCTTTCACTGATTTCTGATGGTTTTCCTTCGCAATATAGTGCTCAAGATCACCCCTTGTTCCCACCACTTGCACGGGCCCTTTTTTATCCATCTCTCTCTTTTGTGAGACCCTGTTATTGACAAATTCTGTGGGGTCTTTAAGGCACAAACCCATAGCTTCCACCTCAATGGGGCACTTGTGGGCAGTTACCTGACACCTTCTTCCTAACTTGAGCAAAGGCTTTATGGACTTTGATTTTAGCCTCTTTGGCACGTTGGAGTTCTTTGAGTGTCTTTGATTGAACGATGAGGTAGGGATAGGCATTTTGGACAGAGTTTGCCTGCTTAGAGCTTGTGAGTCACTGAGCCTTGTCACACTAGAGCGGGCTGTCCTCCCTACTGCTAAGATGTGAACAGAAAAGAAGAAATAACGTCAGAACAGTCATTCAAATGTTTGAGAAACAGGACAACCTACATACAATCATTGTAAAATTACAATGTATTATTAGTATGCACCATAAAATGTTACAGTTCTTAATACAAGTACAGCATGTCACGTAAGTGTTATAATTGACCAATAGTAGCTCAGGAGTATTTTTTAGTTGCCAGAAGATCTGCATTGACCCTTCTATTTTATTTTTGCACTGACTCTATGCATACTCAAACTGACACACAAACACACTTCATTTGCTCACACACGCACACTCAAACACAATCATCATACAGTACATGCTGCTACTCTGCTTATCATATATCCTGATGCCTAGTCACCTTACCCCTTTACATATCTAACCCTACCACTCCAGTATCCCTACACATTGTAAATGACCTGACCATGGAACTTAGCTTACTTACTTTCTCAGGTTCTTCTTATTTCTATTTTGTTTTTGTCATACTTGACTTCAATGTTGGGAAAGACTAATAAGCAAGACAGGTATTTCACTGTACTTATGCACATGACAAATACTTGATCTCGAAAATGTAATCTTGGCCTCGCAGTGGTTAAGGGCGCTGTACTGCAGTGCCAGCTGTGCTATCAGAGACTCTGGGTTCGCGCCCAGGCTCTGTCGTGACCGGCCACGACCGGGAGGTCCGTGGGGCGACGCACAATTGGCCTAGTGTCGTCCGGGTTAGGGAGGGCTTGGCCGGTAGGGATGTCCTTGCCTCATCGCGCACCAGCGACTCCTGTGGCGGGCCGGGCGCAGTGTGCGCTAACCAAGGTTGCCAGGCGCACAGTGTTTCCTCCGACACATTGGTGCGGCTGGCTTCCGGGTTGGATGCGCGCTGTGTTAAGAAGCAGTGCGGCTTGGTTGGGTTGTGTATCGGAGGACGCATGACTTTCAACCTTCCACCTTCGTCTCTCCCGAGCCCGTACGGGAGTTGTAGCGATGAGACAAGATAGCTACTAAAACAATTGGATACCACGAAATTGGGGAGAAAAGGGCAAAAAATTCAACAACAAAAAATAAAATAAATAAATGTAATCTAGCTTTTTACATGCAGAAATAAATGCCTTTCTCCTACATACAGGGGAGGAACCAGAAAAATCACTAATCAAATTATTTGTATGTTGGTTATCACAGAAAATGTACTGAATTTCCTGGGGAAACTTCAGTGCAAGCACAACCACAGAGCAGGCTCAACTTGCCCAGCTGCCATAAATGCCTAAATTGTCTGTCTTTCACTTAAACAATGGGGAGGAACCAATAAGATATGTTTCAGGCTACTGGAATTCTTTGTATTTTGGTTGTTGCCCAATGGGGCAACCACAGAGCAGGCTCAACTTGTGTGACTGCTCAATTCATTTGGCCTAGTCTAGGAAATAGGGCAACCATTAATGTCAATCCCTGCTCAACCTCAAAGGTGCACTTACATGGATGTGTGTCATGATTTTCCTGAGAGTCTGGATCCATATTAGAGCCTTCCAACTGACTGCCAGAGCATTTGCTGTCTTCTAGTTTCTTCAGCCGATTGAGACGTTTGTCTGTCTCTCTCAGGCCATACATGCTGTTGATAATTGGAGTGGGTGTAGGCTGTCCAGTCTTCGATTTGAAAGCACCAGCACCTCGTCTGAAGGGAGTAGAAATTATAAAGATGTGAAATCTCAAAATCCTAGTCAATGTATGACTCATTATTCTACATATAAAGTAACGACAAGTTTGGTATTTAAGCAAGAAATTAATGATACCTTTCACATGTGTAACATTCACATAGTTCATTATTTTCCCCAAAGAAGCCATCTCCATAATAACAGGAGATCTCTTCTCCGGGTTCAATATCCCCAAGAACCTTGACACAAGCTGTATCTCGCCCAGTGGAAACAAACTGTAACAACATATACAGAAAAAGGTGTTATTTATTTCCACAATTCACTTCCTTTTTACATATTACCTTTGATTTGCAGGCATAATTTTTACTTACCTTGCAATTTGGCCTGCAATCTGCAAAACAAGAAAACATTTGTTTAGTCTCTTAATACTGCTATTTTAATTATAGTATATGTGTGTTGAATGAGGCAGATCCAGTTGGTGTCAAGTGCATGGGGATGCATACCATGGTTGATGAAGGCTGCAGGTCCCAGCCACAGTTGAGCACAGTTCTTGCGTGTGGAGTACATCACACTGAAGTCATTTTCTCCATGTCGCAGTAACACACTTTCCTCATTCTGCGATAGCTCAGCGATGCAGCCCACCAGGTATTCTATCTTATCATTGGTTTTCCTTGGGATAATGTGAATAAGGAATATTTGAGTTTGTAAAAATGACTATATACTTAGTGCAACATTTTGTTATAACTAAATGCAGACTACTACAATTTAATTTGGATACTTACCAGTCTTTTGTTGCTACAATTTTGGCTCCATTCTGCTCAGAGGAATAACGATTGCAAGGAAGTATTTCAAACCCACTGTTCGTTGCAAACATTCGTAGGTAAACAAAAACCTGCCAAAACACAAAAAAATAGTGTTAACATTTTCGTTTTGATGGTTCATGCTTTTTGCTCAACAATGGATATTTCTAGATAACTTACATGCTCTTTGAAGAGTTTTCCCTGTGCCTTCGTCTTGTGCGGAAAGTGGTGTCTTGACCAGTCCCCTGCAGTCAAGGCATGGAAGGCCTTCTCAAGGTTGTCATGTTTTTTAAAGCACTCTAGCACCTCCTTCAACTGTCTATGTCGGTCCTTGACAGGTCGAAACCTAAAAGTACACCATAGACAGTCAATTTCGTAACTTTGGCTGCTTACTTATGCCCAAGTCATTATATGACAAATGTGTACAATTGTGAGCCAGAAAGAAACAAACCTCCGATTCATCTTATGGGTCTGGAAGCCGAGGTAGGGGTCCAGAATAAGGCTTGTAGTCAAGTCATCATTCTCACAGAGCTCTTTTGCAGTCATACCAGATGATGGGGTATGACGTCTCTCTGCCTCTAGGGCAGAACTGCTGACACCTGAGGTGAGAGAGGGAGGAGATGAGGAGAGACAAAAAACTTGAACAATTAAACCATTTAAAAATCAGGAAAAACTGCAGTGTAATTTATTTATGAAGCTGAAAGGGGTCATTTATGGTTCTGTAATTGTGTGGTGAGCATTGCCAAAGGAAAGCACTTACGTGGACTACATCTCCTGCTTCTAAAGGAGCCCTTGCTCTGTCGCAGCGACCTGGCCGAGGTTATGGATAGATCACTGGAGAATCTGCTGCCATGCCGCCTGCCATTCAACACCATGTTCTTGGATTCCCCCATCTACTTCATTACGCCAGAGTCAGACGCATATACTCTAATCTGTGCTTGAAGATCTGCAGAGTGAGGATGAGGGGAGGCTAGCGTGGTTTAATCTTCTGTTGATATAGACAAGAATTTAGCACTATGCATTTTGGACCTAAACAAAGAAACAAACAGGTTTGAGAGTAAAGACTTGTAGGCAATGCACTTGTTGGCACTGTAAGCAAATAAATTAAGCAGAAAGTGGGGCACCACAAAACTAACAGAGATCCTGAACGGATTGTAGCTAGCTAATTCATGGTTTATCAAATGATGCCATCTTGTGGTTGCTTGTCAATTTTGAGTTTCCATAGCATTGCATTTCATCGTGGTTATTAATTTAGTCTTTCTCGAAAGGCAAAACAAGCAATGCACCTGCAGAAATAGGGTCGTGCTAGCCAGTGTAATGGGGCACAATAATCAATTAACTAATACCTGAAATATTATAAATGGGTAACTAACGTTAGGCTAGCATGCCAACACCCCCATGACTCATGAGGTCTGATTTAGAGTCTATGCGTTTTCTGGTTACCTAGCAGAGGCTTCACATCTAATTAAATAGCCAGAAGTTAGGATTACATGCCATTAGTACTAACGTTACTTGCTCTGCTTTTGAAAGTGTGTTCTTCTCACTTAGCTAGCTAAATAATAACACGCGATTGCTACAGCAAAACACCACAACAACAATTGCTAGCTAGCTTGCTAACGTTTGTAAGCTAACATTGTTCCACAAAAAAGTCCATGAAATATCAGTAAAAAAAAAGTGTCGCTGATAAGACAAACTGTCTAAAATACTCACTTTGTTATTCAAGCAATTGTACTATTACGTGATTCATCCTGCAATCCGAGATCTGAACAAATAGAAATACCATTAGTTTAAACGTCAGAGAAAACAAACATTTAAAATTGAAGATGGCGACCAGGCGAAGATTGGGGTGGGGGGGAGCTTGTCTGGACATATACACATATACATTGTTTGATTTTACGGCAGCTTGTTAGATAAACCAAGGACTGCATGTAGTTTAATAACTGTTGTATTAGCTAACTTCGTTGTTGTAGACAAAAAACATCACAGTACCTGGCGCTTTATAAATGTAAATAACATTAGCCTGCGCATTGCTTACTCAAACTTGAAACCCATGAACATTTAAGAACCTTGACGCGCGATTTGATGACGACATTTCCAACAACAACTCAGCTGTTAACCTTGTAAGCTAGCTGGCTAACCAATACTTTCTTTACAGAAATTGTTCTTATAGACATTTATTCTCCGTAACCTATGTAATTAAACATAATTATCGTCAAGAAAAAACGACCACGGTTGCTAGCAAATAGCTACTTATCTTCCTTTTGTTGCATACAATCATTACAAGGTACGTGAAATGTATAACTAACTATAACGCTAGCTAGCACAACACACCAGTTGGTATTTAACTTTAGATTTAGAGCAGATTGAAAAACGAAACTTATTTGTTCCATTATTTCGTTGCCACATCGATGACAACCTCAACATTTACGATGTTGGTGTCATTTGTCTGTCTGTCTACAAGCACTCTTGCTACGGGTTAGCTACCTAGCCAGCAAATATTTAGCAAACGTTATGTATCGTTACACATTCTGTGGAATATGCGTGGTATGCAATTAATATAACATATGATACCAGTAACCAGACACGTATGCATTGGTTAAATTGTTTGGTTAAGAATATAATTTATATAGTATACTGTAACGTTAGATGATTACTGACAAACACTTGATTATCTTTCTCAGACTTGGGAAGAACTGGACCAGAATGTATATGGCATAATTAAATCAGACTTATCCTGGTGGGGATTTTGTCCTCCACCAATGAACACCATGTCCCCACGGAAGAAGCTTCTTGTCCCTGTCAGTAGAAGAAGAATGGCAAAAGCAGGGGATGACTTATTTCCTTTCAATCTTCTGCCGGTGGAATGCCAGCTCCATGTGCTTTCCTTCCTGAGTGAAGTTGACAAGTGCAATTCTGCACTTGTATGCTCCAGTTGGAGTTGCCTTGTGCGATCAGGGAAGCTTTGGAGAGTGGCAGACTTTTCTCGCCGTGGGGTGATCCACCTTGGACAGGAAGGACTGCTGGTGTCCAACCGAGAGTTTGAGCGTTGGAAAGCATGGGTTCAGCACTACACCCACCACCTTATATCCCGTGGGGCAAGCCTGCTCACCCTAAAAGCCAGCTTTGACCTGGGGGACCAGTGCAACAAATGGGGGGAGCTTCTCTCCGACCTGCTGGAAAATGTCCACTGCAGGGATCTCAGTCATCTGGACCTGAACTGGACATTCACACTACTGGAACCACTGGACCTGCGGGTTGGTTCCAATTCCCACCACGACAGCATTACCAAGATCAAGATGGACCAGGTCACTAACTTTCAGGTGCTACTGGGAAAACTTTCCCACAGCTGCCCTCGGATCACCAAGATGCGCCTGCACTTTGACTGGTCTGAGACATCAGTGTCACTCCTTACTCATTTCCAGCACCTCCGTGTCCTTGAACTCAAGTACTTTTGGGTCTTCAAAGGAGTAAGCCCAAGCACTTTGCAGACCCTGACCAAGTCACTGCCCAACCTTAAGTCCTTGACATTGCATATCCTGGTGCCACTCCGAAACCTTGGCATATCTTACACGCTGGATTCCATGTCTCTAGAGTTCCTGGATGTATCGCCTAGTCGTGGTCTGGTCTTCTCCAGTCTTAATCTGCCAGCATTACGGGAGCTAAGGGCCAAAAAGATTGTCCGCGGCATTACTTTAGACCGTCGAACCAGGCTTAGGATACAGAGCAGATGGCCCTGTCTGTACCAGGTTCTAAGAGAGGGGACCCCCAGGCTACAGGCCCTTAACAATGAGCGACTGCTTCCTGGTTGGAGAGAGCAGAGTTACAGAGAGCTGTCATCTATCCTCCAGCAGTCCTGTTATTGTCTCCAACACCTGGACAGTTGGCTCTGGTAAACAAAATGCTATTACAAGACAGAATCATAAGCTGTTGGAATTCAGTACAGCTTATCAGGAATGCAGCGTAGTTAGGCTAATCAGGGTCCATTCCAATGGTGGCTGGAACGTTTTAGCTTATTCCTTCACCATTCAATTGCACAAAAGGATTGTGTATTTGATTTTACCATCCATCAGACATTTTAAAATGTTTTTCTTAACTTATTTTTTAGTTTACTGAAGAAGCTGAATCAATCATAATGTTTAATTGGTCCAATATTTCTCTAAAAACAATACACATACTGTATATACAGATTTCATATTTCATATGCTGTTCTTGAGTGAAGGAATATAATGAGTCTTTAGATCTTCCACGATAAACATTTGCATTGATTCCTTGTGTGTGATATTGAAACAAAAGTTCTCTGTCAAAGTAATTGTAACAAATATACATTGAATGTTCAGAATTTCAACTTATTCCACTCAATGGAAAATTGCCTTTGTGTGAAATAACAGGTTTACTTGACATGTTGTTAAGTATTTTTTGGGGGGTCACTTGTTTGTAGGGTAAACAAATGCATATGTATTACTTCAAGAATAGAATTAGTGATGCTGCAGTGCCTCGCTTAACCATGAGGTCCTTATCCTTAATGTTTTTGTTTGACCATGAAGATTTCTCTCAATAGGTGTAATTTGCAATTGAACTGGTAAAACATAATCTGCGCTCTCATTAATTAGTTTGTAACCAGAAATGTAGTTAGGCCTATTTATGGAGTGTTTGGATAATGACATTCCAACAAATCATTGAATTGTATCCTGACATTTCCTTTTTTGTCATTGTTTTGTTGATCTAAAACTCATTTGCTGTGATTTTACAATACAACGGATCCATTAAAGGACCCATGTAAAGTTTTTGCTGCTCTATTTATGTTATTTGGTGTTTGGGGGAAAATCACTTGTCGCAGATCCAATGTCCTAGAACGTTCCTTTACTTACATTTTCATTATTTTTCTTTTTGAGGTAAAGAATGTGTGGTGAAGGGGGGCATTCCAAATAATTATGTCCTAAATCCCCTCCCCTAGAACACACCCTCCTCACACAAACACATGCTCCTAATTTCCCCTGAATGCATTATAATCCAGTGCTGGTGGGACACAGACCTGTCAGTGCACTCAAGAGGTTGTATTGGAAACGGGTAAAGAACTCTTGAGGACTCAGAGGGCTGCAGCGCCTGCTGCTGTCCCACACAGCTGGTTCTATCATTACTTAGAACCGCGAGGATCAACATAGACACCAGAGGGCCAACATGCTTTTTCTCTTGCTTTTAAAGGACATTTTTTCTTTTGAGAGGAGCTCACGCGATATAAAGTATGTATCACTTTTTGTGCCCTACACTTATTGAGAGGCGTGTGATGTTTGGGTTTCAAAGCATTCCCGTTTGAGGTTCACCTAACCCAGGGTTGATGGTATGAGAGGATAACCAATGCCAGATGTGTGGGAGAACAATCTGACTGATTTCATTTGAATGAATATCGACCTCTGCAAGCAAAGAGTATTACTGAAAAAGGCAAGTTCATGCTAAATCTCTGAGCAATAACTGGTTAGCTAATCCCCATAGCGGTCTGCATGTTTATGGGAGGTCGGATAGAGACATAGAGCCAATTAAAGGCAGCTCAGTTCAGCTTCAAGTTCAGTTCCGAGTTCCAAGCTTTACCAACACAACAGGAGGCGGGAGGCTCTTCCAGAAGGACTGGATATGGCCACAGGGGTGTATATCTCAAAGTTCCTGGCCATAGCCATAATGGTGTTGACTGTCTCATCTATTGGTGGAATAATTACAATGATTATTGTGTATGAGAATGAAAGAATCAAGACACAACCTACAGCACCACCAACACCTAATTCCACTACTCCGTATCCAACTGGACCACAACCCAACATGAGACTCCCTGGAAACCTGATTCCAGAGAGCTATGACATCGTACTACAGCCTCACCTCTACATCGTGATGAACAACACTACCAATCAATCTCTCGTCTTCACTGGAAACTCCACTGTGTTTTTTAGATGTGTGGAGAACACCAAAACTATCGTCCTTCACAGTAAAGAACAGAATGTGACTGCTGTAAAGGTGACGGATCTTGACAAGGGAAAGATCATCAAAGTTGATAACACCATACTGTATAGTAATGAAAGCAACTTCTTAGAGATTGGACTAGACAGTGTTTTAGTCAAAGATGGGAACTACAGTCTCTTTACTGCATTTGAGGGGGAACTCCTTGATGATCTGGCTGGTTTTTACATGAGTTCGTACAAAAAAGGGCAGAGCACAGAGGATGACACTGAAAGGTAAGGTTTTCTTTGATAACTGCTGAGACACTAAAAATATCAAAGATTTGTTGTCAAAATGATATGAAAGGAATGCTGTGAGATGGAAATGAGATTTGACTTGTATGAAAACCCATTTACAGGTGGTTTGGGAATGAAACGATCATCGTCGAACTTGATGAAAGGTAAGACTTGTACAAGTCTGATGTTTGCATCATCAATTGCATTACATAACTGGATTGATCACGAACCACCACCCTAAACAGTGCTCCAGTTGGATAGAGCTTTCTCAGTCTGCTAAAGGCCTGATTACGTTGCCAAATTACAAGTGATAGTGTAGTGACCTTTTGATAATAAGGTAAGCACACTCCTGAACCTTAAAGTTGAAACTTCTTGACATGGAGGATACGTACTTCCCCTGTATCATCATGAGGCACAACACTCTGTATGCCTCAACTAAAACGGAGGCACATCCAACAAAGGCCTGACATACAATGGGATAATTTGCCCCTCTGCCACCAATGTAGTAATTGAGGAGGACAGCCAGAGCAGGGCTTGAACCACAGACCTTGCAATTACAAGGCAGACACATTGCTCTACCTACCATGTCATTAGGTCAGACCTCTTGTTAGAGGCTGTTCTATGGTTACATTTAGGAGTCTGGCAGGAAAGATAATGACTCTTTCATAAGTCCTCATAGGTTAGGTCAGGCAGTATCTTATTCCTTTAATATGCAGTGCTTCCTTGAAATGAATTAGTAGTAGTAGTGAAAACAACCTGAAACCACCTCATCATTACACCTTGACGCATATTAATATGTGATCGTTTCCATGCTATAAATCAGTGACCTGCTAGTTTACAGACCACTGTGCTTGAACAGAGATCAAATACAACGTTCCTCATGGTTTGTATTCTATTGCACTCTTTCCCTACAAAAAAAACATGATTTGCTTACAGATGGAATTCCACTTTCTTAAAAAAAGACCCCAAAGTGGCTTCTTCAGCGGACATGTGTACAGATGTATACAACATGTCCCTACAAATGGGACTATATTTCTTTATTTCTTGTCATATCAAATCACCCAGCAGTTGTTCAGTCCTGGCTCATATTTATATGTTCAACTTTAAAAGTGTTTATTATAAAAAAAGAACCCCTGGGAGAATGTTGCATATTTTTCCTCTGTTCACTTCAGCAACAGCTTTGCTTCTCATTCCTTGAAAAGATTAGGACACTCATTTGAGACAAATTGTTACTTCCTCAGTGGTTTTACAATTACAGTCCTGTATTGCAATAAATGTCCATCACAGTTCATACTGCAGCTGCATAGACATTGGAAGCATGGATCATTTGAAATACTGAAAGAAGCTAATTGAATCAAAATGAACTAACAAGTAACTATTGTCTGTGTTGTATTGCTGTTGATTCACTGTTATTCAATTCCAGTTGTAATATTTATCCTATTTTTCAACAAATACTTTCCACACAGATTCATCGCTACTAGCCAAATGCAACCAACCGACGCCAGGAAAGTATTTCCTTGTTTCGATGAGCCAGCCATGAAGGCTACATTTAGAGTCTCTCTCATCCATAGGCCTGGCACAACAGCACTAGCAAATGGGAAAATCATAGGTGAGAAGCACATTTCATACTATTGTCATACTAGGGAATGTTAAGCCACCTTCTAAAATGCGCCTCACATTCTTATGTACCCTTACAAAAAGGTTATAAAGGAATCCTGCAGGGAAAATCCTGCATAATACAGTATATATCCTGCAGGAATAAGAAGTCCTGCAGGATATCCCATAGGATTTTCGGGGCCACTTTACTGTTGGACAATTCCTGCAGGTACAGTGAGCTCCAGAAGTATTGGGACAGTGCCAATTTTGTTGTTTTGGCTCTGTAATGATACAATAAATGATAAAATTACTATGAGGTTAAAGTGCAGATTGTCAGCTTTCATTTGAGGGTATTTTCTGAAATTACAGCACTTTTTGTACGTAGTCCCCACATTTTAGGCGACCAAAAGTATTGGGACAAATTCACTTATGTAGTAAAAGTAATAAAGTAGTAAAAAGTGAAGTATTTGGTCCCATTTTCATAGCACGTAATTATTGGTAAATAATGTATTGTGTCATTTTGGAGTCACTTTTATTGTAAATAAGAATATAATATCTTTCTAAACACTTCTACATTAATGTGGATGCTACCATCTTTACGGATAATCCTGAATGAATCGTGAATCATAATGAGTGAGATCGTTACAGACGCACAAATATCATACCCCCCCGCCCGCCCCCCCAAAAATGCTAGAGATTATCATGTCATGGGGGGTATGATATTTGTGCATCTAACTTTCTCACTCATCATTATTCACAATTCATTCACGTAGCATCCACATTAAATGTAGAAGTGTTTAGAAATATATTAGTTTGTACAATAAAAGTGTAAATGACACTGAAATGTAAATGACACTCCTAAATTACACAATACATTATTTACCATTCATTTCTATTGGGCACAAAGTAATCTGAAACACAACCATAACAAAAAGCAAATGTATCCATCACATTTGTAGAGTCTCAAGCTTGGTGTAGTCATTGCGTGCTATGAATATAGGACTCAATACTGAACTTTTAATGTTTTAATACACAAGTGAATTTGTGTACTTTTGGTCCCCTAAAAAGGGGAGGACAATGTACAAAAAGTGCTGTAATTTCTAAACGGTTCACCTGATGGAAGAAAATGCTCTCAAATTAAAGCTGACAGTCTGCACTTTAATCTCATAGTCATTGTATCATTTCAAATCCAAAGTGCTGGAGTACAGAGCCAAAACAACAACAAAAAAAATCACTTTCCCAATACTTCTGGAATTAGTCCGTCAGGAAAAACAATATGCAAAACTGTATATTAAAACATGTAGACATACGTTTATGACTTCTCATTAAATCCCTAATTTTAAATGCATTACTTTTTGTAAACAATAATTCAGAGATTATGAGGGTATTGTATGCGTATTACTGTGCCTTTTCTTTTGCTTATATTGAGTATTTACTGTAGATACTATTGTATGACGAGTGTCAAAACAAAACTCGTTCCTTTCATACTATCAAAGTCTTGAAGGAATCAGTGAGTCTTTTGATCCCTTTTAGGTACAACCCTTGAGGATATCAATGGTGAGACCTGGGAAGTCACTCGCTTTCAAACGACAAAGAAAATGTCAACATACCTCTTAGCTTTCACAGTGTCTGATTTCGATTCCATAGGATCTACACATGAAAGAGTTGACATTAAGGTATGTAGCTATAGTTGTTGAATCATGACTGCAGTAGTGCATTATATCAACAAAATTACTTGTGAAAAGGTTTGTATTTCACTAGCAATATCAAAGAAAGTTAATAATGTTGTAAATGACAAATTCTCTCTAGATTCCATCCAAACCGCTATACTATTTAAATGTATTCAGTTCAGACTACACTGCTAATTTTCATGTTGAAGATGTTTTTACTCACCAAATCATATTGATATGATACTAAAACTCACATTTTATTTTCTGTTCGGTTTGTTGAAGACATATGCTCGACCGGAGGCCATAAAAGCTGGACAGGCAAAGTATGCTGCAAGTATCACTGGAAATATACTGGCGTTCTATGAGAGTCCTGGAGTATTCAAAATGAATTATCCTTTGAGCAAGCTAGGTATGTATGGCATGATTGCATCATAACAATGTAAAATAAGCATGGGTAAATCATAACATTGCAAGTGTTCAACAAAGATGAATTGTCATAAAATCCATCTAATCAATTTAATTCTTTACTCCATACATAACCCGTCTAAAACAATCTAAGAAGAATAATGATAATGCTGTGAAATTCAGTTAAAATAACCTATTTTCAGTGGTGTAAAGTACTACTTTTACATTTTGAGTGCTTAGCCAGACAGGAAAATTGTCCAGTTCACTCACTTATCAAGAGAACGACCCTGGTCAACCCTATTGCCTCTGATCTGGCAGACTCGTAGCACACATGCTTTGTTTGTAAATTATATCTGAGTGTTGAAATGTTCCCTTGTCTATCTGTAAATAAATACAAAAAATCAAATGGTGCTGTCTGATTTGCTTAATAAAAGGGATTTTTTAAACTTTTGAAATTAAGTATATTTTTAATGACATTTTTTATATTTAAGTATATTTAAAATCAAATACTTTTAGACTTTTAATCAGATAGAATTTTACTGGGTGACTTTCAACCTCTACTTGAGTCATGTTCTATTAAGTTATCTTAACTTTTATTCAATGATGATGATAGGGTACTTTTTCCATCGCTGCCTATTTTATGTCTACTTTAGATCAAATTGCTCTACCAGACTTCAGTGCAGGTGCCATGGAGAATTGGGGCTTGGTAACATATCGTGAGACAGCTCTGCTATATGAGGAAGGGGTGTCCTCCACATCAAACAAAGAGTGGATTGCCACAGTTATTGCACATGAGCTTGCCCATCAGGTATGAAAACTCAAAAATACTATTTCTAAGTGTAATATAAGCTACCGGTCAAAAGGTTTAGAACACCTACTCATTCAAGGGTTTTACTTTATTTTTACTATTTTCAACATTGTGTAATAATAGTGAATACATCAACACTATGAAATAACACATGAAATCATGTCGTGACTAAAAAAGTGTGAAACAAATCTAAATATATTTTATATTTGAGATTCTTCGAAGTTGCCACCCGTTGCCTTGACAACAGCTTTGCACACTTTTGGCATTCTTTCAACCAGCTTCATGAGGTAATCACCTGCAATGCATTTCAATTAACAGGTGTGCCTTCTAAAAAGTTAATTTGTGGAATTTCTTTCCTTCTTCATGCGTTTCAGCCAATCAGTTGTGTTGTGACAAGGTAGGGGGGTATACAGAAGAGCCCTATTTGGTAAAAGACCAAGTCCATATAATGGCAAGAACAGCTCAAATACGCAAATAGAAACAACAGTCCATCATTACTTTAAGACATGAAGGTCAGTCAATACGGAAATGTCTTCAAGTGCAGTCTCAAAAACCATCAAGCGCTTTGATGAAACTAGCTCTCATGAGGACCGCCACAGGAATGGAAGACCCAGAGTTACCTCTGCTGCAGAGGATAAGTTTATTAGAGTTATACCAGCCTCAGAAATTGCAGCCTAAATAAATGCTTCAGAGTTCAAGTAAAAGACACATCTCAACATCAACTGTTCAAGAGGAGACTGTGTGAATCAGGCCTTCATGGTCGAATTGCTGCAAAGAAAGCACTTCTTAAGGATACCAATAATAAGAAGAAACTTGCTTGGGCCATGAAACACGAGCGATGGACATTAGACCAGTGGAAATCTGTCATTTGATCTGATGAGTCCAAATTTGAGAATTTTGCTTCCAACCGCTGTGTCTTTGTGAGAAGTGATATGGGTGAAAGGATGATCTCTGCATGTATATTTCCCACCGTAAAGCATGGAGGAGGAGGTGTTATGGTGTGGGGGTGCTTTGCTGGTGATGCTGTCTGAGATTTATTTCGAATTCAAGCCACACTTAACCAGTATGGCTACCACAGAATTCTGCAGCGATACACCATCCCATCTGATTTGGGATTAGTATAATTTGTTTTTCAACAGGACCATGACCCAACACACCTCCAGGCTGTGTAAGGGCTATTTTAAAACTATTTTAAAATCACTTGAATGAGTAGGTGTTCTAAAACTTTTGACCGGTAGTGTATGTATTAATGTAAAGTGAACTACAATTAATTAAAAACATGATCTTGCATTGTTGTGGCATTCACTGTAACAGCACCTAAATGTGTTGCTTTCAGTGGTTTGGAAACCTGGTGACAATGAAATGGTGGAATGACCTGTGGCTGAATGAGGGATTTGCAACATATATATCCTATATGGGAGTGGATCATATTGAGCCAACATGGAACATAGTATGTCCCTAATAACTTATTAATAACTGTATTTTTCTTCTGCATCTGTTGCATCAGATCGCAAATTGTAATACTTCTAAAAGTCTTCTTTTCATTTGGTCTCTGATTGTTTTGTTTTTTCCAGAAAGATCTGATTGTTCTAAATGACATCCAGACTGTATTTCAAGTGGATTCATTGGCCTCCTCCCATCCTCTAAGCTCTAAAGAGGATGATGTTCAAACATCTAGTGACATCACTCAGCTTTTTGATTCCATCACCTACAGCAAGGTCTGGTTGTCACAGAGCCCCATGGGGGAAGAGAGATGATATCAAAGATGTTTATTTTTAACATTGTACAGGAATCTTCTACATAGTGATAGAATGAGTTAATGTAATGCATGAATATTAACATATCTTCACTCTTCAGGGGGCAGCTGTGCTGAGAATGCTGGCAGATTATCTGGACGAGAGGGTCTTTCTGAATGGCCTGAGAGTACGCACACATACGACTTTGTCCGTTAATGTGTAGGATGGCTTATTGTCAGTGTGTGGAACATCTATGTTGTATATTTGCAATTTTCCACATGGATGTATCAAAACTAATGGGAACTTTTTGTGTAAGTGTGTGTAAATAATATTGTTTCAAAATGTTTCAGAAATATCTTCAGGCTTTCCAGTACAGTAATACTGTACACAAAGACCTGTGGGAATATTTACAAGAGGTAAAAGCTTAGTTTTGCGAAGGCATATCAACACAAAAATAGTATATGTTATTATGTTCTTTCAAGCATGTAAAACGTATACAATGCTTTAGGGGCATGAATACACTGAATAAAATGCTAATGACAAAAACGTTGTAGGCGGTGGACGAGGACAGCAGCCACATTAAAGTTGCTGAAGTCATGGACACTTGGACAAAGCAAATGGGTTACCCAGTCATCACCATCAACACCAGCAATGGGGCAGTTTCTCAACAACATTTCCTCCAAAATCAAACATCTGACTACGAGTAAGTCCTGCACTTTGTTTAACATCACAGAGTGAGAAAACAAATATAACAGCTTTCCTGAACCACTGATTGTCCCCTCCATGTAGAATTAGATGCCCATATGGCTGACTTTGGATTGTTGCTATAGTAATGGATTGTTGTTGTAGTACTCTGACAGACATTTCCACTCAACAGTTTTAGAGTAACACTTTAATTGACATATAAACCATAACAGCATCATACTATTATCATGAATATGACATAATGAATGTCATAGGATGTCATTTTTCATACATCCGAAACAGTGATGACATATGTTGACATAACCGCTTAGGTTGCTTACTCACCTAAACATTGTTGCTAAAATTGTTAGTTGTAACATATGTCATAACCATTTCCAATACATACAAAATGGCACTGCCTTGACATTCAGTTATGACATGTTTATGACAATAACAGTTATCATTTCAAATGAAGTGTTGCTATAGTATATTATTCCAGTTTTAATTGGATTACATTGTAATGAATTAGGCCAACAATTAAGTATTTTATTAGCATATGTGAATATAGCTGTAGATCATAATATTATGCCCATATATATTTTTACAACTTGTTCTCATTCATTAGTTTTGAATGGCATGTTCCAATCAGAGTGATGAAGGAAGGTGAACCAATAAAAATAGCTACACTGGATAAAAAAGGTCAAGGTAAGGAGTATTTAATTGAATATACATGTACAATTGTTAATATTTGTCTTAGTATCACCTTGAGTAACCTCGTCCCCAAGCTAATTGAGAGAGATGATCTGATGAGCTATATTATGTACAGATTCTCCATTATAGACTGAACATGGCAAATATACTGTATAATGAATGACAATAGCAAACCCAACTAATTAAATGGTGTTAGTCATTAGTTCTGTCAATAAAAACCTAATTAAGGCACATTGTAACTCTCATGTTCTGAATTTGCTAAACAGTGCTGATGCCAGATTTCCTGTCTGAAGATGGCAAGTGGGTGCTTGCCAACATAAACTGTATGGGATATTTCAGAGTCAACTATGATCCAGTGAATTGGGATAGACTGCTCTCTCAGCTGGAAACTAATATTCACGTAAGTCTTCCTCATTTGTGTGGAACTGTGTTGTCCATACAGTCCAAGTCAGACACAAAACAGAGCACATTATATATGGCAAGTGCCTAGAAAACTGTGCCTGTGCTTTATCAAAGCAGCCTGTTGATCCAAAATAAACAATGTAGCATATTCGAAGAAGACTAGGTAATGTTTTGTTATGGTAAGAAATATTTGGAGAGAATGTGCTGGTCAAGGTTTTTGTGAGTACATTCTTCAAATCAAATGTACTTGTCATTTTAAGTTTACAGCAGGTTTAAAAGGTGCAGGAAAATGTCTTGTGTGCTAGCTCCCTCAAAATGGCAGTACAGCCGCCTCAGTTGGGGTATCAATTTACTGTTGAATAGTAGATTGTGCAACAGCAATTTTTCTCTAGCTATGTCAGTCGCTGACAATCACTGAATTAGCCATGTCGGGTAACACTTTTTTAATTGGTAAATTAGTCTAACCAGCTATCTGAACTAGAAGTAATCATGGCTGAATATTGACCGGTCACGCAGGGCATGTGCCCAGGGGCCCTGACCTCCAGGGGGCCTCCATTGATTTTGTTAGTCACTCTCACTTAGACATCATTAACATGGCATAATCATGGCAAAATGTGTAGAATTGCAGGAAATCTGCTTCAAAGCTGAAGGGGGGGGGGACCAAATCTCGCTTAGGGCCCCCAAAAGGCTAGAACCGGCCCTGTATACACAATGGGTTCTGCAGTATAGATAATGATTGCTATGTTAAGTATGACTGTATTTCATAGGCGAAATTGCGACGGGAATGGGGGGGGGGGGGAATCTCCCCACAATATACAGAACAGGTCCATTCTCCCCCCCCAATCAGTTTTTGTAGCATTTGAATACGTCATAAGCAATGGCAGCCCAGTGTTTCCAGATTTCTATAAATATAATTAATTACAATATGAGTGATTGTTTTCCTTCCAAGAAATCATTATTGACCATGTTAAAATGCAGATTTTCTGTGTTGGAATGGTGTGGGCGTACCCCAACAACAGAATGGTGCAATACCAGTCCTAAAAAATATTAATGCAAGTAGACCACTGATTAGCCAGCTCATCCTCCTCAGGAGGGTGACATCATCCTCTGAGGCAATGGCAAGCATGTTTTTTTAGTTTTCACTGGACAATTACTTAACCCCATGGCTTTAAAATTGCAACATTTTATCTCAGCCTCATCACAAAATGTGTAGAGTAGCATTATAAAACTGCCGATTGTTCTATCTGCCCCATGGCAAAATGTGTTGAAATTCTGGACGCTTTCAAGAAAGAAATCAGTAAACAGTAATTTGAGGTTGTGGGGCCTTCCACTTATATTGTTTTCAAAATAACCCTTCGTATACCCCTCAAAATACCCCTTGAGAGGCACAGTAAGTCATGTCAAACTGTGTAGAATTGCAGGAAATGCATTTTAAAATGTCAACAACAACAACATTCTGGGGGAGGACTACCCCCGGAACCCCCTGTTTATTGTTCACCCCCCACGCCCCCCTCTCCCAATATCTACACTGCAATTATATTTACAGATATAAAGTGGGTTGTGTCTTGCTCACGCAGTTGAATAAATAGTATATAATAGAACAGCGGCATTGACTGTGTGTTGCTAGTGTTTGTCTGTTCATGGATGGATGGATGGATGGTGTGTGTGTGTGTGTGTGTGTGTGTGTGTGTGTGTGTGTGTGTGTGTGTGTGTGTGTGTGTGTGTGTGTGTGTGTGTGTGTGGAGAGTCGGTGCAAATGGTCACTAAGGCTCAGGTCTGTGCAGGAGACAGCTAGGGTTAGCTGTTCAGCAGTCTGATGGCCTGGAGTTAGAAGCTGTCTCAAAGCCTGTTGGTCCGAGACCCAATGCTCCGATATTGCTTGCCAGATGGTAACAGAGTGAGCAGTCCCTGGCTCGGGTGACTGGAGTCCTTGACGATTTCGTGGGCCTTCTTCAAACACAACCTTGTGTAGATGTCCTAGAGGGCAGGGAGTTTGCCCTCAGTGATGTATTGGCCTGTCCGCACCACACTCTGTAGAGTCTTGTGGTTGAGGGCTGTGCAGTTGCCATACCAGGCGGTGATGCAGTTGGTCAAGATTCTCTTGATGGTGCAGTTGTAGAACTTATTGACGATCTGAGGGCCCATGCTGGATTTCTTCAGTCGCCTGAGGTTGAAGAGGCACTGTTGGGACATTTCACCTCTGTGTTGGACCATGTCAGGTCCTCTGTGATGTGCACACCAATGAAATTGAAGCTTTTGACCTTCTACACTGCAGTCCTGTCAATGTCAATAGGGATGTGGTCCCTCTCCCCTTTCCTGTAATCCACAATCAGCTCCTTCGATTTGCTGATGTTGAGGGAAAGTCTGTTTTCCTGGCATCACTTTGACAGGGCTCGAACCTTCTCCCTGTAGGCTGTCTCGTCGCAGCCGGCGATCAGGCCCACCACTGTCGTGTCTTCTGCAAACTTAATGATGGTGTTGGAGTCATGCGCGGCCACGCAGTCATGGGTGTACAGGGAGTACAGGAGAGGGCTGAGCAACCCCCGGGGGACTCTTGTGTTAAGAGTCAGTGTGGCGGAGGTGTTGTTGCCTACCCTCAACACCTGGGGGCGGCCTGTCAGGAAGTCCAGCATTCAGTTGCAGAGGGAGGTGTTCATACCTAGCGCCTTGAGCTAAGTGACAAGTTTGGAGGGGAATATGTTGTTGAAAGCTGAGCTGTAGTCAATGAACAGCATTCTCACATAGGTAATCCTCTTGTCCTGGTGGGATAGGGCAGTGTGCAGAGCAATGGCGATTGCGTCATCCCTGGATCTGTTGGGTCGGTATGCAAGGTGTTATGGGTCTAGGGTGTCAGGTAAGGTCAAGCTGACGTGGTCCCTGACCAGCCTCTCAAAGCACTTCATGAAGACAGAAGTGAGTGCTACATGGCAATAGTCATTTACCTCTGTTTGCTTGGGTAGGAGGGACAGTGGTGAGTACAATAAAGAATGCTAGACACCTGGCATGCATCAGATAATTCGAACCCCTCACCACAGATCACAGACCATGGAGCATGACACTTAAAAAGTCAAATAAGACAATATGCTAGCTCACTTGTGCAGTTTGCTTTAAAGACGTTCTCCAGCTTTGAATTTGTCTGGTTGAAAAACAATATAACAAGTATAAATGCAGTAATATACAGTACACGCACAACAAAATATATGTTTTGAGTAAAGTAATATTTTTTTTAACACATCTGTAAACTTCAAGGAGTAGGACATGATGGTCTGATGTGACGTCATCGGCCTCCCTCTTCCTTACGGGAACAATGGAGGAGTACTAGAGGGGGGGAAAGGAAAGGCCCCTCTTCCTTACGGGAATAATAGAGGAGTACTAGAGGGGGAAAAGGAAAGGCCCCTCTTCCTTACGGGAACAATAGAGGAGTATTAGAGGGGGGGAAAGGAAAGGCCCCTCTTCCTTACGGGAACTATAGAGGAGTACTAGAGGGGGAAAAGGAAAGGCCCCTCTTCCTTACGGGAACAATAGAGGAGTACTAGAGGGGGAAAAAGGCCCCTCTTTTGCCATGTCGTACCTGGACCACCTATTGAGATGTGCCTTTTGTTAAGTAAATCAGGTGTTCAATGAGGTGAAAAAGAGACTGGAGTAGGACTTTAATAATTAGAACTCATTTGATTTATTCTCAGGAAATTCCAATCATCAACCGGGGACAGCTTATTGATGATGCATTCAACTTGGCAAGGTAATCTCATCTGAGACTGATACATTCATGGACTTCCTTCAAAATGTATACTCTGATAAAAATATGTTACACATCACAATGATTGAATTTTCATGGCTTGAGACCTTACGGAAATCATACTTTCTTGGTGTCATTAATATCCTCTTTGGATGGCTACAGTCTTCTTATATTATTTATTTTATTTATTTATCAAGGGCCAAACATATCAATGTGACACTGGCTTTGAGAACTACCAAGTACCTCTGGAATGACACAGAGTACATACCATGGGAATCAGCACTGAGAAACCTGGACTATTTCATTCTCATGTTTGATCGCTCCGAGGTCTATGGTCCAATGCAGGTCAGTCATCAAATCAAGATACTGTACATAAAAGTGCCCTTTTATCATAGCAAACTCTATTCCTACAAATGTAAATGACATATGAGTGTAATACAGTATTTTTTCCTATGTTATTTCCAGGCATACTTAAGAAAGCAAGTTGGTGGCCTTTATCAACATTTTGAAAATTTCACCATGTTTTCTACGGTCCCAGAGAAGCATTCTGCACAGTGAGAAACATATTTTCATTGGATATTGCAACCCTCTGAACACATCCTCACTTTAAGCGTATTATTAACATGTCATTATTCGTTCCCAGGTACAACCAGATTAATGCCATTTCAGTCGCATGCAGCAATGACATTCCAGAGTGCCAAGAAATGGCAAAAATGCTCTTTGACAACTGGATGACAAACAAAACCAGCAATCGGTATGGAATTAGGTTTCATCAAGCCAACACGGCCAGATGCATGCTAGTTCCTGCTGTACTTATTACTGCATTTCACAGTTGAATGGGGTGGTCATATCATTCATAAAACATAACACACAAACTGAAGTATGCATGAGATTAATTCAATAACCTAATACCAAAATGTTATATGCAATTTTGGATATATTGAGTGTATTGATCCTTTTAACTGTAATTACCAGATTCTGTTTCTCTCTTTGATTGTCCTCACTGCCACAGTATACATCCTAACCTGAAGGCCACCATCTACTGCCAAGCTATAGCTGCTGGGGGAGAGAAGGAATGGGAATTTGCTTGGGGCAAGTTTGAGAATGCCACCACAGCCACAGAGAAAGACAAACTAAGATATGCCCTCTCATGCACAAGGAAGATCTGGCTCCTGAACAGGTTAGATCGATTTCCGTCCGTACCACCCTTTTCGGGATATAACATTTAGTTGCTGTGCAAAGACCATTTATTTGGCATTTCCTTCTCATCTTGCAGATACCTTGAGTACACTTTGAACCCTGACAAGATAAGAAAAATGGATGCCGTTTCTACCATCAGCTACATAGCCAGGAATGTGGCAGGACAAGCAATAGCCTGGAATTTTGTACGCGCAAACTGGAACTACATCAGCTTGGAGTATGTTTTTCTGTTGTTAAGTACTGTATATAGCAAGACCTAATGTTAAGACAAACAAGCCAGAGGACCAAGTTCCTTTCCAACTGAAATAATGGAACCACAACTTATTAGCAATTATTTTGTATGGTGTTTCATAAAGTATAAAAATCACCTAAATAAACCTCAAGCAATATACCAATAAGAAAGGTGTAGACCTGTCAAACAAGTCAGGTCTCCTTAGCCAATCAGAGGAAATCACCTCTAATTTATTTGCTTGGAGTTGCCAGTAAGTGGGCAGGACCCCATTTCCTGTTTCTGTAGCTTGAGGCAGCTTAATGTACACCCCCAGGACAGGATGCTAGTCTATCGCAGAGTGCCAAGCAGAGACGCATCAGGTCCCATTTTTACAGTATGACTCTGGCAGGGATTGAACTCAACCTTCCAATCTCACGGCGGACACTAACCACAAGGCCACTGAGTTGCCAGGCAGTCATCTAAATTGACTTCTATCAAACTACTTGCTGAGCAAACATGCTCATTTCACCCCTCTCCTCCACTCTCCTCCTCAGGTACGAAGAAGGGATCATGTCACTTGGCAACCTGATTGATGGAGTGACGCAGAGATTTTCCACTGACTTTGAGCTTGAAGAGGTGAGCGTCTCCCTATTGGTAACAGGCAAGGCCCACAACGCTATCTGAGTCACAAACCTCTCCTCTGCCTTGAATGCAGTGATTGATTTTTAATGTCTGGGGATGAGAGACTAGGTTCAGCTGGTGGGAGTTGAGTTTTGAGTAATTACTGGTTTCCGCCCTAATTCAAACTTTTCCCTGATTGTTATTGTGCAGCTGTGGCAGTTCCTGACCGACCATGATGTAGAAGAACTGCATTTGGCAATCAGGGCCCTAGAGCAAGCCACTGAGAGAACTGAGGCCAACATTAAATGGGTGAAGGAAAACAAGCAGACTGTTTTGGAGTGGTTTAAAAATGAGTCAAGGCGAGAGCAGCTGAACTGAGCTGATAGGATGAGAAACAGATGGACCAGAGTGCCATGATTTTGAACACACCCTGTATTTGACTTGAGTCTTGGGGTGTATTAATTAGTCAGATTTTCAACGGAAACATTTGACTGTTTACTCTAAGAAGCAAATGGAAGCAAACGTGGAGGGACCTACCTGAATCTGTCCTTTAGAAACAGCAATGGTTTCCGTTGCATAATGTTTTGCAACAGAATCCAATGAATAAATACCTCCTTGATTTCATTCCAGTTAGATCTGAAAACAGGTTTTATACAATCAACATGCAATATAATCCTAAACTAAATGTATATTTCAATGTTTTTGTCACTTGTAATTTAATAAGAGGAGAAATTCTAATCAATTTTATTTAAACAAGTAACATTCCACCATTTCTTGTTTGAGACAATATTGTTTACACTGACAGTCACACCCAAAGAAAGCGCTTTCTCAGGTTGACAACTACAATTATTTTGTTAAACGAATATCAAACTACACAAAACTATAGCAATAAAATGTCTAACTGTATGTATTTGTAAAAATATGTATTGTGTCAAAGCATATTTTTTATTTACATTAGTCATTTAGCAGACACTCTTATCCAGAGCAACTTACAGTAGTAGTGAGTGCATACATTTTATTTAAACAAATATATATTTTTAAAAATGTAACTAATTGATTGAAGTTAGATTGGTAAAAGGACTAGATTGAGAAGGGCTATTGTGTTTTTGATCTATTTTGGAGTATGCATGATTTCAAATCACCTACAATAGTTGACTTATTCTACTGTAGCCTAGATCTACAGTAAGTGGCTACTTCACACATTTACATATGCAGATATTCTGATTAGCAGGCAACGTTTACTACTCTACTAGTCAAAGCTATAACTCCATCCTTGCATGATCACTCTTACCCAAGTGATGGTTTACATTTTGGATGACACATCATTGGAACAACAACACCATCAAATACATTGCCATTAGCTTTATTACAAAGTTATTACAAGGTTAGCCTTATACATGTGATATGTGCCCTTCTACAGACAATGATGCATTTTCAATAGAGCGATTAGTAGAGGGGGTAAAGCATGTATGATGATTACCAAAGAGAGGCTTTACACCCCTATATCAAAGGTACTCTGCAATACCAAGATTTGTCAGCGTCTTGTAGAGTATATTACATGCAGAATAAAAAACAACATTAAAAATTAAACGCCTCACTTCCTCTTCTGTGTGCATATGCTGCACAAGCAACGTTGGACGCTGTGCAATTCTATTCATCTCCCCAATCATCCCAAGATAGAAATGGCAGTCAAATAGGGGTGATAGGGGCCAAACATTGAAATGGGGTGTCATAAAAGATATACAGTACAGAGAAAAAGCTATAATTTATGTTAATTGACTAGACTGTAGATCAGGGATGGGCAACTGTGATGGGTGTGGGGACCACAAAAAATCAGAACTCATGAGGGCCCGCAGTTGCTCGCGGGTCTGCGTACCCACATCTTCCCCTTCTTGGCCCTCCTCGTGACAGTGGGGAGAATTGTTTTTAAGTTTTAGAGTACATTTTGTGCAATTCTACACATTTTTGCAATAGGGTGTAAAGAATGTTGCAGTTTCAAAACAAGTTTGATATACACTACTGGTCAAAAGTTAACACCTACTCATTCAAGGGTTTTTCTTTATTTTTACTATTTTATACATAATAGTGTAAGACATCAAAACTATAATACCAATAGGGCTATCTTCTGAATAGCCCCCTACCTTGTCACAACACAACTGATTGGCTCAAACGCATTAAGAAGGAAAGAAATTCCACAAATGAACTTTTAAGAAGGCACACCTGTTAATTAAAATATATTCCAGGGGATTACCTCATGAAGCTGGTTGAGAGAATGCCAAGAGTGTGCAAAGCTGTCATCAAGGCAAAGGGTGGCTATTTGAAAAATCTCAAATATATTTAGATTTGTTTAACACTTTTTTTGGTTACTACATGATTCCATAGGTGTTATTTCATGGTTTTGATGTCTTCACTATTATTATACAATGTAGAACATAGTACAAATAAATAAAAACCCTTGAATGAGTAGGTGTGTCCAAACTTTTGACCAGGAGTGTAATCTACACATTTTGCCATGGGACAGAGAGGAAAAGTATTTGTTTTACAGCACATTTCCTGCAATTCTACACATTTTGCCATAGGGTGGAGAGAAATGTTTGCCGTTTTTAATATGATATCTGAGTGAGACTGACTAACAAATCTATGGGTGACCCCCCGGTCCAGTAATTCGACCATGATAAGTTTAGATAACTGGCTACTAGACTAACTTACAATCTAAAAAATGTTCGCAGACATGGACAAATTAACTGACTATCAGTGACTGACATAAGAGAAACTGCTGATGTACAACCAACTATTCTAACTCACAACAGTAAATTGAAGAAAATAATTTCATCCAAGGGCCCATGGGCCACCAGTTGCCCATCCCTGCTGTAGATCATATCTGTGCTGTAGATATAATTTGACATGTTTTCCCAAAGATAACAAGGTGAAAAGTTAACGTACATTGATTACCTAAATTATTCCCTATGTGATTATTGTAAACAAGGACTAAATATGTGTGGAAAGCAAATAAATTGTGCTTCAGAAATCCCCTGCTCCTCTTACCCATCCCTCCTCATCTGCTCCCACGCCCTGTCCCTCCAACTTCGTTGCTGACATCTGAGTTGTTGGCCATTATTTTGTCTGTCCACGATGCTCCTGCCTTTTCGTCGCCTGCAAAATTGCACTTGGTTACTGTGCCTCCATCGACTTTGGCCAAGGAAACTGAAAGGGCAGATGACAACTAAGTAAACAATGCTGTTAGTACTAAGAGCTTGGAAATTCCACAGTGACAGAGTGGTGCTGAGACTCAGATTATTCACTTCAAAATGTATGCTCAACAAAAACCAATGACTGCAAAGTTAAACAAACCATACAACTCTGCACAAGGACAACTTTTAAAATTTTGCACAGAAAATCTTACAAACATATTTACTTGAAGAAGAGTGCAGATGCAAAGTAACAGAATGAAGTCACAAACAGCGCAAACTGTCATTTTGTTCCCAAACGTTGCATCTGTACTGTTCTTGAAATGAATGTGTTTTGTAAGTTTTCTATGCATTGGAATCATTTAGGTAAGCAACGTACGTTTTATTTTTCAACTGTCATTTTGTTACCAACATTTGCATCTGCATGGAAATAGTTAAAATAAGTCCTTGTGCATATTTGGTTTGTTGAACTTTGACATCATTGGTTTTTGTTTGACATGTATTTTAACATTAAAACATGAGTTCTCTACTTTTCAAAGGAACATTGAACTTACAAATTAATGGGCAATAAAAGCTCATCACTAAGCTTAGGACCCGAGGACTAAACACCTCCCTCTGCAACTGGATGCTGGACTTCCTGACGGGCTGCCCCCAGGTGGTAAGGGTAGGTAACAACACATCTGCCACGCTGATCCTCAACAAAGCGTATTCCCCCTCAAAAGGTTCTACAGCTGTAACATCGAGAGCATCCTGACTGGTTGCATCACTGCCTGGTATGGCAACTACTCGGCCTCTGACCGCAAGGCACTACAGAGGGTAGTGCGTACGGCCCAGTACATCCCATGGACCAAGCTTACTGCCATTCAGAACACCTATACTAGGTGGTGTCCAGAGGAAGGCCCTAAAAATGGTCAGACTCCAGCCACCCTAGACATAGACTGTTTTCTCTGCCACTGCTCGACAAGCGGTACTGGAGCGCCAAGTCTAGTTCCAAAAGGCTTCTTAACAGCTTCTACCCCAAAGCCATAAGACTCCTGAAAAGCTAATCTAATGGCTACCCAGACCCCTCTTTTATGCTGCTGCTACTCTGTTTATTGTCTATTCATAGTCCCTTTAACTCTACCTACATGTACAGTTGAAGTCATGAAGTTTACTTCCATTTAGGTTGGAGTCACCACAAATTTCTTGTTAACAAACTATAGTTTTGGTAAGTCGGTTAGGACATCTACTTTGTGCATGACACAAGTAATTTTTCCAACAATTGTTTACAAACAGATTATTTCACAAATGATTCTCTGTATCACAATTCCAGTGAGTCAGAAGTTTACATACACTAAGTTGACTGTACCTTTAATCAGCTTGGAAAATTCCAGAAAGTGATGTCATGGCTTTAGAGGCTAATTGACATCATTTGAGTCAGTTGGAGGTGTACCTATGGATGCATTCCAAGGCCTACCTCCAAACTCAGTGCCTCTTTGCCTGACATCATGGGAAAATCCAAAGAAATCAGCCAAGACCTCAGAAAATAAATGGTAGACCTCCACAAGTCTGGTTCATCCTTGGGAGTATTTTCCAAATGCCTGAAGGTATCACGTTAATCTGTATGAACAATAGTACGCAAGTATAAACACCATGGGACCACGCAGCTGTCATACCGCTCAGAAAGGAGACGTGTTCTGTCTCCTAGAGATGAACTTACTTTGGTGCGAAAAGTGCAAATCAATCACAGAACAACAGAAAAGGACTGGAGGAAACCAGTATAAAAGTATCTCTATCCACAGTAAAATGAGTCCTATATCGACATAACCTGCAAGGCTGCTCAGCAAGGAAGAAGCCACTGCTCCAAAACCGTCATTAAAAAGTCAGACTACGGTTTGCATCTGCACATGGGGACAAAGATCATACTCTTTGGAGAAATGTCCTCTGGTCTGATGAAACAAACAGAACCGCTTGGCCATAATGACCATTGTTATGTTTGGAGGAAAATGGGGGATGCTTGCAAGCTGAAGAACACCATCCCAACCGTGAAGCACGGGGGTGGCAGCATCATGTTGTGGGGTTGCTTTGCTGCAGGAGGGACTGGTGCACTTCACAAAACAGATGGCATCATGACTGAGGAAAATGTTGTGGCTATATTGAAGCAACATCTCAAGACATCAGTCAGGAAGTTAAAGCTTGGTTGCAAATGGTTCTTCCAAATGGACAATGACCCCAAGCATACTCCCAAAGTTGTGGCAAAATGGCTTAAGGACAATAAAAGTGTGTGCGAGCAAGGAGGCCTACAAACCTGATTCGGTTACACCAGCTCTATCAGGAGGAATGGGCCAAAATTCGCTCAACTTATTGTGGGAAGCTTGTGGAAGGCTACACAAAACGTTTGACCCAAGTTCAACAATTTAAAGGCAATGCTACCAAATACTAATTGAATGTATGTGAACTTCTGACCCATTGGGAATGTGATGAAAGAAATAAAAGCTGAAATAAATCATTCTCTCTACTATTATTCTGACATTGTTGGTTAAGGACTTGTAAGTAAGAATTTCACTGTAAGGTCTACACATGTTGTATTCGGAACATGTGACAAATACAATTAGATTTGAATTGACCATTGCCTTTGGTTTTCAGTCGAATGTCCTGGCCTGTTTCTAGTTCGATCTTGTCTATCTCTCCCTCTGGGTGCCAGAAAGTGTAGGTCCCACTGGGACAGTTTTTCCCTGTCACATTCACCAGATCCTCCTTGGTCACTAGGTTTTCCAGCTGGACCTCAGTGAGGCGGTCAATCTCTCCTCCACCTCTGCATGGTGGTAGTAACCAACAGACAGCACCACTAGAGTCGTTTTACAAAAAATATAGTATCGTGGCAAATGCATGCACGTACATTTTTACATTATTCTGAGAGTCCTTGGAGGAGCTGTGATGAGCTCTTTATAGGTGTCTCAGTGTAAAGTGTACCAATAAGATATCTTTAAAGAAAATAATCTGTGAATCATCCGACTGTAAGATTATTCATATCATTGTATGAAGTGGATAAGAATACTCACTGAATGATGACGAGATTACCTGTGTTGACCTTTTTGGTATCACTGAAGTTTGGTTCTATTTCCATTCCTTTAGCATCATATTTCCTCTGGTGGATTTGACTGGTTTTGATGTATGAAACAGAAATGTCCCTGCCAAATCAGCACAATATGTTGTAAACTGACAAATTAGGAGTCCTAGAAATCCAAGTAGGCCTAGGTCCTCATGCAGTCATACTTTCATAGTACAAACAGCCAACAGTAGGACTACTGGATAGCAGAGTAGAACAATTACATAAATAAAATAGCCTTATAAGAATAACAGACTCATCATATTTAATTGAGGTTATTCCATAATGTCAGTTTACCTTTGTTGATGTCAGTAATAACATGGCGTGAAACATCAACCAACTTTCCCTCTAATATGACAACTAGACCACTAGGAGAAAAGTATTGTAGGCTACTGTATACAATTTTGCAGTGCTGTTAATGCACAAGCTCTTGTTTCCTCTCTATCTCTTTCAATTGCCTCAAATAATGAGCTGAATTTATCAGAATACATCCTTGCAGAATAAATCTGTTCATAATGAGAAGATTGGGTTGTCCCCATCCTCATATCAGAGGTATAACAAATGAATTTCTTAATTTCACTTACTTAGCTAACAAATGCAGCTGGCTAGTTTAGTTACTCAAACACCTGGCTCAAACAGAGGGATGCTATGTTAGCTAGCTGGCTATGACTATTCAACACAACACTGGAACTCTTCCAAGTCAAGGTAAGCTTTTGGTTTTATAAATGTATTGCCACGGTGGCCCGTCGATGTAACTGCTTACTGACTATACTCTGTAACGTTACGTTGCATGATTGCAGTAACGTTACTGCATGATTGTAGCATGTTTACTAACGCATTAGTTATATTAGCTATGTTGACTAAGATGTTCTTTTAGCTAATATGGGGACAACAATGTAGGCGTGTGTAGAGGTTATAACATGGTTTGGCTTGGGATTTTTTTTGACTGATTAAAAACAGCAGGTGTGTTGTTCATTGAAGTCCACAAATGAAGGGAAAATGTGAGAGGAGGAGAGTGCATAGAGGTTAAAATGAATACAATGTGGCTGCTATGAAAGTGAACTGTGTTTATGCATGATCAGGGTTGTATTCACTTTGCTGATTCTGTTAAAAAACGTTTCTTAAAACAAAAGCAAAACAAACACGGAGAAAAATACCTGAATTTGTCCAATTGAAACTCTTGTCTGCAACTGTAACTAATGATTACACCCTAGATAAGCTAGATACAGGCAAGAGTGTGAAAGGCGGTATTGAATGTGTCCCCGTCTGTCCATGTGTCACTGTCATCTCAACTTTTTCTCTCGACCTGTAGGCACCTAAGTTGTAAACTTTCATTCACAGGCTAGGGTGTAGCAACCTCATGATGGGTATAGGGAAAACTTGAGTATCATGTAGTAGCCTAAAACTATCGATGTTACATTGAACTGGGTGAATGGAATATGAATGACAGTCTTCCATCATGCTGTAAAAAATGTCCTCCCTCATCATAAACGGCACTGACCACCACTGGTATTAACGGTCCATGCAGAAGTTTTCATCTCAATATGAAATCATTTCTGGGTAACAATTAAGTACCTTACTGTGACTGTTTTCAATTACAATGGTCAAAAAGAAACAAAAATAGCTTCTTAGCAAAGAGCAATTCTTCTAGCAAGCAAGAATTTTGCTAGGACTCTCTAGGAGAGGTCTGAGTGGGGAAGGGCAAATTGAAAACTAGCTGTTGAAAGGTTGGCAGAGATGTTTGGAACTCTTTTTCTTATTGGTCTATTAACTAATTTACCGCCTGGTGGTTCCATCAGTCAGGCCAAAACTCTATCCCACCAGAACAAGCTGAAGTTTTAGGTGGTCTTTTCAAACAGCTCTTACACTAAAGGGTATTATCATAATTTTCATAATTTCACAGGGTTATTCCAACCTCATATTGTGGAAATACACTACATGCACAAAAGTATGTGGACACATACACTAACACAAATTAGTGGATTCTGCTATTTCAGCTACACCCATTGCTGACAGGTGTATAAAATCAAGAACACAGCCATGCAATCTCCATAGACAAACACTGGCAGTAGAATGGTCCGTACTGAAGAGCTCTGTGACTTTCAACGTGGCACTGTCATAGAATGCCACCTTTCCAACAAGTCAGTTTATCACATTTCTTTCTGCGGTCCTTGTGAAGTGGAAAAGAGCAACAATGGTTCAGCCACGAAATGGTGCTGAAGGTCAACTGTCAGACCGAAATGCAGGGCTTTTTCATGACTTTTAATGAAGAATAATGTACAAGAAATAAGTGGAAAAATGTAACTAGGAGCAACAATGGTTCAGCCACTGAAATGGTGCTGAAGTGCATGTCACACCCTGGCCTACCCAAACATATAACAAAAACACAAAATACAATGACCAAGGCGTGACAAGCGCGTAAAAGCATCTGTCCTCGGTTGTAACACTAACGAGTTCCAAACTGCCTCTGGAAGCAACATCATCAGAGGAACTGTTCGTGAAATGGGTTTCCATGTTCGAGCAGCCACACACAAGCCTAAGATCACCATGTGCATCACTAAGTGTCAGCTGGAGGGGTGTGGAGCAGTCGAAAAGCGCTCTCTGGACTGATGAATCACGCTTCACCATCTGACAGTCCGAGGGACGAATCTGGATTTGGCAGATGTCAGGAGCACGCTACCTGACCGAATGCATAGTGCCAACTGTAATGTTTCGTGGAGGAGGAATAAAATGCCTCCCCCCTGCAGAAAGTGAGGTCCATACAGAAATGGTTTGTCGAGGTCGGTGTGGAAAAAATTGGCTCTCCTGCACAGAGCCCTGACCTCAACCCCATTGAACATCTTTGGGATGAATTGGAACGCCGACTGCGAGCCAGGCTTAATCGCTCAACATCAGTGCCCGACCTCACTAATGCTCTTATGGCTGAATAGAAGCAAGACAACCACAGCAATGTTCCAACATCTAGTGGAAAGCCTTTCCAGAAGAGTGGAGGCTGTTATAGCAGCAAAGGGGGGACCAACTCTATATTATTGCAGTTTATTTAGGAAATATATATTTGAGGAGCAGGTGTACACACACTTTTGGCCATATAGTGTATGTATAAAACACAGAAAAAACATGTTTTGACTACATTGGGCCTGGTTGCCCTGCAAAGCCACTTACTTTTAACATCCAATTACAGTTATGTGATGGCAGGACAGAATAAATACAAAGCAGTAAACATGTAGAAACATAAACCCATGTAACCGCAGTGAGGATCTTATACATTTATTAAGCAGAATATAAAACTGACATATCTGCAATTCAGGTCAAAAAATTATAAACTTAGTTTTGAAAATCCATTATTCTAGCCTTAGTCAACACCTTACAGTTGCTCAAAATCACAATTGACACAAATGACCTTGTATGTCCTTCTACAAATGACATACAGTATCAAACCCATGATCCGAAGTCTTCTGAGGACCATGTTCCATCTGTGCTCAGGTTTAATCTAATGTCCCAGTCCGTTTGGAATTAGCACTCCTGTCAGCCTTGTCTGCCGGTGGCCTCACTCTTTTACTCCTGTGGTGATCACAAGATGCTGCATCACTGGCGGCAGCCAACCCATCAGCAAACCTATAATCAGGAGACTACTTGAAGGAAGTGTTAGGCAAGAGGCAGATAGTACAGTCATGAATACACATTACTCAGAAAAGTAGGCTAAATCAGATGGAAAATATTTGATTACACATTGATTCCCTAACCCATGTATACAAGGCGTTTTTTCCTCCTACATCTTAGAAATGGTCTAAATTACAAGATCCAGTGGTTGCTAAATTTGTTGTTATGGACCCCAAGTCACTAAAACACATTGTATGTCCAGGCAAAAGTCTGAATTTTTTCTCAAATGTTATTGTTTCGCTTCTTCTTCAATGTTGTTGGACATTGCTTCTCACTTGAACCTACAAAGACAACCCCACTTTACAAAGATACTTCACACTGAAAATGAATGAAACTAACATGGAAATAAAAAAGCTATTAAATCCTAACATAATATAATTAAACATAATCCTATTCACAAGCGGAATACATTCAAGGTGTGTTTTCTTGTCTTACAATTCAGAGACCATGTTATGTTTATAGTGATGTCTGTCTGTCTAACATTAACACACAACGTTTGCCTTGGTGCACCCTGATTCAGACCTAGAAATGGCCTCTGTTTGTGTTGCGGTTGAGCTGTATGTTCAGCAATGTGTTCCATCTCTGGCGTCAGCCCCCAGGAACCTCCTCCACACAGAGCCGATCCCTTTGTTTCTGGCACATCAACAGGTATTTCCTGCACACTGGAGAGGAGTAGGAGACATACAATGGACAGTTTCCTGGAATTGAGACTTCCCAATTTGTAAAGAAGTAATTTCAACATCTATTCCACATTGGTTCAACATAATTTCATTGAAATGACTTGGAAACAATGTTGTTTCAACCAGTGTGTACCCAGTGGGCTGAATACAATATCACTGTGGGTTGAATGGGGTAACTTTGATGTTGTCCTGAATTTGTCCTGAATTTTCCATAAAGCATTTACTGTAAATCAAATCAAATTTTATTTGTCACATACGCCGAATACAACAATTAACAAGTCAAAATAAGAGTTGTAAGAACATGTTTGTAGAATAATAGTGAAGACACCAACACTATGAAATAACACATATGGAATCATGTAGTAACCCAAAAAGTGCTAAACAAATCAAAATATATTTTATATTTGAGATTGTTCAAAGTAGCCACACTTTGCCTTGATGACAGCTTAGCACAGTCTTGGCATTCTCTCAGACAACAGGAGCACTGCCTCCGCTATTCCAGCACCACTTCAACTTAAACATCATCAATTCAACAAGGATATATATGCTTAGTTTAATACGCTGAAAACAATCTTAAAGATACCAAAAACAAGTTAGTCCAATCAATGTTGCTAAATATCATGTGGTTAACCATGGTACTGATTTTTCTGTGTGTGTGTGTGTGTGTGTGTGTGTGTGTGTGTGTGTGTGTGTGTGTGTGTGTGTGTGTGTGTGTGTGTGTGTGTGTGTGTGTGTGTGTGTGTGTGTGTGTGTGTGTGTGTGTGTGTGTGCGCGAGTAAAATATATATATTTATTACTAATGCTACTTGTAGACATGGTACCTGTAGACTAGTTTAAAGCCAATTCCATCCTCTCTTTCATGCTGCCAAAACAGTCTATGGCAATGTCATACAGGACACTCTTAGTTTTTGTTGTCATAAGCTACTTAGCTAAAATGCTTGCTTGCCTGACTTCCTCGCATGGGCAGCAATGAACCAGCTAAGTTAGCTAGCTAACTAGTTAATGTGAGCATACTAGGCTATATCTAGGCTACATATTTAAGTTTAATTGTCTCAGGCCAGTGGCACAACATATTAATGTATGGTACAGAGAATTAAGTCAAAAACACAAGTCCAAATACCCATCTCTATCCATGGTTTAGGAAAGGGCCAATTTATCAAGATAGCTACTGCAGGACATTGACACAAGCAGACCAGAAACAGACAAGTTTTTCTGAAAATGACGTTTTGCAAAGGAAGTGATTTGATTGGTCTGAAGCCAAATCCAATCTGGCCTCGTTTGGGGGGTGTTTTGCTGCATGGGGACAACCCACAGTTGAGCTCAGCTCAGCATTGATTGGCTAATTATTATTATTATTATTATTTTATCAAGGGAGGCTACAATGTCTATATAAGGGTGAAAATGAAAAATACTCATAAAAGCTCTGATGAAGGACTTGAGTTCGATATGAAAAACTTAATAAAGAGAACTGAGACTAGAAAGAGCAGTGTGCGGGTTTCATCAAGTTATCAATGTTTGCTGGCATCCCTCAATCAAATGCTACTGTGGCAACAGTTATACATTATATTATTTTGGTCCAGACAGCATCAGAAACATGGGCTATACATACTGAGATAGAGGGGTGCTGTTTCCCTCGCTCAGATGATTTCTCCGGTGCAATTCAGCCACTTGCGAATTGACAAAAACAGAGATAGACAAGATCCATTATTTTGTATTTTTTTATTGGTCAAATATTCAGGTAAGCCTGGCTTTCCTTGGCATCCATGAATACACGCCACTGCCTGACTTTGTCCTAATATAAATTCAGCGATCTTTCCGTGGTACAACCAGCATTGACATAATTGACCTTTGAATTTCTAATACTGACCCACCTTTAATCATGCTTGGGGATATGGTACAGCTGATTCCTATCACTTCCTCATTGGGGAAGGATGTTTTAGTCTGTCAGGATCTGCAGTGCCATACCTTTCCTCCCCCACTGAGTCTTCACGCACAGTGCCAAGAACAGGAAGCTGATAGCTTTGATTTGTGCATCCATCACACAGACTTCCTGAAAGAGCCAATTATACATTATGTTGCTTTGACAAAATGATTAAAAACATATGCAACAGAAAAATGTATTCCTCCCTACACTGTTTAGCTTTTTAAATGATTGACTTGAAAACAGGAATGGGATGATTGAATGTGACACTTTCCCCTAATTCTGTCTCACCCAAATTCAACATGTACAATATAGAGCCTTTTGTGTAAACCAAGAGCATACGGTAATGGTTTTGATTTTCACAACTTCCTGTGCAGCCTTACTATTTTCAATATCAGGTAACCACATAACATGTGTTGACATAGCAACACTCCCTGTTCTAAATAGAAATTGCGATGAGAATCGATGGGCATTTTCCTATGCTTAGAATTTGCTGATGCCTGACAAATCTAGTAACGCCTGGATTGGTATTTTAAGTATCAGCTAACCACATGTAATAGCAATTTGTCAATCGAGTACACAGTCGATGATGTAACACTCACCCGTTAGTTGTTGCGTCACCTCGCATTAGCTGTGAAACGGGCACTTTGACTGCGTTTACATAGGCAGCCCAATTCAGATTTTTTTCCCCTCATTAATAGTTTTTTGACCAATCACATCTTTTTCAGATCTGATCTGATTGATCAAAAGACCTGGCAGCAAATTGGAATCAAACACAATGCCTTACCTTTCTTTTTGATGGTGCAGAATCCAACTGCCTCTCCATTGTGCCATAGAATTTTGCCAAATTCCCTCAGAATTAAATCTCTTCCCCAACCTTTCCAAAACTCCCAAAATAATCTAAGCAGGAACAGTATATCTTTCTGTAACAGACTTCCCCTGTGAATGACCTACACATCTAAGCCATCCTGAACACATAGGTAAAAATTCAGTGGTTTAAAACCTCATTTGATGTATTTATGGGTATGGAGGGGCCTTTGCATGTTATTACATGCACCCTTTAGATGTCATAACCATGTACAAACATAGCATTTACGGTATTATATTTAATATATGTGCACCTATCCCATCTAAACATGAAGGTAATGGGAAGTCCTATATTTAGTGACACCATTGCCAATTACTTACCATAGAGGACATAAGCGCAAATTAAAATAACATACCATCACAAGACCAGATCTGGATTTGCTGGATGTCTTGAACATAATTTAAAGACCACCACTTTCCATGCAGGTTCAGGGCCACCACTGTGAAAACATTTGACATTTTCTGTAACATTATACTGTAGCCTATATAACATCAACCAAACTAAGCGGATCTGAAAGTTTCTCTGCAGGGTATCAACATTGAGTTTCAGCTGCAGGCATGTGCAGAGCCGCGGGAGTATATGGTGGATCATGATCACCGAACAGCAGGAGTTTGCCCACATTGTCATGTGTCACCTCCACCTGATGGAGGGAAGCAGGGGTTCTATGTGCAGGGGTTACATTTGGCAGGTGATAGATCTGTCACAAACATTGGATGGTTGTCACTTTAGATAGATGCTCAACTGAAAAAAAAGCAGAAAGTACCAGTGATTCACGCAATATGGAAGGGGTCAGATGACTCGGATGCTATGCTACATGACTATTTTGCTAGCACAGACTGGAATATGTTCCGGGGTTCATCCAATGGCATTGAGCAGTATACAACCTCAGTCACCGGATTCATCAATAAGTGCATCGACAACGTCGTCCCTACAGTGACCATACGTATAATTCCCAACCAGAAGCCATGGATTACAGGCAACATCCGCACCGAGCTAAAGGCTAGAGCTGCTGCTTTCAAAGAATGGGACACTAATCAGGATGCTTATAAGACATCCCGCTATGCCCTCAGATGAACCCTCAAACAGGCAAAGCGTCAATACAGGACTAAGGTTAAATCCTACTACACCGGCTCTGATGCTTGTCGGATGTGGCAGGCCTCGAAAAATATTACGGACTACAAAGGGACAGGTGAGGGAAAGGGACGTGAGCCTACCAGATGAGCTAAATGCCTTTTATGCTTGCTTCGAGGCAAGCAACACTCAAGCATGCATGAGAGCACCAGCGGACAACTGAGGGATCACGCTCTCTGTAGCCGATGTGAGCAAGACCTTTAAACAGGTACACATTCACAAAGCCACGGGGTCAGGTGGATTACCAGGATGTGTACTCAAAGCATGCGCATACCAACTGGCAAGTGGCTTCACTGACATTTTCAACCTCTCCCTAACTGAGTCTGTAATCCCTACATGTTTCAAACAGACCACCATAGTCCCTGTGCCCAAGAAAGAGAAGATAACCTGCCTAAATGATTACCACCCCAAAGCACTCACGTGGGTAGCTATGATGTGCTTTGTTAAAGGCTGGTCATGGCTCACATCAACACCATCATGCCGGAAACTCTAGACCCACTTCAATTCGCATAATGCCCTAGCAGATCCACAGATGATGCAATCTCAATCGCACTCCACACTGCCCTTTCCCACCTGGACAAAAGGATAGCTATGTGAGAATGCTGTTCATTGACTACAGCTTAGTGTTCAACACCATTGTGCCCACAAAACTCATCACTAATCCAAGGACCCTGGGACTAAACACCTCTCTTTGCAACTGGATCCGGGACTTCCTGACTGGCTGAACCCAGGTGGTAAGGGTAGGCAACAACACATCTGCCATGCTGATCCTCAACACTGGGGCCCCTCAGGGGTGCATGGTTAGTACCCTCCTGTACTCCCTGTTCACCCACGACTGCGTGGCTGGGAACGACTCCAACACATTCATTAAGTTTGCTGATGACACAACAGTGGTAGGCCTGATCACTGACAGCGATGAGACAGCCTATAGCGAGTAGGTCCGAGAGCTGGCAGTGTGTTGGCAGGACAACAACCTCTCCTTTAATGTGAACAAGACAAAAGAGCTGATTGTGGACTATAGCAAAAGGAGGGCCGAACAGGTCCACATTAACATCAACGGGGCTGAAGTTGAGCGAGTCGAGAGCTTCAAGTTCCTTGGTGTCCACATCACCAACGAACTATCATGGTCCAAACACACTAAGACAGTTGTGAAGAGAGCATGACAACACCTTTTCCCCCTAAGGAGACAGAAAAGATTTGTCATGGGTCCCCAGATCCTCAAAAAGTTCTACAGCTGCACCTTCGAGAGCATCCTGACCGGTTGCATCACCGCCTGGTATGGCAACTGCTCGGCATTTGACCGTAAGGCGCTACAGAGCCCTCTCCTGTACTCCCTGTTCACCCACGACTGCGTGGCCACGCACGCCTCCAACTCAATCATCAAGTTTGCGGACGACACAACAGTGGTAGGCTTGATTACCAACAACGACGAGACGGCCTACAGGGAGGAGGTGAAAGCTCTTGGAGTGTGGTGTCAGGAAAATAACCTCACACTCAACGTCAACAAAACTAAGGAGATGATTGTGCACTTCAGGAAACAGCAGAGGGAACACCCCCCTATCCACATCGATGGAACAGTAGTGGAGAGGGTAGCAAGTTTTAAGTTCCTCGGCATACACATCACAGACAAACTGAATTGGTCCACTCACACTGACAGTGTCGTGAAGAAGGCGCAGCAGCGCCTCTTCAACCTCAGGAGGCTGAAGAAATTCGGCTTGTCACCAAAAGCACTCACAAACTTCTACAGATGCACAATCGAGAGCATCCTGGCGGGCTGTATCACCGCCTGGTACGGCAACTGCTCCGCCCTCAACCGTAAGGCTCTCCAGAGGGTAGTGAGGTCTGCACAACGCATCACCGGGGGCAAACTACCTGCCCTCCAGGACACCTACACCACCCGATTTTACAGGAAGGCCATAAAGATCATCAAGGACATCAACCACCCGAACCACTGCCTGTTCACCCCGCTATCATCCAGAAGGCGAGGTCAGTACAGGTGCATCAAAGCTGGGACCGAGAGACTGAAAAACTGCTTCTATCTCAAGGCCATCAGACTGTTAAACAGCCACCACTAACATTGAGTGGCTGCTGCCAACACACTGTCATTGACACTGACCCAACTCCAGCCACTTTAATAATGGGAATTGATGGGAAATGATGTAAATATATCACTAGCCACTTTAAACAATGCTACCTTATATAATGTTACTTACCCTACATTATTCATCTCATATGCATACGTATGTACTGTACTCTACATCATCGACTGCATCCTTATGTAATACATGTATCACTAGCCACTTTAACTATGCCACTCTGTTTACTTTGTCTACATACTCATCTCATATGTATATACTGTACTCGATACCATCTACTGTATGCTGCTCTGTACCATCACTCATTCATATATCCTTATGTACATATTCTTTATCCCCTTACACTGTGTATAAGACAGTAGTTTTGGAATTGTTAGTTAGATTACTTGTTGGTTATCACTGCATTGTCAGAACTAGAAGCACAAGCATTTCGCTACACTCGCATTAACATCTGCTAACCATGTGTATGTGACAAATAAAATTTGATTTGATTTGATTTACAGAGGGTAGTGTGTTCGGCCCAGTACATCACTGGGGCCAAGGTTCCTGCCATCCAGGACCTATATACTAGGCGGTGTCAGAGGAAGGCCCAAAAAATCGTTGAAGACTCCAGTCACCCAAGTCATACTGTTCTCTCTGCTACCACACAGCAAGCGGTACCAGAGCGTCAAGTCTAGGACCAAAAGGCTTCTTAACAGCTTCAACCCCCAAGCCATAAGACTGCTGAACAATTAATCAAATGGTCACCCGGACTTTTACATTGAACCCCCCCCCATTATCTATGCATAGTCACTTTACAAATTACCTTGACTAACCTGTACCCCCGCACATTGACCCTGTATATGTCCTTTATTGTTATGTAATTTTTGTGTTAGTTTTGGATTTTATATTTTTACTTTATTTAGTCAATATTTTCTTAACTATATTTTTTGAACTGCATTGTTGGTTAAGGGCTTGTAAGTAAGCATGTGACAAATACAATTTGATTTGAACTCTGAACTCTGAACTTTTGCAATACACTTGGATTACAACTGTGTAACTTGCTCAACTGTCAGCGATCTCTTAAGAGGATAAAAAATGTATCATATATCGGCTACTGAACATTCCAGCCATTTGTCATGCTAACATGTCACATTATGGGCTCACATTACTCTCTTTTACCTGTGTTTTCTGTTTGGAATGTCTGGTTGGATTCCATTTTGAAAACTGTCAACTGGATGACAAATGTTATGCAACACTACCACCTTTTGGTGACAGAGAAAACATACATTGAAACCTTGATTTTTAGAGGCACTTCAGTACACAGCAATACACAATGCGTGCCTTCCAATCTATGATCAGGGCCTGGTCTCCCAAAAGCATCTTAAGTGTATGCTGGACCAAACCTGCCGTAGTTAAAAAATAAATGAATAAATAAATGGACTCATAGATAAATACATAATGCACACATAATTAGATAAACAATTATTTAATTAATTAATAAAATTGTATTTAATCTTATTCATTTATATTATTTCTTCCTCTATTTACAGTACCAGTAAAGAGTTTGGACACCATTCAAGGTTTTTTTCTGTATTTTTAAAATATGTTCTACTTTGTAGAATAACAGTGAAGACATCAAAACTATGAAATATCCCATATGGAATCATGCAGGACCAAAAAATTGTGAAACAAATCTTAATATATTTTAGATTTGAGATTCTTCAAGTAGCCACCCTTTGCCTTGATGACAGCTTTGCACACTCTTGGCATTCTCTCAACCAGCTTCATGTGGTCGTTACCTGGAATGCACTTAGTGTGCCTTTTAAAATTAAATTTTTAGAATTTATTTATTTCTTAATGCATTTGAGCATTATATAAAGCGCGTTTGATCCAGAAAAAAACAGCTTACAAAAACGCAACGTCACTACAAAATATATCAAAAGTTGCCTATAAACTTTGCCAAAATATTTCAAACTACTTTTGTAATAGAACTTTAGGTATTTTTAAACGTTAATAATCGATCAAATTGTAGACGGGGCAATCTGTGTTCAATACAGGAATGAAACCAAACCAGCGCCACTTTTCACGTCTTGCGCAACTCACAAAAGTGTTACCCAGTTCCTAGTTGGCCTACTTCTTCATTGCACAAAAGAATAACCTCAACCAAATTCCAAAGACTGGTGACGTCCAGTGGAAGCGGTAGGAACTGAAAACAGGTTTCTAAGAAATATCCCTTGGCAATGACAGGTTAGGGAACAGAGAGAGGCAAAAACAAAAATATTCTGAACAGTTAGTCCTCTGGCTTTTGCCTGCTACATAAGTTCTGTTATACTCACAGACATGATTCAAACCGTTTTAGAAACTTCAGAGTGTCTTCTATCAAAATCTATGAATCATATGCATATTTTATATTCTTGGCATGAGTAGCAGGAAGTTGAATTTGGGCACGCTATTTATCCAAAAGTGAAAATTCTGCCCCCTAGCCCCAAGACAAATGTGGTTTGAGACAATTGAGATGTACAAACTATGTTATAATGGAACAACAAGCGGATAAGAGGCTATCCGTAATTTAGATTAAGTCATTTATACATAGTCAATATAAAAGATGTAGTCAATATAACTATTTGTTCAGCACGTTTGAAATGTACAGCGACAGAATTCAGAACATGGCCCGTTCTTACAGTATTCTCCGTGTACACCAAGTCAGAACCATAGGATGAATAAAGGGGGCATAGAAGCAGACAATGAAAGCTCTTAGAATATTTGAGGATTACATTTCTCTAAAACAGGCTATAGGCTACATGTGCACCATCAAGTCAGAACAGTAGGCTAAGTTATGATGGAGGAAAGGGACCAAATTATTAGGATGAGGCACATGGGCTACTAACAGCTTACTATGCAACATACACTTAGTATTACTTTTCTGGATACAGTATAGATATTTCCCTGGCATATTACATCACTTATACAGCAGCATACAATACATTTTTGGACTCACCTTGTTGTGCGGTGCTCACTTGAACAGGAAGGTGGCGCAGCAGTCCTTCATGTGGGCTCTAGAAAGAGGCCCGAAACCCCGACTTGGAATTTCGAGTTGGATGACCTTTCAAAATTATTTTCCATATTTTCCCAGTCAGAACTAGTTTTATCCAAGTTCTCAGTTGTCTTGATCTCACTGAAGTCTGAGATTTCCCAGTTCTGATTTTCCAGTTGTTTTGAACGCGATTGACAGCATGGCCAACGTATTCAAACGTTTCTGGCCCATGGTGTTACCCCCTCATTTTTCCTGATATTATCCAATTGGTAGTTACAGTGGCTTGCGAAGGTATTCACCCCCTTGGCATTTTTCCTACTTTGTTGCCTTACAACCTGGAATTAAAATTGATTTTTGGAGGGTTTGTATCATTTGATTTACACAACATGCCTACCACCTTGTAGATGTAAAAGAAATAAGACAAAAAAACTGAAAACTTGAGTGTGCATAACTATTCACCCCCCCCAAGGTCAATACTTTGTAGAGCCACCTTTTGCAGCAATAAGCTTGGCACATATAGCCACTGGGACTTTTGCCCATTCCTTTTGAAGCATTCTGCTGGTGTACAGCAATCTTTAAGTCATACCACAGATTCCCAATTGGATTGAGGGCTGGGCTGGGCTAGGCCATTCCAATATATTTAAATTATTTAGGGGCTTCTTAGCAAAGGGGGTGAATACATATGCACACATTTTACATTTTTATTTTATTTTTTACATTTTTGAAACAAGTTATTTTTTGCATTTTTGATTTCACTTCACTTTTTATTTTTTTATTTGACCTTTAGTTAACTAGGCAAGTCAGTTAAGAACAAATTCTTATTTTCAATGACAGCCTAGGAACAGTGGGTTAACTGCCTGTTCAGGGGCAGAACGACAGATTTGTACCTTGTCAGCTCGGGGGTTTGAACTTGCAACCTTACGGTTACTAGTCCAACACTCTAACCACTAGGCTACCCTAATGCAACAAAATAGGAAAAATGGCAAGGGGAATTAATACTTTTGCAAGGCACCTTGTGATCTTGTCTCATCACTGCAACTCCCCTATGGACTCAGCGAAGGTCGACAGCCAAGCTGCACTGCTTCTTGACACACTGTCAAACTGATGACTGAGTTAGCTTGCAGGCGCCTGGCACGCCACAAGGAGTTGCTAGAGAACGATGAGACAAGGACATCCCAGCCGGCCAAGCCCTCCCCTAACCCGGACGATGCTGGGCCATTGGTGCACCGCCTCATGGTTCTCCCGGTCACAGCCAGCTGTGACACAGCCTGGGATTGAACTCGTGGCTGCAATGACGCCTTTGCACTCATTGTTGAATTTGCAATTTTCAACTTGTTGTGTAATGTTTATGTCCAACGGCCATTTCTCTTCATATGACAAGAATTGAAAAGGATTGCCAGTAGATTGCCGACTTGACGCATGGTGATGACTGCTTGTCAGGTAAGATTTTGAAAGTATGATGTTGACATGATCAATCAAAGCTACAGTAGATATAACGTGACTTGACGTCATTTGATCTGTGACCAATGACCTTGAGCCTTCTTGGATGATGGGCACTTCTAATTTAAGTCTATGACAGCACTCAAGGGGATTGACTTTAAATTTTGCAGTGATATAGTGTCCCCATAAGTGACAGAACACTTAGCCAAACATGGCGCAACTAGAGAACATTACCAGCCCCTACGCTCTGTATTCTATGCTGGCTGCCCCACCACCACAGAAAGTATTGTATTGCGATAATCTGTCACGCCAGCTCCCACACTCCCTCTCTGGCGCCAGGCTGCCCTTCGTTACGCACACCTGTCACCATCATTACGCGCATCGGCGCTCATTGGACTCACCTGAACTCCTTCACTTTGTTGATTGCCTTCCCTATTTCTGTCTGCTCCTCAGTCTGTTCCCTGTGTCAGCATTAATGTCATTATGTTTTCATGTCCAGACGCTGTCCTGTCCTGTTACATGTCTGTTGTTAATTAAATGTTCACTCCCTGTACTTGGTTCTCGTCTACCAGTGTCGATCCTTACAGAATGCTGACACTACCATATGAAGCATCAGGGAGGTTTTTGTTTTGTTGTTTTGTTGGTGACATCGGGTCCGGGTGCCACCGCCGATGGAACCGGCGGTGCCTCAGCTGGCTCGTCAGACTTTCACACCTTAGCTGGCTCAATAGGTTTCCTTGCCCCATTTGGGTCGGCAGGTTCCCATCCCATGTCATGCCTCAGCTGGCTTGTCGGGCTCATACGCCTCAGCCGACTCATCAGGCGCCTATCCCACGTCATGCCTCAGCCAGTTCATCGGGCTCCCACACCTCAGCCGGCTCGCCAAGCTCCCATGCCTCAGCGGAATGGTCAGGCTTTCAAGCCTCAGCAGGATTGTCAGGCTTTCACGCCTCAGCCGGATCGTCAGCTCCCATGCCTCAGCCAGCTCGTCGGGCTTCTACGCCCCAGCCGGCTTGGCCAGCGCCCATGCCTCGGCCAGCACGTCAGGCTCGCCCAGGTGGGATACCGGGTGGTGCTCCTAGAGGGGGTGGGTGGGGGGGGGTACTGTCTTGCCTGCTCCCGCTCTCCCTCTCTGGCGCTTGAGGGTGCCAGGCTGCCCTTCAAGACGCACAATAGCGCGTTGTTTTTTTCATGTCCAGACGCTCTCCTGTCCTGTTCCATGTCCGTTGTTAATGAAATGTTCACTCCTTGTACTTGCTTCTCGTCTACCAGCTTCGATCCTTACATAAACGTGAATGCTGTGACACTCATCTTTTCCCATTGACTGCAATGTATTCAGAAAAAGGTCAATCCTGTGACATTCATATTTTCCCGTTGACTCCAATGTATTGAGAAAAACATCAGCTACTGTGACATTTTACCTTTTTTCAAAAACATGCCAGGATGACATTTTCAGTATGTCAATAAGCTGCTTATTAACGTTCTTCAAGAATACAGGCAAAATGAAATGATTGACTATGAAAAATGATTTTTTCCCCTTGTCATGACCCCTGTTATATGTTTGCTAACATTTGCACATTGCTAAATTATTTTTATGGAGTCAGATACACATTTGAATAGGCTAATTGCACATAAGTGGTTTAAATAATATGAATAGATACGAAATAGAACCCCACTACGGTAACATTCAAATTTTTTTTTGACAAAACAAAAAGGAGAACAGACGATGTACTTGAGCTAGCTACCGAGCTAGCATACGAACTCAGTAGCACCACTGAGTGTATTTTACTATCTGTATTTTTTCCCCTCAATATATTCCATAATGTGTAACATGTGCACATGATGTGCCAAATCAGTTATTTGGCGCATTATTATTGGATAGGCTAGAAAAGCTGCAATATGTGTAGCCATATATGTGATAATATCACTCTAGGAACTGCTCCATCATCAGTATTGTGGAATAATTATAATATTAAGATAAGATTTGAATGGAGAAAGCATGTCTAAGATTAGTGATTCTATCAGTAGGCCTATCAACACATGCTGCAATGACGCATGAGTGAAAGTTCTCCCTACATGGTGTTTTGGGAAACACATGTAAGTTGATTGGCTGTTATATATCACTATAGGAATGATATATTGTTCAAATACTCTAAGTTTAAATTCCATTGCTATTAGGGAAAGGGAAACCGGGCCCAGATCGTTATCATACTGATTGTGGTCCTGCAATGTAAAACTCTACTTCTGAATTTGAAGAGCGCTATCAGATCTGTATCAGGACCATGTTCATTAAGGAAACGTTTCAGAAAGTTGCATTCAAAAATGAGCCGACGTGATTATTCTACATGTCAAAGAGGCATGTTTGTTCTACATATATTTCTATCTGAACTTAACAAAACGTTACGCAACTTTCATTATGTAACAGGGCAGGCACCTTTTCTCAATTAGATTTGCTCAACTCGTGTGTTCTCTCTCCTCCGTCCTCTCTCGCTGTCTCTGTTGTGGTAAGAATGGGGCGCAGCGGATATTGAGTTCCACATATTTATTCCAAAAGTGAAACATAAGCCAAAACAATAAATTAAATAAACGAAAAACAGAAAGTCACTACCTGGTGCACAAACACAAAATAATATCCCACGAACACAGGTGGGAAAAATATCTACTTAAATATGATCCCCAATTAGAGACAACGAATACCAGCTGCCTCTAATTGGGAATCATACAAAACACCAACATAGAAAACATAAACTAGAACACAACATATAAATATTAAACCAGAATACTCCTAGTCACGCCCTGACCTCCTACACCATAGAGAAACAAGGGCTCTCTATGGTCAGGACGTGACACTCGCCTCCTTTTGAAAAAGGTCAAAGGTAATGGTCGAGAGGCAGTGAGGAGAGAGGAGAGGAAGAACATGGAAGAAAATGCGCTTGTATGAAATGAGAAGCTCCTCCACTTGTGTGTCATCAAGCCAATTACGTTTACTGGGGTGTATCAACCCCAAAATTTAAAGTGATAAAAATTAATAAGTTGGTTGTGAAAGACAATTCATATTGTAGATAAAAGGATAAGTCCCATATAGTTTTTCATGTGTGCATGCTTTTCTCCTTCAAAATATACAACATCTGATTCAAAGGGTGTGTGTAAAATATCAAACAATTAGGAGGATACACTTGTGCTTGTGTAGGATACACTTGTGCTTCCCCATTGAAAGGAGGCCATTGAGGAGGGGAGGACCGTCTTCTGTTTGCCTACTAATGAATTGACACACTCCTCGACCAATTGACCACTTATCGTTTCTGAGTCATGGAGGAGAGAGGACAGAGGACAGAGGAGAGAGGACAGACTTTTGTCCAAACGAGAAAAGGCTTGGGTAGGATCCTTAATTTTTGTCAGTGGTTCTCTTAGGACCCTAATTAGTGAGGGACAGGTCAACAAGTATAAATCTGGAACAGACTATTTTAAAGCCATTTAACCTGGTGGGCGATGCTACAGTGCCTTGCAAAATAATTTATCCCTCTTGGTGATTAATTAAAAATAAACAAAACTTAAGAAGAGGTAGGTGCAGGAGAGCAAGGAATTCCAGTTTGCACAGCCGTTTATTTATAAGTCCCAACCCACCAACAACAGGTGGGGAAAATCACGAAACACACGGAGGAGAAATCTCTACTCCTAACACAGTACCAATGGTACAATGACTGTGAGGGGAAAACCCTGTGGCGCAAACACGCACCCCTAACAGAGCTCACACAGCAAAATAATCCCGCACAAAGACTAGCAGGCAGCAGAGGTTAATAAACCCACCGAAATTAACTAATCAGACACAGGTGATAACAACAACAGACAGACACAAACGAAAAGGAAAAATGGATCGGTGGCAGCTAGTAGGCCGGCGACGACAACCGCCGAGCACCACCGAAACAGGGAGAGGAGCCACCTTCGGTGGAAGTTGTGACAATCCATAGGACCACTTTAAGCTGTACACTCCACAGAACTGAGCTTTACGGGAGAGTAGCCAGAAAAAAGCCATTGCTTGAAGAAAAAAATAAGCAAACACGTTTGGTGTTTGCCAAAAGGCATGTGGGAGACTCCCTAATATAGAAGAAGGTACTCTGGTCAGATGAGACTAAAATTGAGCTTTTTGGCCATCATGGAAAACGCTATGTCTGGCACAAACCCATCACCTTTCATCACCCCGAGAACACTGTCCCCACAGTGAAGCATGGTGGTGGCAGCATTTCCATCGGCAGGGACTGGAAAACTGGTCAGAATTGAAGGACTGATGGATGGCGCTAAATACAGGCGCTAATATTTCAGTCTTCCAGAGATCTGAGACTGGGACGGAGGTTCACCTTCCAGAAGGACATTGACACTAAGCATACTGCTAAAGCAACACTCGAGTGGTTTAAGGGGAAACATTTACATTTCTTGGAATGGCCTAATCAAAGCCCAGCCCTCAATCCAATTGAGATTCTGTGGTATGACTTAAAGATTGCTGTACACCAGCTGAAACCATCCAACTTGTAGGAGGTGGAGCAGTTTTGCCTTGAAGAATGGGCAAAAATCCAAGTGGCTATATGTGCCAAGCTTTTAGAGACATCCCCCAAGAGACTTGCAGCTGTAATTGCTGAAAAGGTGTCTCTACAAAGTATTGACTTTGCGGGGTGAATAGTTATGCACGCTCAAGTTTTCAGTTTTTTTGGGGTCTTATTTCTTGTTTGTTTCACAGCAAAAAATATTTAGCATCTTCAAGGTGTAAATCAAACCAGGTTGTAAGGCAACAAAATAGGAAAAATGCCAAGGGGGTGAATACTTTCGCACGCCACTGTATATGTCACGGTGGATGTAGATTTCAGCATGCATACGGATGCACACATTGTGGAATCTAGTCAACACTACATGACACAAAATCCTAACATCGCTGAGCACCTCACATTAAATGACAGTCTTTCCTTTTGTTTTTTTGTCTTGTAATGGATGTTACTGTTTCATTGGGCATCTACAAAGATGACGTAAACAAATGTCATCATGTTATGTTTGCTATTTCAAATGATTTTGTATTCAAATTTGACATTGTTTAAGGTTGCGAGATACCATTCACGCAAAGTAAGGGACTGTACAATGAGACTGTGTGTGTAAGTATGGCTCAAGGATAATATGGTAAAGTTTTCCTCATGTATAGGCCCTGAACAAATAAATAAGACCAAGGACATCCAAAATCCATCATATTAACAGTTTTTAATGAAGGCAGAAACGCTGATACCAAATTCATTTCCTAGAAGAGGAAAAAGTTGTCACATTGGGAGAGACAGAGAGAGAGAGAGAGAGAGAGAGAGAGAGAGAGAGAGAGAGAGAGAGAGAGAGAGAGAGAAAGAGCTTCATCAACTTTTTTAGATTTTTTAGAACACCGATAAAATAAAATATGCTAACTGTGAAACATTTACATTATAATCAGCAGTTCACATGATCACATCACAGCGGGTGTCTCCAAGAAGTTGATTGTGAACTACCAGTAGCTTGCAGCCCACCTATGAGAGGTTCACCAAACAATTCTGAAAGTACATTACATTTTCACCACCGCATACTGTCATGAACAAATCTCACAAGTTGATATCAGACACTTCAAGCTCCCAGTTACTATCTAATCCAGTGGAGGCTGCTGAGTGGAGGACGGCTTATGATAATGGCAGGAGCGGCGCAAATGAAATGGCATCCAACACATGGAAACCATGTGTTTGGTGTATTTGATACCATTCCAATTATTCCACTCCAGGCATTACCATGAGCCCGTCCTCCCAAATGAAGGTCCCACCAACCTCCTGTGAACAATTTCGGGAGATTCTCCCATTCGTCTCTGCAGATCTTCTTAAGGTCTGTCAGGTTGGATGTGGAGCATTGCTGCTGGGTTCAAGTCCGGGCTCTGGCTGGGCCACTCAAGGACATTCAGAGACTTGTCCCAAAGCCTCTCATATGTGGTCTTGGCTGTATGCTTAGGGTCGTTGTCCTGTTGGAAGGTGAACCTTCACCCCAATCTGAGGTCCTAAGCACTCTGGACCAGGTTTTCATCAAGGATTTCTCTGTACTTTGCTCCCTTCATCTTTTCCTTGATCCTGACTAGTCTCCCAGTCCCTGCCGCTGAAAAACATCCCCACAGTATGATGATGCCACCACCGTGCTTCAACGTAGGGACGGTGCCAGGTTTCCTATAGACGTCACACTTGGCATTCTCGTTCCTCATGGTCTGAGAGTCTTTTAGGTAACTTTTGGCAAACTCCAAGCAGGCTGCCATGCGCCTTTTACTGAGGAGTGGCTTCTGTCTTCACATTCTATCATAAAGGCCTGAATAGTGTAGGGCTGCAGAGATGGATGTCCTTCTGGAAGGTTCTCCCATCTCCACTGAGGAACTCTGGAGCTCTGTCAGAGTGACCATTGGGTTCTTGCTCACCTCCCTGACCAAGGCCCTTCTCCCCTAATTACTCAGTTTGGCCGGGCGGGCCGGTTCTAGGAAGAGTCTTGGTGGTTCCAAAATAGAGGCCACTGTGTTCTTGGGGAACTTCAATGCTGCAGAACATTTTTGGTACCCTTCCCCAGATCTGTGCCTCAAAACAATCCTGTCTCAGAGCTCTGCAGACAATTCCTTCGACCCCATGGCTTGGTTTTTGCTCTGACAACTGTAACCTTATATAGACAGGTGTGTGCCTTTCAAAATAATGAACAATCAATTTAATTTACCACAGGTGGACTCCAATCATATCCTTATGTACATGTTCCTTATCCCCTTACACTGTGTATAAGACAGTAGTTTTGGAATTGTTAGTTAGATTACTTGTTGGTTATCACTGCATTGTCGGAACTAGAAGCACAAGCATTTCGCTACACTCGCATTAACATCTGCTAACCATGTGTATGTGACAAATAAAATTAGATTTGATTTGATTTGATTTGATTATCAAGTTGTAGAAACATCTCAAGGATGATCAATGGAAACAGGATGCACCTGAGCTCAATTTCGAGTCTCATAGCAAAGGGTCTGAATAATTATGTAAATAAGGTATTTCTGTTTAAAAAAACAAACCAAAAATTGCAAAGAAAATGTTCAACCTGTTTTAGCTTGGTCATTATGGGGTATTGTGTTTAGATTGGTGAGAAAAAATATTTAGTACATTTTAGAATAAGGCTGTAACGTAACAAAATGTGGAGAAAGTAAAGGGGTCTGAATACTTTCCAAATGTACTGTATATCATTTGTATTTATTATTATTTTATTTTATTATTTCTTTTATTTCCCCCATATATTTTTTGGTAAATGTATGTAAATGTTTACTTTTCTACTCTTTTGCACACCAATATCTCTACCTGTACATGACCATCTGATCATTTATCACTCCAGTGCTAATCTGCAAAATTGTAATTATTCGCCTACCTCCTCATGCCTTTTGCACACATTGTATATAGACTCCCCCTTTTTTCTACTGTGTTATTGACTTGTTAATTGTTTACTCCATGTGTAACTCTGTGTTGTCTGTTCACACTGCTAAGATTTATCTTGGCCAGGTCGCAGTTGCAAATGAGAACTTGTTCTCAACTAGCCTACCTGGTTAAATAAAGGTTAAATAAATAAAAAAATAAAAAAATATATATCCATACACACATGCATACATATACACATATATACATATACATACCTATATAGACATACATACTTTTAAAAATAATATACCTTTATTATTATTCCCTGCAAACCCTACCATCGATCCCCCAATTGGAGTGAACTAATAAACACTTTGGCTGTTACCTTCAATTTATACATCTTATACTATACACATTTTACATTCACAGCCTATTTTACAATAGTTATTTTTTGTTTGTTTTTAGTCCTTCCTCTATTTCTGATGTCCATCCAGTTTGATTTCTATTTGTAACTGTGCTATTTCACAAATGTTCTGAACCTATATACATTTTACAGACCCCGTATGTTCTACATGTTTTATCTTGTTATTAGTCCCACCCTTCAGCTCCATTCAACCCCTCCCATTTATCTCTCAACATCATCCATTTTGGATTTCTATTTGCCATATATTTTTCAACTGTGCTGTGATGCTTCAAAAACAAATTGAACCTTTCTTTTCTCATAGCTTCTACAGATTGTAAATGAAAAATATATATTTTTGCTAAAATAATTATTATATTATTGATTGATTGACTATGGCTTTTCAAATCACCCAGTATTGCTATCTGCAGCATTAGTTCTAGGCAAATGTTGCAATTCTTCAGCCATTCCTGGACCTGTGACCAAAAACGAGCTACATATGGACAATACCAAAATAAATTATCTAATGACTCTGCCTCCTCACAGCAGAATCTGCAGAGCTGGGAAGATTGTATACCCCATACATATAACATTCTATTAGTTGCAAGAATTTTGTATAGTAATTTAAATTGAAAAATTCGAATTTTTGCATCCGGCGTTGTTTTGCGTATCAATTCATAAACCATGTGCCATGGAACGTCGAAAATCTCTTCCCATCTATTTTGCAATTTATATGGCACAGCTGTCAGTTTTTTGGTCCTTAAATGAAATTGGTATATGTTTTTATTTATCACACTTTTTTAACCATTTATGTTCTTTAATACAGGGCCGACATACAGGTTCCTTACCTTTTTCCCCTTCTACTTGCCTCTTCCATTTTTGTGGTAATGCTGCAATTAATTGGTTGTAATTGTGGGTAGAGCAGACATTTCCACCAGTCCTATTTATGATATCATTCACAAAAATGATACCTCTTTTAAACATTTCTTCGAAAAAAAAAATATTTTAATCAATTAGTATATTTGAATTTAAAAAAAAAAATTGTTGGATTATATGTTCTGTCTTTTCAGGTGGATTAAACTGAAATTGAAACCAACTTTCTAAGGCTTATTTTAAAAATTAACATATTTTGGAGATGATTTCCTTTTCAAACAATCGAAAGTGGGCAGGTGTAATCTGAATAAAGGGAAAAATGCCCTTCTTGAACATAGGATGAGACATTCGTACCAATTTACTAGAGAGCCAGTATGGATTTAAGTATTATTTTTGTATGACTGATGCCTTTAGTGAGAGGTCTTAATGCTTTATTATTTAATTTCATTTTATCTGGCTTGCCGTTCCAAATAAAACTGAATATTTTATGTTCATATCATTTAAAAAGCATGTCACGAGGTGTATGCATAACTACAAGCAAATAGGTAAACTGTGATATGACTAAAGAGTAAATCAGGGTGATTTTTCCACAAATAGACAGGTATTTGCCTTTCCATGGTAGCAAGATCTTATCTATTTTTGCTCACTTTCTATAAAAATGCATTTAGAGTAAGATCATTTCTTTCTTTTGGGATTTGTATACCGAGTATGTCCACATCTCCATCATACCATTTTATTGGTAAACTACATGGTAATGTAAAATTAGAATTTTTTAGTGATTCAATATAGTACATTTATCATAATTTGGTTTTAATCCAGAGAGAATAGCAAAAGTATCTTGATTCTCTATTATTCCGTGGAGAGACTCTAATTGTGGTTTTAAAATAAAACATGAATCATCACTGTATAATGACACCTTAGTTTTTAAGCCACGGATTTCTGATCCCTTCATATTATTGTTTGATCTAATCTTAACAGCTAACATTTCAATGGCAATAATAAATTGATATGCCGATAGTGGACAACCTTGTTTTACTCCACTAGAGAGTTTAAAACATTCTGAGATGTAGCCATTATTTACTATTTTACACCTAGGGTTACTATAAACAACTTTAACCCATTCTATAAGAGATTCCCCAAAATTGAAATATTCTAGGCATTTATATATAAACTCCAGTCGTACTTTATCAAAAGCCTTTTCAAAATCAGCTATGAAAACCAGGCCTGGTGTCTCCGATATTTCATAGTATTCTATTTTTTCCAGTACCTTGTATTTATAATTTGCAAACTTTGCCATGAAATGAGCAGCAGCAGTACAGAACCATGGCTAGACCAGAACATCAGACTGCACAATCCTCACTTGCTAGATACGCAATTGAAGGGGAATTACAGATTTAAAAAAAAAATGCGTTAGTTTTCTTCCAGACCTAAAAAACATTTTTTCTGCTGGTGTGATTTAAGCATTGGCATGGACTCAGAACTTCCAATGTTGTTGTTTCTATGAAAACTTTTAATTTTGAGAGTCAATAAACAGCGAAAAACAGAATTTGGGAAAATATAAAATATCATTTTGGGTTCTGCGCAGGGGGAACAAATCACAGATTTTATATTTAATAACCCCCCCAGTGTTTTTTATTAACCGTTATCTTAGAAAACCAAAAGTAAAAGATGCAAAAACTAAACTTAAGAAAAGGAAGCATAGAAATAGGGCACATAGAACCGATCTACTGCTTCTTAGACTTCAATGAGAATGACACACATTTCTATTTGAATTTGGTCGGGTAGCCCAAAAAGTTAAATATTGCAGCTTTAATCTGATTTTGTTAATCGAAGAGCAAATAGAGCCGCGACGCTTAGTTGGAACATTAACACGGATCGCTTACAGTTTTGCAAGCATATGGACCGTATCTTTCATATTGACGAGAAATAATAACAATAAAAAAGGTGACATTTATACCTTTAGAGGGTTAAGGTTTCCCAAATGGCCATTATTCCATGTTACAGTGGTTGCTTACGGAAAACAGATGGAAGACAGAGTGGACTACCTGTTCTACTTAGCTATCTGCGTCATCGAACACCTGTGTGTAAACGGAAGACGGATGCCACAAAATTGTTGTCACTGAAAAATTGTTGACTGCAACTATGTTAACACTGGTTTAAAAAATGTACAGTAAGTGTGTATTTTGCATTTCTGAAATTATTTTGATGTGATATTAAAGTAGAGGGATTTATGTTTCTAGAACCGTACCACTGCAATTGAGAATTGATTCACATTTAGACTTACACAGTAATTATGACAACTTCCGGAGGACGTCCTCCAATCTATCAGAGCTTTTGCAGCGTGAACTGGCATATTGTCCACCCAATCAAAGGATTAAAGAATGAATCTAGTACTGAAAGTATAAGCTACAGCTGGCTAACACTGCAGTGTATAAAATATAGTTGACTCAAAGAGTGAAAAAGACAATAGTTGAACATTTTAGAACAAATGTATTTATTTAAAAATTAAGGAGACGCAAGAGAGAGAAAGAGCAAGAGAGAGCACTAGCTATATTTCGTTCTATTTTTTTCACTTTGACTTTCACTGAATGCAGCTAGCTAGTTTAGCCTACTCAAACACCCAGCTCAAGCAGAAAGGGATGCTGTTAGTTATCTGGCTATGGCTATCCAACAATCGAACTCTTCCAAGTCAAGGTAAGCTTTTAGTTTTATAAATTTATTGCAACCGGGACCCATCGGTGTAACTGCTAAACTTCTTGCTGACTGTACACTGTACCGTGATTGTAGTGGGTTTACTAATGTGAAAGTTCAAGTAGCTATGTTGACTATGACGTTAGCTAATATGGTGACAATGATGTAGGCTGTGTATAGCGGTTAGCAGTTATGATATGAAAGTTTGGCTTAGAAAGGTTTTTTCGCCTAGTCACAGACAGCTGATGTGCTGTGCACTAAAGTGCACTAAAGTCCACACGCAAGGGAAAAGGTGAGAGGAGGAGAGTGCGTAGATGTGAGAAGGAATTATACAGCAAGCAAAATGATCATACTGTTTGTATGAGGCTGTTATGAAAGTGAACTGTATTTGCGTGTGAGCAGGGATGTATTCATTCTGCCGATTCTGTTGAAAAACGCTTCTTAAATGTAAGCAAACGGACCAAAATGGGGATAAACATACCTGAATTTGACCAATAGAAACTCTTGTTTGCAACTGGTGGACTAATGACTGCACTCTTGATCAGTTAGATGCACGCAAGAGTGTGCCAGTTGGTATTGAATGTGTCACTGTCTGTCACATTGATTACTCACATTTTTCTCTCAACCTGTGCACCTATGTTGTAAACTTTCACTAATAGGTTAGGTTGTAGCAACCTCATGATGGGTATAAGGAAAATCCGGGTATCATAGAGCCTAAACCTATCGATGTTACAATGAGATGGGTGAATGGAATATGAATAATAGTCATCCAATATGGCTTAATAGAAATATGGCCATGCTTATAAACAAAATAATCGTCATCCCCATCTTAAATGTCACCGACCACCACTGCTGCATACGGGTCTGAATACCAACTACTGAGAGGTGCTTAAATCAAATTGGCCTAAATTACTTTAAATATGCACTCAGAATACTAAAGGTACATAATGTAGTTAGGCATAGTGTTTAAGTTACTGTTGGCAAGTATGGATTCAGTGACAATTATCCATTAACATGCTCCAGATTTTTGGGGGGATTATGATTTCAGAACTGTAATTTTTTTTCTCTCCCAATCATAACTTCCTAAAATGTATTTTCTCCTGCATGAGTGCTGTGAAGAAAAAACAGCCACTCATTAGCATATGTGACACGCTGGTGTAAACACTTATTTCCACTTGAGTGCTAGGAAATCAAACAAGTGGTGGTCAAGGTAGGTAGGCCATGCCGCCACTCTTTATGAGAAACTGTTTACAAGGATTTAACAAATGCAAGTGGACAGGCAGGTCAATCACTGGAGACCAGGGATAATTATGCAGGGATGACTCATCATATCTGCAGTCTGGGTGGCCAGATATCCTCTGCTTGTTTTTTGTAATATTTCTCAGTGAAAGGCTTAATCTCTTTGATACAGTTTGATTTTCTGATACAAAGGTTCTGCAGACACGCAAACAAATTACCAACATAGAATAAAGTATTTATATTTTCAGTCATTACAACCAGAACTACTGTTTAACCTTTAATTAACTAATATGACCTTGGAATATTTTCCTTCAAAAACTACTTCTACCTATTTGTGAAGATTATTGCAGCCTCAAAAATCCTCCAAATCGAAGTGTTTGGGCCATACTACAAAGCTTCTATACACCTTTTCAGAGGTTCTAGTTAGGATCAAAAGAACAAAGCGAGAGTAGCCTAGATTTATGACTGATTGACCATTTGGTCTATTGGCTTGCAATAATACTTGCAATACAACAGGGTTTCAGACAGAACAGACTCTGAAAAAGCTTTGACAGAGCAACACAGTCATGTACCCAACACAATTTCAAATACCCAAGCATGAAGGTGCATTGTCCTCAGTGGTGCGTCAATACTATCTTTGAAGCAACAGAGGGCGCCAGTTATAAAAATTGTGCATGGACATAGCTTCTTGATTGCATGGCATAGAAGTGATCTAGACATATGGCAAAACAATACTGAAATGAATGATGAATGGTTTGCAAATGTTTATAGGAGCAGTAGTTGACAGTAACATCAGTAGTGGTGGTATAATAGGGGCACAAGAGTGCCAGTAAAATTGCTTTCATTCTGTGTCTCATTCGCTGTGTTATTCTTTTGGTTTAGAGGCATCTTTAAATATATATACAGTTGAAGTTGGAAGTTCACATACACCTTAGCCAAATACATTTAAATTCAGTTTTTCGCAATTCCTGACATTTAATCCTAGTAAAGAATTCCCTGTCTTGGGTCAGTTAGGATCACCACTTTATTTTACAAATGTGAAATGTCAGAATAATACTAGAGAGAATGATTTATTTCAGCTTTTGTTTCTTTCATCACATTCCCAGTGGGTCAGAAGTTTACATACACTAAATTAGTATTTGGAAGCATTGCCTTTAAATTGTTGAACGTTTCGTGTAGCCTTCCAAAAGCTTCCCACAATAAGTTGGGTGAATTTTGTCCCATTCCTCCTGACAGAGCTGGTGTAACCGAGTCAGGTTTGTAGGCTTCCTTGCTCGCACATGCTTATTCAGATCTGCCCACATATTTTCTACGAGATTGAGGTCAGGGCTTTGTGATGGCCACTCCAATACCTTGACTTTGTTGTCCTTAAGCTATTTTGCCACAACTTTGGGAGTATGCTTGGGGTCATTGTCTATTTGGAGGACCCATTTGCGACCAAGCCTTAACATCCTGACTGATGTCTTGAGATTTTGTTTTAATGTATGCACATAATTTTTCTTCCTCATGATGCCATCTGTTTTGTGAAGTGCACCAGTCCCTCCTGCAGCAAAGCACCCCCACAACATGATGCTGCCACCCCCGTGAAATCACGGTTGGGATGGTGTTCTTTGGCTTGCAAGCATCCCCCTTTTTCCTCCTAACATAATGATGGTCATTATAGCCAAACAGTTCTATGTTTGTTTCATCAGACCAGAGGACACTTATCCAAAAGTACGATTTTGTCCCCATGTGCAGATGCAAACCGTAGTCTGTCTTTTTTATGGCGGTCTTCGAGCAGTGGCTTCTTCCTTGCTGAGTGGCCTTACAGGTAATGTCGATATAGGATTCGTTTTACTGTGGATATAAATACTTTTGTACCTGTTTCCTCCATCATCTTCACAATGTTCTTTGCTGTTCTGTGATTGATTTGCACTTTTTGCACCAAAGTACCTAAATCTCTAGGAGACAGAACATGTCTCCTTCCTGAGCGGTATATGATGGCTGCATGGTCCAATGGTGTTTATACTTGCATACTATTGTTTATACAGATGAACGTGGTACATTCAGGCGTTTGGAAATTGCTCACAAGGATGAACCAGACTTGTGGAGGTATACAGTTTTTTTTCTGAGCTCTTGGCTGATTGCTTTTGAATTTCCCATGATGTCAGGCAACGAGGCACTGAGATTGAAAGTAGGCCTTGAAATAAATCCACAGGTACACCTCCAATTGACTCAAATGATGTCAATTAGCCTATCAGAAGCTTCTAAATCCATTACATAATTTTCTGGAATTTTCTAAGCTGTTTAAAGGCATAGTCAATTAAGTGCATGTAAACTTCTGACCCACTGGAAATGTGACACAGTGAATTATCAGTGAAATAATCTGTCTGTAAGCAATTGTTTGAAAAATTACTTGTGTCATGCACAAAGTAGATGTCCTAACCAATTTGCCAAAACTATAGTTTGTTAAACAAGACATTTGTGGAATGGTTGAAAAGCGAGTTTTAATGACTCCAGCCTAAGTGTATGTAAACTTCCGACTTCAACAGTGTATGTCTGTCACAAGACATTTGAACAGACAGTATGTATTTTATGTTTATTCAATTGTTAAATTCATATATCATAAACAATTACTGAATTACACCTGAGCAGTGGCATCATGCACCAACGGTTTTTGAGAGAGCACTGATGTTGACTGTGTATATACTGCTTAGGTGTATTTAAGTAATTGTTTATGAAATATGAATTTATTAACATAAAATACATGCTGTCTGTTCAAATATATTCTGACAGACACACATTCTAATGAGAATGCCTTCATAAAAATAAACGAGTAGTAACTCTAATTGATTACATATCAAAACATTATTGGAGATTTGTGGCCACCCAGATAGCTTATGATAGCAAAATGTAATGAATTGCGGGGAATTAGCTATAAAACTGCAACATTCTCTCTCAGCATCATGGCAAAAAAATGTAGAATTGCAGGAAATTAGCTTTAAAACTGCAACATTTTCTCATAGCTTCTTGACAAAATGTTTAGAATAACATGATAAAACGGCACCTTTTTCAACAACCTGGAGGTTGTTAGTCCGGCCCTGTTTCTCCACATTATTTATTTATTATTGCTGAACAAATATTACATAAAAAAACATTTACTAATATTTTGTAAGTAACAAAATATGCTGAAAAATTAAATACGTTATGAAACAAATGCAAACAAGTGAAACTTTGTGAATCAAAAAGCATGCACCTGCAACATAGATGGCTCAGAAGTGCAAGGGCCTTTTGAATTTTGAAACATAAAGCATGTCATGACGTATCTATAAGCTAACACCACAAGTTAAAAATAAGAATTGGTGACCTGCTTTATTATTTGTATCCTATTCAAATTATAATGTTACTTTTTCAGAATTAACATTAATTATTTGAGCCCTGCCCATTGCGCGCTATCAATACAAAACAAGCGAGAGAGAGAACACAGATGAATGAACGCTAATATTGAGTCCAATCCGTGCATTTCGATGATACTCCATGGCGGATTTTACTACTCCCTTTGGGCTATCGTGTGTCAGGCAATGTACTGTACGTGCACATCAAAAATGTGGAACTGGGTAAGATTATCTATTTGAAAATGGTCAATATAGGCTATACAACACATACGGCAGTCTATTATAAGACTAGAATCAATAATCATATACATTTAATTCCAAACATAAAGGTAGGCTATATAAACCTACATTTCCATCCATGTAAAACCAACATATCCCGAAAGAATCAAACGGGCACTGCGGAAAATAGACTAGCATAGGCTAGGCTATTTACATGTTCGGTGTAAATTTATAGGCCTACCAATAATCTAATATAACAAATTGTTTTGCATTGTAAACACAATGCATCCAATAATAAAATGTTGTAGCCTACTGTGATTGTAATTATTTGCTTGCTAAATGTTTGTCCCGGACATAGGACTTAGGCTACCTATTTTGAATTCAGAGGGAGCTGGATTCTAAAGTGTTTTTACATTTCAAATAACGTTTAGGCAACTGTTATATAATTCACTACTCCCAGGGAATAACAAATAAATGAGCTCTTCTTCCATATATCCCACTTATTAGGCTACTACACAAAATAATATATGGAAAGTAGATATAGCCTGTAGGCAGAATAATGTATATTTACTTTGCTTTTATTACCCTATAGACGAATATGGAACGTTTTAACCTAGTGACCACCAATCATACCAAATAGCTTAATTTAAGGCAACACCGTTGGCTACGTGATTTAACGGTTATAAAAGGTTTAGCTGTATGTAGATTATAAACTCTTAATTACTAGTTAAGATATTATAAATGTAATGTCAATGTAATACACAGTTATAACACATTGGTTGAAACTGTGTGTTTGTTATGGTGCTTGCCCATGACTGCATGGGCAATAATAAAAGTAGCCTAATAATGAATAACAGTAGCCTGGTCATATATCAACACACAATTTGACCAATTCAGAAATAACAATCTCACAAATGTTTATTACAGATTTACAAATGTAGCCTATACAACGGGAGCTATAATTAACCGTTTACAAACGATTTATAACCTTTTGTTACACTTGTTTTGGAGGGATGCATCTTTTTTAATAGGCTAAATTACATTTAAAATTACCTTAACATTGGTTATCCATGTCATTGTCTGCTTGCTCCACTCCAGCTTTTCTCCGTGACTTGCCGTATGCTTAGTGCTATGTGTTTCTGTGTGAGCGGAGCTTACTCTTGTTTACAGCAGTGATTCTACGGACTGGAGACCGACAACGAGGGCAAGTGATAGGATTGCTGCTTACTGGAGCTATACGGGAAAACAAAAAAATACACATCATCACCCATAAATGGCTCACAGGACATAACGGATGCTTGAGTTTGGTGCAAGTATACCATACTACACCCCAACCGAAGCTCTTAAACTTGATAGTCTACTGTTGCGTGGCATAAGTATTTTTTCAGCCGCAAAGGAGACGATTGACTGCGTTAACGGCGAAAACAGACAGTGCAGGGGGCGGGAGAAAAGGGGGGTGAGATTGGTGAAACAATTTCTGTTGTGGAGGATATTTTGGATTGCGCCCTGTTGGAAAGGCTCATTGAACGGAGTTAAGTTCTCATTCATTTCCCATCTCAGCCACCACCCTGTGGAACTGGCCGTAGATTCTCCTTCTAATTCTCATCACTCAGACGGAAATGAATGATAGAAGATTGGAATTCCCTTTGGTCTACTACAAGTGAACGTTTTTCGATTGCGAGTCATAAAAACTCCTGCGCACAATTACTGGGGTTTCAAGAAATGGAGACTGAGGATGCGGATTACCATCATCTGTCGAGTGAAATCAGTGGCACGAATGTCTTGCCAGCAATCCTTAAATCATTGTGTCGTTGGCAAGAATAACGAATTGTTTTAATTTATTTAATCTTATATATATATATATTAAATATATAGGCCTAGGCTATATATAAATCCACCAAAACACAAAATTTGGAAAAATAGTAGGCTATACTCTGAACACGAATTTGTATCTACCTGTCAAACAGTGTAGCCCATTTGCTGGACCACGTTTTTTTTTCTTTTTTACTTTTTGTGAACTCGGTGGCATCATCTCCCTTTTCCACTATTTTGGAATTAAGTTATTTGCTTTTTAGAGAGGTGAATAATTAATTGATCAGGAATGAGATCTGGGACAGAGAGGAATACTTTGACCTTGTTTTGGGGTCTGACGCTATCTGTCTCCACTATCTACCTATGGACGGCAAATGGAGAAAGTAAGTGCCATTGTGATGTCCTACTCAAAATAATACGGTATACCTTGTCAGGTTTCTTCGGGGTTATCCTCATTCATGCGAGCCGTTACAATGCAACAATGTTTTATGGCCAATGGTTTAACATTGTAGCTATTTTATGTTATTATTATTTAGTTACAGCTGTATTGTTGGTCTGACTACAGTAGTAGTATCTTGTTTTGGTCCACATGACTGTTAAGAGATACATAGGCCTACATGCTAGGCTACATGTTATTGTAGGCTTCATCGCCAGGCTCACGTCAGTTCAGAGATTAATTAATTTGGGAGTAGGCTGAATAGCAAAAGCAAATTGATGATTTAAACAAATAATGCCGTATCTAGCTTGATTTAGCTATGGAAATAGCTGAAAATATGGTCACATTGCACAATGTAAACATATATCACATTAGGCTTTGAGATTGTTGATTTTTCTACAGTAGCCCACAAACATATTAGCCTATATGTTTTTGATTTTGATTCAATTTTACAGGCTCATATATTTTAGCAATGAATTAGGCCTACACCCGTAAAAATGTGAGCCTTTATAATGATGCTTTCCCGCAAACGAACGAGGATGAATCCATGGATGAAGGTTAGCCTACTACTTTGACCATGTGGCCATTTTGCATTCGTAGCGGTGGTGGTAGCGCGCGGTTTTCGAGTCCACCAATGTCATTATATGTTTGCACATGCACGCGCCAAGTATAGGTAAATACTGTCCTATTGGTTTATCTTAGCTTTTGGCCTTTTATTTTAGCCACACAATATGCATATAGTACCTGATGTCACATCCTGGAGGACTGTGTTAAATGAAATAAGCCTAGTTTTTCTCCAGTTTACAATAGCCTATACAATGGACTAGTGTGTCTCTTTATCCACTTCAGTGCCTTCAAATAAAGGTACAGTCTTAGAAGAAAAAGGTGCTATCTAGAACCAAAAAGGGTTCTTTGGCTGACCCAATAGAATAACCCTTTGAATAACCCCTTTTGTTTCCGTGTAGAACCCTAACTGGTGCCACAGCTGTTTTTTAGTTTACTCAACTTTTGAATCAGTCTTACCTGAATGTAACATTTTTTTGTTGGCCCAAATTCAGCTCCAACTTGAGAAAATGTTGTCGATTTAAAGTTATGTGTTTGCTCAACTTGTCTCATATGCTTTCTCAACTTGTCTCATATGCTTACTCAACTAGAAATTATTATTTGGGCATCTTCACTAAAAAATGCTGTGGAACAGGTTACACACACACAGTGCTTTTGGCATGCAATGTTCTCAACATACATATTTGACACACTTTGACATACATGATGACATTGTGCATGTATACAATAATTATTATTCAACATCTCCTCACCTGGGATTTTAGCTCATAATCTCTTGGTTCACGGCACACCGATCTTCCTGCTATGCCACCAATTCTGTGTCAATGACTGATTTAATCTGTATTGCTATACTTTGAACTTCAAAGTAAATCTCAGCTCTGTTAAAAGTACACTCAAGTAAAAGTATTATTAAAGAGTAACGTTAAAACAAAGTAATATTCCCCAACATTAGACAACTATACAGGGAAAAAACACATTTCATAAATAAGTCAATCAAATCAATGATGAGAGAATAGTCAGATTAACTGCTAATTGACACAGACATGGTGGTGTAGAAGAAAGGTCGGAATGCTGTGAAACAAAAGGTAGTGAGTTCAAATCGCAAACATGTTGAATAATAGTTACTGAATATGAACATGCATAATGTAATCATGTGTGTCAAATATGTATGTTGAAAATATTGTATGTCAAAAGCACTGTGTGTGTTACTGCACATCCTTTTTTCGTGTGAAAATGCCCAAATAATATTTTTCTAGTTGAATGAACATATGAGACAAGTTCAGCAAACACGTAATTTTTGCCTAAGTTTTCTCAAGTTGGTGCTAAGTTTTAGCCTAAAAATGTTAAGTTCAGGTAACACTTTGAACGAAAAGTTGAGTAAACTAAAACAGGCTGTGGAACCAGTTACTTAATAATAATTAGTTGAAACTACTATATATATTTTTTTTGCAGTGTATGCAACCTCTTAAAAGGGGTTCAGTAGTCCTTTTCAGAAACAAGGATAAAGTCATTGGATACCCAAGTATCCAAAATAATTGTTTATATGCCATGAGTAGGCAAACAAGTGGTGGAATGCATATGAAATGCAGACCTTCTCTGCTAAATTAAATGTACAATTGAGCTGCTACTCAGTCCTATTTCTATTGACAATGCCTCCAGTCTTATCCACATGCATGTTCTATGTCAAGGACATTTTCTTTAAAGAATTTATACATAGTTCACACAAGTGCACCACAATGACTTTAAAGGACTGAGCAGCTTGTAAAGATGTGGATTATTTTCCATAGCATAAAAATATCAATGTTTTGAGGACTGTTGCTGTTGTCAGATCAGCGTTATTCTTTACATTTCCTGTACCTCATCTGTCTTGCAATTATTTGACATTTTAGTCATTTAGCAGATACTCGTATCTAGAGCGATTTACAGGAGCAATTAGGGTTAAGTGCCTTGCGCAAGGGCACATTGACAGATTGTTCACCTAGTCGGCTCGTGGATTCAAACCAGCAACCTTTCGGTTACTGGCCCAACACTATTAACCGCTAGGCTACCTGCCAGCCATTAACTATTGATTGCTCTAGTGGTTACCCTCAACAGCTCAGGGAACTTGGGCACCTGGTTCCTGCAACCTGTCATAGCATCTTCCAATTGTGCTGAGTTATGTTAATAGTGTGCTTCATCATGTTTTGAGAAGGCTATGAAAAGGCAATGGCTTATTAGTTAGTGGAGAAGACAACTGGGCTTTGCTATAGCTTCTGACATCATCATTTGGAGCCCAGTTTCCAGCCAGCCTTCAAGAAGGGTCAGGTGTTTTTGGAGAGTGAATAAAGGGTCAAATGTAATAAGGTTTCGGAGCAAGCTTTGCAAGGTTTGCGCAGTATCCAATTTTCTTGTCTCATTCGTTTACACCAGTAAAGATAGGTGGAGGTGTCTAACTAAATAGAAAATATAACAAATGTAATCCAGTAATGTGTTATCAGAATGGGAAAAGTCTAATGAGGCTCAATGCATTTCTGAAGACTGTGTCTCCTCTGAATTGAGTATATGCCCAGTTTGTGACCATGAATAACATTTAGGCTACTGTAACAGCTCACTTTGATCATGTTTGAGTTTGACTGCTGTTAAGCAACTTAGTGGAGTCTCTAAGGGTAAGCACCATGCAAAGGGACCCAACAGTGACGGAATCATAATATATAATATAATAATATATGCCATTTAGCAGACGCTTTTATCCAAAGCGACTTACAGTCATGTGTGCATACATTCTACGTATGGGTGGTCCCGGGGATCGAACCCACTACCCTGGTGTTACAAGCGCCATGCTCTACCAACTGAGCTACAGAAGGATATGTCTTCTGCAAAATCGATTAGGGGTGTAAAGGTACACATATTCATACCGAACACGGGGAGTCAGTTCAGTCCGCACTGGGAACCCGAATGAATGCATAAAAAATATACTGAACAAAAATATAATCGCAACATGCAACAATTTCAAAGATTTTACTTAGTTACAGTTCATATAAGGAAATCAGTCAACTGAAAAAAATGAATTAGTCCCTAATCTATAGATTTCACATGACTGGAAATACAAATATGCATCTGTTGGTCACAGATACCTTTAAAAAAGTAGGGGCGTGGATCAGAAAACCAGTCAGTATCTGGTGTGACCACCATTTGCCTCATGCGGCGCAACACATCTCTTTCGCATAGAGTTGATTAGGTTGTTGATTGTGGCCTGTAGAATGTTGTCCCACTCCTCTTCAATGGCTGGTTATGGAAGGGAACTGGAACATGCTGTCAATCCAGAGCATCCCAAACATGCTCAATGGGTGACATGTCTGGTGAGTATGCAGTCCTTGGAAGAACTGGGACATTTTCAGCTTCCATGAATTATGTACAGATCCTTGCGACATGGGGCCGTGCATTATCATGCATAAATATGAGGTGATGGTGGTGGATGAATAGCATGACAATTGGCTTACGGATCTCGTCACTGTATTTTGGTGCATTCAAATTGCCATTGATAAAATTTAATTGTGTTCGTTTTCTGTAATTTATGCCTGCCTATACCATAATCCCACCGCCACCATGGGGCACTCTGTTCACAATGTTGACATCAGCAACCCGCTCTCCCACACAATACTATACACGTGGTCTGTGGTTGTGAGGCCGGTTGGACGTACTGACAAATTCTCTAAAACGACACTGAGGGGGCTTATTATAGAGAAATTTACTTGAAATTATCTGGCAACAGCTCTGGTGGACATTCCTACAGTAAGCATGCCAATTGCACACTTGCTCAAAACTTGAGACATCTGTGGCATTGTGTTGTGTGACAAAACTGCACATTTAAGAGTGGCCTTTTATTGTCCCAGCACAAGGTGCACCTGTGTAATGATCATGCTGTTTATTCAACTTCTTGATATGCCACACCTGTTAGGTGGATGGATTATCTTGGCAAAGGAGAAAGGTTCACCAACAGGGATGAAAACAAATTTGTGCACACCATGTCTGGGATCTTTTATTTCCGCTCATGAAACATGGCACCAACACTACATGTTGTGTTTATATTTTTGTTCATATAAAAACTAAAAACACTAGGCCTATAGGCTATGCTTATGCTGTGTTGTATGCCTTGAGTAAATCTGAGCTGACAAAAATTCAGGCTATTCCGTTAAAACAACTAGAGCCTATGCGCACGTTGTTATCAAAATTAAAATCTTAATTGGTGTATTTCATACTGTCCTTTTGTGAGGCGCAGCCGGGAACTAGTTCTGTATGATGGTGAGTGGTGGGGTCGATGAACCAGGAGGATTCTCTATCTTTGTTTAAATCTCCAGTTTGGGAACATTTTGTCTTCCCAGTAGATTTAATAGCGTTGGACAGAGAGTACGTCGCCACTGCTCAACGTGAATAACCTATACAGCTGCCAACACCTCAAACATGTTGATGCATTTACACCGACATCACTCTAATTTTCCTACCTGTGGAGCAAGATGGAAACGCTAAAAAACAACACAACTGCGTCTCCCCTCTGCACTCAAGCAGCCCTTCGCAGCTGATTCTGATCCGGGACAAAGAAATTACAAGAGCAATATGTATGTTTATAGCTGTGGATATGCGCCCATTCTCGGTGGTTGAGAAGAATAAGGGGTTTCAGCACCTCGTGAAAGTGCTCGAGCAACGTTACGAACATTGTCCTCTCGGACCCATTTTAGCAAGCATGTAGTACCTGCTCTATATAAGCAGCTTAAAGCCGAAGTTGTCAATGAATTGGCCAATGCATCCTGAGTTGCGCATACCACAGATGGATGGACCCTCAGGTCTACAGAGAGCTACTTAACAGTGACCACCCATCAAAAACAAAAACATACAAGTAAAACTACAGTAACTGCTGGCATTTCATTTCCCCCTGTACCAGAACCGAACTGAACTGTGACCCCACAATCACAATACCTACTGAACTGTGGGTTTGGTGAACCGTTACACCCCTAAAATCAATACATTAAGGCCCTTCAGAAACTAATGTTCAGAATTTCTCAATAAGGGGGTGCCATTTGTTTATTAGTTAACAACTCACAGATTATACGTAAGTACAGTCTTTATTGCTACTGTCTGTTAGTTGCTATTTATTGGTTGTCGGCTGTTTATTTTTGATAGAGGCCTATATCTGTAGTACTTTGGTGGTTGCATTTACGTTATAAGTGAGTATTGGTATCTATCAGAAATTAAACTGACAGTTGGCTTCTTTAGGAGGGGTGCTTGTTTATCTCTGTGATGTCTGGTTGATTTTGTATAGTTACTAGCTAGTGTGTGTAGCCCTTTGGATGTAATTGATGAGAACGGCTGTGTTTTGTGCTACTGCTACGAGGAAAGGAAGGGGATGTGGGATATTGCAGCTGATTGTGACATGGAAAGGAAACAGGGAACAACCTCAATTAGCATTAAAAAAGGAGGAGGACTCAAACAACAAACAATTGAGAGCTATTGTCCAGTGTGGTCAGGCCAGTGTCCTCGCCACTGTGAATCACAGAGTGGGGCATTTCTCAGCATCCTGCTGAGCACGGCAGAGTCCCACCGCCTCTTTAGGGGCATGACATTTTTTTACTCTTGAACTTTGGGATTCCATTGGACTTCAGTCCCTCAAGCCATGGGTGGAGTTTCTCAACATATAGCTCACCATCATGTGTAGGAGGACTGGAGACAAGTTCAGAACTTTCAGGTGTCAGACCAATACAGCCAAGATAATGGTAAACAAGTCCATGTTTACCATTTCACTTAGAGCAACAAACCTTGGTCACTTTCATTTCATGGTAAAAGTTTTTTTACCCTAAATTATTGTTGATGACAATCTGTTTTTACAATATACAGGGTAGAGGTCGACTGATTATGATTTTTCAATGCCGATACCGATACCGATTATTGGAGGACCAAAAAAAGCCAATACCGATTAATCGGCCAATTTTTTATTTATTTATTTGTAATAATGACAATTACAACCATACTGAATGAACACTTATTTTAACTTCATATAATACATCAATAAAATAAATTTAGCCTCAAGTAAATAATGAAACATGTTAAATTTGGTTTAAATAATGCAAAAACAAAGTATTGGAAAGTAAAAGTGCAATATAATAATAATAATATATGCCATTTAGCAGACACTTTTATCCAAAGCGACTTACAGTCATGTGTGCATATATTCTACGTATGGGTGGTCCAGGGGATCGAACCCACTACCCTGGCGTTACAAGCGCCATGCTCTACCAACTGAGCTACAGAAGGACCTTATGTGCTATGTAAGAAAGCTTTCTTGCTCAGAACAAGAGAACATATGAAAGCTGGTGGTTCCTTTTAACATGAGTCTTCAATATTCCCAGTTAAGAAGTTTTAGGTTGTAGTTATTATAGCAGTTATAGGACTATTTCCCTCTATACTATTTGTATTTCATTAACTTTGACTATTAGATGTTCTTATTGGCACTTTAGTATTGCCAGTGTAACAGTATAGCTTCCGTCCCTCTCCTCGCTCCTCCCTGGGCTCGAACCAGCAACACAACGACAACAGCCACCATCGAAGCAGCATTGCTCATGCAGAGCAAGGGGAACAACTACTAGAAGGCTCAGAGCGAGTGATGTTTGAAACGCTATTAGCGCGCGCTAACTAGCTAACCATTTCACTTCAGTTACACCAGCCTCATCTCGGGAGTTGATAGGCTTTAGGTCATAAACAGCGCAATGCTTGGCGCACAAGGAAGAGCTGCTGGCAAAAAGCATGAAAGTGCTGATTGAATGAATGTTTAAGCGCCTGCTTCTGCCTACCACCGCTCAGTCAGATACTTAGATACTTGTATGCTTGTATGCTCAGTCAAATTATATGCAACACAGGACACGCTAGATAATATCTAGTAATATCATCAACCATGTGTAGTTAACTAGTAATTATGATTGATTGTTTTTATAAGATAAGTTTAATGCTAGTTAGCAACTTACCTTGGCTTACTGCATTCGCGTAACAGGCAGTCTCCTTGTGGAGTGCAACGAGAGAGAGGCAGGTCATTATTGCGTTGGACTAACTGTAAGGTTGCAAGATTGGTTTCCAGAGCTGACAAGATTGGATCCCTGTTCAGTTCTGCCACTGAACGAGGCAGTTAACCCACCGTTCCTAGGCCGTCATTGAAAATAAGAATATGTTCTTAACTGACTTCCCTAGTTAAATAAAGGTATACATTTTATTTTTTAAATATCGCCAAATCGGCACCCAAAAATACAGATTTCCGATTGTTATGAAAACTTGAAATCGGCCCTAATGAATCGGCCATTCCGATTAATCGGTCGACCTCTAATACAGGGTACAGAATATACATGTATTTTACTATGATTTTGCCCATTTCCCAAAGGTTTAAAAAATCTGCTAAATTTAATCAAGGGCTATATTTTATGCATAGAATATACAATTATTCCGGGCATAGCAAATTAATGGCCATGCTCCATCAAGTCTTGTATACTTTCTACCCTATGCATTTTAATAATCTGTCCACGCTAATAAAATGTAATTAAGCTCGCTTTTAACTCTCACCACAGTAAACTTTCCATGCCATTGCTTCCAAGTATACAGCAAACAAGGCTCAATGATACATTGAGAGGGAGGGAGAGAGAGAGAGAGAGAGAGTGTGTGAGAGAGAGAGAGAGAGAGAGAGAGAGAGAGAGAGAGAGAGAGAGAGAGAGAGAGAGAGAGGCAGAAAAGGTGTGAGAAAGAGTTAGAGAGAGGAGAAAGTTGGTGTTTGGAAATAGAATGTGCAAAAATACTCCCACTAGGGAAACAGACATGGTTTTGTTGATTGAAAGAGTAGAGAGTTTGTGAACTGTTTTATTGGTCTTTGCTGTTCACACGGGCGGTCTCTGGACAGCCTGGCCTGGCAGCAGACAGATGCTCCTATCGAGCCCCAGCCACACTCTGACACACACACACTATTTGAGGTACTCCTTTTGGCTAGCATGACTCATCATTTTACTCAGCTGCTTCCGTGCTGGAGCTCAAGTAAAGGTTTAAGTGAAGTGTGGGATTCAGGGCTAAAATCACAATTTAGAGTAATGACGCTATCCTCAACTGGATGGCCTTGAATGAAGACAGATCTCACTGTGTGCGTATTGTTAGACTCAGCTTCCACTGTTCATGTCCTGTGACTGCAGGCTCTTGTTTAACACAGACACACTGGCATTTCTATTGCATAGTTACGACAGGACCCATTCCTCCTGGAAAGCAGAATGGTATTAGTTGTCACCAAGGTTACACAGAATGGGGTTAGATGTTCCTCTGCACTTGACATCCACGCTCCCTCTCTACCTTTGGCTGAGTGGTACAGAGGACTGTGATGCAGTGGTCCTCGTGACTAGGGCTTGGGCTAGTGACTCAGACCTGAATGCATCCTCTCTCTCTGCCTCATGGGTGAGACAGTAAGACTGTAGGGATGTAATGATTAACCAATACGCATCAGTCCCCGGTTCAAATGTTTAAGATGCAAATGTATTCGGGTTTGCGGGACCCTAAACTGATCCAAAATAAGCATGCATCGGAAAGAAAACCGAATCAAACGTTACGAATCACCAGTTTATTAATGTTTTTTACTTCTATTGTTTCATTCCGAAAATAAATCAATTTTGTGACTGAATTGATGCGTCCTCTCCTTCAGTTCAGTAGCCCAGGGGTTCCAAAGTTTTCACTCACACCCCCCTTCCAGCATTGGGGAACATCCCACACCCCCGCTGCGCGAGCTTGTACCATATGGGCGCAAGCACTGTTCATGACATAAATTGTTCACCTTTTGTTGGCAGAAAGAAAATGTTGCAGGTTTAATGCTTATTTCCTGCAATTATGAACATGTTGTCATGGGGTACATAGAAAATGTTGCAGGTTTAAAACAAATTTTCTTGAAATTCTATGTATTTTGCCATGTTAAATGTGGATTCATTGTAACGGCGTTCGTCTGTTGAATGAAGAGAGTCGACCGAAATGCAGCGTGTAGGTACTAATGACTTTAATGAAAGAACGCGGTACATGAAATAACTCATAAATACAAAAACAACAAACGGAACGTGAAACCTATTACAGCCTATCTGGTGAACACTACACAGAAACAGGAACAAACACCCACAAAATACAAAGCGAAAGTCAGGCTGCCTAAATACGGTTCCCAATCAGAGACAACGCGAAGCACCTGACTCCAATTGAGAATCGCCTCAGGCAGCCAAGCCTAACAACACCCCTAATTAGCCGCGATCCCAAATACTACAAACCCCAATACGAAAAACAACATATAAACCCATGTCACACCCTGGCCTACCCAAACATATAACAAAAACACAAAATACAATGACCAAGGCGTGACATTCATGTAATATTTGAGTAACTCGAACATTACTACAAAATCTACGGGCTAAAAAGCCTAGCTAAAAAATGTTAGCTGACATGAGCTAGTTGATCTGGACATTTCTGACTAGTTATAAATAGCTCTCTGCGGTATACAATGACTGACATGAAACGAGGAATACTGATGTACTACTCAATTTAAAAATGTCACCTTGTGCGTTCTACTATTACAACGTTCAAGAGTAATTTAATGTACGCTACCAGTCAAAAGTTTGGATACACCTACTCATTCAAGGGTTTTTCTTTATTTTTTACTATTTTCTACATTGTAGAATAACAGTGAAGACATCAAAACACATATGGAATCATGATATGGAATCATGGAATCATGTATTAACCAAAAAAGTGTTAAACAAATCAAAATATATTTTATATTGTAGATTCTTCAAGTAGCCAGCCTTTGCCACGATGACAGCTTTGCACACGATTGACATTCTCTACCTTGAAGAATCTCAAATATAAAACATGTTTTAATTGTTTAACACTTTTTTGGTCATTACATGATTACATATGTGTTATTTCATGGTTTTGATGTCTTCACTATGCCCCATAAGGCAGTGCACAATTGGCCCAGCGTCATCTGGGTTAGGGTTTGCCCGGGGGTAGGCCATCATTGTAAATAAGAATTTGTGCGCTGCCCTATGGGACTCCCAATCACGGCCGGTTGTGATAAAGCCTGGTTCGATTCCAGTCTGAGATGCCTTAGACCGATGCTCCACTCTGGAGCCCAAAATGTATAGAATTGTGTTATAAAACAGCAATTCTTGTCTCTGCACCATGCTAAAATGTGTTGAAATGCAGTAAGTTACCTGATATTTATTTTTAGGATGAATAAATCCCCTCCCCCAAAAACAATATAAACCACACGCGATAGTCCTGTCCTATTAATTTCTAACATGCGGACCGCACCACTTGCATTGCAAGATACATTTAAACGTACATGTTATTCAATTTTTGCACCCACACTGCTCGTGCACGCCAATGAGCGTCTGATTTGCCAAGCGCTAAAATAGAAGTCTATTTGTGAAGCTGAATGCGATGCAAGTCCTGCCTCTTCCATCTCCTCATTGGTTTATAGAAGCAGATACCTACGTGCCATCTCCTCATTGGTTAGTCCCCCGTGGGTGATTGAAAGATGAACTGAGTTTGGTCAGTAGTCATGGTAACTATGAAAGTTAGATTCCAATCGCCATATAAGTCCAAAGAAGAAAAAGCCTGGAAGGAGGAGAGATGACTAGAAAATATTTGGTTTACCATTTTATTTGTGGATTAATTGTCAGAGTAGAGGACCTTGTGCATTTCAGATAAAATAACAAATTAGCTATCAACAGCAAGCTGGCTAAATAGGACAAGTTAGTTAGTTAAATTGCCATAAATATTTAATGCTTTTCGACCTGTCCCCAAATTAATATAATTGGTTATATACACGACCTGCGTGTCATGATCGCGTTTGATGTGGGGGGACAAAACCAATTTGCGCAAGATGGGGCACGCGCGCGGCCGGTTTAGGTTCGGTGTAATTGTAAATGTTGACATAGTACTATCTAGAAAAAAAAAATTATCTGCAAAAATGACAAGTTAATCATTGTGTGAAGATGATTTCAGATGAAAGTCGGGTGGTATCTGATAGTGGGTTGGTAGATGCACACACACACACACACACACACACACACACACACACACACACACACACACACACACACACACACACACACACACACACACACACACACACACACACACACACACACACACACACACACACACACACACACACACACACACACACACACACACACAGCTTAGAAAAGTAATCTCAGAACGATCCAGCTCAGAGAAGCCCAAGCCCCGATCTTCCATCAGCAGCAGATATTAATTTAAAATGGAAAGTAAATGTGTTCATTCAAAAAAAATGTTGTGCATCGAATTGAACCGAATCGCATCAATTCGTTCCCCTAATCAAACCGAATCGTACACTGAATCGTTTCAGACTAAAAGGTACTGTTCCTGTATCATATCAGAGCCCATGTATCTAGATGCGTATCAAATCATTCATGAAAGGAGAGATGCACATTCCTATAAGACTCCCACTCTATCTCGTGACTGGAAGTGCTCGGTCTTTCCCACTGTGCCTCTGCCCATCCCTCAGCCCTGGTTCCGCTAAGGGGGCAATGATGCCGGAATATCGTGTCTCACCCCCAGCGAGGGAGTCAGCGCAGTTTGCATGCCTGTGTGTGTGTGTGCCTTGTGCTCAGCTCTGCTCTCTCACTGCAGTCCACACAGCATGGTAGGCAGCCTGACAGGGACTGTGCAGGCGGGGATGAGAAAGCGTGTCACTGTGCTAGTTTATGAGAGTGCAGTCAAATCCTCTCCTACAGCCTCTCTAGGCCGCCAGCTGAGGTTTACAATGCTTAATTAAACACTTATTTAAAGTGGGCTGTCAAGAGTATTTGCTCATATGCAATCTCTGGCCAGACACATACATGATCATGTACTGTGGCCCACGGGTTTAATAGTCCACGGAGTATTATACAATTTGCAGTATGATTGCAAATGTTATCTCTTCTAATAGATTGCACAGTGACAGGCTGCAGATCAAGAGACTGTGGCCAGATCCATATTGAAACAGTGACTTTCATAATTTTTATGATTGTTCTGGGGGAACATCCTCTCTTTGGTAATGTGTAGCTCTTTGATTTGTAACACTTGATATGGACAAACCATATAAATAAGCTGCAACATACTGTGGATGTCGTTTCAAATGGCTGGGGAGGTAATGTTTCAGCCTCAATAGCTCAACTGCTAAACTTAAGTGGTATTGGAATGTGACCTGATTGTGCAAACCCATTAAACATGACTATAAACTATATTTAAAAGACGGCAGGTATGTGTGTGTTTACCCCTTCTCTGCCATGCTGCAGTCGGGCCGAGGTAAGGGTTTGGAGTGTGTGTAAGGGGGTGACAGTTTTGTGTTACTAGTCTGGGTCTGATATCTGAACCTGTGCTTTTGAAGTGAGGACCATGCAGGGGAAGTGGCCCACCATACCACTGGTCAGATGACTTCCAGCATGTGGGGGATTAAGTCAAGTTGAGGTGTCAGGTGTGAGGGACAAGTTTAAAGTTTTATTAGTCATATGTACAGGATACACCTGGTATACACCGTCCAATTAAATCCTTACTTGCAGGTTCCTTCTCGGCAATGCAACAGCAATAAGAAATAAGAAAAGATAAGAATATGACCATAAAGTACATGGCTCAGAATAGAATAAACATCTGAGCACAGTATAAATAAACTAACCAAGGTTGAGCAGGAACCGGCAAGACTCGTGCCCTCCTCAGCGCTGCCATCTTACATTAAACTCGGAGGGATGGAGGTGACCTGGTCCACTGCATTTGCAACTGCTCATCAGGCTCTCACATTTGTCTGCATTAGAGGTCGACCGATTATGATTTTTCAACGCCGATACCGATGCTGATTATTAGAGGACCAAAAAAAGCTGATACCGATTAATCGGACGGTTTTTATATATATATATTTTTAATAATGACAATTACAACAATTCTGAATTAACACTTTTATTTTAACTTAATATAATACATCAATAAAATCTATTTGGTCTCAAATAAATAATGAAACATGTTCAATTTGGTTTAAATAATGCAAAAACAAAGTGTTGGAGAAGAAAGTAAAAGTGCAATATTTGCTATGTAAAAGTTCCTTGCCCAGAACGTATGAAAGTAGGTGGTTCCTTTTAACATGAGTCTTCAATATTCCCAGGTAAGAAGTTTTAGGTTGTAATTATTATAGGAATTATAGGACTATTTCTCTCTATACCATTTGTATTTCATATAACTTTGACTATTGGATGTTCTTATAGGCACTATAGTATTGCTAGCTTAATCTCGGGAGTTGATAGGCTTGAAGTCATAAACAGCGCAATGCTTGAAGCACAGCGAAGAGCTGCTGGCAAATGCAGGAAAGTACTGTTTGAATGAATGTTTACTAGCCTGCTGGTGCCTACCATCGCTCAGTCAGACTGCTCTATCAAATCATAGACTTAATTATAATATAATAACGCACAGAAATATGAGCCTTAGGTTATTAATATGGTCAAATCCGGAAACTATTATTTCGAAAACTTAACGTTTATTCGGAACTGTTCCGAATTTTATCGAATGGGTGTCATCCCTAAGTCTAAATATTGCTATTACATTGCACAACCTTCAATGTTATGTCATAATTATGTACAATTCTGGCAAATTAATTACGGTCTTTGTTAGGAAGAAATGGTCTTCACTCAGTTCGCAACGAGCCAGGCGGCCCAAACTGTTGCATATACCCTGACTCTTCTTGCACAGAATGCAAGAGTTAAAAGAAATTCATGTTAGCAGGCAATATTAACTAAATATGCAGGGTTAAAAATATATACTTGTGTATTGATTTTAATAAAGGCATTGATGCTTATGGTTAGGTACACATTGGTGCAACGACAGTGCTTTTTTTGCAAATGAGCTTGTTAAATCATCACGTTTGGCGAAGTAGGCTGTGATTCGATGATAAATTAACAGGCACTGCATCGATTATATGCAACAAGGACAAGCTAGATAAACTAGTAATATCATCAACCATGTGTAGTTAACTAGTGATTATGTTAAGATTGATTGTTTTTTATAAGATACGTTTAATGCTAGCTAGCACTTTACCTTGGCTCCTTGCTGTACTCGCATAACAGGTAGTCAGCCTGCCACGCAGTCTCCTCGTGGAGTGCAATGTAATCGGCCATAATCGGTGTCCAGAAATGCTGATTACCGATTGTTATGAAAACTTGAAATCGGGCCTAATTAATCGGCCATTCCAATTAATCGGTCGACCTCTAGTCTGCATATCTGAGAAAAACAAACTATGTAAAAAATAGACTAGAAAAGTGTACAGGATAGCATAATGTGTTCTGATGGACAGAAACTTGTGGGTGGCTAAATTCAACAAGGTCCAGCCCCAGTGTTTTTTCCCAACACATTACATTACATTACATAAAAGCGTCTGCTAAATGGCATATATTATATTATTATTATTATATATATTATTATTATTATTATTATTATTTATTATTATTATTATATATTATTATTATTATATATTATTATTATATTATTATTATTATATATTATTATTATTATTATTATATATTATTATTATTATTATATATTATTATTATATTTCAGAACCAAGAAAATACTTCCTCCTCTTAACAACTTTTCTGGAGTTTACAGCAGGAAAATATACAATTAATCCCATTCTGAGAATGGTCTCATAACGGCCTTTTAAATGGTTTCAATAACCTCTGATTAACAGATACTGATCTTGAGTTGGGACTGACTTCCTCTCCTGCAGCTTAACCGTGAAAGTTCAGTTAACACAGAAAGTGCATTTTTTTATCTGTTAAAAGATTGCGGCTGATATATTGTGATAGTCAAGTGGTTTACTACACTTGGATTTTTACTTTGTTTGAGGATAGCAATATGCTGCGCAATGGCCATGTCTTGATTTCACTCTTTCACAGGGTCACCTGTGTGTGTGTTTGTTTGTGTGTGTATGACTATGTGTGGAAGACATTCCTATGTAAGGTCAGGGCAAGGTTATCAATCATAACCATGAGCCGCTGGATTCCATTACACGCTGGAGATACGTGTGTTTACTCAGCAGTGTGAACAGTGCAAAGGGACAGGAAGAAGCACTTTATTCTATGTGTGCTTATCCCACTGTGAGGACAGTGGCCAGAGACAGCTGTTACACAACAATAGGAAATGACTCCTGTCATGGTTGGCATTTTATTAATTTCCCCCATACTCTCTGTTCAAATGAATTTGGACAAATATGAAGATTGTTTTAGATATAAAATACAGTCAAAAGGGATGTCAGTATAATGCACCTTAATTCACCTTTATTGCTTATTAAGTGATAGCCCATCACAACATATGGATCAGGCTTAGCAGGATGCACAGATCCGCGATGGCTTACCTTTGAAGCAGATCTACTCAAGCCTTTTCCAAGGAAATGATTGGAATTCCTGGTGCTTAACACAGTTAATGACTATAACAAGTGTGTGAGAAAGGAGGGAGTAGGAGTCTCTTTCTCCTGCTCTCTCTTTCCCCATTTGTTGGCATTATGTGGGAGAAGAGGATGTGGTGTTATGTTGGTTTGAGAACAGAGATGTCGCGACATGTTCAAGTGGAGGATTGTCACAGGTTTACTAATACTATTAGACATTCTGCTAGTGTGGACTTTTGTCAATCAATCAAACAATCAATCAGATGTATTTATAAAGCTGTTTTTACATCAGCGGTTTTCACAAAGTGCTTATACAGAAACTGAGCCTAATACCCCAAAGAGCAAGCAATGCAGATGTAATTGCCACAATAGCGTTCCAAAATAATTTAATTCACCTTCTCCTTTTATCGCCGATGGGTTTTAGATCAAGAGCAAGGCCTCAGATAGTCTTGCCTGGCAGAAACCCTATCTCCTCCGTTGCCACAATATCCACCACTGCCCCTGCTCCTGTCTCTTCCCCACCAGACTCCCCCTGATTCTATTAATGCCTCCAACAGGAAGTGAGGCCAAGAGTTTCTCTTTACTTAACAAACAAATTAGTCTTTGTGTTTGAGTTGCTCCACCCCTCCTCCCCTCTCTCTGGCTGGTCGAGGAGCAGGGAAATTCTCAATGAAACAAAGAGGACACGCAGCTTGGTGGCTCAGAAGTGGATCCACAGAGCTTTAGTGTCGATAGGAGAAAGCAAATACTATTTTCAACGGGAGTAATCATTTCCGTTCTAAATTTGAAAAAAGTCTACCACACTGACAGGAGAAAATAAAGTCCATTCATCCTGATAAACAATGTGCTCACTATTTTTGGCAGGATAGATTGAAAAAGTAACTTCTAGCAGGATATTATGTCATTACTGAAGTTGAATCTCTTTTAGGCTAGCCTACTGCTAGAAATAATTTGAGAGTAAATGTTTGGCCTGTGGTGCAGTATGTGTTCTATGGATGTCATTCATATGAAAGTAGAGATGGCATCTTTTGGCTTCCATTCAATTTCAATCAAATTCTAATCTAAGTAGCAGTAGATCAACATGATTCAACTGGGAAGCTTTTGTTATGGTCATTAATGTGAGGTTAGATACAGTTTAGCTCATTGTTCAACTTTGTGGAAATTAGCAGAAAACATAGCGTCAATTAAATGGTGTGTTGACATGGATCAGGGCCGGTCGGTTTAAAGCAGGACTATTTGTCACTGCCCAGGCCCTGTGACGCTGACACTCATTGAGAGGGTGTCCTAAGCCTCTGTAAGAACATTACAGGTTTAGCCAAAGGAGCTCATATGTCAAGACATTTCTCCTACTGATTACTTCACCTTCCAAGTAGCATTTCAAACCTCTTGTAGATCTGTCGGGTTTTCTATGTTTTTTTTGTAGTGTTTAAATTTTTTATATCACACATTACTGCCTTGACCAATACCTGCCTTGACCAATACCTGCCTTGGACAGGGAGTTGGTAATGAGTATAGCAGGTCTCCCTCCTACTGTGAAAGGGCATATGTTAATACTGCTTGTTTTGTTTTGCCTTTGTACTACAGTCCTGAGAATCTTAACACATTCCATGGTATGTCATGGCTACAATGTAGCTCTGCTTCCCTGGTGTGAATGGACTGTTAGAAGAAATCATTATTACATCATTACATACTGTACGTATCAATACACCCAGAGGAGATGGCCTGCTCCAAGTGTTACAGTGAAAGGATTATCTTGGGTTTATAGGGAGACAGGGGCCAAGCAACAGCCAATACAGGTAGATGTGGGACATATTGTTTAGTTTACATTCTGACAGTACATTTAGTGTTATCCATGAAACACTTAGATAAACAGGGACTGGGTTTTATGTGGTTTGTTATCATTCCAGTCTTTCAGTGGTGATATCCCATTATGTATGCTTGTATCCATTCCCACTTGGAGTAATTGACAGACACAATTAAAAGCAGAGATGATTGTCATTAATGAATAATATATCAAGGTGTCTGTGTGTATGAGTGTGTGTGTGTATGAGAGAGATAGTCAACTTCGGGGACTTTGGTTTCGTGTGTTGCTTTTTGTGTGCTGAGCTAAGATGGATGGGATCTTTTTAAACACGGGGTATCCCGGTAAAGGAGAGGATCCTAGGATCCCAGATCTTACCAAAATATATAGCAATAGAATCTCAAAATATTGACCCTTGTCATTGAGAGAGAACTTCCTACGCCTGCTCAGAATGAAGAGCACACTCACCTCAGATGACCCTGTCTGTTTGTCTCTCTCTTTTGTCACAGTAAAATGAATAGTTATATCTATATATGAAAAGCAAAAATAAACTTTTGTACATGAAGAGAACCACATAACATAAGACATCCTGTTTTAAGCACTTTCATGTCCAGATATTTTCAGAGATGATCTCAAGAAGATTAGATTACATCCTATTAATGGCTGCTGTGCTTGTTATTTTGGTGCTGTCATCTTACAGTATGTCTGGGACTGGCTGACAGTGAACCTTTAAGCCAGGTCACTACCTGAAAATACTTGAAATTGGATTTACATGATAGACATGGTAAACAGATTAACACAATGAATCGGTATGCAGACAAATTGATAAATACATTCTAAAATCAAATTAAATGGTACATTTTATTTAGGTACATTGAATAAAGCAAAAATAAACTAAGATGTGTAATAATTATGTCATGTGTGATTTTTCTTTCTCTTTCTCTCTCCAGTCTGTGGTCCAAGTATCGACATCCGTAATGACATCAGTGAGTTCAAGCGTCTGGAGAACTGCACGGTGGTGGAGGGCTTCCTGCAGATACTCCTCATCGGAGACAAGACCAACAACCTCAACCAGGAGCTCTTCCGCTCCCTCAGCTTTCCCAAGCTGACCGTCATCACCGACTACCTGCTCCTGTTCCGGGTCTCCGGCCTGGACAGCCTCAGCACGCTCTTCCCCAACCTCAACGTCATTCACGGACGCAACCTCTTCTACAACTATGCCCTGGTTATTTTTGAGATGACCAGTCTGAAGGACATCGGCCTGTACAACCTGAGGAACATCACGCGAGGGGCCATCCGGATTGAGAAGAACCCTGAGCTCTGCTACCTGGACTCTGTGGACTGGTCTCTCATCATGGACGCAGAGTTCAACAACTTCATCGCGGGGAACAAGCAGTCCAAGGAGTGTGGTGATGTGTGTCCAGGCATCACGGAGGACAACGCTCAGTGCATCAAGACCAGCTTTAACGGCAACTTTAACTCTCGCTGCTGGACATCCAACCACTGCCAGAAAGGTAAGGAGCTCTGAGCTATTCTCTTTACAGTGTGGACAGCAGAGACCCAGTCAGGGTCACAGAGGACAGCCTGTTCACAGAGCTGCTGTTTATTGCTAGCTATTTTTTTAACGATATTTGTTTACACCTGCAGAAAATGAGATTTAAAAAAAATATTATTCTAAGGTAGATTATTTCCCAAATACCTGGGATATTTGTCTATCCCACTTGTGATGCAAGTCTTGCATAGGTCTCTGACATCGGTAGGTGGGTTCAAGTCTTGCAAAACATTCTCAAATTGTGCATTTCTTCCCCAGTGAACAAATCCCATGAATCTATGCAGTGTTTTCCCTTCATATTCAGCAGGGAGAAGGATTGTCCCCTGTCCAGTAAAAACCTTTCCTCTCTATTTATTATGGAGGCCTTTTCTTTAGATAAACCTATTTGCTGACAGAACTAAGGATGGGTGCATTATACAGCTCTTGGTATTAAATACATGTTGAGTTGAGGTTACTTTTGCTCTTCCTGTCTGGACCATATCAGGTCAATATTTACTATATCTACCTGATGTGATGAATAAGTTATGACACACCACACTACACTAACACTAAGTATTTAAAGGCTATGAAAAATGAAGGATACGTTTCAGGTAGCCTCTTTATAGTTATATTAGTAAGATGTATATCTGTCTATTACTCACAGATATAATATTTGAATTTAGTAAATAAATATAATTAATGTCTGGTTGTAAGACTTTAACAGCTAACAATTGACTTATTTAGGACTGGACTCCTTAATTGGTGAAACTAACACGCCTGTTTGGGATATTGCAACAAGAAAGATGTTTCTACAAACAACAAACAGTCATCATTGCACACACGATAGGACAGCAAAATATGCGCTGCAATGCTCCTCTTCTTTCTTTTCATCAACAAAACAATAACAAAGACACTGGGCGAACAGTGGTGCTGTTTACCCTGATGCAGATTCCATCTTTAAGGGCAAGGCATAGTGGAAAAGGTTGTTATGTTGTCTTTCTTAGGCATAGTGGGTGTTGTTGTTGATGTGTGGGTGAGAGGGTGACAGCATTGACCAAACAGACTCCCACCATAACGTATTTATTTGTTTTGTCTAGACTATTAGTGAGAGCTTGAGTGAGACGGCGCCTGTTCAAAGCCTGTTTAGAGTGTCTCTCTGTGTGGACAGTTTCTGCAGAATCTCCCAGGTCCAAATCAAAGGGGTTCAGATAAATTTGCCAGGTGAAGAAGATGAGGTCGACCTTGACTCCCAAAAGGTTGGGAGGAAAACAGGGCTTCTAGGCTGCTACTCCTCCTGCCTGCCTGTCTGCTCCCATTTCCACTCATCAACATGGAATAATGGTGGGAAAATGTCCCTTCAGCCCTGGCCTTTTGAAGACCTGTCTACAACTCCCATGGATAACTGGTAGTTCTAAACATCTCCCCTTCCCTTCAGACCCAGAAAACAAATAGAGGAAATCAACCTCTAGCGACTTCCTTAGTGACCATTTATGTTTCTATAAACAAGAATTGTCTTTATTGTTGTGATTATTGTTCTTTGAATGCAGAATGAAATTATTCAGGATGTTGAAGTTATTTGTTGGGCCTCTGGTGTAGCTAACTGTATGTTACAGTATAGACAGTCCTGACTGGCCGTGATGGACAAACAGTTGAAGTCGGAAGTTTAGATACACTTAGGTTGGAGTCATTTAAACTTGTTTTTCAACCAATCCACACATTTCTTGTTAACAAACTATAGTTTTGGCAAGTCGGTTAGGACATCTACTTTGTGCATGACACAAGTCATTTTTCCAACAATTGTTTACAGACAGATTATTTCACTTATAATTCACCGTATCACAATTCCAGTGGGTCAGAAGTTTACATACACTAAGTTGACTGTGCTTTTAAACAGCTTGGAAAATTCCAGAAAATTATGTCATGGCTTTAGAAGCTTCTGATAGGCTAATTAACACAATTTGAGTCAATTGGAGGTGTATCTGTGGATGTATTTCAAGGCATACCATCAAACTCAGTCCCTCTTTGCTTGATATCATGGCAAAATCAAAAGAAATCAGCCAAGACCTCAGAAATAAATTGTAGACCTCCACAAGTCTGGTTCATTTTTGGGATTCATTTCCAAACACCTGAAGGTACCACGTTCATCTGTACAAACAATTCTGCGCAAGTATAAACACCATGGGACCACGCAGCCGTCATACCGCTCAGGAAGGAGACGCATTCTGTCTCCTAGAGTTGAACGTACTTTGGTGTGAAAAGTGCAAATCAATCACAGAACAACAGCAAAGGACCTTGTGAAGATGCTGGAGGAAACCAGTACAAAAGTATCTATATCCATAGTAAAACGAGTCCTATATCGACATAACCTGTAAGGCCACTCAGCAAGGAAGAAGCCACTGCTCCAAAACCGCCATCAAAAAGACAGACTATGGTTTGCAACTGCACATGGGGACAAAAATCATACTTTTTTTGAGAAATATCCTCTGGTCTGATGAAACAAAAATATAACTGTTTGGCCATAATGACCATTGTTATGTTTGGAGGAAAAAGGAGGAGGCTTGCAAGCCAAAGAACACCATCCCAACCGTGGCAGAATCATGTTGTGGGGGTGTGTTGCTGCAGGAGGGACTGGTGCACTTCACAAAATAGATGGCATAATGAGGAAGAAAAATTATCTGGATATATTGAAGAAACATCTCAAGACATCAGTCAGGAAGTTAAATCTTGGTCGCAAATGGGTCTTCTAAATGGACAATGACCCCAGGCATACTTCCAAAGTTGTGGGAAAATGGATTCAGGACAACAAAGCCAATGTATTGGAGTGGCCATCACAAAGCCCTGACCTCAATCCCATAGAAAATTTGTGGGCAGAACTGAAAAAGCATGTGCGAGCAAGGAGGCCTACAAACCTGACTGAGTTCCACCAGCTCTGTCAGGAGGAATGGGCCAAAATTCACCCAATTTATTGTGGGAAGCTTGTGGAAGGCTACACAAAACATTTGACCCAAATTCAACCATTTAAAGGCAATGTTACCAAGTACTAATTGCGTGTATGTAAACTTCTGACCCACTGGGAATGTGATGAAAGAAATAAACGCTGAAATAAATCATACTCTACTATTATTCTGAGATTTCACATTCATAAAATAAAGTGGTGATCCTAACTGACCTAAGACAGGGAATTTTTACTTGGATTAAATGTCAGGAATTGTGAAAAACTGAGGTTAAATGTATTTGGCTAAGGTGTATGTGAACTTCCCACTTCAACTGTACTTAAGTGACCATCCACTGGGCACAGACATCATTTCAACATCTAACTTTGAATTACGTTTGCTGGAGATGTCAACAGAAAATACAAAATTCCCTTACGTTGATGACTTTTTGCAAATCCAATCAGCTTTACATGTTGATTCAGCATCATCAGCTTTAATTTTTGGCTGAAATAACATGGAAACAACGTTGATGCAACCAGTTTTTGCGTGGTGGGCTATGCGGAACGAACATCCCTGATGTACAAAGATTTGCTTGTGCTTTACCTGATGCTGGTTGGAACCAATGGCCAACATCTTTGTTTTTCATAAGATTTGTAACAGAAAGTCGACAAAGGGCATTTTTGATTTGCTCTCACAGATCCATTTTCCCACCTTAAAGCAGGATAAATCCTCTGAGCTTTGTGGTCTCAACTCTGAAGGTAAAGGCTGTCAGAGATAGACTGTATAGTGATATCACGATAGAATGGCTTATTTAGAGGGTGTGTGATTGTGGTTTAGTGGTTATACTTCTAGATTTGTAGGCTCAAGTCTCACCCATACAATGGTCAAGTCTCTGAGTCTAGCAGAGATGAGACTTTCTCTGGCCCTCACTGAAGGGTAGATACTCTACTCTGCATAATTGCCTTGTTTTTCTCCAGTACAGATGTTTCTTCAAGGGCATGCAGTGCAGTGGTTTCCTAGTCAATCCAGACCAGTCCTCTACTCTGAATGCCTCTCTTTAATTACAGTACGTGACTAGGAGATGCTTTTTGCTAGTAGGACTAGTTTAGCCTCCGGCGGATGTTTTTTGGAGCACTATTGTTTGTCAGGTCAAACAGGCCTTTACTCTATACTTGCCTTGCCTGCTTGTATATACACGCTGTGTACAGATTTAAACAACACCAACCTTCATAATGTTAGATTAAAAGGAACAGATAGCCTCAGAGATGCGCATGAAAATAGCAACACATGACAGGTTAATTCCTGGCTCTATGGCTGGGCGTGGGTAGGATAGGATAGGGTTACCTGGCTGGTATTTGGCTCTTTGTCTGGGATAAGGCAGAGCCGGGCCGTGGAGATTACTGAGTTCTCTTTAGTAGCAGGCTGCGGTGTGTGGCGAGGCGCTAACGGAGGGCTTATATGAGGAGGGGGTTGAGGGAAAAATGTCACAGAAATGTCAAGTGCACAAGCACAATGGCAGGTTCTCACTAACACCCCGGAGGAGGCATAACACAGGCCAGCGCCCTCCTCCTCCAATGTTCCCCCTTTCCCTCCTTCCCTCCCTCCTTCCCTCCCTCCTTCCCTTCATCAGGTTTGGTCCAGACGTCTTCTTTTATTGCCCTTCTTGATAGTTTTACCAGTAATTTCCCTTCTCTCTTCCGCCAGCCTTATCAGAGGCTGTTAACAGCTTTGACTGTGCGATATCTCTTGACTGTTTACACACTCCAGCCACCATACAGTGCAGTTGAGTGGTTTGGCTGGCCATGGCCCTGTGACACTGTGTGTTGTCGGTGTGTGTTTTTGGGTCTTCTGGCCTGCTTCAAATGGGCCCCTCAGGTCGCTTTGTTCCAGACAAGCATGTCTTCCTACCCCAGAGGAGAAGGGAGCAAAGCCAGCCAACGGGAGAGAGACCGGCATCATACAGGCAGGTAGGCAGGCTGTCCCAACTAGAGCTGTTGCGGTGACCGTATTACAGCCACACCGGCGGTCATGAGTCATGAAGGCAGTCAAATTCTACATGACCGTTTAATCACAGTAATTAGGCTTCTCAAAACTCTGATGCTGCTGATGGTCATTAGTAGCCTACCAAACTTGCTAACTGCCTGGTACTCAACACTCTATTGTCCCTCTAATCACTCTGACAACAATGAAAATGTAATCGGAAATCTAATAAAACACTTCACGAGAGCCCATGAGTTCATGTTACGCAACATTTCTATAGGCTATGCAATTGCGTGATAAAACAGAGTGATTATGATCCCATAAGCTTTCTATAGACTAGGCCTACTATATTCATTTCTAAACTTTCCTAATTTTAAGCACATTGTTTATCTTTACAACAGGAGTATAGCCTACCTGGCTGGCATGAAAATGAACCACAGGAAAAGCGTCCTTCATTTGCTAGGGGGCAGTATTTTGACATCCGGAAGAAAAGCGTGCCCAAAGTAAACGGCCTGTTACTCAGGCCCAGAAGCTAGGATATTCATATGGTAGATTTGGATAGAAAACACACTAAAGTTTCTAAAACTGTTCAAATAATGTCTGTGAGTATAACAGAACTGATATGGCAGGCGAAACCCCCGAGGACAACCCCCCCCCCCGCCCAAAAAAAGAATTCAGCTTACCACTTTTTTCAGTGGCTATTACTTTAATTATAAGGCCAAGTCCTCCCAGATTGCAGTTCCTAGGGCTTCCACTAGATGTCAACAGTCTTTAGAAAGAGTTTCAGGCTGGTTTTTGGAAAAATGACACAGGAATTGTAGTTTTTCTAGGTGGCTCACATTTTGGCTGCAGTGTTTCCAAGCGAGTGGAAGAAATCGCGTTATTTGATATTTTCCTCTGGTAAAAACAATAACGATTCTCCGTCTGAACTTTTATCGTTTATTTGCGTATTAGGATACCTAAGGTTTGATTATAAACGCTGTTTGACTCGTTTGGAAAAGGTTATTAGTAACGTTTGGGATTCATTTTGTATGCATCTTGATGGAGGGAAAATGGGTGGATTATTGAATGAAGTGCGCCAGCTAAACTGAGTTTTTATGGATATAAAGAAGGACAATATCGAACAAAATGACAATTTGCGATGTAACTGGGACCTTTTGGAGTGCCAACAGAAGAAGATCATCAAAGGTAAGGCATTTTTTATATCGCTATTTCTGACTTTTGTGTCGCACCTGCCTTCTTGAAATATGATTTTCATGTGTTTGTATGTGGGGCGCTGTCCTCAGATAATCGCATGGTTTGCTTTCACCGTAAAGCCTTTTTGAAATCGGACACGGCGGCTGGATTAACAAGAAGTTAGGCTTTATTGTGATGTATAACACATATATTTTCAAGAATGTTAAATATTTGAATTTAGTATTTTTGAATTTCGCGCTTTGCAATTTCACTGGATGTTGGCCAGGTGGGATGCTACCGTCCATTCAAAATCATAACAAATTTCACACATATATTATTTAGTATATGTAAAGACACGATTAAATCCAGAATAGTCTGATGGATGACAATATTAGCCTATCACTTGTGAGTTATATATTATCTCTTGTGAATGATGCCCAGCATAAGAAACAACATTTTTTTTGTGACTTTTTCAAATCTTAGTCACACACCTCATGTAGCCTAGCCCATAGGCCTATATGTTTTAATGAGGTTTGTATCAAAACTAAAGTGACCAAATAACTTCTTAACATTAAGCACGTTAATCCGCTTTACAAGTGGTATAGAGCCTAAATAAGCAGTGCGTGAGTTTCAAGTTTGAGGAAGATAATTTAACCATAAAAATGCACCTTTTGTCAGGACCCGGGTCTCCGGAGTGAGAAACAGTCACTAAACCAACTGAGCCACGAATAGTCAGCAGAACCCAGAAGATGAGGCAGACACAGCAGTACTTGAGACGGTGTATTTAATGAAGTAAAAAGTGATGTTCTTCAGGAAAACATGTAACTCCACAACCTCAAAAGGAATCCTACAAGAACAAAGGTAATCCTCCAAGACAAAAAAGGTAAATCCACAAGGTGGAAGGTAAAGCACAAAAAGCCTCAAAAGATACTCAAAAAACAAACAAACAAGAACAAAAAACAGAATTCCACAAGAGAGTCCACCAGGATCAACAAGAGTTCACAGAGTACTAGGGCTGGGTGCTAACATACAAACACAGAGCAAAGAACAGAGGGAAACAAAGGGTTTAAATACAATCAGGGGAAACGAGGCACAGGTGCAAATAATAATGGGGATCAAGGGAAAACAAAAGGTCAAAAGGCACAATGGGGGCATCTAGTGACCAAAAACCGAAACAACCCTGGCCAAATCCTGACACCTTTATAATAAAAGCATTACACACGTAATCACATTTGCGGTATCTTTTGATAATGGTGTTTTCTCACTCATCGAACATTCGCTGTTATACTGCCCTAACAAGCAACAAGGCAGTAACTGCTCATTTGGTCAAAAAATTAGTAAATGTAATTTCTGCTACATTAAACACATGCTTAATCACGTGGACAAGTATCCTGCCTCTATTGTATTTTGGAGCAAATGGGGGTCATGTTAGCAGTAACTGCATAAAGTTACTGTGAAACCAAGGTTAATAACAGCCATATTTCTCAGTTCAATGATATGAGCAGTTACTGCCTTTCTGCTTGGTAGGGCAGTATAGCCTGCTGCCATGTGAGGATTGCTGTGCTTATAATGTGAAGAAATAGCCAAATAGTTATCCATATTTTAAGCTAAACGTTCTGATCCACCACATTGAATAAAACATGTTTTTTTTTATGCCAGTGGTTGTATTAATTCTGGATTTATTGCACCGCACAACTGTTCCAGACTATATTTGGGATATTTATTTCTCACACAGGATAAAATAGGTTGACGTTTAAACTATGGGGGATAGTAGAGTAGGCCTACTTATCTTGTTGGCTGACGGAAAGTAAATGTGGACAGTTCTTCCAATATCTTCAATATGCACCTCGGAATTGGATAAGGACGCGCACAGTTTCGTCCCCGATGTGTCTGTCTTCACTTGTATCCTGTGAGATAGACCCGATCATGTGACGGAGAGCCATGTGAGTGAGAGGCGCTTCAGATTGTGCAGCACTCAGGGAGAAGTGCACAACACAGCACTCCGGGCCGCAAAAGGCATGGATTTTTTTTAGGGTGCATTACGGCCACAGAGGGGATGCCGCCATGAAATTTGATGTGTACAGCCTTTGCAAAAAACATGACAGAGCTCATACCTTTCAAGTTACTTTTTTTCAAATCATCATTAGAATTTCATCATGCAGCCTTACAATGTATTAAAAATCTAAACATATTGTATTCTTCATACTATAAAATAAAATAATGCCACAGAATTTTAAGAAAATCTTGTCTGCTAAATTAACTAGTGTAGCCCACAGCCATTTAGCATAGCCACATCAGGAACTAACTCTCACCATTATTTTCTTCTGAAATAGAATACATTTTCTTCATATCATGCTTCTTTAGACCTGTCTAAAATACACAATGGATTTATTGTGAAGGTGAAGGTGTACATGTATTTATTATACTTTTAAAAATGTAAATGTTCCAAAGGTCTGCATCAGTGGAAGCCAGGAGATGCTACATGTGTTTATGTTAATTAACTGTCAATTACTGTGAGACCGACAGTTGCTTGACAATCACTGGCGGATGAAATTTTGTGACCGCCACAGGCCTAGTCCCAACCAGCGTTGCTCTATGAGGGTAGGTCACACCACACAGCTCAACTACTGAGTAACAGTAACAAGACACTCCTCGTCTGACCTCACGTAGAATGTATGCACACATGACTGTAAGTCGCTTTGGATAAAAGCGTCTGCTAAATGGCATATATTTTTTATATATATATATATACATATCTAACATATTTGTTTTTGAATAATTACTTAAAAATTGCTCAGCTCCAATGAAACTCTGTTGTCTGGTTTCTTAACCACACTGCCCTTGACTTACATATTATTATGCAATAATGTCCGTGGAGGTGTGGTATATGGCCAATATACCACGGGCTAAGGACTATTCATAAGCATGACGCAACGCGGAGTGCCTGGCTGGACACAGCCCTTAGCCGTGGTATATTGACAATATACCACAAACCCTCTAGGTGCCTTGTTGCTATTATAAACTGGTTACCAATGTAATTAGAGCAGTAAAAATACATGTTTTTTCATACCCATGGTATACAGTCTCATATACCAAGGCTGTCAGCCAATCAGCATTCAGGGCTCAAACTACCCAGGTTATAGCACCTGATAACACCCTATTGGATTGTATCTTTCACTTTTTCCAAATGTGTCAACTGTCCAAGGCAGCTGGTTTGTGATTTGTGACAAATCATCTGTGTGTCTACATGTTTCTACTATGCCCCGTTAGTCTGCATCTTGCAAGACTGGTTGTGTGTTTTCCTCAGTCTACGTAGTAGTAAAACTAGGCACTTGGCTTTCCTCGTTTGATGAGAAGGTTGATAAAGGGTCTTTGTGTGAGTTGATATGAGGGTGGGTCTTGGGGAGTAAATGTGGTATTAACTCAACTAGTGTTGTTGTGTCAGTGTTAGGGTCAAGGTTGGAGTGACTGGTCACAGAGGAAAAAATCAAATGGCAGATTTTACAGTTTAAAAACATCATCATTTCTAAACAAAATACCTTTTGGGGGGATTCTAATGAGGCTACAATGTTTTTTGGTTCATCGTTTGAACAGTCATTGAGATTATATTTGGTTATCAATTAAAAAATAGGCTACTTTGATGCATGGGCTATATAGATCAGCTTAAGGAACCAAGCGAGTTGGTGGTAAAATACAGCGTCATTGCCTACACAACAACTGCCTCCACGGCTGCGCAAACAATTATATGGTGCGTTCCAAATGTAATAGCACACAGGAGTACATAGAATGTTTGCACGTACTACAAGTAGCCACCCCTTTTGTGACGAAAAACGACATTGCAACACTGCGCTAAGCCCCCATACTTCCGTCTCCATAGGGTATAAATACTCCTTAACAGAGTAACAGACACTCATCCTCATCTGACCTCACATAGCTAACTTTTCCCTTAGATGTGTTTGAATATTTACTTACAATATGCTCAGCTTCAATGAAATTCTGGTGTCTGGTTTCTTACATCTGGCTATTGACTTTCATATAACACCTGATAACAAACACCCTGTTGGTTTGTATCTTTTACTTTGCTCCAAATGTGTCAACTGTCCAAGGCAGCTGGTTTGTGATTTGTGATAAATCATCCCTGCATGTGTGTCTACACGTTTTTACTATGCCCCGTTAGTCAGCACCTTGCAAGACTGGTTTTGTGTTTTCCTCAGTCTACATAGTAGTAAAATAAAAACGGTGTCAACTTTTTAGCACTTGCGTTAATAAAGGGTCTTTGTGTGAGTTGATATGAGGGTGGGTCTGTAAGAGTAACTGTGGTATTAACTCAACTAGTGTTGTGTCAGTGTTAGGGTCAAGGTTGGAAAGGGAAATTCCTAGACAATTGTACATCTGAATGCATTCAACTGAAATGTCTTCTGCATCTCTGATATCAACATCCATGTCAGCGGCGCCCGGGGAACAGTTGGTTAGCTGCCTTGCTCAGGGGCAGAACAAAATATTTTTACCTTGTCAGCTCAGGGATTCGATCCACAAACCTTTCGGTTACTGGCCCAACGCTCCTACCAACCAACCAGGCTACCTGCCTCCCCTAGTGACTAGTGTTGAAAAATGTATATATTACACATTTAACCAAAGTAATGCGTTAATTTACAAAATGACTTTGCATGGAAAGGAATGCCTTATATTACTCGTTATATTACTTTGCCTTACTTTCATGAAATAAATCTCAAACCTCACCTTTTTGACTGTCTGAAGGAGTGAGGCGTGCCACGCACACTCTATCAACGATAGGCTACTTACTAACTCAGGTTTGATCACTAGTTTCTCTTTCCATCTGTGGTGCTGCTTTCCTGTGCTAGTCAAGAAGTGCTGCAGAATCATATGGGCTGCATAATTAGACATACTGTACCAGTCAAACGTATTAACCAAAAAAGTTTAAAAAAAATCCTAATATATAATATTTTAGATTCTTCAAAGTAGCCACCCTTCGCCTTGATGACAGCTTTGCACACTCTTTGCATTCTCTCAACCAGCTTCATGAGGAATGCTTTTCCAACAGTCTTGAAGGAGTTCCCACATATGCTGAGTATTTGATGGCTGCTTTTCCTTTGCTCTGCAGTTCAACTCATCCCAAACCAGCTCAATTGGGTTGAGGTCGGCTGATTGTGGAGGCCAGATCATCTGATGCAGCACTCCATCACTCTCCTTCTTGGTCAAATAGCCCTTAAACAGCCTGGAGGTGTGTTTTGGGTCATTGTCCTGTTGAGAAACAAATGATAGTCCGACTAAGCGCAAACCAGATGGGATGGCGTATCACTGCAGAATGCTGTGGTAGCCATGCTGGTTAAGTGTGCCTTGAATTCTAAATAAATCACAGACAGTGTCACCAACAAAGCACCATCACACCTCCTCCTCCATGCTTCACGGTGGGAACCACACATGCGGAGATCATCCATTCACCTACTCTGCGTCTCACAAAGACACGGCGGTTGGAACCAAAAATCTCAAATTTATACTCATCAGACAAAAGCATAGTTTTCCTCCAGTCTAATGTCCATTTCTAGTGTTTCTTGGCCCAAGCAAGTCTCTTCTTATTATTGGTGTCCTTTAGTGGTGGTTTATTTGTAGCAATTTGACCATGAAGGCCTGATTTAAGCAGTCTCCAGATGTGCAGATGTGTCTGTTACTTGTCTGTTACAGATGTCTGTTACAGATGTGTCTGTTACTTGAACTCTGTGAAGCATTTATTTGGGCTGCAATCTGAGGCTTGTAACTCTAATGAACTTATCCTCTGCAGCAGAGGTAACTCTGGGTCTTCTTTTCCTGTGGCAGTCCTCATGAGAGCCAGATTCATCATAGCGCTTGATGGTTTTTACGACCGCACCTGAAGAAACTTCAAAAGTTCTTGAAATGTAACGGATTGACTGACCTTCATGTCTTAAAGTAATGATGGACTGTCGTTTCTCTTTGCTTATTTGAGCTGTTCTTGCCATTATATGGACTTGGTCTTTTACCAAATAGGGCTATCTTCTGTATACCCCCCTACCTTGTCACAACACAACTGATTGGCTCAAATGCATTAAGAGGGAAAGAAATTCCACAAATGAACTTTTAACAAAGCACACCTGTTAATTGAAAGGCATTCCAGGTGACTACCTCATTTGGCAGTTGAGAGAATGCCAAGAGTGTGCAAAGCTGTCATCAATGCAAAGGTTTTGATTTGTTTAACACTTTTTTGGTTACAACGTGATTCCATATGTGTTTTATATATATATATATATATATATTTCAAAATCTTTCTCTCGAGCCTCCAGTTCTGGTTAGACCGCACGTACACGGACCCATAAAGATGTATAGATGGCATACTTGCCACTATACGGGGCTTTGCTATCAAAGAAGTGATCAATGCCAAAGATCAGATGTGCGCCCTCTATACATTTTTATGGACAGCAGCTGTCATGACATTTCTCCAAACACTCTTTCTCCTCTCGCTTGAGAACTATAAATGAGGAAGCAAGTCGAGATTGGATCCTGGACACATGCACCCGGTAGAGATATGATTCTGAAAGTAACACACGTGTTACTTAACAAAGTAACTATAATTATATTACCCAGTTTTCAAAAGTAACGCAATAAATTACTAGTTACTCATAAAAAAATCATCCGATTACATTACGTGTCACTTTTGTAACAGGTTACCCCCAACACTGGGAGTGACTGGTCACACAGTGCTGATCACAGCATATCCCAGCCCTGAACCCCTACAGAACCCAGAGGAACATCATTAGGAGCCTTGGCAGTTGGCACCATTGCTCTCTGCTCTCTCCTGCTCTGGGAGACTTAATCTATTTACTCCCTGGATGCCAGAGACACACTTGATATCACTGCTCTGTGTGATCTGACCTGAACTAGGCCTATGGTACAGAGGACAGACTGTGGGTGTCATTGTGGTCAAGAATTTTAAATTAAATGTTTAGTTTGTGGGATCTGATACATTTAACCTACCTCTACAGCAGACCTAGAGTGTGTACTGGACAGGAGTTGGGAAAGGGGCTTGTGACTGTCTCTTTAAGTGAGTATATAAGTTAGGAATCTATGGGTAAGTAAGTCATTGCAGCTCTGAGAGGATAAAGAGGGGAAACACACAGAACAGCCTGTATGTAAAGAGGCCATGTGGTATGGTGGATAAATAATGTTTGTGAAAAACCAAGAGATCACTGAATGGAAGTATGGATGATGATGGGGGTGGCAGAGACAGGCGCTGGGAATGTGTTTGTGTGTGTGCACAGCGTTAGGTGGACTGTGTTATGCGATCGGTTGTCTTGTTTTTGTTTAACCAACGTAATACCAGACCTTTGCTTCGACATGCAGGGAAGGCTTTTCAATTTTTAATGGCTTCTCTGAGGCTTATCAAAGGGCCGTGGTGAGGGACAGAAAGCAGGAAGGGCTCCAGTTTCAGCAGCCTCGCCTGCCCTGGCCTCCAAGAGGCCTGTGCTTTCCTGGGGGTACGGTATTGCTGCTGGTGACTCACTGCCTGGATCCATCTCCCTGCACCAGGCCTGCCTGGCTCTGCTCAGGCAGTGTGCCACAGTGACGACAGAGCCATGCCACTCTGTTGATCAACCTCACACCGTGAACACTCCCTCTCTCTCTACTCCCTCCTCCCCCACAGTAAAGACGGCATAATCAAATCCATCATCTTATTCTCCACTGCCCTCAGCCCTGCAGCATTCTCAATGGGTCACGACAGTGAAAGAGGGAAAAGCCATGGGAAACTGGGTCTGCACTACACACATTAGCTAGCTAGCCTAACCGCCATGTTTGTGTTGTGCCTCAAGGCCCTACCCACCAGTTTATCTGAGAGCAGTACTACAAAGCATTACAGGAGAGGTTCCCCATATGGAATCTATCCCCGATAGGTGTGAGAAGGGGGGTATTAATCAACACGTGAGACACAGTCCTCCTGTTCAGTTAACCCTGGGTCTACTACTGCTGTGTCTGCCACTACGCCCTTGTCTTTATTATTTTCCCAGAGGACTGAGCACGGTTGATTCCTGTTGCTACTACATGGTGCCATTGAAAATAAATACATAGAGAAGGTAGACAAGCCCCTCCCTCTATTTGTTTTCTCAGACTGTCTTTTTAAAGAGTGGTCGGGGGCAAGCAAACTGACAACAGGCTGTAAATAGGGTTATATGGTAGCATAGAGAGCTGCTTTATCAGTGGACCGAGGTTCTCCTCTCCCCTCACTACTGCCCCCTGTAGACAATAAAATCAACACCGTCAACTTGTGCAGGCACAAGTACAAAGTTTTGTTGCCCTAGAGTGGCTCTATGTGTGTGTGTGTGTGTGTGTGTGTGTGTGTGTGTGTGTGTGTGTGTGTGTGTGTGTGTGTGTGTGTGTGTGTGTGTGTGTGTGTGTGTGTGTGTGTGTGTGTGTGTGTGTGTGTGTGTGTGAGTACATTCCATGCAGCTCTTCCCTCACTCTCACTCCTCGCCCCTCTTCTGGCCTCTGACACGTTTTCTCTCATCTAGGTCACATTCATTCTTGAGAAATGTGAGTAGGAGATCTTAATATGTTTAGCTGTTACAGAGCCACTCTGTAGTCGGCCCCAAGAACCTGAGACCTCGGAAAGCAAGGGAAAAATCTATTTGGTTACAAATAGTTTTTCTTCACAATTGGTTTTATAGTTTTTTTTTCAGTGGCGAGTGTGATTGGTCGGACAGGAATTATTTTCCCTCACTGTTTAGTATGTTTTTAGTTCTCCCCAAAAGCATAAAAAAAACCATATTATATACTGTTTCACTGCATTCACTGTTTGTAGTGATGAGGGAAGAAATCAGTAGAGTAACATATCGGGTTATTATTTTTTATGTCTTGTGTCGTTTTGACAATATCGCAATATTATGTTTGCGCTAGTTGGCTGTACCTGTACCTGCACCAAAACTTCAGTATTCTTCCTTCATAGATTGTTCTTCATTTCCTTTTTAAATAGGAGCCAATTTCTTTTCAGCACTTTTATTTCCATGACTGATCAAAACTTGTTTTCTCATGGCTCTCTCATCCCTCTGCAGCAGATATACTGTTTGGACCATTGGATCGCAGATAAAAGCACAGTATCGAATCCAATAGATATAGAATGGTGAGAATCGCAATACATATTGCATCAGCACCAAAGTATTGGGACAATCGTGAAGTCCCTACTAGTAAGTCCCTACCACTTACATGCCTGCCATGGTTCTGTCAACAACAAGTTTACTACAAAGCATTTTGAACAGTAGTGTATTTCAAGTTGTCATTTTAAATGTTTTGTTTATCTGCTGTTTATTTGTAAAATGTGAATACTTTTAAAAATCAAAATACTGTCCTCAATGCCCTTCTAAAGATATTAAAAAGCTGGACAGTGTAGCTTATGCTGCCACTCCGGACACACACACACACACACACACACACACACACACACACACACACACACACACACACACACACACACACACACACACACACACACACACACACACACACACACACACACACACACACACACACACACACACACACACACACACACACACACACACACACACACACACACACACACACAGTGTGTGCGAGCCACTCAGTGCCTGTTCTGATGGGCTGCCTGCTGCCTTCTGGCCGCTCCGCGCGGCAGCTGTGACTCATCCGGCGCTCTCAACACTCATTCATAAATCTGTGTGAATACTATAACTTCCTCTCTCAGCGCCATGGGGCCTCCGCTCCGTGGTGGATTCCGCTCAATCCTATTGTAATGGCAGGAAGGATGAGGCCTATTTCGTCTCCGCCTGTTAGCATTGCTACTTGCTAGCTGCTCCATACAGAGGTGAAAAGAGTAGCCGTGCCATGCCACGCTCTGTTCCTCTCCACGCTGCTGGGACTGCCTGCCTGAGCTCTCTGCCCGCTGTGGCCACTACTCACTGCTGGGCAGGCTTGGCATTGCCAGGGAGATAATGCGTCATGCCCGCAAGTAAACTCTTAAAGCCCAAGTTAATTCCACAGTTAGAAAAATAATATCTCATGCCCACAAATCTCTCCTGCAGAATTGAGGGTGTGTGCAATGTTGGTGCCTTGCAAAAGTATTCAGACCGCTTGGATTTCTTCACATTTTGTGTTACAAAGTGGGATTAAAATTGATTTAATTTTAATTTTTGGTGAACAATCTACACAAAATACTATGTAATGTCATAGTGGAATATTTTTTTGGGGGTTAATATAATAATATAATAATATATGCCATTTAGTCGTTGCATAAGTATTCATCCCCTTTGTTTAGGCAAGCCGAAATTGGTTCAGGAGTAAAGTGTGGCTTACCAAAATCACATAATAAGTTACATGAACTCACTCTGTAAAATAATAAGTTTACATGATTTTTGAATGACAAACTCTTCCTCTGTCCCTCATACATACAACATATGTAAGGTCCTACAGTCAATTATTGAATTTTAAGCACAGATTTAACTACTAAGACCAGGAAGATTTTTGAAAGCCTCATAAAGAAGGGCAGTGATTGGTAGATGGGTAACAATAACAAATCAAACATTGAATATCTCATTAATTATTATGCTATGGATTATATATTAAACAACTCAGGTACAGCAAAGATACAAAAGTCCTTCTGAACTGAACTGTAGGAGACGAATGATACTGCTCAGTAATGTTACCATGAGGCAAATTTGTGAATTTAAAACAGCTACAGAGTTCAATGTCTGCGATGGTAGAAAACTGAGGATGGATCAACAATATTGTAGTGACTCCACAATAATGACCTAAATGACAGTGAAAAGAAGAATACAAATATACGGAATACAAAACTTGCATCTTGTAAGCAAAAGGCACTAATACTGCATAAAACACAGCAAAGGAATACACTTTTTGGCCTAAACAGGAGTTTCTTATCAAAAAGACAGAATGTTCCTGAGTGGCCAAGTTACAGTTTTCACTTAAATTTGCTTGAAAATCTTTGGCAAGATTAGAAAATTGCTGTCTAGCCATGATCCCCAACATCTTGACAGAGTTTGAAGAATTAAAAAAAATAATAAAGGGAAAATTTAGCACAATCCAGGTGTGCAAAGCTCTTAGAGACTTACCCAAGACGACTCACAGCTCTAATCAATGCCCAAGTTGTTTCTAACATGTATTGACTCAGGGAGCTGAATACTTACGCAACGACTATTTTTTTGGTATTTATTTCTAATCATCTAAAAAAAATAGAATGCTTCCACTTTGACATTACAGAGTATTTTGTGTAGATTGTTGAAAAAAATGACAATTAAATGCATTTGTCCCACTTTGTAACACAATAAAATGTGTAGAAATACTTTTGCAAGGCATTGTATTTGACATACCGCAGAGAAGGAATATTTGTCTGCCATGGTTGAATAGCTAGTTTCAGGAGCAACAGGATCAGATACGTCTCTCTGCTGGCATCTTCCCCTGCTCCCTTTATAGTGTGTGTGTTTGTTTATGTGTGTCACGCCCTGACCTTAGTTCCTTTTTTATGTCTCTATTTTGGTTTGGTCGGGGCGTGAGTTGGGGTGGGCATTCTATGTTGTTTTTCTATGTTTTATTTTCTATGTGTTTGGCATGGTATGATTCCCAATCAGAGGCAGCTGTCTATCGTTGTCTCTGATTGAGAACCATACTTAGGTAGCCTTTTCCCACCTGGTGTTTGTGGGTAGTTGTTTCCTGTTTTGTGTTTTCACCTTTCAGGACTGTTTCGATTTTCATTTCTTACGTTCACTTTGTTATTTGGTATTTTCGTGTTCTGTTATAAGAAATAATCATGGACACTTACCACGCTGCGTTTTGGTCCGATCCTTCCTACTCCTCATCCGATGAAGACGAAGATCGTTACAATGTATGTCTTTTCTGTTCATGCATGAGGCCCCTCACATTGCATAAATGTGAAGGCAGAAGCTTATGACAGACGCACTGAAGGGACAGTGTGTGGATGTGGAATGTGTGATAACTGAAAAGCAGGTGGGTCCATCCTGAGATGCCCAGTGGAGCTACATGGATCTGGGCCCTGACCCAGTCCCTTTGTGTAGTGAGGAGATATCAGCTGGTAGGTAGACGAAGGATGAGACCCCAATGATGTCTCAGTTCCAGAACAATGTTGATCACTCTCTATCCTTTCTAATGTCTTTTCTAATTTTGCTTATTATTTTAGCTAGGGTTTTTGTTACTCTTTACAGATGGGTGTGTGATAAGATAGGGTAACAGAAATCACTGGTCAATGCCATCATGAGTTCATATCATGAAGCAATTTGGTAAAGGAGCAGTAAACGGACACTTTAGGAGTGTGGGGAAATTTAAATAATGCTCTTCAATGACAGTAGGCCGTCATTGTAAATGAGAATTTGTTTTTAACTGACTTGTCTAGTTAGATAAAGGTAAAATCAAGTTCAAAAAAGTTTTTAAAAATTGCTGTAGCTGGTCTTCATCGATAGAACAAATGTACGTACTTTTATGATATATCTCTTTCAGAATGAAGTGGGAAGGAACTTCTTTGAAATAACAGAGGTTATTATAACAATTTGCTCTGTCACTTCTTATCTTCTTATGGCTGCTGTCCCTGTACACGGATCAACATCAGCGGAAATTTCAGAGTGACAACTAATAGTACTCGATACAACTCAAACTTTCATTAAAACACACATGCAGGATACTCAATTAAAGCTACACTCGTTGTGAATCTAGCCAACATGCCAGATTTTTAAAATGCTTTCGGTGAAAGCATGAGAAGATATTATCTGATAGCATGCAACCCCCCGAAATACCCAAAGGGGACGTAAACAAAATAATTAGCGTAGCCGGCACTACACAAAACGCAGAAATAAAATATAAAACATTCATTACGTTTGACGAGCTTCTTTGTTGGCACTCCTATATGTCCCATAAACATCACAATTGGGTCTTTTTTTTAATTAAATCCGTCCATGTATACCCAAAATGTCCATTTATGAAGCCCGTCTGATCCAGGAAAAAACTGCTTTCCAAAACGCAATGTCATTTTTTTTTATTAAAAAAGTTGCCTATAAACAGCACCAACGTTTATTCTTATGCTAGCTTGTACACACTGAGGAGATGAAATGGTGTCATAAAATTACAAAGGAAATCTTATGGAGTTACTCAGCTCAATGTGAAGAGAGAACAGAATATCGTTGATATAGACAGGGCTCACTCAACATTTATAGGTAGCTAGCCTCCAGAGTCCTTTAGGTTCTAGCTTCAAATCAAATCTAGCTTCTGTCTATCTTAGCATTGTAATTCATGTGTGCTCTGTCTGCGATTTGTTGGTGTTCGAAGGATGATCTTGACACCATCGGGGAGAAAAAGGAGAGTGCTTCCTTTTCATCTGTCCCCCGGTCTGTTTGAGTGTAATCCCTGAGCAGTTGTTAGCACCCTGGGTAATATGCTCAGGTGTCTGGGGCTCCTGTGGTCTGCTGCTGCTGGCCCTCAGTCTTGGCCTGTCTGTCTCTCCTGGACCTGGCAGGCCCACTGCCTCTTGGCCAGACACCCCACAGGGCTACTCCGACAGACCAACAGGCCTATAACCATTTGGTGCTTTGCTAGCACCAGGGTGGCCAAGGATGAAATATGTGATCTTCAATACTCTGAGTTGCTCCTGTTCAGAGAACTCTGCAGGTGTCTTTGGGCACACAACATTTTTTCTTGAGGCATGCCGAAGTCAGTAGCTGAAGTCTACGCCCCTTCGTGGGTCTACGCCCCTTCGTGGGTGATTGGTCAACAGTAGGGATTCGTCAGTAAAGTCTTTGTTCTCATTCAACGAGAGACGACTCGTTTTCATGTACATTTTTTTCATTGAGAAATAATGCACCAAAATTTCGTGAACTAAGATCTCCTTAGCAAAAAAAAAGATTTATTGAGTTATCTTAGATTAATTCTGATTATTTTGAGGAAGGGTATACAGACTACAGCATCTCAAAATGGACAAACAGTAGTATTGCCTTTTCTCTTCTCATTTTCCATGCAAAGGTCTTTTAAGGGAGCATGCAAGCACACTTGTTCGGTTCGCCAAGCCAACTTTGGGTAGCTGCCAGCCGAATTGAAGTATGCTGACTCCTTAAAGAGGAGTTAGACAGTGCTGCAGTTTGTTTCAATATAATTTCAGGCTGATCTTGTTGGAGGTGTAAGTGCTCTTCATTTTTGGAGGATGTTATGTTATTTGATATATGTTTATGTCTGGGGTGTATTTATGTGCCATATCCTCAACCCCGTTCTCACCCCCATCCTCACCCCTTGCTGCATTACTGTAGTAAGGTCGGGGGGCTGAGGAGGTTCAGCACAGCTGCACTCCAGTTTCATCAGCAGACGGAAGGACGGCCGGTGGGCCGTTACTGTGTCAGTTAAATATAGACCATCTCTGGAGCAGCAACAACAACAGCTCTATCACAGCCTGTTAGGAGGCGAGGGAGAGGCCACGTCACCTAGGGAACCTCACTATCCTCATTCATCCAGCCGGCTATACACTAATTTAGTGTTCCTTATTGTCATTTTAAGGCTGCTTAGGGTTAAAGAGGGGTTAAGGGTTAATATAAGGTGACACCAGGGGATAGTCTCTTTTTCCTGTTACGTTTTCCATATTTCCACAAAGTATCCGAAGGTCACCCCTGGTATCACTACTGGTAAATAGTTGGAAAACAGACTATTTGTAAGTGACATCATGGAGATGGACACTGTTCATGCCATGTGTGGCCATCTCTCTACCATTCCAAGATGGAGTTGTCTATTGAGTATCTGTTCAGATGTCCTACTGAACCCCCCCCCCCCCCACACTGTCTGGCCTGTTTCCCTATTTCATGCCGTTATCTGGCTCCCATCCCCAGGCCCAGTGCTGAAAGAGCATAGTAGAGTGGAGCTGTGGGAGCGAAGGTGCATTAGTCTTCCTTTCATCTGCCCGTCCTCTTGTGTCTGAGGAGAGCACGTTTGTTGATAAGTGTCCAACAGGCCTTTGAAGTCACAGCCTCCGTTACTCTCTCCCCAGCCATCCCCAACCCCCCCTATCCCTCCCATTAGTGCATCAATTACTGAGACATGACCAGCCGAGCCAGGCTTGTTTGCACTTGAGTGTGTTTTAGGGTCCACCTCTCTCTGGTCTTCTGATTAACATGACAGCGCTAGCCCACGGCGTTCATGTAAACACCTCTGATTCTCATTCATGTTTTATTAGGCCACATTACTTACACTCATTTACACAAGGCTGCCTCTTGTTGCTAAACAATGTTTTTGGAGGGTTTTTGTTATACTTGCCTTTGGATATAATTGTAACATTGACTGCACAAACATGAATTATTGTGGATACGTGAGTTAGAATGGTCTTTTCCGTCACGATACATGGCATCATATCTCCTCTGCTGTGTGGTCCCATCTCCCATCTCTCCAGTCAGGAGTTTTTCTCATGTACTGCAGTTAGCGCTGTTTCTTGGCCAGGCATGTACTAACGTGTTAAAAGGCTTGTTTTTACATTCCACCCTCTTCACTAGGTGATATATGGTTTATCTTGCTGTTTTGTTGAGTTTTTCCCTCCATCCACATGTGGTAATAATACTGATGCTCCGGTTGAGGAAAGCCCCTGGAATCTCAGGCTGGTGGTTTTAGCTGTTACAGTTATGTAACTGCTCTGTCTGTCTACCCAACCAAACTACTGCTCTATCTGTCCATGTACTGTATCTGCTGTTGATATTGGATCTGAGAGTAGTTAAGATGTTTCTGAAGAATTTAAAAACCATTATGAAAAGATTTGTTACATAAGGTTGCTTTAGGGATGCACAGTATATCGGTGAACATCGGAATCATCGGAACATCGGAATCTAGTTTAACATCCGAAACATCGGAATCTAGTTTAACGCCGATGTTAAAAACCGCTGTCAAAGCTACTGTGTAAACCTATATAACGTAGGTGTTATGCCCTGGCCATAGATGCTTTTATTCTCTATTTTGGCCGAGTGTGGTTCCCAATCAGGGGCAGCTGTCTTACGTTGTCTCTGATTGGGAATCATACTTAGGCAGCCTTTTTTCCCCACCTGTGTTTTGTGGGTAGTTATTTTCTGTTTAGTGTCTGCACCTGACAGAACTGTTTCGTTTTTTCACTTTGTTATTTTGTTTGTTTGAGTGTAATAAAGAATCATGTACAATTTTGCGCTACGTGTTGCACGCAAAATTGTACATGGCGTCATTACGTCATGTACCAGAACTGTTAAGTCTCTCGTCGGAAGGCATGGACCAAAACGCAGCGTGGTAAGTAAAAAAATTACAAATATTTTTTCTCCCCAATTTCGTGGTATCCAATTGTTAGTAGTTACTGTCTTGTATCATCGCAACAACTTCGTACGGGCTCAGGAGAGACTAAGGTCGAGAGCCATGCGTCCTCCCTGAAACACAACCCAACCAAGCGGCACTGCTTCTTAACACAGCGCGCATCCAACCCGGAAGCCAGCCGCACCAATGTGTCGGAGGAAACACCGTACACCTAGCGACCTTGTCAGCATGCATTGTGCCTGGCCCGCCACAGGAGTCACTAGTGCGTGAAGAGACAACGATATCCCTACCGACCTAACCCGGACGACGCTAGGCCAATTGTGCATCGCTCCATGGACCTACCGGTCGCGGCCCGGCTGAGACAGAGCCTGGGCTCGAACCCAGTCTCTGGTGCCTTAGACCACTGCGCCATCCGGGAGGCAACACAGCATTTCTAACCTAGCCCACACAATGTCTGCTGTCTGGATCGAGCAGTCAACAAGTCGAGCAGTCAACAAGTCGAGCAGTCATTTGAAAGAACATTTCAGTGAGACAACTCAAGACGAACTCCATTAAAACCTGTTGGGGACACCCGTTCCCAGCTGGGACCTCCCCCCCCCACACCCTCAGCTGGAATGTGGCGCATGGAACGCAAAAATATTCCTAAAATTATTTAACCTCCACACATTAACAAGTCCAATAGCTCAAATGAAAGATAAACAAGTTGTTTATCTACCCAGCAAGTCAGATTTCTAAAATGTTTTACGGCGAAAACATAGCACATATTTATGTCAAACCACCACCGCAGACATAGCTCATTTGCATAGCCAAGTAGGAAAAAATATGCAATCAACAAACGCAGGATTAAAAGAAAAATAATTTCACTAACCTTTTGAAATCTTCATCAGATGACAGTAATATAACATGTTACACAGTACATTCATTATTTTTTTTCAATAATCTGCAATATATATCCATAAATCTCTGTTTACAATGACGCATCGTTCAAAAAATGCTACTAAAATGTCAGGAGAAATGACGATAGCTCCGGCAGATAACGTCAGCTAACAAGGAATACACATCATAAACTTTGACTAAATATGCATGTTCTACATATGTATAGGAAGATACACTTCTTCTAAATGCAATCGCTGTGTTACATTTATTTTTAACGTTACAGGTTGCGTTCACTAGGCTATACTAGGAGTCGGCGCTCCAAATGTAGCATTCTGGCTCCTCTATCTTGGAGTCCACAGAAACCCAAATTTACCACGTAAATATTCCCTTACCTTTGCTGTTCTTCCATCAAAAGACCTGGAAGGGATTATACTTACCAAAACAGCGTTTAGTTTTCAAGTCTGCGTCTTTCGGTTCTCAAACTACACATTTCGGTCAAAATGTAGCCAAAAGTCAAGTGGATGCGCACCAAAACATCGAACTTACATATTATATGTCGAGTAAACTTGTCAAACTAACTTCATATTCAAGCTTTAACATGTTATAAAGGTGTACAGCAATTGTGAGGACGAACAGAAACACAGGCATCGTTCAATCGATCTTGGAAAAAAGACAGGACTTGACCAGAGCGCGCATAAAAGTGACCTGTTTTTTCGCGTGACGAGAGCTTTTGGCACGCTCAAACTCCCGTGAGCGCGCGATTCTCACAATGAGAAGCCCCATTGAAAGCAGGGATCGCGCTAAACACGTAGGAACTGTTCCCAGAGCTGTAACTGTTTGGGGAGGGTGTTTGCGATGACGTCAAAGTTGGGCCAACTTTTATCATGACAAGAGATAGTTTGGGAGAATGCATGCCCTGACAGTTATGCTTTACATAGAGACAAAATTTAAACGGTTTTAGAAGCTTTAGAGTGTTTTCTATTCGATAATATTTTTTATATGCATATATTAGCAACTTTTGACAAAAATGTATCCTGTTTAATAAGGGCACCAAATTCCTCCAGTAGGGGCAGTAAACAGCCCTAGCACTGACAGGTTAAAGCCAAGATAATGGGATTCATCTCCCCTGACAATCAATCGTTCTCTGTCGTGGGTAATGTTGGCTTTCGCCGACTGGTCGAGCACTGGTACACACTACCAAGTGGGCTACTTTTCAGATGTTTTCCTACTGGAGTTACACAATAATAGCGTCACTGCTATTAGCTTCACGACATGCATACTATGGAATGTCGTATGGGTCTTTTGCATGTCAAAAAAGATACATTAGCAGAATCAAAGCTGCACAAAAAAAGTCTGCAAACAAGAAAACCCTGGACACGAACGATGTGTTTACAGTACCGCGTTGGTAATAAAGGATCATTTGTTTGACCGCAACTTCTGGGGTAGCTAGCTAACCTTGGCACCTAGCTAGCACCAATACAACCAGCCTGAAAACAATGACCAGTAGAAACTGCAGTCATTTTCATTATTCTTAGCAATGATTTAGGAATCCTTGTGAGTAAGTATTAGCAATGTTGCCACCTATTGAAATTGAACTTCAGTTCATGAAAATAAATAGCCACCTACTTAACCCTGTTGCCCAAAGCTAACGTTATAATTAGCCAGCTAGCTTCATCAAATAATAACTGTCTTATAAATTAGGGTTATTTTAGACTATGACACGCTAGCTAACTATAGCTACTGACACATTATGTCATTTTGCTGTGTTTTTGGGAAAGAATATTGCTTACAACCATCAGCTAGCTATCTTTTTGTATGACCAGCACTGTAGGTGTGTGAGACAGTGATAGTGTAATCAATGTGTAATAACTCCATAAATGTATGAACACGTTAAATTACTATGTGATGAGCAGTCATATTCAGGTCCTGATTGGTCAACAAGCTTATTTGACACGCCAAATATATATATATATAATTTTTTTTTACACACCAAAGACCCAAACGGCATTCCGTAGAAATCCTGGTTGAGGTTGAAACGACTGAACAAATGAACAACGAAATAGCACAGCGTGTAAGTGAAAGAAATAGGTTTTGATTATGTTTTACTGGTAATGGGAACATACGTAAATGCCAACAAAATAACTTTTCGGTCAGTGTGTGTGTGTGTGTGTGTGTGTGTGTGTGTGTGTGTGTGTGTGTGTGTGTGTGTGTGTGTGTGTGTGTGTGTGTGTGTGTGTGTGTGTGTGTGTGTGTGTGTGTGTGTGTGTGTGTGTGCGTGTAACCTTTGTTTAACTAGGCAAGTCAGTTAAGAACAAATTCTTATTTACATTGATGGCCCGGACTACGCTGGGCCAATTGTGCGCCGCCCTATGGGACTCCCAATCACAGCCTGGATGTGAACCAGGGACTGTTACGCCTCTTGCACTGGGATGCAGTGCCATAGACCGCTGCGTTCACGTGTGTGTTAACTATGTAACTGTACTGGAATGCTTAAAAGGCTGCAAAAATGTTAAATATCGGTTATCGGCACTGGGGTTTTTTTGGCAAGGAAAATATTGCATATCGGTATCGGCCAAAAATGTCATATCGGTGCATCACTAGTTGCTTTACACAATTATTTAGTTCAGAACCACATTGTGTTCTCTCCGGCCTGGTGCAGTTGAGAGCTGACAGACCTTTCGTCTGTTACCAGCTTGAGAGTGGCTGTCTGCGAATAACTCGAGGCCTACATACTGGATGCATGTGTTTAGACAAATACGCCCTTAAACGTCAAAGCCCAAAGCCCAAAGCCCAGCTCCAGATGTGTGTCCTCCAGCTAGCTGGGGTTTGGAGGCGTGGTGTGATAGGAAGTGTGTGTGTGTAGCATGCCTGTAGCATGCAGGAACACAAAGTGGCTTTTGTTCAAGGGGATTGCAGCATTGCTACTCTGATGTTTTTCACTCTGCATACGAAGTCATTCATCCGCACCATGGAATGCTGTTTCCTCTAGGTCATATTTATGCGTGCGGAGTTATTTTCTCTCTTTCGCTCCATTTTTCTCATTTGCTATTTTTTCAAAAGACTGGCTAATTTTGTTTATATCAGAGTCATTAAGGGTGAATCGTGTCCCCAGCACCGAAGAGGGTCTGCATTGTGCCACACAAATGGCCAATTGTAGTCGATGTTGATTATTAGATTAAGCACTTAGTTGACCCCCCTTTCCAATGTGTTTTCATCTGTTCTCGTTAACTGTGGATTCATTCACTCTCTGCTTCCATTGCTCTGCTTTGTGTTTTATACATGGGCAGAAAATGGAATCCAATATGTTTTTAACTGTGGGCTGTCCCAAAGGGACTGTGAATATCACTGGGCTGTGTGAGAGAACGAGACCATGCAGTATAGATGGAACTGAAATAAACCATAAACCAGGCTGTCTGTCAGTCCAATAACTCTGCTTTCCTTTGTTTGATTACCACTGGCTGACAAGATGCTTGATCAAATAAAACTGATATGAGAGGACATTGAGTTTCATTGGCTGGCAGTGGGAGGATTATATTACGTACAGTACCAGTCAAAGGTTTGGACACACCTACTAATTTTTCTTTATTTTACAATTTTCTACATTGTATAATAAATAGTGAAGACATAAACTATGAAATAACACATATGGAATCATGTAGTAACCAAAAAGCTGTTTTAAAATATATATATATTTTATATTCTTCAAAATAGCCAACCTCTCTTTGCCTTGATGACAGCTTTGCACACGCTTGGCATTCTCTCAACCAGCTTCACCTGGAATGCTTTTGCAACAGTCTTGAAGGAGTTCCCACATATGCTGAGCACTTGTTGGCTGCTTTTCCTTCACTCTGCAGTCCAACTCATCCCAAATCACCCCAACTGGTTTGAGGTCGGGTGATTGTGGAGGCCAGGTTATCTGATGCTGCACTGCATCACTCTCCTTCTTGGTCAAATAGCCCTTAAACAGCCAGGAGGTATGTTGGGTTATTGTCCTGTTGAAAAACAAATGATAGTCCGACTAAGCGCAAACCAGATGGGATGGCGTATCACTGCAGAATGCTGTGGTAGCCATGCTGGTTAAGTGTGCCTTGAATTCTAAATAAATCACTTACCGTGTCACCAGCAAAGCACCCCCACACCATCACACCTCCTCCTCCATTCTTCACAGTGGGAAACACACATGCTAAGATCATCCGTTCACCTACTCTGTGTCTCACAAAGACACGGCGGTTGGAACCAAAAATCTCAAATTTGGACTCATCAGACCAGAGGACAGCTTTCCACCAGTCTAATGTCCATCGCTCGTGTTTATTGAACCAAGCATGTCTCTTCTTATTGGTGTCCTTTAGTAGTGGTTTCTTTGCAGCAATTCAACCATGAACAGTTGATGTTGAGATGTGTCTGTTACTTGAACTCTGAAGCATTTATTTGGGCTGCAATTTCTGAGGCTGGTAACTCTAATGAACTGATCCTCTGCAGCAGAGGTAACTATTGGTCTTCCTTTCCTGCGGTGGTCCTCATGAGAGCCAGTTTCATAATAGCGCTGGATGGTTTTTGCGACTGCACTTGAAGAAACTTTCAAAGTTCTTAAAGTTTTCAGCATTGACAGAGCTTCATGTCTTAAAGTAATGATGGACTGTCGTTTCTCTTTGCTTATTTGAGCTGTTCTTGTCATAATATGGAGTTGGTCTTTTACCAAGTGGGGCTATCTTCTGTATACCCCCCTACCTTGTCACAACACAACTGATTGGCTCAAACGCATTATGAGGGAAAGAAATTCCACAAATTAACTTCTAACAAGGTACACCTGTTAATTGAAATGCATTTTTCATGAAGCTGGTTGAGAGAATGCCAAGAGTGTTCAAAGCTGTCATCAAGGATAAGGGTGGCTAACTTGAAGAATCTCAAATATAAAACATATTTTGATTTGTTGAACACTTTATTTTTTTTGGTTACTACAAGATTACATATGTGTATTTTTGATGTCTTCACTATTATTCTACAATGTAGAAAATAGTAAAAAAAAATAAAAAATAAGTAGGTGTGTCAACTTTTGACTGGTACTGTATCTTTATTGCTGACATTGTATAGCAATGTGTTCTGTAGATCCTGGTGGTCCTTGGCTTTATCTAGTGTGCAGCACAGTGAATGTTGATGTAGTATGATCTCGTTACAGCCAGGCAAACAGACTGGCTGAACAGAGGAGAGAGGACGTCTCCCTACCTGACATTTACCCTCCACTCTGCCGTCGCCGTGGAAGACAGTGCTGACATTAGTGCCATACCACAGGATTCCTCAGCACAGCACTTGCTGATCGGGTGGAAGAGCGGCAGGTGCAGCCGGTGCTAAAGTTCACAGTTTTCCCAGCCAGGGCCGAGGCCCCTATTGGTGCTAATGTATTGTCTGCTGCATCTCACTCCCTGTCTCTCTCCTCCCCCTCCTCTAACCAACAGAGAAGCTAGGAATTGGGGTTAGTTAGAGTCTGGAGTGTTTTTTGTGTGTTTTTGATGTTGTCCTCAGCCAGTTTTGTTGGTTATACTTTGTTGGATATTTCAGGCTTGAACCCAATCAGTGATACGGGTTGAAAGGGGGAGTATGTAGAGGTTTTTAAAGTTTTACAAAGTTGTACAGCACAGGAGGTTGGTGGCAACTTAATTATGGAGAACAGGCTTGTGGTAATGACTGGAGCAGGATAATTGGCATGGTATCAAATACATCAAACACATGGTTTCCAGGTGTTTGATGCCATTCCGTTCATTGTTATGAGCCGTCCTCCCCCAGCAGCCTCCTGTGGTGTACAGAATAAAACAGGTGTAAAACAGTACAGTGAAGTTCTTACCTCATAACAATGCAATGAAAATACTAATAATATAGATACTATAATAAAGTATAATCAAAAATATAAATATAAACCACACAAGAACTACGATGTGAGTTAGAGACACAAGAATGCAAGTATATAGAGGTAAGTGCCAGCACGTTCCTCAGTGGGGTGGCAGGTGGCCTAGTGTTTAGAGCGTTGGTCGGTTGCAAGATCGAATCCCTGAGCTGACAAGGTAAAAATCTGTCATTCTGCTCCTGAACAAGGCAGTTAATAATAAAGAAAAAACCACGAACAATACAAAACAACAAACAGACCGTGAAAACCTATACCGCCTATCTGGTGACAACTAACACAGAGACAGGAACAATCACCCACAACAACTCAAAGAATATGGCTGCCTAAATATGGTTCCCAATCAGAGACAACGATAATCACCTGACTCTGATTGAGAACCGCCTCAGGCAGCCATAGACTATGCTAGACACCCCACAAAAACCCCATGACAAAAACGCACCACAATAACCCATGTCACGCCCTGGCCTGATCAAATAAATGAAGAAAAACATACATACTTCGACCAGGACGTGACAATTATCAAAAATGTACCAAAAGTTTTTACTGTGTCATTAATCCATTTTGAATTCAGGCTGTAACACAACAACATTTGAAATAAGTCTAGTGGTATGAATACATTCTGAAGCCACTGTACATGTAAACACTAAAAGTGACTGGTAGCAGGAATATATAAATAAGTATTGTAATATACTAATGGTAATATATACATGTAAATAGGAGTACTCGTGACCAGTAGCAGGATAATAGATAAATTCATACAATATAAAATACATATTAAACACACAAAAAAATAATATATACACACACACACACACATTAAAAAAAAAAATAAAGTCATGGTAAGCACAAATAAAACACCACATATTACCCAGAAAAACAGTTACATTCATCCACAAATCCCCAATCAATATTTTAAATTGCCCAGACAGGAATGTATTTTACATTTAGTTCCAGCAATACGGTGCTTTAAAACTAAAAGCAGATGTACCTAACTCGTGGAGACCCTAGGAACCTCAAGTGTTAACCAACCCTGTGAACGAGTTAGGAACTTTAGGTGTCTATACTTCAACAGCAAATTTAGATAAGATGGAAGTTTATGAAGTAGGGGCTTGTAAACAAAAAGGTAGTAACGTAGAGATCTATGGATCTTTAGCAAAGTGCAGCCAACCTTTTGATACAGGATACACCGCTGAGTGTCAAAATTGTTGCCAGTAACAAAATAAAGGACACTATGTTAGATGGCATCCAAAGGTTTAAGAGTAGTAGCAGCTGCACTTTGATAAATAATATCACCATAATCAATAACAGATTAAAAGGTTAACTGAATAATCTGCTTCCTACTGCTTAAAAAAGGCGCAATCTGTTTCTGTAGAAAAAGCCAACTTTAAATCTTAGCTTCTCAACCATCTATATGTTTTTTTAAATCAATGGACAGCAGTTTAATGGAGTAATAAATCAAATCAATAAGCATTTTAGCAGCAGTGTAGGTTGTGTCTGAGTGGGAAGAGACCTGTGGATGGGCAAAGAGTCCATGTGGATAGTCTGTGGGAGAGGAAGAACAGTAGTTGTTAGCCATTTATACTGAATCCTGGTTGGTTAAAATCGCATTTCAGCCGGTGTCTTTTCGACAAGTCACCACTGGCTAAATCTATGACGTTAAAATGCCTATTTACTCTGTTCCATCTGACTGTGCAATCCACTGTCTCATCAGCCCAGCCATGCAATTTATAAACTTTATCTCCACCACAAATAGCATTATCTCACATTTATTTTAGATTAACATTTAGTTTTCAACAGCGGAGATTTGTATACACCTAGCTGTCTGTCTCCGACATTTGCAACATGGTTTCAATATTAAAATTCGATCTCCATCTGTCCCATAGTAATGAACGTGTCTGGAGTCGGGACGAGACAGACAGGCAGGCAGCATTTCTCATCCAGTTGAAATCATGAATCAGTATCATTTTTATGGATGTTTGTAAAGAAATGTCAATTGAAAAAAGGTCAGACGAAACTAAGTGCATCTAGTTTGCAGTCTTTCCATCTTCAGTTTGAAGTGATTGTTTTAGCTGTGTTGTTGGCTAGCTCCTCTGAAGAACTGTGTCCTGGCGAGTGAGCACATTTTCTATGCCTGGCGAAATGGCGCCTCATTATCTCGTTATGGATGTGTCCAAATAAATGTAACTAGTAAACAGCTTAAACAAATGCAAATGCAGCTACTTTGCTGTAAGTTAGCTGTAGTTGGCTAGCAAGCAAGGGATAAGAACGTTGCCAGCCAGTATAGATTTTTGTCCGGACTATATCTTGTGGAAGGATGAAATAGTATGAATAAATTCATCAAAATATATATTTTTTACAAAAATATGTAAATCATGATTTGAATATGTAAATAATTACTCGACTTTGTCTCGGGCCTAACAACACATGTGCTAATATAACCTCTAAACGCTGGCTTCTCGGGCATTATCACTTAATTAACAGTCTTATTGTATTGATCAGGGTTGATTGTGACATCTCTACTTCAGTCTGACAGAGAAAAGGCCATGTTCAGGGTCGTCTGTGTCTGTATGCCGCCCAAGCCCACTCACTGGGGGTCTGCTCTAGCACTGACCCTGAACTCACTATAATCTGCTCATGTGGCTTGTGTGAGTGTCTGAGGCTGTGATTACACAGGCAGCCCAATTCTGATCTTTTTTCCACTAATGGGTGTAATGACCAATCATATCAGCTCTTTTGACAAAAATTGGGCAAAAGATCACAATTGGGCTGCCTGTGTAAATGCACTCCAGAGAGCACAGTTAAGATGGAAAGATGCATACTGCACTAGGACATTCTGTGTCCCCCCCCTCCCGGAATAAATGTTTAACACTTTTCATGAATCATCCATATTGGATTCCTAGTATGTCAGATGGGCTACTGTAAGAAGGAGAAGGTTCAGTCAGCCAGGAGGAGTCAGATGGCGAGGCACTATGTTTGCATGACTGGAACATAGTCAGACATGCTGGACTCTGTCCCGCTCCCTGAGTTAGTCAGTGTTACCATTGGTACACTAAAAATGAAGTGCTTTGTAACACTAAAACTAGTTGCAACTGAGCTGCCATCACCTTAAAGGAGACAACCTTAATTTTGCTGGAGTATTGAAAACACATGGTTGTGAAGGTTTTGGGACAGATTTAAGGTGTACTTAAACATTTACCCTGAAGTCTTCTGAAACATGACATGGTGTGTTGTAACAAACCATAATCAAAAGTTGTGCAACACCTTGCCAGAGACGGGGAGCCCTAACCCAGAAAAGGTTGTGCACACTTATGTTGTTTTGAGTTCTATATAGTGCAGAATTAGATCTCTTCTGGAGTTTCCAAATACTGTACATGGGAGTCTCTCCCTTATTGTATATTCCCTGGTCTTCTATGGTGTTTATAAATGCCTCAGTAATTCTAAAAGGTCAAATGGACAGTATTATGCTCAAAAGACCCACAAAAAAATGCCGTTAAAATACAAATTAATACGTTTGTCCGAGATAGTAATTAATGAGTACAAAATAAAATTTTCAAGACACGATTGGAGCTTTAAGTGCTTTATCTTTTAGTAACAAATGATCACATGACAAAACATTAAACATTTTTATATTGATAAAGGCATTTCAAAGATCTGCAAGGTATTTATCATATCCTTCAAGATCAGAATGTGGCATATTTCACATTCATGGCAAAAAAATAGACAATGACCGCTAATGTCAGAAGTGGCACTCATACAAAACCTGTAAAAGAAAGCATTGAGCCCTGGGCTGAAGAGTTATCTACCTATCATCCATTATGCTAATTCCTGAACAAGGCAGTTAACCCACTGTTCCCTGGTAGGCCATCATTGTAAATAAGAAATGGTTCTTTATTGACATGCCTTGATAAAGAAAAAAATTGTTCAGATGAATTGAATCACAATACAGTTGAGTTAGATGATATGATCGACAGTTGACAGTTCAGTTGGCTGTAGTCTGATCCTGTTCTTTATTGGCTTTGGGTAGGATTTGCCAGCCGGTGGGTAACGTATGTTTTTCAGCAGGAAGAGAGAAATAGCAAATAATAACAAGCAATAATGATAGTACATTAATACATAATTAGGTCAAATACTATATTAATATGAATTATTATTATTAAACATATCAATAGCAATATGCAAAAAGCTAATACTTGATTAAGCTATGCAAATATTACAACAAGATAACAATATGAATGTCAAAAGTGGGATACAATAATAACAGCGTGTGGTAGGTCAAAACTAGAGAAGGCTGAAATGGCAGTGGCTATATAGTGTAGCATATAGCATGTGGTGTATACATCAAACAGTAGATACAACTTAAAACTAGTAGGCAAACAAGTCAGTAGTATTAACTCAAAAGCAGGCCTTAATTAGCATATAAAACAAGTGCACGAAAGGTGCAAAAATGACATGTCAATTAACAACATGTAGCATCAAGAAAACGGATCAAGGAATCAAAATGTCTGAAATGCTACACAAAACAAATGTTCTTCTCGAGCGAATTCCTTTTCTGTTTCCTTCAACATAATAACATTGTGTACTCAAGTTTTCATTGAGGCATCATTTCTTGGATTGTTTTGGAGAGTTTCATCTGAGCGTTTGGTGTGCTCTCGGGTGTCTGAGTTCGTGAAGAACCTGAATACAGTGGAATTGCTCGCAAACTTGCCTGTTTTTTATACTTGACCATAAAGTTTGCTAAATGGCACAAATGTACTCCACCTCTATGCCTCAGACTGGGGGAATTCTGAACAGTACAAAAGCACATGTTTGAAGTCACATTTTGTCTTTAAACTAAACATTTGTCTTCTGATATGAAGGTATGAAAAAATGAAGGTAGAAGTTTACGCAAAAAAACATTCTCCCTAGGCCCTATTCAGACTTGAGATAATTTGATTTAACGTGGACTAATTATGACTGTAGTCCATTTTTCTTCAGTTCATGTAAAGTCTACTTATGTCAAGTCTGAATCAGGCCCTATGTGATCAGTGTAACAAGGGTTGTTCAGCACAACAGTTTACTCCTGAAGACTGGCTGAGTGGACTAAAGGCGCTAGAATGCTTCAATTCGCCTGGTGGCTAGCTGATGTTGACTAAGCGAACCAAACGAGTGTGCTTGCATACTCCCTTAAAAGACTTTAAAAACTAGAAAAAAGTGCAATAATCTTATAATTAATCTAAAATAACTCAATACATTTCTCATTAATTTTGACATTTTTGCAGAGGAGATCTTAATTGTGCAATTTGACATCTAACTAAGATGTTTGGTGCAGTATTTTTCAATGAAAAAATGTGCATGAAAATGACTCGTCTCTTGTTCAATGACAATAAAGACTTTATTGAATAATCCCTACTGTTGACCACTCACCGGCGAAGAGCTGTAGACTTCAGCTTCGAACTTCAGATTGCATCCAGAAAAAATGTTGTATGCCCGAACAGCTAAAAAAAAACTCACAAAAAAACTCACAAAAACATTACAAAATGTCCTCAGAATATATGCACAAACTCTACTGAACTTTTTCGACTTGGAGGCATGCGGTCTCCCGACGGCAGTGTTTTGACAAGCAAGAGACCTGGGTTCACATCCACTTTCTCACATGCATACCAGTGATGAAAGCTTACTTTATACATGTCACCTCTGCTATAACTTACATAGCCCTAAATAACATTATTTATAATCTCACAAAGTTGCCTGGCAACTGTAGCCTGTAACTAGTGCCAAAGTCTACCCTAAGGAAAATTATTATTTTCCCAGTATCTTCTTTCAAATGTTAATTCAAATATTGACTGAAAATGCAATTAATATTTATAATCAATCAATATTTATGTTATGTTTATATGAGACAGTCTGCCAAAACATTTGTGCTACCTTTTACATGCACTGAAACACCAAAAAGTGTTTTCACAACACTCTTAAAAACATTATGATTCAGAATGAAGAACCACTTTGGGTGGCTCAGAATACTTCCATTCTGTTTCGAAATCCATTCAGTGTATCATAGCACTTCCATTGAGTTTACATTCTAACACCCTCCAAACACCAAACATCTCAGCTTAGGTGCATTACTTATCATGGTTTTACTACACAATGATGAAGTTTTGAGTTATTCTACTTTAACAGTGTATTATATTAGCCCGTAATCCCTCAGGAAGGCCTCGTGGTAATAAAAAGACTCCCTTGCCCTACTGGTTATGGTATCGGAGTGACATGGAATGCTCTTGAAGTGATACACCGGCCAATGTTTGAATTAACTGAAAGAAGTAAGTGTTGGTGTAGTTGTGTAAGTATTTCAGACCACCAGGGATGCTTTTGACTCTTGACCTTTTTCCACTCAGTGCTTCCTTTGCCACTTAAATCAAGGATTACAGTAAGACTTGATTTTGAGCTCTCTTGGAATTCAGTTTTTCCTAGTTGGTTTCACTTCAAGCTAGGCAATTGTTCTTTATTAATGTTCTCCGCTTAAGTGCTTGGTAGTTTTAAGATTTGTATTAGGGTCTTTTGTTTGTGTAGATTTTTATTAATAGTGTAAAGAGTCATGCTCCATACGGTGTGAGTGAACTGCTCCTAGGCTATGGGGGAGTACAACCTCCCTCTACCAAGCTTGATACATTAAAAGTGTTTTAAGTGATCTCCTCTTGGTTGTTTCTCTTCAAGCTGCACAGCAGAACACACGAGCCCATTGTGATTTTGCATTGAAGTGTATGTAAATATCAAAGGCGTTTGCTATTTCTTAGCGTGTAAGTACGTGCTCCGGAGAACGCACTCCCCACACTGCCATGGAGACAGACACCTCTGTGCACTGTACGTCACTTTGCGCCTGCAGGTGATGAAAAGTGCTGCACAAAAGTATGTGTTTTAAATCTTGGCTCCTCACAGGCCAGCGCAGTGGGAGGAAGCGGCCTCTTGGAGTACAGCACAGAAAGGCAGCGCTGCGGCCCCTTTTTTTCAACTGCACAGTGGAGACGCGGCCTGTGATTTATGGAGTGAGTGGGAGCTGGGCAGGTCATGTCCTGCCGGAGAGCTCTGCTACTGGGGAGGTGGATGGACAGGCAAAACTTTGGACGAAGAGAGGAAGGGAAAGAGAGAGAGAGACAGAGAGTGGGAGAAAGTAGTCTCTCTCTGTCTGTCTCTCCCCACTGGGCTCAGAAGTTTCTGGCCTGGGTCACACACAACACGAAGATCTCTGGTCCCAGTGTTGGTTCTCAGGGTTGATACTGTATATGGGCCTTTACTAATCACCAACTAAGGCTGCTGAGAAACTCACAGGAGATGGAACTTAATATCAGAAGGTCCAAAACACTTCTGTTTGATAGAATCATTTTCTTTCAAAGTAGGCGTACATGTAATTAGCAACGCGCATGCCCCGCCCCCCTGAGGATCTTTCCCTTTCAGCCACTTCAATCTTGCTGGATTGATTGCTTTCATTCTGGGGACTCTTTCCCACTCTTTCATTCTGGGGACTCCTTCCCACTCTTGATTGTGCCATTTGTTTTTTTTCCCTTTAACGTAACGACTGTGGAAACATTTGTAATGACCTGTCAAACACACTCCAGTAATGGCTGAAATGGGCTCAATTGAATACATTAGGCAGGTTTCCATTGACCCAGGTTTATTCAACAAAAGCAATGTCGCGACATTGCGACATGTGTAATGGAAATGGCAGCTAATGGAAAAATGTTCTAAAGATTTTCTTAAATATCTGTTCAACGGGGTTGGATTTATTTTCTCAAACTTTATTTATTGCAACAAATTATGGAAAGTGTTTTTTGAATAAATTAAGACAGCAGAACCATTGAAGGTATGCGGTGCACGTGATACCATCATAGAGGCCTAACTATAAAGCTCCACTCCACATGCAATTCTAAATGCCTATTGCTTCTAAATCTATTTTCAACTCTAAAATAATGTTTCTGCAGGACAAGAATTGTCCTGACTTTCATGAATTTCAGATCTACAGGAGTGCAATTTTCCCCATGGCATGGTCTGTGGTGATACGTTGTTGGTACATGAGCATTTTTAGAATATGGCAAATATTAGTCAATTCTTGCATTCTATCCATGGTGGATTTTGCAAGCTACCTGAGAAATGAAGCAGATTATAATGACAGAGAGCGAGACCCAGATGCAGACACAGGAGGCAGGTGGTTTGAGTCTCTGATAGTTATTAAACAACAAGGGGCAGGTTGAGGACAGGCAAAAGTTCATTAACCAGGTCAGAGTTCCAAACGGTACAGGGAGGCAGGCAGGCTCAAGGTCAGGGCAGGCTGAATGGACAGGCAGGCGGGCTCAGAGTCAGGGCAGGCTGAATGGACAGGCAGGCAGGCTCAAGGTCAGGGCAGGCTGAATGGACAGGCAGGCGGGCTCAGAGTCAGGGAAGGCAAAAGATCAAAACCAGGAGGTCTAGAAAAACAGAGACAAGTAAAAAGTAGGAGCACGGAAAAACACACTGGTTGACTTGACAAGACGAACTGGCAACAAACAGAGAATACATTAATAAATATCCTGGGAGTAATGGAGAAAATGGGTGACACCTGGAGGTGGGTGGAGACAATCACAAAGACAGGTAAAACAGATCAGGGTGTGACACGGAAGGTGGAAGGGCATACAGGCTGTCACCAATTGATACATTTTTGGTATGTGATGTCATTATGTCCAGGTGTTTTAATCCCAGGACAGTTCAATGGAAATGCACTGTAGCAGGTAACTGACACATCTATTTTCTTTGCAAACTTTTTAAATGTTGACAAAAAAAATCACTGGACAAGTTTGTTAGGCATAATGGAAAAATAGCTAATGGCTTTCTGTTGCATCTATAAAAACACTAACACTTCATCAGAGATTTAACACACTGTCTCTATACCAACTTCACAAAAAAAGAGAAGATAGCTTTATTTTGGTGGTTGTTGTTATTTTGTGCAACTGAAAAAAGTAATGATTTAATACAGTTGAAATGTTTACAATTTAGATATGCTGAAATGAAGCATGTTCCAAAAAGGAACACTCTGAATAAAGGGATATTATGTCTTATCTCGCAAACTATTTAAAGTATGTATCGGTAGGTATAATCAAGAGCGAAGTGTTTGGTTTTAAATTGCGTGGGTTTCTTTCTCTTGACACACTTGTGGAATCATGAAAGTGAAAGTGACAACAGTAATGAATAATGAATGAGGCAGTTTAGACAGTGCAGGTGCCATAAGTTGGCCTAGCCCTGGCCCTAGCCCTAGACCTGGCCCTAGCCCTAGACCTAGACCTAGACCTGGCCCTAGACCTGGCCCTAGCCCTAGACCTAGCCCTAGACCTGGCCCTTGCCCTATACCTAGCCCTGGCCCTAGCCCTAGACCTGGCCCTAGCCCTAGACCTGGCCCTTGCCCTATACCTAGCCCTGGCCTTAGCCCTAGACCTGGCCCTAGCCCTAGACCTGGCCCTAGGCCTAGACCTGGCCCTAGCCCTAGACCTAGCCCTAGACCTGGCCCTTGCCCTATACCTAGCCCTGGCCCTAGCCCTATACCTGGCCCTAGACCTGGCCCTTGCCCTATACCTAGCCCTGGCCCTAGCCCTAGACCTAGACCTGGCCCTTGCCCTATACCTAGCCCTGGCCCTAGCCCTATACAGCCCTAGACCTAGCCCTATACCTGGCCTTGGCCCTATACCTGGCCCTAGCCCTATACCTAGCCCTGGCCCTAGCCCTATACCTGGCCCTAGCCCTATACCTGGCCCTATACCTAGCCCTATACCTGGCCCTAGCCCTATACCTAGCCCTGGCCCGAGCCCTATACCTTGCCCTAGACCTAGCCCTGGCCCTAGACCTAGCCCTGGCCCTAGCCCTATACCTGGCCCTAGCCCTATACCTGGCCCTAGCCCTATACCTAGCCCTATACCTGGCCCTAGACCTAGCCCTATACCTGGCCCTAGCCTTGGCCCTAGCCCTGTCCCTAGCCCTATACCTGGCCCTAGCCCTACACCTAGCCCTGCCCCTTGCCCTATCCCTAGCCCTATACCTGGCCCTAGACCTAGCCCTATACCTGGCCCTATCCCTAGCCCTAGCCCTAGTCCTAGACAGCAAGTTTTGTTCCACCCCTTTATATTAATTTAGTCATGTATGCAAATACATCCAGTGTATATGCAAATGAAGCACATATAATTGTCTTTATTTTATCCCAAAGTATTAAAAAAATACTTGACATACAATGACATTTTATATTTGAGTGCATATGAGAAACATTTTTACAATTTACAATAAATGAAACATCTGGATTCCCATAAATGCCTGAACTGCATTCGTTATTCGTCTGTGTCAGTACAATGCTTTATCTGTGCTATATTTCAGTCAGCATCTGATACATTTTTTTAATTTTAAATGTTTGTAGTATCTTTGTCCATTTATTCAAATTTGTATTCAAATTCAAATGTTTAACCTTTAACTATTTTGATGACCGTTGCTTGATGACCGTTGTTGATGTACCTCAGCCCATTGTTGATTATAGCTGTGAGGCATAGCCTAGATGCTGTGGGATAGAAGAGCAGCTCTGTCTCCTCACTGTCTGCCATCTGTAATTGTAGTGAGGGCATTGTGCTGAGAAGAAGTGCATCCGTCTTTGACATTTTCTCTCTTTGTTATTTTTTTTGTGTGTAAACGGACACACCCATTACAGGAATCTGGTGGTTTTACTGAGTTGAACTTTCCCATCTAATTACATCCCCTTTGACTGGGGGAAGATTAGGGTTATCATAGATTGATTAAAATATTGGCAATAGGCCATGGTAGGGATGCTTATAGTGTGGTATTCTCTGGCAGCACTCGATGGAGGTCTTGTCGGTCTCCTTTTAGGTGGTGGGGGCAGGGGTTATGAAAAAACAACAGACGACAGCTCTGGGGTCTGTCGCCTGTTCCTAGCCTCTTGGCAGTGAACTTGATCCGTGAAGAAAAATACACACTCTGCCTTTACAATGAAGCCCTTTGTCTCGGGCCGGCATCAGAACCGTCAACCATTTTAGAAATAGTTTCCAGCTTATTAAAACGGTTCCAGACCGTGACTGTTGAACCAGTGAGTTTCCATTTAATTGCTTGGCATCCATCTCCCTCTTGGGCTGCGGGCATCCTTTGAGAGCAAAGGCATTCTCATTCGGATTAAAGTCCTGAGAATGGTGGTGTCACCTCACTGGTATAAGCAGCAGAAAAGAGCGATGGCATGATGACTGGACTAACCCCCTCAGAGGGAAGACACATCGTCACTTCAATCCCCTCTGCTTGAGCCTTTCTTTCTCTCCTTTAGTTTACCCTGCCTAATCTTCCCTTCTTCCTGTCCTCTCCTCTTTGATCAACTCTAACATATTTGAAGTGTGGCCTCAGTCTTGAGGACTCATCCTGACTGTGAGTGTTGTAAGCTAAAGCTAGGCTATGTTACTCAAGAGAAATGAAGCAGCTCTCTGTGCTAATGGCCTCTTACAACTGGGGATTAATGAGCTGTTTGTTTAGTTTGGAGTCAACACGGGGAGAATGCACTTATTCTGGACTTATTCTGCTCCACGCAGTTTGACACTTGGCTCTCCCATTGGAGGCCCCAGACAAAAGGCCCCAGATGACCTCACATTGGTTTCTTGAAATGTACATTGGAATGGAGAAGTAATTATTTTGTAGTCTTGTTGTTACTTTGGTTGACATTTGGCAAAGTAGCACCATTGCCATTTTATTAAATCTGCATATTGAATATTTCACTGCATTGTTGAATTGGTTCCAAGACGTAAATGAGCCTATTGTTGTATAATCCAAGGCTAGTCCGTGTCCATCTGGGCAGCCCGGTTGCCCTCACTCTCTCCCAGGCCATGTGTGACTTGAGGCTGAAGGGCTATAAATCTGTTAATTGAGTTTTCGAGAGTGTGCCACTCTGTTAAACCCATAGAAGCAAATGTCTCAACCAGGAATAAACAAGCGAGGTCACAGACGTTATTGAAAAGAAAAGCCTCTCCCATGGTTTCATTTTGCTCTAGCTCTTCTGGCATTTTTTCCTCTGGGAGGGAAGTACACAATGCCTTGTATAAACTCTAGGTAATAATGCTCTGTCATCTACAGCGTTCAATGGCTGTGAAAACTGAGGATGGATCAACGACATTGTAGTGATTCCACAATAATGACCGAATGAAAGAGTGAAAAGAGGAATACAAATAAAACAAATTCTAAGACATGCATCCTGTATGCAACAAGGCACTAATGTAGTACTGAGAAGAAGAAAAAACACAGCAAAGGAATACACCTTAGGGCCTAAATGCAAAGCCTTATGTCTGAGGCAAGTGATGGTGGTGGCTACATCATGGTATGCTTATGCTTGACATAGGCAAAGACTGGGGAGTTTTTCTGGATAAAAAGAAACGGGAAGGAGCTAAGCACAGGCAAAACCATAGAAGGAAACCTGTTTCAATCTGCTTTACACCAGACACTGAGAGAGGAATTTACCTTTCAGCAGGACAATAACCTACAACAACCGGCCAAATCTACACTGGAGTTGCCAAGTTACAGTTTTGACTTAAATCTGCTTGAAAATCAATGTCAAGACTTAAAGATTGCTTTCTATGCATGATTCCCAACACCTTGACAGAGCTTGAAGAATTTTGAAAAGAATCATGGGCAAATACTGCACAATCCATGCCTGTAAAGCTCTTAAGAGACATACCCAAGACAACTCACAGTTGTAAAGGTGCTTCTAACATGTATTGACTCAGGGGGGTGAATACAAGGTATATTGGGGCATTGGTTAGAGCATTGGACTTGTAACCGAAAGGTTGCAAGATCGAATCCCTAAACTGACAAGGTAAAAATCTGTTGTTCTGCCCCTGAACAAGTTCTGTTCTGACTTGCCTAAAGGTAAAAACAAACAAAACATTTTGGTTATATTTTCACTAATCTTTCATTTGACTTAAGAGTGCTTTAGATTGTTGACAAAAAATGACAATGAAATAGATTTTAATCCCACTTGAACACTTTTTAAAAATAATTCCAACAGGGGAGAATACTTATGATAGACACTATTTCTGGCAACTGACCTTGATCAAACAGACACTCATAAAGGTTACTGTGAAACCCAACAGTATATGTTTCTTGGAAAAAATACTGGCATGGAGAATAGGATATGAGCTTGTGTGGGTTATTCTTTTCTAACCTGCTATCTCCTGTTGGAGGATCCTTGATCTTCCTCAGAGATACTCACCTGAGGGGTCAGTTGACCCAGGGCTGGCCTAAATTGTGGGCATTCCTGCTGCATTCTGGGGATTCTTCTGTCTGGACCAGAGATAAGGAGATGAGACAGACAATGGTGCCTGGATCTGAGAGAGACAAAGCGATGAGGGATGAGGCACTTCAAACCAAAGTCAAACAAAAGTCAGATTCTTAGTTGGGATGGGTATGTGGTGTTGGTTGGTATTGACCCAGGCTCTCAGAGTGCCCCTACTTGATTGTCATGGCTTTGTTGGTATTCATCGCCAGGTGATGTCATGTCTAGCTTATGGCAGTTTGTTTCTTGTTATTCTTTCAAAGCAGCGTACGGTACGACTTAGTTACAGCTTACATAACAGCACAATAGGAGACGGCTAGCTCCTCACTGTTATTGCTTTTGTAGGCCACTGCTGTGGGTGCTCATTTCATTGGCTTCAACTCAAATCCAATGGTATTCGTCACATGCTTCGTAAACAACAGGTGTAGACTCACAGTAAAATTCTTATTTACTGGCCCTTCCCAACAATTCAGAGAGAAAGAAAATAGAGAAATAATAGAAAAGTAAAACATGTAATAATAATAATTCTCTCACAGAGAGAATGATTCCTGGAATGTCTATTGTTTTCTCATGACTTGTCTGATGAACTCTGGGACAGCTCCATCTGGTCCAAAAACTGATAGCCTCTCTCTTCACCTGCCCTATTTATTCTTTATTTACTCGCCCCCTCTCCTCATTCTTTTCCCTCGGCTCCCCCTGGTCTGCTCATCTTTAGTAGAACAGCTGCAGAGCAGGGAGACCTCTCCTCACCCTGTGGGCACTGCCGGCCTGCTTACCCAGGATAAAAAGCCTTGATCTGGACAGGATTACGTAAAGGATACTTTGTCTCTCTCACGTCATGGCTGCTGCTGTTGTTGTTACTCTTCTATTGTTACAGAGGGCACAGTGTGTGTGTGTGTGTGTGTGTGTGTGTGTGTGTGTGTGTGTGTGTGTGTGTGTGTGTGTGTGTGTGTGTGTGTGTGTGTGTGTGTGTGTGTGTGTGTGTGTGTGTGTGTGTGTGTGTGTGTGTGTGTGTGTGTGTGTGTGTGTGTGTGTGTGTGTGTGTGTGTGTGGCGCTTTATGTAATTACATAGGGAAAATGAGGACACAACCTCTGTCCTCCCAAGACCCTGTTCCTCAATCCACCCTCAATCCAGACAGACAGCTGGCACTCCTCTGCCCATCTTTCCTACCCTCATTTCACTGGATAAGTACAATTAAACAATGTAAGCCGGCACATTTAAGCTATGACTTAATGTTTTTCCTTGTGTCATTTTGTCCAGAGAGTGCAAATGGAAAATCTGGAGTTCTGAGAGGGTATCATCTGGAATTTTCTTTGTAGTCTCTAATAAAAGAGAGCATTGGGGATGTGGAGTTCCTAATTGGCTAGCAGTGTGTTGTTGAAGAACCAGAGGGCCTAGTTCTGGTTCTGTCCTGTCGCCATGACGATGCCGTAGCATGACGTGCGTTAGATTAGTTTAAACAGTCACGGGAACACAGCTCAAGTAAAGAATGTATGATGGGAAATTAGCCTCCCAGAACATCACTCCCTATTCAGCTCACACCAGGGCGTCAGAACACGGCTACTCTTAGCCTCTTAGACCCCAACAATCAAGGTATTTATAGCAAATTCCGCCCTTCTTATGTTTTTTAAAACTGTTAATCGTGATTAGCGGATACCGAATGGTATTTGGGATTTCCATTGTTTCTCTCAATGCATTGGAGGTGATTGGGGAATCAGGGTGAAGAGTTAAGGGCTATGCTAAGCTGTCATGCAGGTGGTGTCATGAGTTGGCAAGTTTATGCTGTTTTAAGGAAGCTGATCTGGTTTGGAGGAGCATTGGTGTGCTGGTGCTGTAATTCATAGCCTGCACACCATCTGTGTGTCGTTCTAACCCGGGAGAAAGAAGAGCTGGCTACATGGCCTGCTACTCCTCACTCTCCCATTGGCTCAGTGCCATATTGCACCTGTTCCCAATCTCACAAGACCCTCTCTACACCCTTTATTGTAAATAAAGTTAAAGATAGATTTATCCACCTCCTCAACAGCCCTCAGTCCCATCTATCGAACCCTGCTGCTAGGTGGTGTCTGTTTCTTTAGAGGTTTTGAGTAATGGCTTGGAATGCACTCATGGAACGGTTGCAATTGAATTCCAAAAATATTGACAAATGTTTAGACTGTCATAAGCTTTGGCGGCATACCGTATACCAGGGTATTTCTATTTTTTTTTTTAGGGGGAGGGGGTTGGGTGCCCCCTAAAGCTCGGTTGTGGGGGTGTGTGCTATACTACTGCTTATAATTTATTTTTCTTAGATAGTTAACTTATCTTCAGCTCAGGGCTCCAGTTATGCATTTGGTTTGCCAACTTGCTAGCTAAGTGGCTAGATTGCAAGATCAATCTTCTTGTTTACAAGACAATCAATCCCCTCCTTGATCAAGATCCCTTTAGAGTAATTTATCAAAGGCGCGTCACTCCAAACCCTGTCTGCGCCAGTTTTTCCGCAAAGGTTGGTATTTATCCATTTTGAACTCGACGTGAAAGTATGAGTATCTCCACGCAAATCTCAGATCGTGCGTACGCACAACTTCTAGTGGTTGATCAACTGTATTGCAAGCAAATATTGTTATTTTTTGGGAAATGGTGGTGTTTGATGTGCACAGGAATTATGATACATTTGCTGTTGGTAAGAGGATTGCATAGCAGCATGTCTCCTAAAATATTGTTTTCCCTTTCATTATATAGATCTAAATTATAAGCATATTGCAGGGCATGTCTCTCCTTTTTTGATATGACTGGTTTATTCCTGCTACACAACAAATATTATGCCACCATTTATCCATCACTCATTCAAATGCCAAACATGCTTGAAAGTAAATAGACTGGTAGCCTTTGGCAGTATAGGTAGGCTACAGTATTGCTGTGGTGGGAGCGCAGCATAATATCCTATTTAATCTCAGAGCCTATACCAAGGCAGAATATTGAAATCACAATAATGTATTAATAAACAAAATATTGAACAATATGTCTTGAACGTTTTTTTTGTAAGGGCGGGCTGCATGCAACATTTATTTTTGAATTGTTCAATAGACAATCAGTCTTGCAAAATGCGTGGCCAATTTTTGGCACTCGCTATAGGCGGCATGCATTTTCTATTTAAAGTCACTGCAAAAGATGAAAACATTCTGCCAACACCTCTACAGAAATGTCATAACATTTGCCATTGTGCTTTAGAAACTGTCGTGGCCCAGTTCCAACATCTCCACATCATACAGCAAGTGAGCACCTTTTTCCTTTCATAAAAGGTGAATGGAGGGCTCGTTTACAAGCGCAGATTTATCAATGAAAACATGTGGATGTTTGTTGTGTGCGACAGTTTGATAAATCCCAATAATATGTTGCACATGCAAATCCTAGAATCTTCACACACGGCAGAATGTTGTGATAAATGTTATGCATGGGTTATGCATGGTCGATAAACGAGGCCCTTGCTGGTTACATTTGTTTTGTGTGTAAAAATAAATGCAAACTTTTTATAATAGCGCCCCTTGGGTGCACTGCCGGTAATACTGCATACCCGGGTTTGGTACAGGAATGGTATGAACATCTGGATACCGGCCAACCCCAGACTGGTGGAATCTTTTTGAAGTCCGTCACGAGTCTACAGTACCTTTTTTTCCTGTTCTGCTTGTGATCGGAGGATAAGTGGGATGGATGACTTGGAACCATTACCCCTGTTTAATTCACTAAATGGATTAGAGGTACCCTCTGTAGAAAGGTGCCAAAATTATATATTTTTTCAACAGAACATGGAGGTATTCCCACAATAGCCCAAGTCTCAGCTCTCTCATGGCTATTAATCACATACTTGTATATGTAGATGAATGGGTAGAGAGCCTAGAGCCTTGTGACAGAGGAACTCTGCTGGACAGCTGTCTAGAGAGCCAGCCAATCAGACAGGTTACCAGTTAATTTCCTCTCATAACCACTTCTTAACCTGCGCCCTGTGGAGGTATCCTGGCAGGCAGGCTGGCAGTTTAGGGAATGTATGATGGAAGCTCTCTGCTCTGCCCCCTATGTGAGCTTGGTAAACAGAACACTCACTCTTCTGGGCCTCCCTGACGGCTGCAGCGATCTGAGAACTCTAGGAGTCAGGCGACTGGGAGGAGGGGTGTAGGGACACACCTTACAGAAACAGCATTGAGCTGAGGAGGGACAGAGAATGAGGCATAGAGAGAGAGAGCCATGTGTCCCTCTTACAAAGTGGGGTTAAGTGCCACCCTGCCATGTTCTATTATGAGTTGCATTTCGAGGAGGAGACAGAGGGAGCACAGGGAATGTTTCCCATCAGGACTGGGTGTAACTGAATGGTTTGAGTAATGCCTGGAAATAATGTGCGCGCACACACACACACACACACACACACACACACACACACACACACACACACACACACACACACACACACACACACACACACACACACACACACACACACACACACACACACACACACACACACACACACACACACACACACACACACACCAGTGTTTCCGTTAGCCGGCAATAACCAGCTTTTGGGCACTACATTTTTTTAAAGGCCGACAAATATAATTGGGCCCTGGCCGGGAGAAGAATAAAAAATCCCATTGCGAAATAATGCTTTTTAGCCTATTCATTGTTGGAAATAGCAATTGATATAAATACATTTGACTGGTCATGCTTACTAAATTTGCATATTTAGTGGAATTGAATTGGTGCGTGTGTACAGTATATTCGTTATGTATCTTATTTATCACACTTGTACAGCATACAGATACAGAGCATTTGAGTGGAAAATCTGCTGCAACAGCATCTCAAACAGCAAATGCAAAGACCACAGAAGTCAGGCTTCATCAGCACGTCACAAACCACTTTGCAATGAGCTGGAGGCAGTATGCATTTTGAAAAAATATTCTTAATTGATTGAAACCTGAACGTTTTACTACATATTATGAGGCATATCTAAACAATCTTCAAAGTAGCCCAGTCAAAATCACCCCATATCCGCGGGGGCAATTATTTTATATCAACTTTCTTTCATTGTCCTGTAGCCAAAGGCACAATCCTAGTCATATAGGCAACCCATGCTAATAGTTGCATATTAGATCTCCCCTCTTCCTAAATGTCTAACGGATATTTTCATCTCTGTCACATGAAACCGCTCACATGTGCGGTGTACGTTTGACAGCTGTGTTTTCCCGCAGCCTATAGGGACGAGGTCAGAGACCTGGCCATGTGGTTCCAGGACAACAACCTCTCCCTCAACGTGATCAAGATAAAGGAGATGATTGTGGACTACAGGAAAAGGAAGACCAAGCACACCGCCACTCTCATCGACGGGGCTGTAGAGGAGCAGGTTGAGAGCTTCAAGTTCCTTGGTGTCCACATCACCAACAAACTATCATGGTCCAAACACACCAAGACCTTTTTGAAGAGGGCACGACAAAGCCTATTTCCCCTCAGTAGACTGAAAAGATTTGGCATGGGTCCTCAGAACCTGATGGTTCTACAGCTGCACCATCGAGAGCGTCCTAACTGATTGCATCACTGCCTGGTATGCAACTGCTCGGCCTCCGACCCCACGACACTACAGAGGGTAGTGCGTATGGCCCAGTACATCACGAGGTGTCAGAGGAAGCCCCTAAAAATGGTCAAAGACTCCAGCCACCCTAGTCACAGACTGTTCTCTCCCCTACTGCACGGCAAGCGGTACCGGAGGGCCAAGTCTAGGCCCAACAGGCTTCTAAATAGGTTCTACCCACAAGCTATAAGACTCCTGAACATCTAATCAAATGGCTACCCAGACTATTTGCATTCCCCCCCCCACCCCTCTCTTTTACGGTGCTGATACTCTCTGTTTATTATCTATGCATAGTCGCTTTAATTCTACCTACATGTATATATTACCTCAATTACCTCGACTAACCGTTGCCCCCGCACATTGACTCTGTACCGGTACCCCCTGTATATAGACTCACTATTGTTATTTTACTGCTGCTCTTTAATGATTTGTTATTTGTGATTTTTTAAACTTATTTTTTACTTAACACTTATTCTTCTTAAAACTACATTGTTGGTTAAATCCTTTTAAGTAAGCATTTCACTGTTGTATTTGGCGCATGTGACAAATAACATTTGATTTGATTTGGAATTTGGTATCTAGCTTCCCACAACTGTCTCAGAGTCTGTTTGGAATAGGCAATTTCTTTCTCGACAAGCTGACCAATAGAATAGGGAAACTTTTCTGCTATGGGATAGTAGATTGACATAGGCTAGTGATTTTGCTGTTTGTTACTCATCTTGTTGGCTGAGGAAAAGAACATGTTGTCAGTTAAAGTGAGCTCCAGAAGTATTGTGACAGTGACACATTGTTGTTGTTTTGGCTCTGTCCTCCAGCACTTTGGATTTCAAATGATATAATAACTATGATGTTAAAGGGCAGACTGTTGGCTTTAATTTGAGGGTCATTTTTTATCCATATCGGGTGAATTCTTTAGAAATTACAGAACATTTTGTACATAGTCCATCCATTTTAGGGGACCAAATGTATTGGGACAAACTCACTTATATTTTTATTAAAGGGATACTTCGGGATTTTGGTAATGATGGCCTTCATCTACTGACCTCAGACTCGAATAAACTTGTGGATAACATTTTTATGTCTCTGTGTATGAAGGAAGTTAGAGCTAGTTTCACAAACCAATGCTAACTAGCGTTTGCGCAATGACTGGAAGTCTATGGGTATCTGCTTGCATGCTAGCATATACCGTAGACTTCCAATTACTTAGCTAATGCTGGTTAGCAATTGCGCAAGCGCAAGTTAGCAACTTCCTTCAAACTGCACGCAGAGACATAAAAAATGGTATCCACGAGTTAATCTGACTTTGGGGAAATAGATAAAGGGCCTCTTTGCCAAAAAGTATTCTATTAAAGTAGTAAAAAGTTATGTATATGGTTCCATATTTATAGCACCCAATCACTACATACAACATTAATGTGGATGGTACCATGATTACAGATAATCCTGAATGAATTGTGAATAATGATGAGTGAGAAAGTTACAGACACACATATCATACCCTCCCAAAAAATGCAGGATTATTTGTAATCATGGTAGCATCCACATTCATGTAAAAGTGTTTAGAAACACATTCTGTTCTTATTTACAATAAAAGTTAGTCCTTAATGACACTACAGTATTTACCATTCATTTCTAATGGGCACAAAATAATCTGAAACACAAACAACAAATGCATCCAATGAATTTGTGGAGTCACAAGCTTGATGTAGTCATTGCATGCTATGAATATGGGACCAAATACTTCACTTTTTACTACCTTAATACACATACAGTGCATTTGGAAAGTATTCAGGCACCTTGAATTTTTCCACATTTTGTTATGTTACAGCCTTACAGTGCCTTGCGAAAGTATTCGGCCCCCTTGAACTTTGCGACCTTTTGCCACATTTCAGGCTTCAAACATAAAGATATAAAACTGTATTTTTTTGTGAAGAATAAACAACAAGTGGGACACAATCTTGAAGTGGAACGACATTTATTGGATATTTAAAACTTTTTTAACAAATCAAAAACTGAAAAATTGGGTGTGCAAAATTATTCAGCCCCCTTAAGTTAATACTTTGTAGAGCCACCTTTTGCTGCGATAACAGCTGTAAGTCACTTGGGGTATGTCTCTATCGGGTTCAATTCTCTGGCTGGGCCACTCAAGGCCATTCAGAGACTTGTCCCGAAGCCACTCCTGCATTGTCTTGGCTGTGTGCTTAGGGTCGTTATCCTGTTGGAAGGTGAACCTTCGTCCCAGTCTGTGTTCCTGATTGCTCTGGACCAGGTTTTCATCAAGGATCTCTGTACTTTGCTCCATTCATCTTTCCCTTGATCCTCCCAGTCCCTGCCGCTGAAAAACATCCCCACAGCATGATGCTGCCACCACCGTGCTTTATGGTGCCAGGTTTCCTGCAGACATGACACTTGGCATTCAGGGCAAAGTGTTCAATCTTGGTTTCATCAGACCAGATAATCTTGTTTCTCATGGTCTGAGAGTCCTTTAGGTGCCTTTTGGCAAACTCCAAGCGGGCTGTCATGTGCCTTTTACTGAGGAGTGGCTTCTGTCTTGCCACGCTACCATAAAGACCTGAATAGTGGAGTGCTGCGGAGATGCTTGTCCTTCTGGAAGGGTCTCCAATCTCCACAGAGGAACTCTGGAGCTCTGTCAGTGACCATTGGGTTCTTGGTCACCTCCCTGAGAAAGACCCTTCTCCCCCGATTCCTCAGTTTGGCCTGGTGGCCAGCTCAATGAAGAGTCTTGGTGGTTCCAAACTTCTTTCATTTAAGAATGATGGAGACCACTGTGTTCTTGGGGACCTTCATGCTGCAGAAATGTTTTGTTACCCTTCCCCAGATCTGTGCCTGGACACAATCCTCTCAGAGCTCTACAGACGATTCCATTGACCTCATAGCTTGGTTTTTGCTCTGACATGCACTGTCAACTGTGGGACCTTATACAGACAAGTGTGTGCCTTTCCAGATCATGTCCAATCAATTGAATTTACCACAGGTGGACTCCAATGAAGTTGTAGAAACATCTCAAGGATGATCAATGTAAACAGGATGCACCTGAGCTCAATTTCGAGTCCCATAGCAAAGACTCTTGTCATTATGGGGTATTGTGTGTAGATTGATAAAAAAAATAGATATATAGTGGGGAAAAAATATTTAGTCTGCCACCAATTGTGCAAGTTCTCCCACTTAGAGGCGTGTAATTTTCATCACAGGTACACTTCAACTATGACAGACAAAATGAGAAAAGAAAATCCAGAAAATCAGATAGGATTTTTAATGAATTTATTTGCACATTTTGGTGGAAAATAAGTATCATAGGATTGAGGTCAGGACTTTGTGATGGCCACTCCAATACCTTGACTTTGTTGTCCTTAAGCCATTTTGCCACAACTTTGGAAGTATGCTTGGGGTCATTGTCTATTTGGAACACCCAATTGCGACCAAGCTTTAACTTCCAGACTGATGTCTTGACACGTTGCTTCAATATATCCACATAATTTTCTACCTCATGATGCCATCTATTTTGTGAAGTGCACCAGTCCCTCCCACAACAAAGTACCCCCACAACATGATGCTGCCACCCCCATGGCATGGTGTTGCCACTGGGGTGGCAGTCAATGTTCCTGGATGGTTGGGAGAAGTTTTTCTCGGAGGATGTGTTGGTACCATTTTTTATTCATGGCTGTGTTCTTAGGCAAAATTGTGAGCGAGCCCACTCCCTTGGCTGAGAAGCAACCCCACACGTGAATGGTCTTGGGATGCTTTACTGTTGGCATGACACAGGACTGATGGTAGCGCTCACCTTGTCTTCTCCGGACAAGCTTTTTTCCGGATGCCCCAACCAATCGGAAAGGGGATTTATCAGAGAAAATGACTTTACCCCAGTCCTCAGCAGTCCAATCCCTGTACTTTTTGCAGAATATCAGTCTGTTCTTGATGTTTTTCCTGGAGAGAAGTGGCTTCTTTGCTGCTCTTCTTGACACCAGGCCATCCTCCAAAAGTCTTCGCCTCACTGTGCATGCGGATGCACTCACACCTGCCTGCTGCCATTCCTGAGCAAGCTCTGTACTGGTGGTGCCCCGATGCTGCAGCTGAATCAACTTTAGGAGACTGTCCTGGCTCTTGCTGGACTTTCTTGGGCACCCTGAAGCCTTCTTCATAACAATTGAACCGCTCTCCTTGAAGTTCTTGATGATACAATAGATGGTTGATTTAGGTGCAATCTTACTGGCAGCAATATAGTTGCCTGTGAAGCCCCTTTTCTACAAAACAATGATGACGGCACATGTCTCCTTGCAGGTGACCATGATTGACAGAGGAAGACCAATGATTCCAAGCACCACCCTCCTTTTGAAGCTTCCAGTCTGTTATTCAAAGTCAATCAGCATGACAGAGTGATCTCCAGCCTTGTCCTCATCAACACTCACAACTGTGTTAACGAGAGAATCACTGACATGATGTCAGCTGGTCCTTTTGTGGCAGGGCTGAAATGCAGTGGAAATGTTTTTGGGAGATTCAGTTAATTTGCATGGCAAAGAGGGACTTTGCAATTCATCTGATCACTCTTCATAACATTCTGGAGTATATGCAAATTGCCATCATACAAACTGAGGCAGCACACTGAAAATTAATATTTGTGTCATTCTCAACTTTTGGCCACGACTGTACTGTACTGTACAGCTGACAAACAGTCTCCATCACATTGTTGTTTTCCTCCTCCCCTCCACATTGTTTGGATCACAGTAGCTCTGTAGCTGTTATCAGCTGGTGTGGAGGGAAATGGCTGCTCTGTCATACTCACTTTCCTCTGGTGGATTATGTCTCTTACACCATAGCAATGCCATAAATGACCGTTTGAACAGCAGGAGACTAAAGACATGGCTACTGCAGAGCTGCGAAGTACATGTTTGTGTCATACACTGAGAGACAGACGTGTGTGTAGCTGCAGTCCGATCTGTACATCAGTCACCGTCTGCTACACACCCACCCACCCTCTACAGGAGGCTGTGGGCGGTAAAGATGGCGGCTGATCCTGAAAGTCCATAACGAAGGAAGTCAATATTGCCTTTTGTTCTGTTGGAGGAGAGGTTGGCGGTTGGTGGCGTAAATGGGAGGAGTGGCCGCTGCGCGGGAGTGTGTTTAGCCTTTCAGAGCACTCCCTTAAGTCAGTGCGTGAGTGAGGCGCTCTCTAGCCGTCTTTAGACAACAGACAGCTGGTCAAACAGGGTTTAGGAGAGCAGTAGGCAGTCTGGACACTCACTTAAACCCATTAGGCCTCCTCCACTCCCAATTGGTCACAAGGCTCAGTTCAAACACTGCTCCCATGTTTTGATGGTAACGTGGTCTGGATGATGGGTGGGGAGGTCTGTAACCTTGACCATATGGAGCCTCACCAGCTCACCAGCACAGGAACATAATATATATTACAAATCAAAACATTTGGGAAAGGCTTCAAAAACCTTTTTTTTAAAGATATATTATGACATGGCATTGTTTGTGGGAAGGTCTTTGTATTGAGGCCATGCATCCTGTTGTGATTGAGTGTTATTGGTTGTCCTGGGACTGCCCCATTCCTGCCATTGTGTCTGCCCAGCTAACAACAAATGTTACCACAACTTTAGAGAACGTTCCCTTATGAGTCTCATTAGGTCATTAATGTTTTCATAGGAATGTTGCCGTGATGTGCAAGGAATGTTTCCAACAGACCATTCCCTTAATGTCAATTAGAACTTACATAGAACATGGTTGCCATGTTCTTAAAACATATGACTGTAAGTCGCTTTGGATAAAAGCGTCTGCTAAATGGCATATATTATTATTATTATTATAAGATATTAATGATCTAGACACGTTTCATGGGAACCTTGTAGAAACATTTCCGTGTATCAGTTTTCAATACATTGCCTGATGGTCCCAAAGAAACATTCTCCCTCCTCAAAGTGTTTCATTACCTATACCCTTACTGTTGCCGAGCCAATCAGTGTTTTCGAGTTACATATTTGACGATTACATTGTCCTTGTTCTTTCATACAGTAATTATTATTCAACATGTCCTCTCCTTGACATTGAACTCACCAATCTCTTGATTCACAGTAGTCCAATCTTCCCGCTACACCACCATGTCTTCGTCAGGTGTGGGTTAATCTGACTATTCTTATTGATTTGATTGACTTATTTCAGCAATTTAAGGGCTTTCAGTAGAGTTGTCTAATGTTGGTGGGGCATGTTAACCTGTTTTAATGATACTCCTGAATCACTATGATCAGTAAATGTTTATCTTGAGTGTAAACATGGGACCAACACTTTACATGTTGTGTTTATATTTTTGTTCAGTGTACATAAGTGCCTAGAGAGGAGGGGTTAGGGTTTCTTCTGGACAGGTCCTAGCTATACTGACCCAATAAGCACATGCTTATTGATATTCCTTATTAACACAGTGGTTAGGGTGTTTGACATTGGTGTAGGTGGTTTGGGTTTGATATCCACTATAAGGAATATCAATTCCACTACTCTCTTGTATCTTAATGTCATTATTTGGCAACAGTTACAACACACATATCTGATCTAATTAAAAGTAGTTTGTCAATGGTACTTTTATATATATAGTGTATGTGGACACCCCTTCAAATTAGTGGATTTGGCTATTTTAACCACAAACATTGACAGTAGATTGGCCTTACGGAAGAGCTCAGTGACTTTCAACGTAGCAGCGTCATATGATGCCAACTTTCTAACAAGTCAGTTTGTAAAAGTTATTCCCTGCTAGAGCTGCCTTGGTCAAATGTAAGTTCTGTTATTGTGAAGTGGAAACGTCTAGGAACAACAACGGCTCAGCTGCAAAGTGGTAGGCCACACAAGTTCACAGAACGGGACTCGTAATGTGTAAAAATGGTCTTTCCTTAGTTGCAACAATCACTACCGAGTTCCAAACTGTCTCTGGAAGCAATGTCAACACAATAACTATTCGTCAGGAGCTTCATGAAATGGGTTTTAATGGCCGAGCAGCCGCACACAAGCCTAAAATCACCATGCGCAATGCCAAGCGTCGGCTGGAGTGGTGTAAAGCTCGCAGAAATTGGACTCTGGCAGCTCGACAGACGAATCTTGGTTTGGCGGATGCCAGGAGAACGCTACCTGCCCAAATGCATAGTGCCAATTGTAAAGTTTGTTGGAGGAGAAATAATGGTCTGGGGCTGTTTTTCATGGTTCGGGCTAAGGCCCCTTAGTTCCAGTGAAGGGAGATCTTAACGCTATAGCATACAGTGACATTCTAGACGATTCTGTGCTTCCAACTTTGTATTAACAGCTTAGGGAAGGCCCCTTCCTGTTTCAGCATGACAATGCCCCCGTGCACAAAAGGAAGTCCATACATAAATGGTTTGTTGAGATTAGTGTGCAAGAACTTGACTGGTTTGCACAGAGCCCTGACCTCAACCCCGTCGAACACCTTTGGGGTGAATTGGAACGCCGACTGCAAGCCAGGCCTGATCGCCCAACATCAGTGCCTGATCTCACTAATGCTCTTGTGGCTGAATGGAAGCAAGTCCCCGCAGTAATGTTCCAACATCTAGTGGAAAGCCTTCCCAGAAGAGTGGAGGCTGTTATTACAGCAAAGGGGGGACCAACTCCATATTAATGCCCATGATTTTGGAATGAGATGTTCGACATACTTTTGGTCATGTAGTGTACTTTTTTCCTACATGGTATATGGGGTGTAGATTTCAAAAATACGGTAGAGTTATATTTGAGATGTTCAGCTGTATAGAATTAATAAATACTGAATTCATGTTGAAAGTGGAAATTGAGTCATAATTCGTGCTAAAGGGGAAATCGTGACCTTGGGACTGTATGGTTCAATCTGCGCAAACCATAGTTCTGAGATAATGAGCATCAAAGTTTTCACAGCCCAGATCTCATAACTGTTTTGTAGTGAATATTTTTTTTCAACCATGATTAAGGTCCTCACCTTTTAAAGGCACCTAAATTGCAGACTATCAGCATGTGTTTTAGGGTTGTGCAGATAGAGCCTTATGGTTCTGAAATGTCCATCTGGGTTCAGCCCTAAGGTTCTATCTGGCACAGAATGTTATAATTATTTAAATTTCAATAGAAAAGTACAGACATTCAATTATTAAATAAAGAGAATACCCTTCCTTATTTCTAATTACATCATCAAATATATTAATTCTTGTTCATAACACATTTGTTAAAGCGAAAGTTCACAAAAATTACAAGTACACAATATCAAAGGAAAACTAGCAACATTGCTGAAGCTTAGCACTGGATGAGAACTGATAAATCTGGCCTCTGACACTCAGTCAGTAAACTACTTGCTACTTATCAATACAATTTCAATGTAGAACCTTAAACATGCTCTAAGGGACCTGTATTTATTTGTGTTAACCATAAAGAGTTTAAGTGATGGCCATTCTTCTGAAAAAGTGGTGAAACAAATCAAAGTAATTGCAAAAGAGGACAATAACCTATGATATGAATAATTTGGGACTATAAGGTTCTATGCTAAATGTATGGTTTTGGGATAATGAGCATTTTTCAAGTCCCAGATCTCAGAACATTTTTTTATTGTTATGTCTTCCTCTTTTATGACTCAAAAAGTACATCACATTACACACAATTATTCACAACCCAGCATTGTGTGATTGGATTGCAGATAGAACCAAGTTCAAAGGTGTTTGTGCTGATAGAACTTTGATTATTCTTTTTTTTTCATTGTAAATCGACTTTTTTACAAATCTGACACATCTCACGTGAGGGACCTCCTAAAGAGCAACTCTGTGAATAACTCTTTTGTTAAACCAAAATGTCAGATAGAAATGTATATTCCCAAAGTCTCGAAATCCTACATATTCCCATCTTTTAAGGAAAAACACATTTTAATTCAATCAGATAGGTGTGTTGTAACTGTGGTCAAATAATGTCAGTAGCATATATTTTCGTAAGAATTTTAGAGTATGGTGATTCCCTCAGCAGGTCTCGAGCCCAGGGCCAGAATAGTTTGGCCCTGTCCTGTACAGAAGAAAATCTACCCCCTCCTCCATAGTCACTTGTATAGATTTGAAACAACTTAATAGGTGTAAGGCTGTAAGCAATAGTGTGAATGCTCTTTGAAGTAAATCTCAGCTCTGTTAAAAGTACACTCAAGAAAAACATTTATTGATCATAGTGATTCAGTATCTCTAACCTTGCCAACAGACAAAGAGCTATAAATGGATCAGTGGTTCACCAATCAGGGCCTTGATTGGCTCGGCAACAGTAACAAGGCATGATGTGTAATAAAATATTTTTGGGTAGAGAACGTACATAGAATGTTCCCCTAACTAACGGAAAACTGGACACTCAAACATTAAGGGAACATTACGTGAAACATTACAAAAACGTTCCTTCTACCTAGAATTGTTAGCTGGGTATGCTGTTGTGTGGTGTTGCAAGTATCCCTGTGGAATGTCAGACCCTGCTCATGCCGGGTGGCCCTAGGGGAGGAGTCCCAGACTGAGGCACAGGGAGTCTGCAGAGGGAGGGATGGAATGCACTCCGAGGTGTATGTTTATGTGGTTTTTTTCTCTCTTTCGCTAACCCCCTTCTCGCAACCCAGAGCTACTCCCCTTTGTTTCATTCATCCAGTCATATCTAGACAACTCAGTTGAGCGGCAGCAGGATGCCATTTATTAGTTAACGTAATACAATATTAACCCTGTCATTCTGTTATCCCTCACTGGACAGAGCTGGAGTACATGGTTGCTGTTGACTTAAAGAAGTCAGTTACATGATTTCATTTGTAGAGACCCGTTTTTCCAATTTGACTTGACTTTGATGTACATTGTATCTCCCCCTGTTTATTTGTTTTGTGTTTATTACTATACACTCTATCATCCTTATCTCTTCTCTGTAAATATAAGTCAGCACCCACAGGTCAAATAGACGGAAGTGTTTCTATGCTTGCACTGAAATACTGCTGCTTTACTTTGCTACTCTAATCAAAGCTGATCTCACTCTCTCTTATGGTGGGCCACATTTTCAACATGACATCCAGACAGTTTTTTCCCTCTTGTTGAAACCAAGTCCTTCAGGCTCCTGGTCAAAGCACACATCTGTTGATGTCACACGGGCCGCTTGCAGGCTGACGTCGTTGTTCATCTCTGGGTATATCAGAGGAGAGAGTGGGCTAGAGTGTGGCTGGGATCTCAATCCACAATGGCTCCTGTTCAGACCTCATAGTGACTGAGATACCACAACCACACTAGTTTGTGTGTGCGTGCTTGTGTCTGCTTTCACAATGCAGGCTGGTGCAAATCTGATGCAACACTGGATCAAAAGTTCAGTATGTAATTTCTGAGAATACTGAGCTGAGTATACTTAAACTGAATATTTTTCTGTCCACATCTGAAAATGCATGGGAGTACTGTACTATGATTATAGAGCCAGAGGTGACTGGATTACTGGTTGACCAGATTCTCCATTGTCCACAGTCTGAAAACCGCTCTCTTGACTGGACATCACGTGGTGTGTGTGTGTGTGTGTGTGTGTGTGTGTGTGTGTGTGTGTGTGTGTGTGTGTGTGTGTGTGTGTGTGTGTGTGTGTGTGTGTGTGTGTGTGTGTGTGTGTGTGTGTGTGTGTGTGTGTGTGTGTGTGTGTGTGTGTGTGTGTGTGTGTGTGAGAGAGAGACCCTCTCCTGGCCTATGTGGCCCTTCCAACCCCCTGCAAGCTGTGTCCAGGGATTGATGATGTGTCAGTGGTAGGTTGGCCACTGGCAATTCATCATCAGGGGTCACAATACATTTAGCCATGTCTCACAAGTACTCATTGTCATTCAAATGTTGTGGTCCTGCAGGGGCGGAGAGAACTACGCTGGGCTAAGCTCTTCAGATGAGCACACACTTTACCCTGACTAATTCTTAAAATCTCCAATGCAGCTTGACCAGGGCCAATGAAATATTTAAAAAAGGTTTACCCATTTTTAATGTTATGTTGATTTTGAGTGATGTTCTATCGATTCCCTGGGTAATTTAATGTTTTGATGTGTATCTGCGTTATTGGCGTTCAAGTAGGCAGAAACCCGTCAGGTATGACGTAGCACTGTGATAAAGTCTCTCTCAATACACTGGAAGTTAATAGGAATACTACTTTTAGATCACGAAAACGTCTATCATACATTTCAGATTTGAATACTGGTTGATTTCAGAAATCGGGAGGATGTCTTCTATCGATTAAGCCATTGGTCATATTTTTTGCGATATTCCTACCTAGCGAAATGTGTAATTTAACGGAGGGTCTAGCATATAGTTCCTATTTGTCTATCTCTTTAGTCCAGGGTGCATTGCATGGTGCAGTTGCCATAGATATTATAGAAAGGAGGTAGAAATCCAATGAATGAAGGAATTTATAACGCCCCCCACGTATAATCGTGTTCACGTTGTCATGCTGCGTCACATGGTTGCTAAGTTAATCTTCACGCAATCCCTTCTCAAAGTCAGTGTATATGTCGAAAAACGTGCCTATTTTCCTCAAAAGTAGGGAATGTCACTATTCCTAAGCTATACGATACTACAGATAGCAAGTTAATTATCTCACATACTCACATATCGGAAAATAATTTAAATGTTGTACTTCTTGTTGACGAAATTTGTGCTAATGTTAAGTTTTTGAGCTAGGGCCCTATCGACTGCCATTCACTCCTTGAAGGAGTGTAACGATCGAAGAATTGGACCAAGTTGCAGCGTGGAAGGTGTTCATCCAGTTTTATTAATGTGAGCCAGCAACAAAACAATAAAGGGTAACAAAACAAACGTGCAGCTTTGTAGTGCAAAAAGGCTACAATACAAAAACAAGATCCCACACACAACAGGTGGAAAAAGGATGCCTAAATATAAGCCCCAATCAGAGACAACGATATACAGCTGCCTCTGCCTAGAAACGATAAACTAGAATGTCCACCCTAGTCACACCCTGACCTAACCAAATAGAGAAATAAAAGGATCTCTAAGGTCAGGACATGACAGTACCCCCCGCCCCCCCAAAGGTGCGGACTCTGGTCGCAAAATCTGATTCTATAGGGGAGGGTCCGGGTGGGCATCCAGCCTTGGTAGCGGCTCCGGTGCGGGACGTCGACCCCGCTCCGCTTGCGAATCCGCCAGCTCAGGTGGTGACTCTGGTGCGGGGATCATCACCGGAAGCTCCGGACCGTGGGTCCTCGCTAGAGACTCCGGACCGTGGATCGTCGCTGGAGGAACCGGACCGTGGATCGTCACTGGAGGTCTGGAGCGCAGATCCGGCACAATGTGTCCTGGACAGATAACCACGGCAAGAAGAAAGTTCTTTGTTTCTGGCCATTTTGAGCCTGTAATTGAACTCACAAATGATGATGCTACAGATACTCAACTCATCTAAAGAAGGCCAGTTTTATTGCTTCTTTAATCAGGACAACAGTTTTCAGCTGTGCTAACAATTGCAAAAGGGTTTTCCAATGATCAATTAGCCTTTTAAAATTATAAACTTGGATTAGCTAACACAACGTGCCATTGGAACTCAGGAGTGATGGTTGCTGATAATGGGCCTCTGTACCCCTGTGTAGATATTCCATTAAAAATAAGTCGTTTCCAGCTACAACAGTCATTTACAACATTAACACTGTCTACACTGTATTTCTGATCAATTTGATGTTTTAATGGACAAAAAAGTTGCATTTTTTTCCAAAACAAGGAAATGTTTGTGACCCCAAACTTTTGAACTGTAGTGTATGTGTGTGTGTGACTGATGATGGGTGATGTTTTGTCTGTCCCACCCTACACATCACACGGTACTGTCCAGTCTCTCTTTGTCTCTACATATTTATAACGTTATAGGAATGTATGTGCCTGTGAACTCTTTGAATGTACAGTGCCTTGCGAAAGTATTCGGCCCCCTTGAACTTTGCGACCTTTTGCCACATTTCAGGCTTCAATCATAAAGATATAAAACTGTATTTTTTTGTGAAGAATCAACAACAAGTGGGACACAATCATGAAGTGGAACGACATTTATTGGATATTTCAAACTTTTTTAACAAATCAAAAATGGAAAAATTGGGCGTGCAAAATTATTCAGCCCCCTTAAGTTAATACTTTGTAGCGCCACCTTTTGCTGCGATTACAGCTGTAAGTCGCTTGGGGTATGTCTCTATCAGTTTTCCACATCGAGAGACTGAAATTTTTTCTCATTCCTCCTTGCAAAACAGCTTGAGCTCAGTGAGGTTGGATGGAGAGCATTTGTGAACAGCAGTTTTCAGTTCTTTCCACAGATTCTCGATTGGATTCAGGTCTGGACTTTGACTTGGCCATTCTAACACCTGGATATGTTTATTTTTGAACCATTCCATTGTAGATTTTGCTTTATGTTTTGGATCATTGTCTTGTTGGAAGACAAATCTCCGTCCCAGTCTCAGGTCTTTTTCAGACTCCATCAGGTTTTCTTCCAGAATGGTCCTGTATTTGGCTCCATCCATCTTCCCATCAATTTTAACCATCTTCCCTGTCCCTGCTGAAGAAAAGCGGGCCCAAACCATGATGCTGCCACCACCATGTTTGACAGTGGGGATGGTGTGTTCAGGGTGATGAGCTCTGTTGCTTTTACGCCAAACATAACATTCTGCATTGTTGCCAAAAAGTTCAATTTTGGTTTCATCTGACCAGAGCACCTTCTTCCACATGTTTGGTGTGTCTCCCAGGTGGCTTGTGGCAAACTTTAAACGACACTTTTTATGGATATCTTTAAGAAATGGCTTTCTTCTTGCCACTCTTCCATAAAGGCCAGATTTGTGCAATATACGACTGATTGTTGTCCTATGGACAGAGTGTCCCACCTCAGCTGTAGATCTCTGCAGTTCATCCAGAGTGATCACGGGCCTCTTGGCTGCATCTCTGATCAGTCTTCTCCTTGTATGAGCTGAAAGTTTAGAGGGACGGCCAGGTCTTGGTAGATTTGCAGTGGTCTGATAGTCCTTCCATTTCAATATGATTGCTTGCACAGTGCTCCTTGGGATGTTTAAAGCTTGGGAAATCTTTTTGTATCCAAATCCGGCACTTAAACTTCTTCACAACAGTATCTCGGACCTGCCTGGTGTGTTCCTTGTTCTTCATGATGCTATCTGCGCTTTTAACGGACCTCTGAGACTATCACAGTGCAGGTGCTTTTATACAGAGACTTGATTACATACAGGTGGATTGTATTTATCATCATTAGTCATTTAGGTCAACATTGGATCATTCAGAGATCCTCACTGAACTTCTGGAGAGAGTTTGCTGCACTGAAAGTAAAGGGGCTGAATAATTTTGCACGCCCAATTTTTCAGTTTTTGATTTGTTAAAAAAGTTTGAAATATCCAATAAATGTCGTTCCACTTCATGATTGTGTCCTACTTGTTGATTCTTCACAAAAAATACAGTTTTATATCTTTATGTTTGAAGCCTGAAATGTGGCAAAAGGTCGCAAAGTTCAAGGGGGCCGAATACTTTCGCAAGGCACTGTACATATTTCCTGTCTTAAGTGTGTGTTCATCTGTACTTGTCCCATATATGAATGTTACAACTCTCTCCTCCTTGTGAACCCATGTTGAGGGAGAGTGACATTGATCTCCTCTGGTCTCTCTAACTTAGTATCATCTCCTACCTGTTTTTTTGTGTTCCTTGTTCAGACACCGTAGGCTGCCACTCTGGCCCAGTCTGTCTCCTCCAGCTCTAGTTCTGTCTTGTGCTTTCTGTCTGTCCTCTCACATCTGGATTCAATAGGTCCAGCTTCCTTCTCTGAAGAAGAGACATATATAAATAGCCTGGCTGCAGTAACCACACTATGCAGCAGGGCCTGTGTGTTAGACCGGCCCTTCTCCCGTGTCGGCCCCTCAGATATGTGTGACGTCGCCATGCTGATGCCTTAGCCTGCCCTCTGGAGTCAGGCTGTTGTCTCCTGGCTCCGCCCCTGTGGCAGCCTCTGGTCCCCAGGCTGTGGTGTGGCTGACGCAGGCTGCGTGCTAAACGCACCGACCGCCACAGAGCCCTTGCCCAACTGTGGAAAGTTTGAGTGGAGCTGGGCCAGGGCTGAGAGACAGGCAGGCAGGCGGTGGGTGGGTGGGCTGCCGGTATCCTGCGTGGGTAGTGGGTTGAGGAAGGGAAATTTAATATCCTGGTTGTAGCTCAATAACTCAACAACTGAAAATACTGGCTTTTTAAGATGTGTGTAACACAGTACAGTACATACAGTGCCTTCAGAATGTATTCATACCCCTTGACTTATTCCACATTTAGTTGTGTTACAGTGTGAATTCAAAATGTATTTAACTATGCAAGTCAGTTAAGAACAAATTCTTATTTTACAATGATGGCCTACCCCAGCCAAACCCTCCCCTAACCCGGACAACGCAGCGCCAATTGTGCACGCCACCCTATGGGTCTCACGATCACGGTCAGTGGTGATAGAACCCGGGATCGAACCAGAATCTGTAGTGACGCCTCTGGCACTGAGATGCAGTGCCTTAGACCGCTGCGCCACTCGAGAGTGCCCAACAATACTAAACCCATCTAAACACAATACTCCATAATGATGAAGAGAAAATATGTTTTTAGAAATGTTGCTAATTTATTGAGAAGTAAATATCTAATTTACATACAGTACCAGTCAAAAGTTTGGACACACCTTCTCATTCAAGGGTTTTTATTTATTTGTACTATGTTATACATTGTAGAGTAATAGTGAAGATATCACAACTATGAAATAACACATGGATCATGTAGTAACCAAAGAAGTGTTTAAAAAATCAAAATACCTGTATATTTTATGTTTGAGATTCTTTAAATTAGCCACCCTTTGCCTTGATGACAGCTTTGTACGCTCTTGGCATTCTCTCAACCAGCTTCTCCTGGAATGCTTTTCCAACAATCTTGAAGGAGTTCCCATATATGCTAAGCACTTGTTGGCTGCTTTTTCTTCACTCTGTGGTCCAACTAATCCCAAACCATCGCAATTGGGTTGTAATCGGTAATTGTGGCGGTCAGGTCATCTGATGCAGCACTCCATTATCCTTCTTGGTCAGATAGCTCTTACATAGCTGGGGGTGTGTTGGGTTATTGTCCTGTTGAAAAACAAATGATAGTCCCACTAAGCGCAAACCAGATAGGATGGCGTATCACTGCAGAATGCTGTGCTTAGTCAGATAGCTCTTACATAGCCGGGGGGTGTGTTGGGTTATTGTCCTGTTGAAAAACAAATGATAGTCCCACTAAGCGCAAACCAGATAGGATGGTGTATCACTGCAGAATGCTGTGGTAGCCATGCTGGTAATGTGTGCCTTGAATTCTAAATAAATCACTGAAGGTGTCACCAGCAAAGCATCCCCACACCATCACACCTCCTCCTCCATGCTTAACAGTGAGAAATAACATGCGGAGATCATCCGTTCATCTACTGTGGTTCCTCCTTTAAAAGTTGCATCATACTGCAGCACACCTTGCGGGCTGCTGCAGCATTCTGTGGCACGCTAATTCATTGTCAGCCATTTATTACGTTAATGCAAGTTAGTGCAACTTGCGGGCAACAGAGGGCAACTTTGAGAAGCATTTGATAGTCTCCTATATTGGCATTATTAGAGAATTTAAACCTTTTTTTGTAATAACATAGTACATGGGATTGATTTTAAAAATCAAATAAAAATTACAAATTTCATTCATTTGATTAATATTGTGGTGTTTCTATTCCGAGAAAAACAAAACCCTCAGGGTTTCCGTTAAAGAATGGAAAATATTGCACTGTACTGATATTGCACCTGATGGTCAGGAGTAGGCTACAGCATAAGAGGATTGGAGGATTCTAAATTAATATCTAAGGGACATAACATTTCAACACCCTAATTGTAGTGTAACCAATACTCATTTCGCCCATGGTAGGCCTGCAGTATATCTACAAATATTTTTTTAAATGACGTGACTCTCTGCCAATAATTACATTTAGAGGATTGGAGGATTCAAAATTAATATCTAAGGGGTATTTTCCGTTAGGATCTGTGAGAATATCTAAGGAGCTTTTATATCATTCTAAATTAATTAATAATAATAATAATCGCTTTGTTTAAAAAGTAACGGTATTTTGGAGATTTCGTTTTCATTTAACCTAAAGTGAGTGAGAAAAAGACAATTCTTGAACATGGGGTGAGACATTCTCACTAATATGTAAATAAAGCCAGTTTGTAATTTACAATGATTTATTTCTGGAGAGACCTAACTTAATTATTTAGCAGACATCACTTGCTTATATTCAGTCAACCATTTATATTTCAATAAGTATTTTTCTACGGCTGGCCATGCTACCACTAACCCGGGTCAACAGCTCTGCACTCCCCACAGCAACTTGTCCAAGCCACCCCATTTCTCCTTCACCCAAATCCAGATAGCTGATGTTCTGAAAGAGCTGGGCTAGACAATCTTGACCCTCTCTTTCTAAAATGATCCTCCGCAATTGTTGCAACCCCTATTACTAGCCTGTTCAACCTCTCTTTTTTTAGTATTGTCTGAGATCCCTAAAGTTTGGAAAGCTGCCGCGGTCTTCCCCCTCTTCAAGGGGGAGACACTCTAGACCCAAACAGTTACAGACAGTTTCTATCCTACCCTGCCTTTCTAAAGTCTTCGAAAGCCAAGTTAACAAACAGATCACCGACCATTTTGAATCCCACTGTACCTTCTCCGCTATGCAATCTGGTTTCTGAGCTGGTCATGGGTGCACCTCAGCCACGCTCAAGGTCCTAAACAATATCATAACCGCTATCGATAAAAGACAGTACTGTGCAGCCGTCTTCATCAACCTGGCCAAGGCTTTCGACTCTGTCAATCACAGCATTCTTATCGGCAGACTCAACAGCCATGGTTTCTAAAATGACTGCCTTGCATGGTTCTCCTGGTTCACCAACTACTTCTCAGATAGAGTCCAGATAGATAGAGTTCAGTTTGTCAAATCGGAGGTCCTGTTGTCCGGACCTCTGGCAGTCTCTATGGGGGTGCCACAGGGTTCAATTCTTGGGCCGACTCTTTTCTCTGTATACATCAATGATGTCGCTCTTGCTGCTGGTGATTCTCTGATCCACCTCGCCGCAGAAGACACCATTCTGTATACTTCTGGCCCTTCTTTGGACACTGTGTTAACAAACCTCCAGATGAGCTTCAATGCCATACAACACTCCTTCCGTGGCCCCAAACTGCTCTTAACTTACTTGCCTAGTCAAATAAAGGTTAAACTATGAGCATAACATTTCTGCACCCTCATTTATTTATTCTAGTTTAATCAATACCCAAACGGAGATTAAGTGCAAATAAAAATCTCATTGATTTAACAAAACTAGTCTCCATGCTTGTCTCAGACCAGCACGAAACATTGTTAAAATCGTTGTAGGCTTTTGCTTCAAATCCTATTGCTTCTAACTTCAATATGCTCTTTAAATAAATGAGACCTGCAACACTTTTAACAGCATATTTCTCAACACTAGTGAGACTCATGTCACTTATGGTAGGCCTACAGTATATGTAGGCCTATGGTAGGCCTACAGTATAAAATATGACGTGACTCTCCGTAATTACATATAGAGGATTGGAGGATTCTAAATTAAAACCAAAAGCCACCTCATGGGTCTCCCGGTGGCGGCCGGCATGGGTAACGAACCTGCATCTGTAGCAATGCATTTTGCACTGCGGGAGCCCCCATCCACTCCGGAGACCCCATCCACAAAGTATCAAAATACAAAGAGGTGTTGGTGAAGGCATATTGTCCTTCCAATAGCCCATTTTTCTTGCCCCAAAAAATGATACTGATAACTGATTTTGAAAAAGTTTTGCTGTCTTTTAAGCATTCTAATACAGTTAAATAGTTCAAACACACACATGGACGCAGCACTCTAAGGCACTGCATCTCCGTGCAAGAGGCGTCACTACAGTCCCTGGTTTGAGTACAGGCTATATCACATCGGGCTTTGATTGGGAGTCCCATAGGGCGGCGCACAATTGGCCCATCGTTGTCTGGGCCATCATTGTAAATAAGAATTTGTTCTTAACTGACTTGCCTAGTTAAATAACGGTTGCACACACACACACCCACACTACACTGACCAAAAGGTTGTTTTGAAACCTATTTCTTTCACTTACTTGCTGTGCTGTTTCGTTGTTCATTTGTTTCATTCTGAACCATGATTTCTATGTAACGCCGTTTGGGTTTTTGCGTGTCAAAAAAGATACAAGTCAACATGACATCTGTTTCAGTAGCTATAGTTAGCTAGCTAACTATATAGCTGGGAGTCATCTAAAATAACCCTAATTGATAAGAAACCTCTTATTTGATTAATGGTGGTCGGACCCATCTATGTGAAGCTAGCTACAATAAGGATTAGGCACAATGGAATTTGAGGTTTGCCTTCAAAATATTTGTATTAATTTGCATCACTTTCAATGACATACTTTTATTTTGAAGGCAAACATCAAATTGCATTATTGTGCCTAATCCTTATGGTGGCTAGCTTCACAACACATAACCCAGGTCAAGCCTCACTAGCCAGATGAAGCTAGCTGGCTACTTATAACGTTAGCTTTGGGCAACAGGGTTAAATAGCTGGCTAACGATTTATTTTCATGAACTGAAGTTCAATTTCAATAGGCAAACAAGAAGTGGCAACCTAGCTAATACTAAATCATTGCTAAGAATAAGGAAAATGACTGCAGTCATTGTTTTCAAGCTGGTTGTATTGATGCTAGCTAGGGATGAAGCTAAAGCTAGCTACCCCAGAAGTTGCGGTCGAAAAAATTATGCTTTATTACTAATGCGGTATTGTAAACACGTTGTTCGTGGCCTGGGTGTTTGCTTGTTTGCAGACTTTTTTTAGTACAGCTTTTACAATGCTACTGTATATTTTTTGACACTCAAAGACCCAAACGGTGTTCCATAGTATAGGGAGTTTTTCCTAGCCACCGTGCTTCTACACCTGCATTGCTTGCTGTTTTGGGGTTTTAGGCTGGGTTTCTGTACAGCACTTTGAGATATCAGCTGATGTACGAAGGGCTATATAAATACATTTGATTTGATTTTGATTTGATTTATGTCGTGAAGCTAATAGCAGTGACTCTATTATTGTGTAACACCCAGGAGGGAAACATCGGAAAAATAGCGCACTTGTTAACCGGTGCTCGACCAGTCGGCGAAAGCCAACATCACCCACAACAGAGAGATTGATTGTTAAGGGCAATTAATTCCATTATCTTGGCTTTAATGGATTTCGCCTTTGAGTTGTCTCGCTGAAATTTTGTTACTCTTTCAAATGACTGCTTGGCATGTTTTCTTATTTTATTTAATCTTTATTTAACCAGGTAGGCCAGCTGAGAACAAGTTCCCATTTACAACTGCGACCTGGCCAAGGTAAAGCAAAGCTGTGTGTCACGGTCATCATAAGGAGGAGATCAAGTTGCAGTGTGGTATGCGTACATTCTCTTTCATTATATGAATGAACACTGAACAAACTAACAAAAAAAACAACCTGTGACGCTATATAAACGAACGCTGACAGGCAACTACACATAGACAAGAACCCAAAAGGGAAAATGGCAACCTAAATAGAATCCCCAATCAGAGACAACGATAACCAGCTGCCTCTGATTGGGAACCAATTCAGGCCACCACAGACATACAATTACCTAGACTTACAAAAAAACCTAGATATACAAAAACCCTAGACAAGACAAGCATACGTCCCTCGTCACACCCTGACCTAACCAAAATAATAAAGAAAACATAGATAACTACGGTCAGGGCGTGACACTGTGCCACAAAATCAAACAGCACAGAGTTACACAAACAAACGCACAGTAATAAAGAAAAATTGTGGATATATTGAAGAAACATCTCAAGACGTCAGTCAGGAAGTTAAATCTTGGTCGCAAATGGGTCTTCCAAATGGACAATGACCCCAAGCATACTTCCAAAGTTGTGGCAAAATGGCTTAAGGACAACAAAGTCAAGGTATTGGAGTGGCCGTCACAAAGCCCTGACCTCAATCCTACAGAAAATTTGTGGGCTGAACTGAAAAAGCGTGTGCGAGCAAGGAGGCCTACAAACCTGACTCAGTTACACCAGCTCTGTCAGGAGGAATTTGCCAAAATTCACACAATTTATTGTAGGAATCTTGTGGAAGGCTACCCCAAATGTTTGACCTAAGTTAAACAACAAAGGCATTGCTACCAAACACTAAATGAGTGTATGCAAACTTCTGACCTATGGGAATGTGATGAAAGAAATAAAAGCTGAAATAAATAATTCTCTCTACTATTATTCTGACATTTCACATACTTAAAATAAAGTGGAGATCCTAACTGACCTAAGACAGGGAATTTTTACTATGATTAAATTTCAGGAATTGTGAAAAACTGAGTTTAAATGTATTTGGCTAAGGTGTATATATAATTCCGACTTCAACTGTGTATTATTCTGTTCAAACGGAGACTCAATTCCATTATGAAGTAATGGGTCATACAGGGGTTGGTATCCATATTGGCTCATTAGAGAGTAGTGATGATATGAGGGGTGACAGCAGGTGGCAGCAGGGTTTGTTTTTGTCCTCATGCATCTTAGGACTGGCCCTTGTCAGTCACTAACTCTGTGTGTGTCCCCTTATGTTCCGTAAACACATACCCCTTTGTGTGGCACACATGTTGTGTCCTGTCCTGCCATAGAGCCCCCCCCCCCCACACACACACTGTCTGACAATTGGGCTGCAGTAGCAGGAGGGAGGAGAACAGGAGTGGAGGGTGGTGGTGGGGGAGGGGGTATAGCCAACCCTCTTGCTTGAGCGAGTTTTAATTTGATCTGCTTACAGCAGAAGACACTGCAGTGTGGCGGAAAGGAGGAGGAGACGCAGTTCTGCTCATGCACTCATTCACCTCATATACACACGCACGCACATGCCTATACACTCACTAGCTGATGCAGGATGTCTGCCTGCGCCCTGTGGCTTTGTCTGAACTGTTTTGGTGCTGCTGTCTCAGTCATCTCCCCTGGAACTCAACCCTGGTACCGTCCCACTCCCTCTCCTTCTGATTGATCAATTTATAAGGCTGTGTGGCAGTAGCGAATGAGCTGCTCAGGGACACAGTACATTGGTGCTCCTTGCCTTGTCTGTTTTCTCTTTTCAGATGCAATCTCTCACTGGATCTAGATCAGGGGTGTCAAACAAATGTTGCCTCTGGTGTTCGGTCTTCAAGGATGTCTGGAGGGCCGCACCTAAAATTGGCTATATTTCCTCACCGTCAAAAAATGTGCAGAAAATAGTCCTTTATCATTTTTTTGCGGGAATTTTCAGTGCGGCCCTCCCATAGAATCAAGAAACAGAATAAATGTAGGTCCATTATCATTTCTACACAGTTTGATTTGGTTTTAGTCATTCTAAAGTATATTGAGTTTGTTTATAAAATAAAAAGTAAAAAACTAATTGTTTCTGTAGAGAGAAACAGCAGAGCATCATACAGTAACAGTAGGTTATATGTTTCCTTGCCCCAGGGCTCAGTGTGTGATGTAGTAAAATGGCAGTCACATGAATGTTGTGTTCCTGAGCTGGAACGTGAGAATGTCCCTGCCCCCTCTCGCTGGCCTCTGAGGAGGAGCCACCCGCTCCCACTCCTACCCCCGCTCCTGTCCCCGCTCTTACCCCTTCTACTGCCCCCTTTTTCCTTGCTGGAGACAGAGCTTCAGTTTCCCTCCCAGGCCGTTGGGGTATCAGGTTTGTTTTGGTGGGGAAGGGAAGGGGGCTAGGACTGGCATATGCATAGAGAAGAGACTGACTACCGGTGGGAGAAATCTTTACATCGTGCGTAATGAAAAAAGCATGTGTGGAATCACACAGAGCGAAGAAAAATACAAACACCACTTCCTCCCTCCCTCCTGTTCCGCCACTGCTGATGACCCTTCATCCATACATCCCATGCCAGCCGCTGGAGTTGTGAAGCGGCCATTTTATGAATGAGGGTGGGAAGGAGGTAGGAAAAGAGAGGGGGAGGTGGAGTTGGTCAGGTGGTGTGCCTGACGCGGCTCAGCGAGGCGCTAGTGGGGAAGTTCTGTGTGTTTGTGTATATTCACTGGCTGAGGAGGAGTCTGGGCTCGGCCCACACACCCTGCTTCTCTACTCCGCAGGCTTTATATGCGTTTATGTTTTGTTCCTGCCTTTTCTGAGGCACAGAGCAGTGTAACAAAAGGACTAGTTTGGACTGAGCTCCCCTTCCGCCCCGAGCTGCCTCCGTCTGAGGTGTTGAAGGAAGAATGGCCCACTCCAGCGCTCTCCATTTTCCATTCTCTAATTCACATTGTGAACACCTCAATGACTTGCAGGAATGGTTTTATGTATCTGTTTGTGCATGTTTGTGTGTGAGGTGTTGACGGTCGGGCTCAGCCTGTTCAAAGCCCGTTCTCTCCTATCATGTCCCCCATACATCACCATCTGAAGATTAATTTATCTTTTTGCATATATATCTCCAGTATCTTCAGTTTACCCACAAGTGGAGTAAAAATCTGCATGTATTATTACAATAGATTCGTGCCTGCTTCTTTTCAACAGTTTCCCCAGTAGAATGACATGAATATCAGTGTCTCCTGAAGGCATAGAAGGAACAAGGAAAACTGTGAACACTGGAAGTGCTCTCTTTGTCCCAATCTGAGGGAACATTGTTAGTCACATTGTTCTTATACATTGCCAGTGTAACGTCACAGCGAGGTGAAATCTCTGTTCTCCTTTGTGGAGGCAGGATATGGGGGGTCCTGAGTGGCGCAGCACTCTATAGCACTGCATCTCGGCGTCACTGAAGTACCTGGTTCGAATCCACGCTGTATCACATCCGGCTGAGATTGGGAGTCCCGTAGGGCGTCGCACATTTGGCCCAGCATCACCCGGGTTTGGCCGGAGTAGGGCATCATTGTAAATAAGAGTTTGTTCTAAACTGACTTGCCTAGTTAAATAAAATTATATTTTGTGGTGTGTGGGTAAAACCACTGTGGATGCCAAGCCAGTAAAAAGGCCATATTACAACCTATTTTGTGATAATTGCATTGTTTGCTCTATAACCCATTCATTCATACACCAGCGTGATATACAATAAGGCTGAGACAACAAACAGACAACAGTCACAGCTGCTACTGCAGAATAAAGTCAACTCCACATACGTTTGTTTCATCACTTACCCGGGAAGGAACATCTGTCCGTTCAAGTCCACAAAGCAAATATAGCATGTAACAAACAGTTACATGACCTACAGTCACATTTCCAACAAAACAACCACAGATTTAGATCCACCGAGAGTTACTGCAAGTTACCTCAAGTTACCGCAAGTCAGCACAAAGAAAACAGGAGCACTGTTTCCGCTATTCCATCATCATTAAATCAACTAAAGCTATATTCACTGAGTGTACAAAACATCCATGACATAGACTGACCAGGTGAATCCAGGTGAAAGTAATGATCCTGTTAAATCCCCTTCAATCGGTGTAAATGAAGGGGAGGAGACGGGTTAAGGAATGATTTTTAAGCCTTGAGACAATTGAGACATGGATTGTGTATTTGTGCCATTCAGAGGGTGAATGGGCAAGCCAAAATGTTTAAGTGCCTTTGAACAGGGTATGGTAGGTAGTATGTGCCAGGTGCACTGGTTTGAGTGTGTAAAGAACTGCAACGCTGCTGTGTTTTTAGCTCTCAACAGTTTCCCATGTGTATAATCTAGGCTTCATATTGAACTTCAATCGTCTAAGGCCAGTGGCACAATATATGGATGTATGGTTCGATTAGAATCTCCGTTGTAATCATTGGTCTGTACGGAGAATAAAAAATAAAGTCAAAATCCCCATCTCTATCCATGGCTTAGGAAAGGGCAGATTTAGCTAGCTTGCTACAGCGGGACTAAAACACAAGCAGACCAGATCATTCTGACAATGATGTTTTGCTTTTGATGTGATTTGATTGGTGTGAAGCCAAATCCAAACTGGCCTCCCTCAGGGGGTTGTTTTGCTTGCCAGGACGACCCACTGTTGAGCTCAGCTCAATGCTGATTGGCTAATTATTCTCTCTTTTTTTATCAAGGGAGGCCAAATGCTTGATGGCATCAATCAATCAAATGCTACAGCGGTACATGTCATACTATTTTGCTCCAGACAGCATCAGATACATGGTCTATACATACTGAGACAGATGGGTTTGTTCCCCTCGATCTGATCATTTTTCCAGTGAGAGAGATTCAGCAAATTGAAGGAAAATTATGAAAACACAGACTAATATATTTTTATTGGTCTGATATTTGGGACGCCTGGCTCCCTCTGACGTGGTGTTTAGATCACGACTTATCGATCCATGCTCCCATTACTAGTTGACTTGCATCCATCCTTAAACCGCCAACAATGCTGACATGGCTACCACTCCGTCCCGAGAAGTCTGAGAGGCATGCAGCCTCTCAGGGGAAATGGGTCAACATTCACCACCCCCCACCACTCCCTATTTTTATTTCCAGATAACTCAGTCCTGCTGTTAAATACGCAGACAGGGGCTTTTATGACGGCAGAAGGCCATTTTGTTCAGGTGAAGAGACGTCTGGGGGAGTCATTTTGATTCAGCCTGTCCCCTCCTGACACACATTTGTATCTATCTCCCTTTTGTTCCGTCTCTGAACATTTTAGCATTTGTTTTTTCCTTACGTAAAATCACACCCCGTAAAAAGGAAACTACAAAGCTCATCGAGAAATGAGAAGGCATGGTGTGAACATGGAAGGGTAGGCTAATGCTTGATACACTGTGGATGAACTGGAGGATATACTGTAGTGCCTCAGCAGAGTTAGATTTACCTGATACTTGGCAAGCTTTCCATGAAAGCTGGTAACTCAAGAGGTGAACAAGGTTGTGTTTTTCCAGGGCCTGTGAGTTGTCGTGGTGATCCCCCCCCCCCCCCCAAAAGACAGTGCAGGTGCCATTAGACAGTAATGGCCAGTAATCAGAGCTGACACGGAGTGGCACAGTAGATATGAGGACATGTTGCCGGCCGGCCCAGGACATGAGTAGGACGTTCCCAGTGTTGTTTTCTACTCACCACCTGCACTTACTCAACAGAGGCTGCCCTTCCTCTCTTTAGCCTGACCTTACACTGAGGCCATGGAGACAAACAACAGACCCTGGCGCCATTACCATGCTCTGCACACTGTTTTAGAGATTGTCTCATTCAAAGTTAATGCCATATTAATCAAAACACCAACTGCTGAGGTGTGTGAGCTCACAGGTTGTAAGTTTTTATTTGGTCTGTCTAAGTTCCCTCTAGAGAAGGTAGGCGGGCGGGTAATAAAATGCTTCAGGTGTGCCTTGTGTTGCATGTAGTCAGTAAGAATGTCCTCCTGCAGGCAGAATAGGGCTACAGAGGGAGGTTGGAATGTGCCTTTGATCTGCAGGCTGTCTGGTGCTAACCTAACCTTCAGCTGGGTTGTGTTCCTGTTCCCCCTCTCTCTCCCACACTGTAGAATACACAGACAATCAATCCCTTCCCAACCTTTCCCCAAACCCATACTTTCCTGAAAACAAAGTGCTGCAAACCCCTACTTGTCTGGAAGCCCAGTACAGTGTAGTGGTGGGCTGGGCAGTAGCTGGATATAGCCTATAAGCAGGTACCACATCAGGCTGCAGGACAGAGGGAACTCTTCTCGGAGGGGTCACAGCGCCAGTGGTTCTAATCAAATCACCACAAGTGAAACCAATGCTTGGAAAATTGACCGGAAAAATCTGAAGTCCTAGCCAGCTCTTTGAGGGGTTTCTTTTGAGTGCTAGTTAAAGGATATGGTCTCTAGTTTCCTGTTTTTGCTCCCTCTCTCTCCATCTCTTCTCTCCCTCTCTCTCTGTGTGATTGATGGATCATAGATTGAGCAGCGTGCTCCCACTTCCTCTCTGAGCCAGGCAGCTATCTGCTCCCTGTCTGCAACCCAGCTCAGCCATCCAGCACTCACAGCCTGTTAGGTTAGAAGGAAACATGTTAGTTAGAGGACCTAACTAATTGATCTAGCAGGTGGGATTTGACATCTCACCCAGTCTCTACACTGTTATACCATTGTTAAACAGTCATATATTTCTAATATGTGACTAGCAGCAATGCAAAACCAGGGCAATGTTTAACACATTGGGGAAATATCACTTGGTACAAAATCTGTCTCAACTGACAAGCGAGAGAAAACGAGCAAAGTCAAGCACTGCACACTACACTCTTAAGCTCTTGATGGTTGCTAGGCAGCGCGCGTTACTACTATGCTCCGGGCAGTTGTAAACTTTGCGAGCCACATCACTTTACCAATCTCTTCTCATAGTCCACCATATGCACTGTTTTCTTAACCACAACTGGATGGATCCATAAAGAATAACTGTGGGAATAAACATCACCGAATGACGAAAATATTGGAATCAAGTAGGGTAATGCAATTGAATTCATCAAATTGTTGCAAACTGAAACTCCAAAAGTCATCCAATTGTTATAATGCATTTGAAACAATAGCCTGCCCGCATGGTCAACTATATTAGCACCGTTTCACACTGCTTTGAGACAAGCGTAGAGACTCACCTTGATAAATCAGTTAATATCAGATTTTTCTTTTCATTGATTTTCCCTTTGGATATTGGTTGGGCTACAATTAGGCTGTGGAAATAAAAATTGAGGTGAGTGCTGCTCACGATCCTCTTGTCTGGTTGGCCTGTTTATTAGCACTGACATTTAAAATAAAAAAAATGGTACCCCTTTTTGGTGGTATCCAATTGCTGGTAGTTACTGTCTTCTCTCATTGCTACAACTCCCTCACGGACTCGGGAGAGGCGAAGATCGAGAGACATGCGTCCTCCAAAACACAACCCAATCAAGCCGCACTGCTTCTTAACACAGCGCACATCCAACCTGGAAGCCAGCCGCACCAATGTGTCAGAGGAAACACCGTACACCTAGCGACCTTGTCAGCATGCACTGCGCCTGGCCCGCCACAGGGGTCACTAGTGCACGATGAGACAAGGACATCCCTGCTGGCCAATCCCTCCCTAACCCGGATGACGCTAGGCCAATTGTGTGCTGCCTCATGGGCCTCCCGGTCGCGGCCGGCTGCGACAGAGCCTGGGCTCGAACCCAGAGTGTCTGGTGGCACAGCCTTAGACAACTGCGCCACCCGGGAGGCCTGATCAGAACATTTTGCCAGCATATTATGTAGCTTATCAAGTGGATTATGTTGCTCTTCACTCGCAGTCGCTTAGTAGCTTAGGCCTACTCCTGACAAAAAGCCTGTGACTTGTCTTAATCAATTATTGTGGTTTTGTTTCACCAAGTCTGTGGAGGTTGTAAAATATCAATACGAGACTCACATGCTTTTGAAAATATAGATTGCTACGAGGCCTATTTTCTATGGGCATCATGATAAAGAAACTGTCAATGTAAGACCCTACGCCTGCTCCCTAACAAAGTGGAGTGAGGGTAGGAAAGAGATGAAACATGGATAAAGAACAGCATTATCTTGCTTTGGCCTCTGTTTCAAAATATCTCTTTTTTATATGACAGTGGGTCTAAACGTTGCCGTGGTGCAAGTTGTGTGGTATTTAAAACTTTTTTTTTAAAATTATATACTTGTTTATGTTATATTCTTACCCTACTATTAAATATATGTGTGTTGACTGTGATCAGGGTAGCCTAAGTGTGTCTTGTCTGTTTAATGAACTAAATAACTGTTGATGTCCTGTGCATACCACAGCCATGTAACCTATAGGCTACACAGATCATTAAACCCGAAATATGCCATTCTATTCCTTTCAAAATACATTTTATTAGTCTTATAATGTTTCTTAGAACCTGCCTAAAACAAATTAATAATATATTTCTGTGACGGTGTATATTCAATGGATTTATTAAAATAGAAGTCCACCCACATCGGCCCACGTCTACTTATACTCCTAAACTTGCCGCCATGTGCACTGGAGATATAAAAGGCTTATCCCAGCAAGAATGTGGTAAAAATGGGACTGTATGAATTGGGTTAAAAAACAGGCAACATACCATAAAATCTGTCTGTAAAGGGTATTAGTTACTTGGTTGTGGTAGGCTAGGTTTGGGACTTGTGCTGAAAGGCCAGGTCAGGTGCAGGAGACTCCTTTTTCAGGTTCACACTGGCATTTGAGTGGAACAAAATATCCTCCTTTTGATTGAAGGGAAAATAGAAGTTAGCAATGTGTTAGGGAAAGCCCCATAGGCAGAATGAGGTAAGCCATAGACTGTATTGTTTGAATGAGAAGAAGTCTGATGTGGCCAACAATTGTTCCATCTCAGACAAGCCCATTGAGTTGACTCATTGAAGAATTGTTAGTTTGTTATTGTGTCTGATCGTGTAACGTGATTGGCTGGTAGTGACTCACTGTGACCTTGAGTGTGACTGGAGAACCTGGGAGTCATTTTTCACTTTGGGATCATGTATGGAAAACAAATATTTTGTTTTATTTTCATCAACAGATTAAGATTAAATACTCTAGGGACCATATACAAATATGCTGTAACTAAAAACACCATGAATCTTTATTATAATATTGCAGGCTGGATCTAGGGGTCTGGTATTGGTAATAATCCCCATGATTAGGAAACAGTTGCTTCCTACGTTTTTGTTTCGGTTGTTCACATGTAATCATGTGGGTAACATTACTCTGCTTCTCATTCCCCTGTCGTAGAACAGTACAAAGTGGCAGCAGCAGCTTGTTTTTCTCTTCAAGTCGAATCTGGTGTAGTCCAACCCCACAGCCCCCCGCTGGTTGGCAGCGGTAGTGCTGCTGAACCTGGGCCTGCATGGCTGTTGAGCTGTGTGAGGTCTCTGGCGACAAGAAGACAAAGGGCATATTTTTCAGAGCAGGGGCCCCAGAGTGGGCTGGGGCATTGCCTGGCCTCGTCAATGACCCATCTGAGAGGGAGAGGGTTTGGAGAGGGGAGAGCCTTTTTCAAACTGTGTCTTTATGTCTCCCCTGGCTGTGAGTGTGCCACAACATTCCACAATGGCTCCATTGTTTGTTTGGGGGAGAGAGCGTGGGTATTCCGTTTCAATCATTTCTGGAAGTCTAATGTTTGACGTGGTGGGGGCTAAGCACTTCCTGTGGCTCGGACTCTTGTTTTTGCCCCCTGCTCCTCCTCCACGCTCAGTAGAGGTTAGGGACTGACTGACTAACTGACTGACTGTTGCCTGTGTCGTGCCGTGGTGTGCCTGTGGAGTGGGAGCAGAATTTTGGCCGTCTGCCCCTGGCCCAGCGGCCTACTCCCTGAGCCCCCCGCTGTGCTGCACTCCTCACTGCAGTGCAGCCCCTTTGACTTCTCCTGCAGTGCTCTGACGACATTTCACCTCTCCTACATGGAGCTAAAGTTGACTCCTCCTTAATCCGACTAAGGGCTAATCTGTCACGGGGGGATGTGGGTTGTTGGGCCAGGCCTCAGAACAGAACAGAGCAGAGCTGCCTAGTAGACTGGCTGAGTCACTCCTCCCCTTCCCCCTATCCATCCCTCCATATCTCTGTCTCTCCCTCCCTGCCCCGCCAGACAAGAGACACCTGTCTGGTACAGAGATCAATCCTTGTGATTCAGAGACACCTAAACCCCACATGTCGCACAGTCTCTCTGTGTCTCTTTTTCTCTGTCTCATTCTTGGGTTAACTATATTTTTGTGAAACTCAGCTGGTGTTGAAGCAAGTTAACACACCATAACACATCTACTTTCAGCTGGGGAGTACTGGCCAGTTGTTAGATTGAGGAGTGCTGTGTTTGTGTGCGTGCGCTCCTGCCCTGTCCAAGCTGACCACACACTGACTCTTGGGAGCCCACACTGACTATGAACATTAATGTTAACTGAGTGTGATGTGGCAGAGGGCGATCACTGGGGGTGGGCTCTGCAGCCCTGCGCACATGCCACATCCTGTGAGTGTCACAAATACAGAGCGTGCACTTTCCACACCAACGCACGAATGCTGGCCTCGCAGAGCTCAACCACCAGCCAGCTCCACCAAGAGGCACAGTATCAAAACAAGGGGAAGCACAGAGAGAGAAAACGGTTTAGTTAAGCCTTTCTACATTATGGGCTTTTGTAGTTCTGATGCTCATACCAGTGCCTACAACTTCTCTTTGTCTCTCCTTTTTCTCTCTTGTTCTTTCCCTTGTTCTTATTTCTCCTCTTGCACTAGGGTGGCCATATGAGCTGGGGGGGGAGAGGCTGAAAAGGGGGAATAAAATGATGATGTCACTGACAGCCAATAGGAAGTGTGGGCTGCAGACTGTTTAAGGGCTGTCAGCTGTCCTGCTCCATCCACATCAGCTGCCTGCTTGTACTGTTGGAGGGCTGACTAGGCCAGGCTTTCTCTGGCCCTGGCCCTGGCCCCCTTATCCTCAGTCCCGTGATCCCTGTGTCAGACTACGTGTGCCAGCCAGGGGACCTCACAGTTTGCCCCTCTTACTGACTAACAACGGGACTTGGGTTTTTCCCAGCAACCCTCTCCATGAATTAGATAGGAGCAGAGGCTACACACATCCCTTTTTACTTTTAGCCCTTTATATGGTTCCTTCAACCTTATATCTGAAGCCAGTAGTGCAAAAGGTGTGGTATAATACCTTAGATTAACTTCAGCTCTACTGCAAAGCTACGACTGTGTTTACTCAGTCTGGGAGAGAAACTTAGGTGACGTAACCCCCAATTTGTTCAGAGACTGTAAACAGTGACATTTTTTATACTCTACTGCATATGTGTAACTGTAGAGCCTTATTTGGTTCTGTTGTTACCCAATGCTTAATGAGGACAAGCAATTATGAGTTCATTGTTTACGGCAATGTAATAGCTTCTTTGTGTAATCAAAGCCTTTTAATGCTCACCGTAACCCATACCGGCTGTTTTTATTGTCCTCTTTAACAAAGGAGCATAAAGAAGAGTGCTAATATCTCGTCTGTACTGTTTGTATTCTGATGTGCCCCTTTGATACAACATGATCAAATTGAAAACAGGGGAGGCTATAATACTCTTAAATCTTTCCTGTGTAACCTATACAAAAGGAGTAGATCTTCTAATATGATTACACCTCTATAATGTTATCAGTGTGTCAACATGGCAATAATTGAGTATTAAAGACCTTTTTCTGCTCTGTATGTTTGTTCAAGTGTCCATGAATGACCAGGGAGGCCTGGGTTTTAATATAGATAGGCAGGTATGAAATGAACAAAACAAGCATTGAACCCTTGATATTCCTGTGATGTGAAAGTCTCTTTCATGTGAAATGAAGCTAATGGTACTTTGTGTTGGATACTTGGTCTGTGTTATCATGTCCTACCTATTGATACAGTCAGGCTGCGTAGAACCTTAGCAGGCCATTACACTTAAGGCCTAAAACCCAAACAAAATCCTCAGTGAAGTTGAGCAGACTGCTGCAATAGTCTTTCTGCCTGATCTGGACAGATGTCGAGACCAGGCACAACTGCACTTGTTGACCCTGGGCTTGCCCTTATTAAAAGAAAAACAGCCACACACCTCCCCTATATAAGTCCCTGAGAAACAGAATATGAACATGAAATGACACTGGGAAAACAGGGCTCCCTGCCAGATGTCAGATCTTAAGTGGCCACCAGCGTTCTCTTGAAGATCGGAATGCCAGCCGGAGAGGTGGCAGATGCATGCTGGCATCCCCATAACAAAATGAAACCAAGAAAGCCAGTGAAATGGGCAGCAAAACAAAATGTCTCTCGCCACAGGCTGGTCTGGGTGTGCCAGCTGCCTGGCCACGCTCGTACGAGAGAGAGGGAGTAAATAGAAAATGGGAGGGAGAGAAGAGGGAGAGAGAGGAAAGAGAAGAAACTGCAGAGAGTCTGAGGGGCTGCGAACTAGACTGTGCAGTCACACATATCGCTGACAACCTCTGTTAAAGAGTGGCTCAAGACAACAGTATTGTCATCTGAGTTATAACACACACACAGCTTTATTTTCATGACATTTCTGTACTTTTTGGGGAGTAAAAATGTTTGACCATTAAAAATGATATTTTTCCTAAACATTTCCCTACCTTTAACCTAACCCTAGCCCTAACCCTAGCCCTAACCTAGCATTTTAACAAATTTGGACATGAAAAATTGTCCAGACTTTTCTAAAGAAAAAAAGGTTTTTGTTTTCCTACCTTGACAGGACATTCAAATGAATTGTTAGGACACCGGGGTCCTGGTGAAGTAGGAAAACAAGTACACAATTTTAGGATTTTATATCCATCAGCTGTCTGATTAGCAATTCACTAATGACCTTATCAGTTTAGGTAAAGCACTCCCATTTTATCCAGATAAGGAAGCCCAGAGTGAATATGAGCTAGAGCTGACCCATTTTAGTCGACTGGTCGATTGTTTGGTTCGATAGGCTGTTAGTCGACTGAGATTTCTTTAGTTGAAAGAAAAGAAAAGAAATGTCATGGTGTACAAGACCTGTCTGAGTCACACCTGTCTGAGTGGACTGATCCATTGTGGAGACTGTGGGGATGGCACAGTCCATTACTCTAAGACATGTGCTACTGAAATTGTATATGGCTATATTACAGTAATTTAACCATATACAATTTAGGTAAAAATTATATTATTTGATAACAAATGCGCTTTCTCCCGCATCGGATAGCAGTTGCTGTCCACGGTTCTGAAACACATCAATGTACTGTTGAATTAGCGTCTTTTCCTTGACCATGTGCATAATAGCAAAGTTAACTAGCAAATGCGGGGAAGGCAGCAGCTGAGTTAGGAGACAACAAAACAGCCTTTTCATTAATTGTCTAAGAAAAGTGAGGAAAGAGGAAACCCCAACTTAATTATGTCTATAATCAATATCCTAACTGTTAAATGTGCCTGGCTTTATAAATCATGTATATACAGTATATCTACAGAAATAAGACAGATCCTGCTTCTGTTGCCTGTTTGAGTGTTTTTTTAATAGCTTACTGATTCCTTGAGCACCAAGCCTCATGCAATCACAACATTCACAAACTGTTCCAAATTGTCAAAAAAGAGTGCATCCGGTTTAGTCTTAATACCGTAACTTACTTAGGCCTATATTTCAATACTTAAACTAATTGAATTATTTATTTATACAGTAGCCTATTTAAGTCATCACACAGCATACGAGTCATTCATGATTTGAAATTCTATCAAGGATTTTAGTTTTAAAATAAAATAACAAAGTGAAACTTGAATAATTGCGTAAACAATAAATAAATGGTTAAATTATTTGTGTTTTTAGTCTTTGCTATAATGTAGGCTTTATAAAAAAACAAAAACGTTACAATAGACTTTCTGGTATGCTTGGCACAAATATGCATGCAGCTTTTGCGCCTTATCCTATTTTCTCTTGATCTCCAGTATTTTCCACAACTAGTCAAATGTATCCCACATATCTGACTTCCCCTTTCCCTCCTAAGCAACCAGTAAACATTCCTCCGTTTCGACATCCATTTTGCTGTCCCATGTGTTGCTGTGTTCAGATTTTGTTATAACCTATTTATTGATGTGATTATTATATTCTATAGGTTAGGCCTTATTGGTCACATATAAAGAGAGCAAGGGTTGAGGGAATAAGGAATGTTTTTCCTAAACAAATTCGGGATTTTGGTAACAGAACTTTTCAGTCAGAAATGGCTATAACATCGGCCTCCCGGGTGGCACAGTGGTCTAAGGCACTGCATCGCAGTGCTAGCTGTGCCACCAGAGATTCTGTCGCAGCCGGCCATGACTGGGAGGTCCATGGGGCAACGCACAATTGGTCCAGCGTTGTCTGGGTTAGGGAGGGTTTGGCCAGCAGGGATATCCTTGTCTCATCGCGCACTAGCGACTCCTGTGGCGGGCCGGGCACAGTGCACGCTGACCAGGTCACCAGGTGTATGGTGTTTCCTCCGACACATTGGTGCGGCTGGCTTCCGGGTTGGATGTGCATTGTGTCAAGAAGCAGTGCGGCTAGATTGGGTTGTGTTTCAGAGAACGCATGGCTCTCGACCTTCGCCTCTCCCGCGTCCGTATGGGAGTTGCAGCGATGAGACAAGACAGTAACTACTACCAATTGGGGAGAAGAAAAGGGGTAAAAAGAAAAAAGAAATGGCTATAATTACGTTGCAGCTTCAACAACGCGTACATCGTGATAAACTGTTGATCTTCTGTGGCGATCACTGCAGCAGGGAGGAGAGCCCAGCACAATCACATCAGTTACAGTCAGACTCCCTCTAGTCATTTGTGTTTCTTAATTTTTTTTCATCAAACAGTGCACTTAAAAGCATCAGACAAGCTCAGTGCATATACTGTAGTTGATTTTATTAAAAACTGTCTATTCATGGAAAAAAACACGTTTACATTTTTTTGGGGGCCAAGACTTGTCTATTCTTTCAACTAATTGATTGAAAGAAATGTTTAAATGTCTATTTTTCCATATATAAACACATCCTATATGTTATAACCAAATCAACTACAGTTTCTGTACAGCACTTTGAGATATCAGCTGATGTACGAAGGGCTATATAAATAAATTTGATTTGATTTTGATTTGATTTGAGTATATGCACTGAGCTCGTCTGATGCTTTAAGCACACTTTTTGATGAAAAAATTAAGACAAAAATGACTAGAGGGACCAAGATATTTTTTTAGTCGGGGAGAGCCCTAATATGAACACAGCTTCATACACTTTTGAAATTAGGGTAAATGTTTGTATGCTTAATCAGGATTAGGGCCTCCTTGAAGTAAATGTTTAATACAGATGTGTCGTTTTAAATCCAGATGTTGTGCCAGCAGAGAGAGTGTGTGCAGGCCGCAGTGCCAGGATGAAGTGTGTGTGCTGTGTGCCAATCGTACTGAAGCCTGCCGCAAAGCTGCAGATGGCTATCCACAAAAATAGGGCTTGGCAGCATCAGAACCACCACAATCCAGAGACTCTGATTGGCTCTGTGCTTGTGGACTCTGTCTCTGTTCCGTGCAGACAGCGTACTTACAGGCAGTGTAATAATCCAGTTAATGAAAAAAGGACCGGTTTGCAGCCAAGGTGTTGGCCTGTTTTAGTATTAGCTTTTGTTGTGATGCAATGTTCCCCTATAATGCTCCTAGTCTCTGACTCCTGAGGTCTGGGGATAGGGAGGTGCAGAGCCACACTGAAGTGCGTCACTCATTCCTCCTTCAGTCAAAATGTAGTAGGGGACAAAGGCCATGTGTAGTGATATTGTTGTGACGGGAGTCTTATTCATCTGAATAAAAGATGGGATACGCTATAGAATGTGTCGAGTAGAAGTATGGGGCATGTCTTAGGTGAACATGCAGACTCGTGACCAGAAATCATGGGCTTAGTTGTTTCTTCTCTTTTGGAAATGGGGAAATAGTACAAGTACATAGTGTGTGGCTGTAGCGCTTAGAGGTGTGATGGTTGGACTCTTCACTGCTGGCATATCTGGAGGGAGGCTGTGGTTGGTGGTTCTACCCCCAACCAGTCAGCCAGCTAACTAGCCAGCCAGCTAGTAAGCCAGCCAGCCAGCCAACTAGCCAGCCAGTCAGCCAGCCAACTCAGGGCTGCCAGGAAACACAGTGCATTTTATGAAGCAGATCTGGGAACGCAGGTATTTTTAGAAGCCACTTACAGTGAGAGGAAACACCTCTGAATCTGTGAAAAAAAATTCCGGTTTCTCTCCGAGTTTGCCTTTTCCCATACTAATGTGGGTTTAAGCCATGGAGAAGGCATGGCTGCTTTGGCCCTGCCAGATAAAACCTTGAGTGCCGGAATGCTTCCCATGTTTGTGTTCTACCAATAATGTCATCATCATCATGCCTGACCAGAAGAAGAAAAAACGGACAGTAATTTGATTTGCTCTTGTTGACAGTCTTAACATGGCTTTACATTCTTTTGTGAATGGGTTTACCACAGAAATGCAGTATGCACTATATTCCCCCATAGTTTATTTCATGATACACGTTGCTGGCTGTCTAGAAAGGAAGTTCACAAAACAGGCATCTCAATAAAACGCCTTGATTTAAAAGTGGTCCACAGTGGAGCAGAGTAGAGATCAAATGTTGTGCTGTTGTGAATTTGAGCAATGTCATAGTGGGCATGTTAGTCACACTGGGAGGTGACAGATGAGAAAACAACACCAAAAGGAGAGTGTTCCATGCCAGCGAACACAAACAGTTTTTCACAAACACGCCAATTCAAGACAGCCAGAACCACCGTGAGGACTCCTTAGATTAATTTGGAGAGTTTTCTGAATTAATAAGGGAGACTGCTGAAGCCACTGTATGGCCTAAAAATAAGATCCAGATGCGTCCTCTGCGTGTATCTGGGGATGAGCTGAGAGACTGGGCTGGGAGACTGGGATAAGAGACTGGGCTGGGAGACTGGGATAAGAGACTGGGATAAGAGACTGGGCTGGGAGACTGGGATAAGAGACTGGGATGGGAGACTGGGATAAGAGCTGGGAGACTGGGATAAGAGACTGGGCTGGGAGACTGGGATAAGAGACTGGGCTGGGAGACTGGGATAAGAGACTGGGATAAGAGACTGGGATAAGAGACTGGGCTGGGAGACTGGGCTGGGAGACTGGGATAAGAGACTGGGCTGGGAGACTGGGATAAGAGACTGGGCTGGGAGACTGGGATAAGAGACTGGGCTGGGAGACTGGGATAAGAGACTGAGCTAGGAGACTGGGCTGGGAGACTGGGATAAGAGACTGGGCTGGGAGACTGGGATAAGAGACTGGGCTGGGAGACTGGGATAAGAGACTGGGATAAGAGACTGGGCTGGGAGACTGGGATAAGAGACTGGGATAAGAGACTGGGCTGGGAGACTGGGATAAGAGACTGGGCTGGGAGACTGGGCTGGGAGACTGGGCTGGGAGACTGGGATAAGAGACTGGGCTGGGAGACTGGGATAAGAGACTGGGCTGGGAGACTGGGATAAGAGACTGGGCTGGGAGACTGGGATAAGAGACTGGGCTGGGAGACTGGGATAAGGGGCTGGGAGACTGGGATAAGAGACTGGGCTGCGAGACTGGGATAAGAGACTGGGCTGCGAGACTGGGATAAGAGACTGGGCTGGGAGACTGGGATAAGAGGCTGGGCTGGGAGACTGGGATAAGAGACTGGGCTGGGAGACTGGGATAAGAGACTGGGCTGCGAGACTGGGATAAGAGACTGGGCTGCGAGACTGGGATAAGAGACTGGGCTGGGAGACTGGGCTGGGAGACTGGGCAGGGAGACTGGGCAGGGAGACTGGGCTGGAAGACTAGGCTGGTTCATCTGTGAAGCCCACGACCTCACACAACCACTATGATTAGACAACACATTTAATGTCCAGAAAGGTTCTGGGTTTTTTTCACTATTTTTTTCACTATCTTTCGATTATGACAAGAAAGACTCCCTGTATATACTGTACAATGTGATTTTCTGGATTTTATTTTGTCATTTTGTCTGTCATAGTTGAAGTGTACCTATGATGAAAATTACAGGCCTCTCTCATCTTTTTAAGTGGGAGAACTTGCACAATTGGTGGCTGACTAAATACTTTTTTTCCCCCACTGTATGTGTAAGTACATATGAACAACACAACAACAACATCAATAACAACAGCAGCTGCAGTGGGTTGAGGCCTGAGGGTGGAAGGAAGGGTGTGTGTTGTTGTGACTGAACGCGGGTGATGGGAAATGCCATGCATGCCTGAACACACAGACCAGCACATACCTCAGTGAAAAACACAGTGCTGGTCTTTAGTGTGCATGGGAGTGGAAGAGACCCAAACACACTGGGCTGGGAGGAATGAGTTCACATACACCTATTTGTGCAAAACACTGAAGATACATTTTTCAGGCTTACCAGCCTAGTCTCCCAGTCAGCAGCTGTCTGCATGAGAAAAATAGATCTGGAATGATTGTAGATTGTACAGAGTTTGACCATGAAAAATACTGTTTAAAGCAAAACATGTACAGTAACTCCATAAATGTGCAGGGGATGTTGTGTCTCTAAGTGTACAAAACATCTGATTAAATTGTCCCATTTAAAATAGTCCTTGAAAACTCTTTGCTGTAATTGGTTAAATATAGGTGAAATCAAATAATATAACAGCAACAGTAGTATTGGATTGGTTGTGCGGTTTGTCTTTCGGCTGTGCTAGTGTAGGAAGCATCCTCTCCCTGGCTCTCTGTGCTGATGTGGTTTAAACAAGTGTCTAGAGTGATCCGATGGGGGCTCCAGGGGAGAATCAGGTTGCCGGATGAGGATGTGGCCTGATGGAGGCCAGGGTGCTGGGGGTCGGGGGGAGCTACACAGCCAGTCAGATGCAGACTGCTGCTCCTGCTCTTGGCTCTGCTGGTAATCTGAGACGCAGAGCTTTGACTGTATACAAAATGAGGGGCTACCGTACCTGACTGCTGGGGCCAGCATTGAGCTCACTATTTTCAACCTTCATAGATGGCCTTGGTGTGCAGGCTGAAAAATGAAATAAATGGATGCTTGTGCAGATTACTTGAACCATTAATGAATCTATGTTAATAGGGCAAGGAAGGAGATAACCAATCTGATCAAACATATGGTACATTTGATTTGCCACAGATGTAGGTGTTTCCAGGTCAGATGAAATACAAAGATCTTGGTTTTGTTCCAGCGAAAGCAAAATAACACACTCTACAACAAAGAGGACTGACCTATTGGGTTTAGGAGAGTAATATTGTATTGTATCGTATCAAACAACATATTTTCAGGCTTTTCCTGAAGGAATAAAGACACTGCATGCTGAAAAGGGCATGTTTAATCACCATGGTTACAGCTCCCCCTCCCACTCCCCTCACCAGAGAGGACTTGTTTACCATCTCTACTCCAGACTCAATAACATGTCAATCATCCAGAACCGCCCCTTCAAGCCTGCTATTGGTCCACAAGAAATCTCTCCCAGATACACCCCTCAAACTCCTCCCCCTTTAATAATGAATTCTTTCCAAACAGTCTGTCCTACATCCTATTCATGACACTGGTAAATTGGATATTTATGATTAGAAAAATATGTTAAATAATACTTATACTAATAATAATCCAATGTGTATAATAATAACAGTTATTTTTGTTATTACTACAGTATATATATATGTTTCTAGAGGTAATCTAAATCGGCCTTGAAAAGCATAGATCAGTTGAAATAAAAATAGAAAAGATATATGATCACCTCACATTTTGCCATGTTCATGGCTTTAAATTACATTCCTTTGAATCTGTATCCAGTTTGATTATTTTACCTTCACCTTATGACTTTGTGAGATAGCAAATACAGCAGTAGAGGTATGCACATAGAATAGGCTACTATTCCACTGCAGCATCGTTGCGTGTGGGCTGCAAATGCGTCACTAGTCTCCCCAGATGTAAACACTGTAGTAGCCGACGCAAGCACCATGGCTAGAGCGACATGCCACGCATTCAAATAACCCAGAGGAGGATTGTGGTGCATAATGCTCTCTGCAAGGATCAGTCTTTTAAGAAAAACTGAAACTCTGTGATAAAATATTAGGATTATAAATGTCAAATGGAGAAATGTTGTTCTCCCGATCAACAAAGCGTCATGTGGGAGAAAAACAGGCATCAATTGAAACCTCTCCTTTTCAGATCAGAACGGAGCAGAGCATATTGTGACAGACAGACAGACAGACAGACAGGGTGAGAAAGAGAGAGAGGGGAGGGGGCGTTGGCGTGTGGGGGGAGACACATGATGTTCCCATAGGCTACTAAACCAAAGATCGCAGATTCACAACAGCTCCCCATCGCATGTCCCCCACCAGCCAAGCAAGGCGAGTCCTCTCGATGCAGGGATCTGACGCTCTCTCTCTGATGCAGATGCTGCGTGTCAGCAAACCTCCGTTTGTCTCAGATCACTTATCGGCATCCTGGCCCTGCAGTCACATTCCTGCAGCAAAACAAGCATTCTAATTCTTCTTCTACATCCATAGCCCACTACAATATATCCAGGATTTATGATATACAGTATTTGAGTCAAGTCATAACAAGCTTTTATATTTCTTCATAGTCTCCTGAAGTGTGTTATTGTATGTTGGTGAAGAGGACAAAGGGATTTACATTCTACTCCTTGATTACTAAACTGATAGATATTCTTTGTATATTCCACTGACTTCAGACCACAGGCAAACAACATGTCACAGGAAAAACATCCAAGTGGGTCAATGGGCTTTTAAACAGCATGTAAGTTTTCCAGTCTGTTACAGCACTGTTGTGACAGTAGCTCTTCGTTCATTCTCTGTTTATTGAGGGTACAGGAATGTGTGATTGTCTCTGTGGGGAGCCGACTCAGTCGCTAACTCTGTGTTCATTGTGTTGTTTACTACAGAGGAGATGGACCGTGCCGCTCCTTACATTGCAGTAATTTTGCTGCCTGCAGCAGGGGCAGGCTGGGCAGCTGCAGTGTCTATGGCGTCTGACCTGTCAGTTTTCTCTAGGAGGGAGAGATTGTGCAGAAATGAGAGTGTGGTACATAACCCCAACACCCACTCCCCAACCCTCTGGATCTCTGCAGCAGGAGTGTGTTGTCAGCTGTACGAAGCCTCTCTCCTCTACTGACAGTCACACATGACTGGGCACAACCACAACATACCGCTATCTTAGCTTTCTTAATGGGGCCATACAATCTTATCGGAGCCCAGTGTTTGGCATTGATTATTCCAGTATCATAATCAACTCTTGAGTTACTAATTTAAAGATAACAGTAAGTGCACTATTTACACTGTATCTATTTACATTTTATCCTCAATTCATTGATATACAGAAATGGCCTATATATACAATACTTTGCAATATAGACCATTACGTCCTGATAAGGACTATTGGGCCTAACTAACTAAACTGATAAGACATACTCTCTGATCAGTCGTGCATTTCTTGTTAGGTACTCTGGTGGTCCCTTCCCTTTCCTCTGAAGCAGTGAAAACCCACGATGCCATGCATAGCTGTGTGCAGAGCAGAGTAGCGTGGAAGTAGGCTGGCTGCACTTGGAGCGTTTATAAATATAGGATTGTATTCTTGATACCACATTTTGTTTGGTCACACAGGGAAATTGTCTTGACTTATATGGATTGAGGCAGCAGCTACCCCTTCTGCTTCCCAGCGAAAGGTATACATGTTTGTAATTTCTCTTCATTGAGGGATCTGTTCAAATGATGCGGAACCTCTCCTAACGAGGCCCCTTTGAGCTTGTCTGGGCTGCCCCCTTTTGGTGGAATTCCAAAAAATGAATGGCTTCCAGTTTTTCTCTCCCTCTCTGCTTTTCTCTCTCTCTCTGCTCACCTCCATCATGGGATTCAACTTCTAGATCAATGCCTAGTATGTGTTGGTATTGGATAGGCTAGTTAAATGAATGCTTTTGTCTTCATGGGCTAGGTCCAGAATGGCTCGGTATTTATGGAGCATTGAGCTAGAGCCTGGTTAGAGAGTTGGAATTGGAACAAGGAACTGTCCATCTATATATAGCTCATAAAAGGGCCATATGGCTATTTAAGGAAGTGCAGTTCTCATTTACCACCCATACTCATTCCAACACACCAATCCTGTGTTATGGTTTAGAAAAGGTTTTCAATCAATCCTGTGTGTTAAAGGTGATTAGTGGATTAGTAATAATGGATGGCAATAAATAGAATGATGAGCCCAAGTCTTGGCTAAAGATATCATCAGAATTAAGAAGGATCATGCTGTGTTCTTTTGACCAAATAGCTGATTTTTATTTTTCTATTGAAAAAAAACTTGCATTTTCTGTTGGTTACAGAACTCTAATGGAATGTTTGATGACTAATTTCACCTCTTGTATGTTCAGCTTGTGATTTGACCAAATGTGAGAAAGAATCTCAACTATTTGAGAAATGGTTAAGAGTGGGAATGATGAGTCTCCTCCCTTGTGAAGAAGAGAAGCACTAGGCTAGTTGGTACTGTGGGAGTATGATGTGTTTGCTTTGCAACATTGCTGTAGTGCATTGTCACATTCTTCTTCACTTACACAGATGTTTGCTAAAGCAGCATGAAATATTCATGTTTAGATTAGTTTAGCAGCCCCACTCCCTCTCTCCCCTGGTTCATAAAGCACCGCTGGTCTTCTGACACCAGACACATCTTACACAAGCAAACACACATATCGAAGAAACACTCCTACTATACACACTCTCTCTTTCTTTCATTTTCTAGTTATTTCTCTGCACCACACCCAGTATACACCTAATATGGAGGAGGCTGGTGGGAGGAGCTATAGGAGGACGGGCTCGTTGTAATGGCTGGAATGGAATCCATGGAATGGAGTTAAATGTAGTTTCCATATTTTTGATATGTTTGATACCATTCCATTTATTCCATTCTAGCCATTACAACGAGCCCATCCTCCGATAGGTCCTCCCACCAGCCTCCTCTGACCTAATACAATAATCATTCTATATGTCAGTATGCAGATTAATTACCCCAATAAACACACAATGGGTGGATTTTCCTATTAGTGCGGAGGCTAATGAACAGACAGAATGATGGAGACGTGTCGTTTGTGTGGTTGTGTCCCCCCCCCCAGCCTGCAGGGCTCGGCACCAAGAGGCCGTTGCCTAGGAACCAGGAGTGTCATCGTGTCGCTCGGTGGCATTCTCAGTTGGAGTTAGATCCTCTTCAGACAGGGGATAATCATTTGTAAAAAAAAGCACTAGATCACCAAGAGCTCCTCCACAACCATTCGCTTGGGCCTATACCCAGGCCTGTCTCTGTGTAGTAGACTTCCCTTGGCCTCCAGATTAGAGCTCCTGTCATTCAGTTACCATGGGGACATGCTGCCTCACCTTCCCTCATGCATACCTGGGGCCCCTGATAAAGTATTTTTGCCTTTCCTGTCCAAACTCAGGTGGCACTTGATACATTATAAATAACTACAGAGTTTCCTCACTAGACAGAATCACCTCACCTCCTCTTCCCCTGCCAGGGACAACATCACCAAATAATACATAAGGATTATAATACACAGAATAACTATGGGTTAATAGCACATAGGTCTAAACATCTAACAGCATAGACTTAATACCTGGGCGGATGGTCAGAGCTGATTACAGGCACATTACATGTATAGAGTTCATAGGGCAGCAACTCCAAATGAACTGTTTGAAGCCTGTCTTTCCCACCATTGTAACCAACGTCAGTGCATTTCTCAACCAGAGGTAATGCTGGTGTTATTGATACCACATTTCTGTGTGGTTTAGTCCCTTTGCTATCCTCAGTAAACACTGACAATTGTTATTTGTGAAGCTAAAATCTTAATTTGAAACATGCCAGTGTTCTCCACATAATTGTCTTGCTGTTGATTTTCTCACGATCTTGAAGGAAGTTCATATGTCTTGGAAGCTAATCAGGAGTTCTGATTTCTGTAAGTGACATCATTTTGTCCAGTCTTTTTGCACAGTATTGGTAAACCAATGAAATGTTGTTTCTCAAGCAATTGACTGAAAGTGATCTATCAGCTGAGGGTTTTTCTTTTTGCTGCAGTTTTTTGCTCTTGTCTTGGGTGGTAGCTGCTTTAATAAAATCTACACTTGAATAAAGGGGTGCACTGTAATCTGGTATGGGTGCACTGTCCATCGGCAGGTTCTTGTCAGTGGGACCTGGTCCAGGTCTGCTCCCCAACTGCCATGTAGATGTAGTATCAGAGAAGCTCAGTCTGATTGGAGCCCTCCTCTGCTCATGGAGTCAACGGCAATCCATCTACTGGCGATACAACTGCTTTACTTCTCCCCCCTCTCTTTCACCCTCCCTAGAATTCCCTTAATAGTCCCAAACAGCAATAATATTTATCTGTAGTGGGGCCAGCTCTGCAGTTTACTAACAAGGCTGGCATAGAGCAGAGTGGGGCCCTGCGCAAACATTCAACGCCCTGACGGCACACCACTTCCTCTCTGAGAGCGTTCTCCAGCTCCCCAGCTCTGCTCAGCGATTACCATTTTACAGGCCACTAATCCTAAAGCCTGCCTCTCCTCGACCTCCAACGAGCACAGTACAGGCTAGGCATGCACACACACACACACACCGTCCAGCTTAATCAGAGTCTCATCATGCCACCCATCCTCACTCCTGTCCTCAGAACTTGATATAGGTCTAATAATAGTTAACACATTTAACCCTTTATCCTCTCCAGGGAAAGAAGCTCATAAATGTATTCCAGTATAAAACCTTTGAATTTATTGTAATTTGACACTGTATATAAGCTAATTAGAGCGATCGGTGCTTTATCTGTTAACTCCATTAGTGTGTTTCCTCTCAGACCCTGTCATCCAGACCTAGAGTGATATGGTGACTGTTTACTCTGACCCTGTCATCCAGACCTAGAGTGATATGGTGACTGTTTACTCTGATCCTGTCATCCAGACCTAGAGTGATATGTTGACTGTTTACTCTGACCCTGTCATCCAGACCTAGAGTGATATGGTGACTGTTTACTCTGACCTTGTCATCCAGACCTAGAGGGATATGGTGACTGTTTACTCAGACCCTGTCATCCAGACCTACAGTAATATGCTGACTGTTTACTCTGACCCTGTCATCCAGACCTAGAGTGATATGGTGACTGTTTACTCTGACCTTGTCATCCAGACCTAGAGTGATATGGTGACTGTTTACTCAGACCCTGTCATCCAGACCTACAGTAATATGCTGACTGTTTACTCTGACCCTGTCATCCAGACCTAGAGTGATATGGTGACTGTTTACTCTGACCCTGTCATCCAGACCTAGAGTGATATGGTGACTGTTTACTCTGATCCTGTCATCCAGACCTAGAGGGATATGGTGGCTGTTTACTCAGACCCTGTCATCCAGACCTAGAGTGATATGGTGACTGTTTACTCTGATCCTGTCATCCAGACCTATAGTAATATGCTGACTGTTTACTCTGACCCTGTCATCCAAACCTACAGTAATATGGTGACTGTTTACTCTGACCCTGTCATCCAGACCTACAGTAATATGGTGACTGTCTTACTCAGACCCTGTCATCCAGACCTACAGTAATATGGTGACTGTTTACTCTGACCCTGTCATCCAGACCTACAGTAATATGGTGACTGTTTACTCTGACCCTGTCATCCAGACCTACAGTGATATGCTGACTGTTTACTCTGACCCTGTCATCCAAACCTACAGTAATATGGTGACTGTTTACTCTGACCCTGTCATCCAAACCTACAGTAATATGGTGACTGTTTACTCTGACCTTGTCATCCAGACCTAGAGTGATATGGTGACTGTTTACTCTGACCCTGTCATCCAGACCTAGAGTGATATGCTGACTGTTTACTCAGACCCTGTCATCCAGACCTAGAGTGATATGCTGACTGTTTACTCAGACCCTGTCATCCAGACCTATAGTAATATGGTGACTGTCTACTCAGACCCTGTCATCCAGACCTACAGTAATATGGTGACTGTTTACTCAGACCCTGTCATCCAGACCTATAGTAATATGCTGACTGTTTACTCTGACCCTGTCATCCAGACCTAGAGTGATATGGTGACTGTTTACTCTGACCTTGTCATCCAGACCTAGAGTGATATGGTGACTGTTTACTCTGACCCTGTCATCCAGACCTAGAGTGATATGCTGACTGTTTACTCAGACACTGTCATCCAGACCTAGAGTGATATGCTGACTGTTTACTCTGACCCTGTCATCCAGACCTATTGTAATATGCTGACTGTTTACTCTGACCCTGTCATCCAGACCTATAGTAATATGCTGACTGTTTACTCTGACCCTGTCATCCAGACCTATTGTAATATGCTGACTGTTTACTCTGACCCTGTCATCCAAACCTACAGTAATATGGTGACTGTTTACTCTGACCCTGTCATCCAGACCTACAGTAATATGGTGACTGTTTACTCAGACCCTGTCATCCAGACCTACAGTAATATGCTGACTGTTTACGCTGACCCTGTCATCCAGACCTAGAGTGATATGGTGACTGTTTACTCTGACCCTGTCATCCAGACCTATTGTAATATGCTGACTGTTTACTCAGACCCTGTCATCCAGACCTATTGTAATATGCTGACTGTTTACTCAGACCCTGTCATCCAGACCTAGAGTGATATGGTGACTGTTTACTCTGACCCTGTCATCCAGACCTATTGTAATATGCTGACTGTTTACTCAGACCCTGTCATCCAGACCTAGAGTGATATGCTGACTGTTTACTCTGACCCTGTCATCCAAACTTACAGTAATATGGTGACTGTTTACTCTGACCCTGTCATCCAAACTTACAGTAATATGCTGACTGTTTACTCTGACCCTGTCATCCAGACCTACAGTGGTATGCTGACTGTTTACTCTGACCCTGTCATCCAGACCTACAGTAATATGGTGACTGTCTACTCAGACCCTGTCATCCAAACCTACAGTAATATGCTGACTGTTTACTCTGACCCTGTCATCCAGACCTACAGTAATATGGTGACTGTCTACTCAGACCCTGTCATCCAGACCTAGAGTGATATGCTGACTGTTTACTCTGACCCTGTCATCCAAACCTACAGTAATATGGTGACTGTTTACTCTGACCCTGTCATCCAGACCTAGAGTGATATGGTGACTGTTTACTCAGACCCTGTCATCCAGACCTAGAGTGATATGCTGACTGTTTACTCAGACCCTGTCATCCAGACCTACAGTAATATGCTGACTGTTTACGCTGACCCTGTCATCCAGACCTAGAGTGATATGCTGACTGTTTACTCTGACCCTGTCATCCAGACCTAGAGTGATATGGTGACTGTTTACTCTGATCCTGTCATCCAGACCTAGAGTGATATGGTGACTGTTTACTCTGACATCCAGACCTACAGTAATATGGTGACTGTCTACTCAGACCCTGTCATCCAGACCTACAGTAATATGGTGACTGTTTACTCTGACCCTGTCATCCAGACCTAGAGTAATATGGTGACTGTTTACTCAGACCCTGTCATCCAGACCTACAGTAATATGGTGACTGTTTACTCTGACCCTGTCATCCAGACCTAGAGTAATATGGTGACTGTTTACTCAGACCCTGTCATCCAGACCTAGAGTGATATGGTGACTGTTTACTCTGACCCTGTCATCCAGACCTAGAGTGATATGCTGACTGTTTACTCTGACCCTGTCATCCAAACTTACAGTAATATGGTGACTGTTTACTCTGACCCTGTCATCCAAACTTACAGTAATATGCTGACTGTTTACTCTGACCCTGTCATCCAGACCTACAGTGGTATGCTGACTGTTTACTCTGACCCTGTCATCCAGACCTACAGTAATATGGTGACTGTCTACTCAGACCCTGTCATCCAAACCTACAGTAATATGCTGACTGTTTACTCTGACCCTGTCATCCAGACCTACAGTAATATGGTGACTGTCTACTCAGACCCTGTCATCCAGACCTAGAGTGATATGCTGACTGTTTACTCTGACCCTGTCATCCAAACCTACAGTAATATGGTGACTGTTTACTCTGACCCTGTCATCCAGACCTAGAGTGATATGGTGACTGTTTACTCAGACCCTGTCATCCAGACCTAGAGTGATATGCTGACTATTTACTCAGACCCTGTCATCCAGACCTACAGTAATATGCTGACTGTTTACGCTGACCCTGTCATCCAGACCTAGAGTGATATGCTGACTGTTTACTCTGACCCTGTCATCCAGACCTAGAGTGATATGGTGACTGTTTACTCTGACCCTGTCATCCAGACCTAGAGTGATATGGTGACTGTTTACTCTGACATCCAGACCTACAGTAATATGGTGACTGTCTACTCAGACCCTGTCATCCAGACCTACAGTAATATGGTGACTGTTTACTCTGACCCTGTCATCCAGACCTAGAGTAATATGGTGACTGTTTACTCAGACCCTGTCATCCAGACCTACAGTAATATGGTGACTGTTTACTCTGACCCTGTCATCCAGACCTAGAGTAATATGGTGACTGTTTACTCAGACCCTGTCATCCAGACCTACAGTAATATGTTGACTGTTTACTCAGACCCTGTCATCCAGACCTACAGTAATATGGTGACTGTTTACTCTCACCCTGTCATCCAGACCTACAGTAATATGGTGACTGTTTACTCTCACCCTGTCATCCAGACCTACAGTAATATGGTGACTGTTTACTCTGACCCTGTCATCCAGACCTACAGTAATATGGTGACTGTTTACTCTGACCCACTAACCTGTTTCTTTCTGTCTGTTTTGCCCAGTGTGCCCAGAGAAGAAGTGTGAGCGGCAGGCATGTACGGACGGTGGTGAGTGTTGCCATGCCCAGTGCCTGGGAAGCTGTACGGAGCCGGACGACGACATGGCCTGCGCAGCCTGCCTAAACTACTACCACGAGGGCCGCTGCGTGCAGGACTGCCCCCCAGACACTTACAAGTTTGAGGGCTGGCGCTGCATTACCATGGACCTGTGTGAACATGTGCACCTGGCCGGTGACTTTCACTTTGTCATCCACGGAGGGGAGTGCATGCCTGAGTGTCCATCAGGCTTCACACGCAATGAGAGCAATAAGTAAGACAGTAGAGATCACACTTCACCTCAAGGGCTCCCCAGTATCAGGCATGGTCCTGGTTATGGGTTGTCTACAGTATTATATTGAGTAATATCATGATTTCACTCCAGTCATTGTTACTGTAAACAGTCCTCTGACATATTGATTGTGAGGTGACTTTCTGGCAGTGTGTGTTTTGTTGCATTACGAATCCCCATGCAGATGTCTTCTGAATAATTCACCTCTATCTCAACACCTCCTCCGCCTGGTCCTTTAAGAGAGAACATTCTTAAAAACAAAAATATGTGTTTTATTGTCACATACACCAGATAGTTGCAGTGAAATGTGTTGTTGTACAGGGTCAGCCATAGTAGTATGGCGCCCTGGAGCAAATGATGGTTTAGTGCCTTACTGAAGGGAATATCGACAGATTTGTTCACCTTGTTGGCTCGGGTATTCAAACCAGAAATCTTTCAGTTACTGGCCCAATGCTTTAACCCACGTGTCAAACTCATTCCACAGAGGGCCGAGGGTCTCCAGGCTTTCGCTCCACCCTTGTACTTGATTGATGAATTAAGGTCACTAATTAGTAAGGAACTCCTCTCACCTGAATGGCTAGGTTTTAATTGAAAGGAAAAAACAAAAACCTGCAGACACTCGGCCCTCCGTGGAATGAGTTTGACACCCCTGCTCTAACCGCTAGGCTACCTCTCCAAGGAGAAGCTTCAGAGCTAAACATGCTTCGGGCAGAATGTAATGTTCCGTCGTGAATGATTGAAGCCTGTGGACTTTCCAGGTAATTCTGAATCAGAGGAAGATGCTCACCTCAGTACTCAGTAAACTAGACTAATCCATTGGGGAATTTCCGTAAATTAGGTCCGGGCCCGTAGGGTGTAGTCATACTGTAGCAAGCATAAATGTAAACATCAGATACAGAAGGGACTTTCTGAACATTGCTTGAATGCGTTCAGGAGGGATTTATCATAGCAGCGCTGTAACTCAGAACATTTCCATTGTTTGACATTTCCCCGTTTGACATCATTAAGTTTGAATAAGAAAATATCTTTGTTAATGTCTCAGGGTAACTTAATCCGTATTTAGATTTTTCATTCTCCAAACTTTCCATGTTGAGTCTTTGTTGCAGGTTTCATCATATTGAGTAGGGCTGTTGCGGTGACGTTATTACCGCCACACCGGCGGTCACGAGTCATGAAGGCAGTCAATTTCCACGTGACTGTTTAGTCCCAGTAATTCGTTTCTCCAGGCTCTGATGCTGCTGATGGTCATTCGTAGCCTACCAAACTTGCTAAGTGCCTGGTACTCAGCACTCTATTGTCCCTCTAATCACTCAATGCAAAGGTAATCAAAAATCTAATCAAACACTTCATGAGAGCCCTATGCAATTGTGCAAAAAAACAAACAGAATGATGGCCTCTAATAAAAAGAGGAGGATCCGATCAGCTTTCTATAGACTAGGCCTACTATATTTATTTCTCAACTTTCCTAATATTAAGCACATTGTTTATCTTTACAACAGGAGTATAGCCTACCTGGCTGGCATGAAAAGCGTCCTCCATTCACTATTTAAGTGCATTTTTACAGGTGCATGATAATGGTCCATTCTAAATCAAAACAAATTTTACACCATATATTATTTTGTATATTTAAAGACACAATCAAATCACGAATAGTCTGATGAGTGACAATATTAACATATCACTTGTGAATTAAATATTATCACTTGTGAATGATGCCCAGCATAAAAAACTACCTTTTTTTGCGACTTTTTCGAATCATAGTCGCACACCTCATGTAGCCTAGCCCATAGGCCTACATGTTTTGATAAGGTTTGTATCACAACTAAAGTGGACAAAATGAATCACCTTAATCTGCTTTACAAAGGGTTTATAGCCTAACTGGCACACATAAGCAGTGCGTGAGTTTCAAGTTTGGAGAAGATCATTTTCACCATAAAAATGCACCTTAATAATAAATGCATTACATGCATAATCGCATTTGCGGTATCTTTTGATAATGGTGTTTTCGCACTAATGGAACACATGCGCTTATGGCCTACTGCCATGTGCGTATTGCTGCGCTTATAATGTGAAGAAATAGCCTCGTAGTTTATCAACATTTTAAGCTAAACGTTCTGTTCTGTTTCGTCAGCCATATTATTATTTATTTTTTTGAAAGTTTTTTAAAATTATGCTAGTGGATGTATTAACTGTCCCAGACTACGTTTGGAATATTTATTTCTTGCACAGAATGAAAAAGGTTGACCTTTGTACTATGGGGGATAGTGGATTGACGTAGGCTAGTACTTTTACTGTTCGTTAGGCCTACTCATCTTGTTGGCTGACGAAAAGTAAATGTGGACAGTTTTTCAATATCTTCAATATGCACCTTGGAATTGGTTAAGGACGCGCACAGTTCCGTCCCTGATGTGTCTGTCTTCACTTGTAGCCTGTGAGAAAGCACCAATCACATGACGAGAGCCATGTGAGTGAGAGGTGCATTGGATCGCGCAGCACTCAGGGAGAAGGGCACTACGCAGCACTCAGGGAGAAGGGCACTACGCAGCACTCCGGGCCTCAAAAGGCACAGATTTTTTTAGGGTGTATTACGGCCACAAAGGGGATACCGCCGTGAAATTCGAGGCATTATCAAGTGTTTGTCAAATTGTGAATGAGAGTGGAGTGTGTACAGCCTGCGCAAAAACTAAGCAAAGCTCATGCCTTTCAAGCGACTTTTTTCAAATCATCATTAGAATCTCATCATGCAGCCTTACAAAAATCTAAACATACAGCCCAACGTTTGTAGAACAACTAAAGTTACATTAATATCTCTAAATTAAGCATATAGGAGTACCTATTTCTTTGTTAACCGCTCAACACAGAATAGCCACATGAGCGCACAAATATGATATTTGATATCAGTGTCTTGTAGGCTATATGGGGCGGCAGGGTAGCCTAGTGGTTAGAGAGTTGGACTAGTAAGTTCAAACCCCCGAGCTGACAAGGTACAAATCTGTTGTTCTGCCCCTGAACAGGCAGTTAACCCACTGTTCCTAGACCGTAATTGAAAATAAGAATTTGTTCTTAACTGACCTGCCTAGTTAAATAAAGGTAAAATAGAATTTGTGGAAGCCAGGAGATGCTAAATGTGTTTATGTTAATTCACTGTCAATTACAGTGAGACCAATAGTTATTTGCTTGACAATCACCAGCTGACTAAATTTCTTGACCGCCACAGGCCTCGTCATGAGTCTTGACCCGGAGGCAGCACTGAGCGAAATCAAAATTGGCTATATTGTAAAAATCCATGAAAACACAAATGTGTTTTTTTGGTCTTAATTTAAGGTTAGGGTTAGGCATTAGGGTAAACAGTGTGTTTAAAGTTAAGGTTAAGGTTAGTGTTAGGTTTATATAAGATTTGATGACATTGTGGCTGTGCCAGCCAATGACCACTGCAGAGCTGCCTACAGAACAAGATTCATGACGAAAAACAACAACTTGCTGTATTTTTGACCTTATCAGTCTTGTTTTGTCTTTAGGACTGTTTAGTGAGTAATTTTCTCATGAAAACATGGGTTCATATGAGGACTCGTAAAAAATACGTAGTTCACAAAGAAAGTGTCCTTGTATTTTAGAAAGCTAAAATTAAGACTCATTTTTACTTCTGGAAGTTTGGGATTTTTAAGGTGAGTTGGGGAGAGGCGTCTTAATTACGTTTCTTGGAAATTGTCTTTTAAAAAAAAAAAAGTTTTATTTAGTTAAGGTCATTTCTTGAATGTTTTCCCTCTTCTCTCCCCCTCCTTTCTCTCCCTCAGTCACAGTATGTTCTGCAGTGCCTGTGATGGCTTGTGTGATAAGATCTGCGACTCCAAGACCATCGACTCAGTGGATGCTGCTCAGTCTCTAATGGGCTGCACAGTCATCAAAGGCAACCTGCAAATCAACATCCGCCGTGGCAGTGAGTACCAGTACCAGTACCAGTAACCAGGACCACTCAGTCTGTCTGTCTCCCCAGAGACTGGGAGGGGAACACCGAGCACGGGGCCACTGGGAGAGCTAGTGTGGGCCACAGAGTCAACATTACATCAGCTGCCTTCTCTGTGCCCCAAACCAATTATCACATTATGCTATTATGCTATTTATTTGCTCAACTTGACAGAGTGACTTACAGCTTATCTTTAGATATGAAAACGTTTGTACAACTCTGGATTTGCTGGAGCCAGGGTTATTCTCCTCTAGAGCATTGAGTATAGTCATATAGTATAGTCATACAGTATAGTATATAGTATAGTCATACAGTATAGTCATATAGTTGCCTGTGGGATTTGATGTATTCAGGGCTGTGGTTCTTACACACTGGCTGTTGTGTCTGACTAGTGTTTGCTGACTCTCTCCTCTCCCCAGATAACATTGCCTCAGAGCTGGAGAGCTTCATGGGGCTGATCCAGACAGTGACAGGCTATGTGAGGATCCGACATTCCCACACACTAGGATCGCTCTCCTTCCTCAAGAGCCTGCGCTACATCAACGGGGAGGAGCTCATGGAAGGGTACGGCAGGCTACTCTCTGAGCCTGAGATGTGTTTGGGGACGTGTCAGCCTTGAACCACAGCCTAGAGAGGAAAGATGTTGTCACTCCAATATCAGCGGGCTTCAGCCATATTTTTGAACAGGAAAATTGACACATGGATGATTTAAATGGATTTTTGGAATCTCATGTCAAATGTATCCCAGCAGGTTTTGAATGCTTCACTCATGATTTATTTATGAGTAGAGGCTACCAGCCATAACATTTACAGTACAAAGGAATTCGCACAAAACCACCATAACAAGGCACCTCTCCAAGTTATATAATGAAAAGGTGGATGAACTATCCCACTGGGCACACCATGTTATTTCAATGTGGATAATTGGGTATTATTTGGTTGAGACGTTGATCAATGAGATTACAACCTACAGTATATCCACTCAAAAAGGCAGCCAAAAGTTTGTTGAAGTTTCAATGTGTTATCACTGTGCTTTCAACCATCTAAAAACACAACCAAATTCCAATCAAAAAACAAAGCCAGTGTTTTGATTCAGTTGTCACCCAAATGTCTATCACTGTGCTTCCAACCATTTAAAAGCACAGAAAAGTTCAAATGGGAATACAATGTCAGATATTTTGTTTATTTCTAAACAGATGAATATCACTGTGCTTAATCTAATAGCAGAATCAAATAACTGGATTACAGTTGAAGTTACATTAAAAGCACATGGTGCAAGTGATCAATGCTATTCACGATTCTGTGCAGAATATGACAGCGATTGTGCATGCTATCTTGAACATGCACGTGGTCACTTTATATGATTACATAAGAAAGGTATAGTTACAGCAACTTCAAAATGTGGCCGTTGAAGTTTTACTCATTTTAATGTTGAATGTTGCATTAGTTTTTAAGATAGCCTTAACTTTAAGCTATTTACTGTATTACAAAAGTAATATTGTATTTGATTGACAACACAACCAAATATCAACGTTTAAAAGAGGCATATCTACTGCTTGGATAGTTCCAGCTGAGCCACTGGTTTAATCCTATTATTTAACTGTTATTTTTGGTGGAGACTCGTACCTATAATTTGTTAAATTTTCGGCAAGTTAATAGGCTATATATATATTCTATATCAAAAGTGATATTGAATTGGGTTTAGTTGTCAATGCAATAAGATATCAACATTAGAAGGAGATCTATCTTCTGCTTGGATAGTTCTATCTGTGCCACTGATTTAGTCTAGCTTTAAAGGAGAATTTACATTTAGAATAAAAAAATGTATGTAAATGGGATGTTATAGAAGGGTCCAGACATTTTTCACCCCGCTATTTCACTTGTTTTTGAGAAACTTAGCCCAACCAGTGATTCAATTCCTCATCCTCATTGTGCAGTACGAGGGCTCTGAAAAACATGAACAAACAGAAAGGCTCTCAGTATAGTGATGCAGGTCTTTAAATGTTGTACACGTGAAATTGCGTCATTCCAAACTTTATCCGCAACTTATATTCCATTTTGTTGTGACTTGAGCGATACCTCTGTCCATTCTAGCAGCAGCCTACACAGAGAATGGAACAGCTGGATAGGGGAAACAGCTTGAGTCGCACAAAATGTAATATAACGTTGAGGATAAAGTTCGGAATGACACAATTTCATCTGAAGTCCCGCATCACTATACTTGGAGCGTTTCTGTTTCTAAAAGGATGTATTTGTTTTTTTTTGGAGCATTTGTTCATGTTTTTTCAGAGCAACGCACAACCAGGATGAGGAAGTGAATCGCTGGTTCGGGTAAGTTTCTCAAAAACAAGGAGAAGATGGAAAACAAGTGTTTGGACTCTGGACTCTTCTATAACATGCCATTTACATCAAAAATAGAGATTTGGTTATTAAAAAGCAATTCCAGTTGTCGATAAATTAGTAATAGATATGTTAGATTCATGTCTTCTCAGTTAAACAATACGACTAAATTAAATTAAATAAAACTTCAAATGCACTTTAAATAACATTTTATTTAGTCTTATTCTTTAACTTGTATTTTTGGTTGAAATGGAGATGTGAATCCAACATATCAATTATTAATTTGTAGTGCATATAACAATGAAGGTCTGACATCGTCTATGTTGAAACTTGGTTACCATGATGGCATAATCCTGTGGTTTAAATTTCACCGTAAACACAGCAGTTGATTACTTAAAAAAAAATCAAATGTGCATTGTTTTCCACGTAGATTCCACGTCACTATACGCTGACAAATTACATTGAAACAACGTTGATTCAAGCAGTTTGTGCCCAGAGGGCTCTATCTGAATGGAAACCCAGGTGTACCAGCCTATTCTGGCTGTAGCATGACATCACCAGGGTCCTATCCCCTGTCTGAGATAGGGAGAGTGTTTCTGGAGATGACCAGGAGGGTCGTGGGAAAGCCTCTCAGGTCTCTTGTTGTCATCCCTCCCAGGCTAGAGTTACAGTGCGAGCAATGCTCTGGAGAAGGGCTGGCATTCCGCTCGTTCCCAAGGTATTCCATGTAGCTGAGAGGCTCTGAGTCGCTCTGTTTCATCTCTGGCCCTCTCTGTGTGCACAGCCCAGTGTTAGACAGACACACCCACGCACACTGAAACACAATCCGCTCTGACGTCTTCTCCTCTTAACACTTTACATATCCACCAGATGGAAAACTAGGCCAACCACTCTACAACATTTGGACGACTTTATCCTCAGTGCTCTATTGTGTGCTTAAAGTAAATAAATTGACTGATTTAAAAAGTGGTTTGGTCCCATCTATGCCAGCACAGCTGCGAGGTGTGATAGTAAGTTAACACCTGTCTGTTGTCTCCCCTCAGGATGTATGCTTTTTCTGCCATTGACAACCAGCGCCTGCAGTACCTGTGGGACTGGACCCAACACAACCTGACCATCAGGGCTGGGAGGCTATCCTTCCGCTTCAACCCCAAACTCTGCATGTCTGAGATTCACAATATGTGGGAGAAGACTGACATCACTGAGAAGTTTGAGGAGGGCGATTTCCGCAACAATGGAGACAGAGCAAGCTGTGAGTACACCTATGTGATTTAATAAGAAGCCTTAATCTAATGCAACACTGTTATCACAACTACGTTTTCTGTATGTGTTGTGAGAAGATTATATAAGACAGGGGTTCAGAACTTTTGTGAAACAGCACAATTAAAAATATATGGCAAATAGAAATCAAACTGGATGGACATCAGAAACCGATGGGAGAGTGTGAGGGTAGAGGAAGGACAGACCTAGAAACAAACAAAATATAACTATTGTAAAATAGATTGTGTCTGTAAAATATTATATAGTGTGTATTAGAGGTCGACCGATTATGATTTTTCAATGCCGATACCGATTATTGTAGGACCAGAAAAAAGCAGATGCTGATTAATCTAACAATTATATATATATAATATATATATATATATATATATATATATATACATACATACATAAATACACACACACACAGTGGGGCAAAAAAGTATTTAGTCAGCCACCAATTGTGCAAGTTCTCCCACTTAAAAGATGAGAGAGGCCTGTAATGTTCATCATAGGTACACTTCAACAATGACAGACAAAATGAGAAAAAAAAATCCAGAAAATCACATTGTAGGACTTTTAGTGAATTTATTTGCAAACCGTTTTTTTTTATGGCAGTTTTAGAGCAGTGGCTTCTACCTTGCTGAGCGATATAGGACTAATTTTACTGTGTATATAGATACTTTTGTATCTTTTTCCTCCAGAATCTTCACAAGGTCTTTTGCTGCTGTTCTGGGATTGATTTGCACTTTTCGCACCAAAGTTCGTTCATCTCTAGGAGACAGAATGCGTCTCCTTCCTGAGCGGTATATGACAGTTGCGTGGTCCCATGGTGTTTATACTTGCATACTATTGTTTGTACAGATGAACGTGGTATCTTCAGGCGTTTGGAAATTGCTCCCAAGGATGAACCAGACTTGTGGAGGTCTATAATTTTTTTCTGAGGTCTTAGCTGATTTCTTTTGATTTTCCCATGATGTCAAGCAAAGAGGCACTGAGTTTGAAGGTAGGCCTTGAAATACATCCAAAGGGACACCTCCAATTGACTCAAATGATGTCAATTAGCTTATCCGAAGTTTCTAAAGCCATGACATAATTTCCTGGAATTTTCCAAGCTGTCTAAAGGCGCAGTCAACTTAGTGTATGAAAGTGAAATAATCTCTGGGTCTTCCATTCCTGTGGCGGTCCTCATGAGAGCCAGTTTCATCACCATGCTTGATGGTTTTTGAGACAGCACTGACATTTTCCGTATTGACTGACCTTCATATCTTAAAGCAATGCTGGACTGTTGTTTCGCTTTGCTTATTTGAGCTATTCTTACCATAATATGGACTTGGTTTTTTACCAGATATGGCTATCTTCTGTATATCACCCCTACCTTGTCACAACATAACTGATTAGCTCAAACGCTTTAAGGAAAGAAATTCCACAAATTAACTTTTAACAAGGCACAACTGTTAATTGAAATGCATTCCAGGTGACTTCCTCATGAAGCTGGTTGAGAGAATGCCAAGATTGTGTAAAGCTGTCATCGAGGCAAGGGGTGGCTTTGAAAAATCTCAAAAATAAAATATATTTCGATTTGTTTAACACATTTTTTGGTCACTACATGATTTCATATGTGTTATTTCATAGTTTTGATGTAAAGAAAAACCCTTGAATGAGTAGGCGTGTCCAGACTTATGACTGGTACTGTATATTTACAAAATATATACAGTGAGGGAAAAAAGTCCCCTGCTGATTTCATATGTTTGCCCACTGACAAATAAATTATCAGTCTAAAATTTTAATGGTAGGTTTATTTGAACAGTGAGATAATAACAACAAAAAAATCCAGAAAAACGCATGTCAAAAATGTTATAAATTGATTTGCATTTTAATGAGGGAAATAGCATCTTGCGCATTCTACTATTAGCTACAACTTTCAAGAGTAAGTTGAAAGCCGGACTGAATTCCTTTTTGGCAGGGGCGGGGGGACTACCACACACCAGTTAGGGAACTACTGATCTAAGGTGTGGTTTGTGTTTGTAGGTGAGAGTCATATCCTGAAGTTCAAGTCCAACAGCACGATGAGTAACCGGATCAAGCTGACTTGGGAGCGCTACCGACCACCAGACTACAGAGACCTCATCAGCTTCATCGTCTACTACAAGGAAGCGTAAGTATTCTCATGGAGATATACCATTCCCTATTGTACTGTGTAGAGCCTTTATTTTTTTATATATTTTTTTGAACCTTTATTTAACTAGACAAGTCAGTTAAGAACAAATTCTTATTCACAATGATGGCCTAGGAACAGTAGGTTAACTGCCTTGTTCAGAACAACAGATTTTTACCTTGTCAGCTCGGGAATTCGATTTAGCAACCTTTCGGTTACTGGCGAAACGCGCTAACCACTAGGCTACCTGCTGCCCCAAATACTTATACTTGTAGACAGGACATTATCTGCTGTGTTTGTGGATTCATAGTTGCTGTACTAAATTGACATAAGGTGTCTTAACCATGCAATCCAGACCGCACCAGAACATCACAGAGTTTGATGGCCAGGATGGGTGTGGCTCCAACAGTTGGAACATGGTTGACGTGGACCTACCGCAAGACAAAGAGATAGACCCTGGTGTGCTGCTGTCCCCACTGAAGCCCTGGACCCAGTACGCCATCTTTGTCAAGGCCATCACCCTGGTGGTGGAGGACAAACACATCCCTGGAGCCAAGAGTGACGTGGTCTATATACGCACCAGCCCCTCAGGTAAGACACTGTACAGTTGCTGTACACAGACCAGACTACAGTACAGCTACTGTACACAGCAGCAGGTCGCCTCAGCCATGAACATGTTTTCACCCAAGATAAACTGAAACACTTCTTATCAGAACTTTCAATAAGGAAATGTATCACTCTTATTTTAAGCTTCATGAAAACAACACATTTAAAACTTTATACACTGAACAAAAATATATATAAACACAACATGTCAAATAAACGCTCCCAGAAATATTCTATAATACGCACGAAAAGCTTATTTCTTTCAAATGTTGTGCACAATTTTGTTTATATCCCTGTTTGTGAACATTTCTTTGCCAAGATAATCCATCCAACTGACAGGTGTGGCATATCAAGAAGCTGATTAAACAGCATGATAATTACACAGGTGCACCTTGTGCTGTGGACAATAAAAGGACACTCTAAAATGTTCAGTTTTGTCACACAACACAATGTCACAGATGTCGCAAGTTTTGAAGGAGCACGCAATTGGCATGCTGACTGCAGGAATGTCTACCAGAGCTGTTGCCAATGAATTTAGTGTTCATTTCACTACCATAAGCCACCTCCAACATCGTTTTTGAGAATTTGGCAGTTCATCCAACCGGCCTCACAACCACAGACCATGTGTAACCACGCCAGCTCAGGACCTCCACATCCGGCTTCTTCACCTGCGGGATCACCTGAGACCAGTCACACGGACAGCTGATGAAACGGTGGGTTTGCACAACCAAAGAATTTCTGCACAAACGGTCAAAAACCATCTCTGGGAAGCTCTTCTGCGTGCTCATTGTCCTCACCAGGGTCTTGACTTCAATGCAGTTCAGCGTCGTAACTGACTTCAGTGGGCAAATTCTCACCTTTGATAGTCACTGGCACACTGGAGACGTGTGTTCTTCACCAATGAATCCCTGTTTACACTGTACTGGGCAGATGGCAGACAGCGTGTATGGCGTCGTGTGGGCGAGCGGTTTGCTGATTTCAATGTTGTGAACAGAGTGGCCCATGGTAGCGGTGGAGTTGTGTTATGGTATTGGCAGGAATAAGCTATGAACAACAAACACAATTGCATTTTATCGTTGGCAATTTGAATGCACAGAGATACCGTGACCAGATCCTGAGGCATTGTCTTGCCATTCATCTGCCGCCATCACCTTATGTTTCAGCATGATAATACACGCCCCATTCCGCAAGCTGAAAATCTCCCAGATCTTCCATGGCCTGGATACTCACCAGACATGTCACCCATTGAGCACGATCGACATGTACGACAGCGTGTTCCAGTTCCTGCCAATATCCAGCAACTTCGCACAGCCATTGAAGAGGAGTGGGACAACATTCCACAGGCCACAATCAACAGCCTGATCAACTTTATGTGAAGGAGATGCACTGCATGATGCAAATGGTGGTCACACCAGATACTGACTGGTTTTCTGAGCCACACCCATACCTTATTTTAAGGTAACCAACAGATGCATATCTGTATTCCCAGTCGTGTGAAATCCATAGATTAGGGCCTAATGATTTCATCTCAATTGACTGATTTCCTTATATGAACTGTAAGTCAGTAAAATCTTTGTAATTGTTGCATGTTGTGTTTATATTTTGGTTCAGTGTAGTAAACACCACTCACAGCATTTCAACATCTGTGTGTTTTTGTCACAGAGCCGTCTATGCCAATGGATACCCGGGCGTATTCCAACTCGTCCTCCAAGCTGGTGGTGAAATGGTCACCTCCCCTCAACCCTAACGGCAATCTCACTTTTTACCTGATCCGCTGGCAGCAGCAAGCTGAAGACAAGGAGCTGTACCAACACAACTACTGCTCCAAAGGTCAGCATTCCAACTCCTCCTCTTTCTCTTCCCTTGTCTACTTTTTATCTTTGTGCATTATGGAGTCCAAACTGTAGGTATCTCTCCTCCTCTACTATTATAATGCTCTGTACACTCTGGTGGAAATTCAACACCAGGGACACCTGAAGTAAGTCTTAAATGAATCACTCTTTATTATCAGCAAGCTGGAGAGGTTTACAACAAATTCTGCACAACGTACAGGTCTATCAGAAACTCAGCTGGATCATTCACAGCAGTTGTCTTATATACTGCTATACACAGACAAGTTATATATGCATGATTTAGCATTATTAATTCATCATTACTTGTGGCTCGCACATGTGACTGACCAATACCTCACAAGGCTTTCTCTCTCCAAGTTAAGACCTTAAAACTGAGATACCTTGATTGTTCTCATAGCAATATTCTGGGTGTACTGCCAAGTTGCTTATCAGTGATAGTGAGGATTCCTCCATACACGATCAGTCAGTTACCTGCATTAACCCAGCTAATTAGTTATTAGAAAAGTACCATTGATTTGATACACAAACATAATATTTCCCTCACAACACCACCCAATCCCTTTTCATTTTTGCTTTCTTTGGTGAATGCTGTCATTTGCTAACGGGTTCTGTTCCCCTCCAACTCTCAACAAAAGAGCTGAAGATCCCCATTAGAATCTCAGCCACAGGGTTGGCAGACATGGAGGACGACACCAAGCCCACCAAGCCTGACCTGTCTGGGGGGGACAAGGGCCCCTGCTGCCCCTGCCCCAAGACCAAGGAGGACCTGAAGGCAGAGATAGATGACGCATCCTACCGCAAAGTCTTTGAGAACTTCCTGCACAACTCCATCTTCACCCCCAGGTAGGTGCCAGGCAGCAGGCAGTCTTTCTCTATGGTGAGAGATCATTCAACAGTGTGCTAGTAAAGCGCTGGCTATAACCTCCCCCATTTGATTACAGCTTTTGGACCAAACCCTTCTCTGAGACTTTGTCGATTATTATCAAAGAGCTGAGCTCACAGTCTGGGTCCTGTTTGCTTTAATAGCCCAGAGAGAGATCCAGGATCAGGAGGCAGTGAGGCTGTAATTACCCAGCCCTGAGACTGGAACTGACAGGATCTAAACATCATGAGGGTTTGGAGGGAGGGAGAGTGTAGGGCTGCTGGGCTGTAGCTGTGTCAGAGGACCCTGCCTGACTGGGAGAGACATGGGGAGCAGGAATTCAATGCCTGCTTACGGCACTTGTGGCTTTTCCATCGTCATGACGACAGCGGCGGCGGCGGATATTAAGGCCTAGCAGGCTGTAATTTAGGCAGCACAAACAAACCCAGGGAGAGGGATCTGATTAATGAGTCTGAAGGGCCTGCGCTGCACTCTGCTCGCTGGGCTGGCTGCACCCTTTCAGCCCGTTAGCCTTTTGTTTGCCAGAATGGGGAACGACATCTGTGTTGTGTTATAATTTTACCTTCTCATGGCTACGGATGCTTTACAGTTGCAAAGACTCCAACCCCTTCCCACACACACATTCACTCTATGTCGTACACACACAGATGTACTCACTGTGTTTTGAAATTGATCATTTTTCAGGGTAAACTCAGGCCACTTGTTTCTCCATACCAGATGGCAGATCAGGCCCTGTGCGTGTCTGTGTCTGTGAGGTGAATGAGTGCATGAGCGATACTGCGTTTGTATACTCAGTGTATTCAGGGTACAGGTTTGAGTATTCACTGAATTAGTACCATTTCATAGCAAAACAAATTGAATGGAAAACAAATTCTAATGCACTTGTTAAACTCCATAGACTTCTCTGGTGCTTGATACATTCCAGTGTTTATATCTTGCCCTGACGCCAGCATGCTTAGTACAGTATGCTCTTCATCACCTGCTGGACTGAGCTCATGCATTTATGTAATGTTATGATGCCCTTTCCTTCGCCTCTGTGATGCTCTCTTTCACAGTATTAAAACAAACAATAAAACAAGACCACTATTCTGCCCTACCAAGCAAAAAGGCAGTAACTGCTCATATCGTGGAACTGAGAAAAATGGCTTTTATTAACCTTGGTTTCACCGTAACCGAGCGCAGTTAATGCTAACATGACCCCCATTTTCTCCAAAACACAATAGAGGCAGGATACTTGTCCACATGATTAAGCATGTATTTAATGTAGCAAAAATGACTAACTAATGTTCGTCCAAGTGAGCAGTTACTGCCTTTCTGCTTGGTAGGGCAGTATTGTTACTAATTGTTTTCCTTCACTCTCTTGTTGATTTGTTATAGTTGTCTAGGAAACCGAGGAGTGCCAGGTCTCTGGCCTGCCGCTAAGGACTATGCTTGTGTATGCACAGGTACTCCACCACAACAGAGCCAGTATTATCACAAAACACTCTAGGGAAGTGCCTCTGAATGAGTGCAATTTTTTTCTCTCAGAAGTCCAGGGTTAACAGAGAAGGCGAAAGGGAGAGGGGAAACAGAAACAGAGAGAGAGGAAATGTTTTCCATTCTGTCGCCCTCCTTGCTGCTCTCCCTCCTCCTTCCCTCACATGCTCTCTTTGTCCGCGGCATGGTTCGGAGTAACCTGCTGCCAGGAAATGTACAGAGAAGCCATCTGGAATTCAAATGAATGAGAAGAGAAAGGGAAGAGCCCCTTAAAGCTGGCCAGACCAGTGAACACCATTCAGCAAGACAGACTGACTGGCTGGAGAAGTAGACGAGAGTAATCCGGGGACAGGGATGGGTGACAACCTTTCAGATTCACCGAGTGGACATCAGCTGATTGGGTTGTTGCAACCATGACATCACCTAACTCATGGTGTACTTATCAATGTCCTTGTCCAAGGACACACAGAAGGACATTGAGAAGTACCGCGAAGGTTCCTGTGTTTATCATGTTGATGGCAGTTGGCACTGCCCTTACCATCTGGTTATCACCCTGTATGTCCTTCAGAGAGCACTCGCCATCACAGCTGTGCTTTCATATTGTATATGATCACTAAGTAGAAAAAAGTGTCCTTTCTCTGGCCTCTCTTTTCACTGGCATGAGAGGCTGCTATGTTCAGCTGCTGTGGTAAAAGAGTACCGCTAAATCACGCTGTTCTGGCTCCAGACAGAGAGTGCAGTCATGTCTCTCTTAGGATCCCTCGTACAGCGTAAAGGTGAGAAAGAGGGAGGTATTTTTTTAGGTGGGGAGCTGGGGAGGGAGTACACCAGCTGCAGTCAGCAGCGCCTGGTTAGAAGGTCACGCTTCAGTATCAGTCCTCTGTCTAAAGTTCATTTGAGGACAGATCTGCTTTACTCTGCTCTGCTCTGCCTTGTAGCTCTCTGGCAACCCAGCCATCTGCCCCCACTCCTGGGCAAATTGGCACAAGGGGGCGTCTACCCATCACCCCTCTCATTCATCTTGGGGCGACCCAGTCTTCAATGGCAGGCTGTCTCGTGCTCCCTTCCATGCACTTGTCTCTTATACAAGATGTTCATTAAAGCTCTGCCAGTCCTCAGTGCTGTTGTGTATTGTTGATCGTAACTGATCTTTTTGGAGTGCTGTGCACCGTGGACTTTGCTGGAGCAGTTAAAACGTTCAGGATGGAATGTTGACAGAGGTGTGCGATGGCTTCTGTTTTCTTCCCACAGATCTGTGTGCCTGTCTGTGCCTGTGTGTTTTTCCACTCACCGTAAATACTTTTTCCCAGTGGGTGCCCGGTCAGTCTCAAGGTCTTTTGTCACCTGCTCATATTAGTCATTTTTTTGTGTGGAATAGTTCTGAGAGAACATTGGCTTTGTACAGTATTTTTGAAGGTCTAGATGTTGGAATGTAAAATAAAGCAGAAACCACATTCTCTTGTAGTCCTGAGTGAACCCTGCTGAGTGAACCCTGCTGGCCTGTACTGTTAGGTGGAGTTAGAGAGAGATACTCAGGAGATCACAGTCCTTTCAGACACACTCATCCATCACAGTCACTTTTATTCACGAATGAATTTATCTCTCCTTAAAGACTCTTTACATATTTACTTTGTCTTGTTCATGTGTACTTTAAACACCCTATGAATCTAAATATGTTCTGGATTCATTGTTGTTTAAGCCAACATATACACAGCACATCCCACCACTGTCAGACAGTCCTGTATTTTCCTTACCTCAGTTAACTGCACTGTGGTCTGACTGCACAGGAGGCTGCTGAGGGGAGGACAGCTCATAATAATGGCTGGAATGGACAGATCGGAATGGTTTCAAACACATGGGAATCATGTGTTTGATGAGTTCGATACCATTCCATTTATTCTGTTTCAGCCATTACTATGAGCTCGTCCTCCCCAATTAAGGTGCCACCCTGTGGCTGACTGTTGAATTCTTTCAGAGACCCAGAGAGAGCCAGTCGTTACACGTCTCCTAAAGGTGACTCTAGGTAAGGTCTGCTCCCCTCGGTATCGGCACAGCGCCCCGTGTGTTGTGGAGTCCCAGTGGCCCCACCTAGTAGTGTCTGGTAATCTGCTACTGCTACCACTGCCTGCATGTTGTCAGTGGCTCCAGCCAGGATCCACTTGCAGCCGGCTGGCTCTCCAGCTTCTGTGGCTCACACCGTCATCCTCATCATTGTGTTTACAACCATCTCCATCACTCCATGAAAGAGGGCTGCAGTCCTGTTGCAGGTTCTCTTGTTTGCTCTTTTTGACAGAATGTACCATTTGATTTCGTGTTTATTGCTTTATTTGCTTTATTTTAGTATCATGTAAAAAAACGCCTCTCTATGCTTCAAACAGGTGGTCATTATTCTCCCATAACTTTCCCTTGAAAAGTGCATTTGTCCTGGCTAACAGAGTAGACAGGCAGGGTGCTGACAGTGTGTGGATGTGTGCTCTCTCTGCACCTCTGTCCCACCTCTCTGACCTCATCACACCACACAGCTCCACAGGGAGCAGACCACTGCAGCTGGACAGACACACTGCAACAACAAATACAACCAGGCCACTTCAACATAATGTACTCTACTCTCAGTTAAGTTGTATCCCACTGGAAATTGTCATTTTACTGTTTGATAGTACTTATTACTACTTATTCCCATATTATATTCCTGTAGAAGACCCTGCCCTGTCCAGTGAGGTTGAAGGGGATGCCTTTGCTCAGTGTGACTCGTGTCAATGACATCATGTGGGCTCGGTATGAAGGCTACAGTATACTGTATGTACAGTATGGCGTTCCAGAGTATATTACTGCAGCGATTCTCAACTGGTGGGTTGCGTCCGGGAGGTTTTGGGTCGCAGAGTAAAAAAAATAAAACAGCAAGAAGTGTGTAGAAATTATAATGAATTTAATAATTTAATCTCAGATTTTTAAAATTCTATCACAGAATTTTCAATATAGAGCTATTAGCAGCACTATTTTGGTTGATTTTGTGCTCTCATACCAACCTATTGTTTATTGACATTCTTCATCAAAACATGGGAATGATTTCATTATTGACAATGAAAGAGGAGGGAATGTTGTTCCCTTGTCATATAATTGCTATATTTACTATAAAATATAGCATTAAAAATAGTTTTCCATTTTTATATTTCGCAATATGAATATTAGGTCGCGACGGAGACAACCTCGTTCAATTTGGATCCCGAGGCAAAACCAGTTGAGAACCACTATATTACTGTATGGCTAGCTGACTTGATATTCCCCTCTCTCCTCTTTAACTGTGCCTCAGCTCCCTTCCAGAGAAGCTGAAAGCCCACACATCTTCTTCACTCCTTCTTCTCCTCAACCTTTGTCGCTTATCCTTTGCCACACATGTGCCTTTTCTGCTCCAGTGAGTCAGTGGGTCTCTCTCTCTAGAGTTTCTTTATGCGACCCCCTTTGTCCTTCAGGCCCCCAGACCGGCGGCGTAGGGATCTATTTGGGGTGGCTAACAGCACCTTGTCGCGGGGTGGCAACACCACAGGCCTGGAGGGTAATGGGACAGACGGAGAATCCCTCGAGAGGGAGTTCCCCTTCATGGAGGACCGGAGCAAGACAGAGTTTATAGAGATCCCCAACCTGCAGCCCTTCACTGTGTACCGCATCGACATCCACGCCTGTAACCAGGAGGTCTTTCGCTGCAGCGCTGGAGCCTTCGTCTTCTCCAGGACCAAACCTGCAGGTGAGGCAGTCACACACACAGACACAAATGCTTCAACAACAACACCTTGACCATGGCCATCTGCATAGCGTTATTGTTCCTTTTTGGAAATGGCTTATGTGTAGGAAGCCATCTGATATTTAGTGTCTGTGTCTCTGCCCATCAGACAAAGCGGATGACATGCCAGGCACGGTGAATCAGGAGAGGGATGAGAAGGTGGAGGGGTCGGTGCTGCTGAGGTGGCCGGAGCCTGTCAACCCCAACGGTCTCATCCTAATGTATGAGATTAAGTTTCGCCAAGGCACCGAGGTGAGTCTGTATGGGCCAGGGCCCCTGGGAGTTCTGCAGGGCCTCAACCCACTGTGGCCATCAGACATCAGGTTGACACTTTGTGTGTGTGTGTGTGTGTGTGTGTGTGTGTGTGTGTGTGTGTGTGTGTGTGTGTGTGTGTGTGTGTGTGTGTGTGTGTGTGTGTGTGTGTGTGTGTGTGTGTGTGTGTGTGTGTGTGTGTGTGTGTGTGTGTGTGTGTGTGTGTGTGTGTGTTTTCCAGCCTGAGAAACATGAGTGTGTGTCACGCCAGCACTACAGAGTGCACAAAGGAGCTCGTCTGACCAACCTAGGCTCTGGGAACTACTCTGCCCGCGTGCGCGCCACCTCCCTGGCAGGAAACGGGTCCTGGACTGAGCCAGTGTCCTTCTACGTAACCCCACGCACACGTATGGAGAACACATGCTTTTCCTCATTAAAATGCCTTTTATATGGATGATCTTCATGCCCAGAAATTATATTTCTGTTAAATCCTCCTTTTCTCATTGTTCAAATTTGAATAGTTGTTCTGTTATCATCTTGTTGCAGGGGACTACGACATCACGTTCTATCTGGTCATCATCATCCCCATCATAGTGATCATTCTTATCGCCAGCCTCATTACTGCACTCTTTTTTATCAACAAAAAAAGGTAAGAGGAGCTGAATGATCACTATAACAAACAACTGTGTCTCTGTAACAAAATGTTTGACTAGTGCGATATTAATCAGTTTAATGATATAACAGTACTATTGTGATCATTTTCCTGCCTTAGGCAGTTCATAAGATTGTCGGCTATCTGCTGAATGAACGATCCCATTTATCTGTTGTCGAAGCTGCCTCCACTGGCTCACACAGATGTGTTTGTGTCCACAGGAACAGTGACAGGCTGGGGAATGGTGTCCTCTATGCTTCTGTCAACCCTGAGTACTTCAGTGCTGCTGAGAGTAAGAACCATCTGAACAACTACAGTGTCATTATAAATGCAAAATATCTGACTCTCCTCGGGTGATGGTGTTTTGTGTCTGTCTCTGACTGTCCTCTACTCCTGTGTTCAGTGTATGTTCCAGATGAGTGGGAGGTGGCCAGGGAAAAGATCACCATGCACAAGGAGTTGGGCCAGGGTTCCTTTGGCATGGTGTACGAGGGCCTCGCTAAGGGCGTGGTTAAAGACGACCCAGAGACGCGTGTGGCCATCAAGACGGTCAACGAATCAGCCAGCATGAGGGAGAGGATAGAGTTCCTCAATGAGGCTTCCGTCATGAAGGAGTTCAACTGTCACCACGTGGTGAGAGAGACAAAACACCAGTTAACATCAGGAACATTGGCTCATAAACACTAGCTTTGAGTGATGATATGTTTGCTTCACTTTCACAAGGTTCACAATTTCAAGGTTAGAAACAAAGGGCCCCAGGCAGGGACCGCTGCATAGGGTCGGAGTCACCTGGCTGGCTGATGAGGTCAGAGGTCAAAGCCAGGGCAAACTACCCAGGGCACAGAGAGCTGCAGTATAATTCCAGTATAACCTGAGGCCAGCTGTAACTGTGTGATCAAGACCTTTGTGCTCTATCACAGCCGAATCCTCATTAATTCAGATAAACGGAAATGTTAAGGATTTCCCCTTGGAAAAACTCTGTTACAACCTTTTAGCATGTCTGGGTGATTAAAACCCGAACACTTAATTATTAAGCTCATTTTGAATAATTTAGAGGCAAGGAGGAGTTTTTTTCTGCTTTCCTCAAAGCTCCACAGTCGTTTTAGTTAAAAGGAGCCAGAGTAGTTTCAAAAGCAAGAACATTCCACATCACTTCAGTCACTTAGTGAACATTAGCACTTAGATATCTGTTTCTTTCCCAAAAGTTTCAGAAGGAATACTACACCAATGAGAATTGTTTGTGCTCATCTACCCCGATACCCTCTCGGTGCTGTGTTGTGATTGGTGTAGGTGCGTCTGCTGGGCGTGGTCTCTCAGGGACAGCCCACCTTGGTGATAATGGAGCTGATGACCCGTGGAGACCTGAAGAGTCACTTGCGCTCACTCCGTAAAGAGGTATGTACATTACCCCTCCTGCTCTTTATAACATAGTCTCTCACAGAACTCAAGTCTGTGTGTCAGTGCATTAATCATCTATTAATACGGCACACACACACACCTCCGTCAGTTGGTCTCTCACATTGTGTGGTGTGCCCTGGCCATGGTTCAGTGCTGCAGACAGCAGGGAGAAGGAGGTTGGAGGGATAGACTGAATGGCCTGCTTGTGCTCACGTCTCTGCCTCTTTGCCACAGAACACGTCCAGCCAGGTTCTGCCCCCGCTGAAGAAGATGATCCAGATGGCAGGGGAGATTGCGGACGGCATGGCATACCTCAACGCCAACAAGTTCGTCCACAGAGACCTGGCTGCCAGGAACTGCATGGTGGCGGAGGACTTCACCGTCAAGATCGGGGGTGAGTGCCTTAAAATACAGTATTACTTCTACTTCCCCCTGTTTGTTTAATGCTAAACTCCCTCTGCTCTGCTGTACTCCAAAGTAAGTATTTTGAGATCACTGAGTGCTTGAGGGAGAGGAATAGCTTGCAGATGTAAATGGACAGAAGAGAAGGAGAGGTGAGGAATGGATTAGGCCTCATGAGCATCCACTCCCTCACATTAGTGGGATATTTAGTGGCCACTCAAAATTCTCTTCTCTTCTTCTCAGACTTTGGCATGACGCGAGACATCTACGAGACGGATTACTATCGGAAAGGAGGGAAGGGCCTTCTGCCAGTCCGCTGGATGTCCCCAGAGTCGCTGAAAGACGGAGTGTTCACCACAAACTCCGATGTCTGGTAAGAGCTCCTCGCCTCTGACTCACACACACACGCGCATACATAGACCTGCGCAGTACACTAGCTGTATGTGTGCTAGAATATTGCATGCTCTCTCCGGGACTAGCATGAGGAAAACAGGCCTATAACTTCACACACACAGTCCATGTCCTAAGGAAGTTAGGAATTCATCTGGATGCTATTATAGTTAGTAGGTACAGTACATTTTGGCAGTGAAAAGTAGTTCCTGTTTAGTCCAGTTCCTCTGTGCTTTCAGGAACATAGAGTGAGTTTAGAACAGCAGATCAACGCTCCTTCCAGTTCTCTCACTGGAATGGGTTGCTTTAGAGAACTATAGCTGTTTCCTAGCTCCTTAGTTTTTGTTTCCCAATCGAAAGTGTCCCACGGGTCTGTCCCTACAAGCACACTTAAACTCCTCCAGATGTTTTCAAATGATGGTTTAGAGTGCCAACAGAAATTCACCTCCACGTCCCATTCCCTATCTTCGTCTTTGAAGTCACGCAGATGAAAACAAGCATTGTGGGAACTTATTCTGGGCTCATATGAAATTACCAGTAGGTGTCTTTTCTTGTGTATCTAAAAAAAAAAGTATCTTTCAACACACTCCTGTTTCAGCCAATTAGATACAAGTCAATGTAATAAAATGCTTTTTTAACCCTCATACTACCAACATCTTTTACATACATGGATTACCAACTGGGGTCATGTTGACCCGGAGAAGAAACTATTGGAAAAAGCAACAATCATAGCAAAATATCAACATATTTCTTATTAAAACATTATTAGTCATGTAAATAATGTGTATCTGAAATTTAACAAAATAGTCAAAACAGATTGTTATTCTAGCAATCATTTTAATATTCTGTAAAACAAAAATATATATTCCCTTAAATGATATGCAGCTCTTTTTTAGAAGTACAATCCACATTTGTACTAAAAAGCTGATTTACCATAATTTGGTTGAAGTATAATTTAGTTCTTAGAATTTTGAAGTAAATACTAATTTTGTCATATTTGGTCAAATCGACTCCCATTTAAGGGGTGGTACACCAAAATTTGAAGTATTCTTAATTTGATTCATCCATTGATCCTGAGAGACAATGAACAAAAATATGGCATAGTTTTATTTATTTATTTACCTCACAGATAGCATTTGCATCGCTGAAACAATGGGAGTGGTAAGGCCGTGGTCAGGCCTATGGTAGGGTGCTTCAAAAAGCATGCCCAAATCCTCAATGTCACGTTAAACCAAATGTAAACCAAATGTAGCAACCAAAGTACCATAACAAGTTGCACATATAACATATAGTATAGGATTTCTGCTATTTATGTAACATTTCCTGGAGAATAACTATTATTCGGAGAATACACACCAATACAGCACTATGTGTACATTCGGAGGGTAGGTGATTCCTTTACTCTAGTTCTATCAAGTATTCATACCACTGACAGACTTTATATGAGTTGTTTTGACTGCAACTAAGCATATATGTAAGGTCATTTTGATTCTGTACACAGTCATACCTAATTATAAACAGTAATAACCATAGGTGAGTATATAAGATGCTCCATCTCTGCAGGTGATATATTTATCTGGTCAAAATCACTAATACAGGTCACCCTTCACCCTCTGATGATATGTAGAACTTAATATTATGTCTCCAGAGTATTCTGGATTCAAATACACTCTGAATCTACAGAGAAAAGTCTGAGTTCTGTAATTGCAGTTCTATCAAGTATTTATATGAGTTTTATATGCACAAAAAGAAGGTCATTCTCCTTTTGTGCACAGTCATTTGATACGTGATATAGAAAAGTACAAACTTAGTACATAGCTATATCTCTGCAGATGATCTGTCTGTCTGGTTACAATCGCTGATACAGGTCCCCATCCAAACCTCTGGTGGTAAGGATAACTTGTTCTTACGCCTCCAGAGAAACCTAGATTCAAATAAATGTCCTGTTCATCCAATTACTATAGGTGGAATTGTGTGGGTTTTTGAAAGTCCATATTGATACAGGAACACTTAACAATGATTTAGATGTATTGAGAACAATCTGACTGACAAAGTCACGATGATGCTGTCTACACATAATGCACAAACAGGGCCGATGCAGAAATGTTGTTTTTCATCACAAAAGGGGCGGCTCTTGTAATGCGCTCCAGCATTCAACACAGTTTTTTCCTACCTGGAAATTGAGACCCGACATACTATTCCTTGCAAAGACTGAGGGGAAGTGTGAGGTGAGTTTTGCACTCTTTCATGGAGAAAGATTTGGGACCGGTATGTTCACAATATGAAAAGGGTGAAGGAGACGAGGAGTGGGGCTGCCTCTGGTGTGTCCCCTACCGATTTTCAGACAACTGGATTGGCTTCGTGTTCACGGGAGACATCGTCAGACAGACACAGACACAAATATGCCAGAAACGGTATGTACTCGTCATGCAACCGAGTCCTTTTGTATAGTCAGTGTGTGTGTTTGTGACCTTATGTTTAGCAGACATAGTTAGAACATGTGAAATCAGTTATTTTCTGGATGTGAGAAATTGTGAGTGGGAAATATTCCGTGCCTGTGTTATCATAATGAATAGCAGGCTAGTTCAAACATCAGAAAACAGACAGTGTGTTGTGTTATCTAGATTGAGATGTTGATGAAATCAGTTATTTGGGGTAAACATTTTAACTCAAAGGTGCCAATGGAGATGTTTTAAGATGGCTTACATTGTATTTTAATACATTCGCCATCTTCTTGTCGGTGTTGGAGGGATTGGTGTTTTGGACAGTCCAGAGACGGAGCTGAGCCCTGAGGGCCCATCTACAGGTGGTTCATCATGCCTTCTCACCAACACCCAACCCACCGTCCAGGCGCACCCTTTTCTCTTCCCTGTACCTCCATCAACCTCTACCCCATCTCCCCGACACAGATCCAATGGCCGGAAGCGGAAGGCAACGGAGGATCCTTTGGACACTGACATTATGCAGTGGGTAGATGACTTACAGAGACTGCAGTAGGAGTTACAGAAACAGCAGTGGTGTCCAGCAAAGGCCGTCTACAACGTCATGGTACCATGGATGGTCTATTCCTGCTGATCAGTCTCCCATTTGTCTCACCCCAAAAAATATGTTGTTGTGGTTTTTTTTCTTATTCATACGTTAAGGCCGTGGGTAATTTCCTATATTTTTTGGTGCATGTTTCTTTTACTTGCAGTGCTTTCGGAAGTGTTCAGACCCCTTTGCTTTTTCCACATTTTGTTATGTTACAGCCTTATTCTAAAATGGATTACATAATCCCCCCCCCCCCCATCAATCTACACACAATACCTCATAATGACAAAGCAAAAACAGGTTTTTATACATTTTTGCAAATTTGTTAAAAATAATGAAATCACATTTACATAAGTAGTCAGACCCTTTACTCAGTACTTTGTTGAAGCATCTTTAGAAGTGATTACAGCCTTGATTCTTCTTGCGTATGATGCTACAAGCTTGGCACACATGTATTTGGGGAGATTCTCCCATTCTTCTCTGCAGATCCTCTCAAGCTCTGTCAGGTTGGATGGGGAGCGTCGCTGCACAGCTATTTTCAGGTCTCTCCAGAGATGTTTGATCGGGTTCAAGTCTGACCTCTGGCTGGGCCACTTAAGCACATTCAGAGACTTGTTTCCGAAGCCACTCCTACATTGTCCTGTTGGAAGGTGAACCTTCGCCTCAGTCTAAGGTCCTGAGCGCTCTGGAGCAGGTTTTCATCAAGGATCTCTCTGTACTTTGCTCCGTTCATCTTTCCCTTGATCCTGACTAGTATCCCAGTCCCTGCCACTGAAAAACATCCCCACAGCATGGTTCTGCCACCAGCATATCTTCACCATAGGGATGGTGCCAGGTTTCCTCCAGACGTGACGCTTGGCATTCAAAGAGTTCAATCTTAGTTTCATCAGATCAGAGAATCTTGTTTCTCATGGTCTGAGAGTCCTTTGGGTGCCTTATGGTAAACTCCAAGTGAGCTGTCATGTGCCTTTTTACTGAGGAGTGGCTTCCGTCTGGCCATTCCACCATAAATGCCTGATTGGTGGAGTGCTGCATAGATGGTTGTCCTTCTGGAAAGTTCTCCCATCTCCACAGAGGAACTCTGGAGCTCTGTCAGAGTGACAATCCCGATTCCCCACTTTGGCCGGGCGGCCAGCTCTAGGAAGAGTCTTGGTGGTTCCAAACTTCATCCATTTAAGAATGATGGAGCCAACTGTGTTCTTGGGGACCTTCAATGCTGCAGAAATGTTTTTGTACTCTTCCCCAGATCTGTGCCTCGACACAATCCTGTCTCGGCACTCTACAGACAATTCCTTCGACCTCATCGCTTGGTTTTTGCTCTGACATGCACTGTCAACTGTGGGACCTTATATAGACAGGTGTGTGCCTTTCCAAATCATTTCAAGTCTCATAGCAAAGGTTCTGAATACTTATGTAAATAAGGTATTTCTGTTTTTATTTTTAATACATGTGCAGAAATGTCTAAAAACCTTTTTTCGCTTTGTCATTGTGGGGTATTGTGTGTAGATTGATGAGGAAAAAATGAAATGTAATCAATTTTAGAATAAGGGTAAGGAATAAGGAAGGGGTCTGAATACTTTCTGATTGCACTGTATTTCCTCATTCACATGTTACAGGTGTTTACTTTGTTTTTTTTCTTTCATCACACTTTTCACCTGTATATTGCATTGTTTTACATTGCACTATTTTCCTCTTGTGATAGTAAATGCATATCTAAAAGGCTTACAAATGTATTTGTCTGGTTATTTGTACAGTTTTGAATCATTCACTAAGTAAACTTGCACTGCGTTGTACATAAGCTATGTAGATGAGGTTAATGTCTTGGGGGCGGGGGTCTGTCCTTGTTCTCATTTGGACACACCCATGTACCAAAGCAGGAAGGTCTCCATTGAAAGGCCACTACACAAGACCATGTACAATCTTGTGTTGTGTAGATGAGGTTAATGTCTGGATGGCCTAGACCTTTTATCTCCAGCTGAATGGCCTTTCTCACCCATTTACCATAGCAGGAAAGTTCTCATTGAAAGGCCACTTCACATAACACAAGGTTAGGTAAAACGAGAACAAGGACGACGTGATTAGTACTCTTTATTGTGATTTGTAAAGTGTGAATAAGAAAACTCCTAAATCCAAACAGCAAAATCAAATTGTGTAGCTCACAACATGAAACAAACAGTCATCAACCAGAAGAAGAGAATGTATGTGTGCTTATGTTTTCCAAACCACACCAACATTTACTGTAGTGTAATAGCAGCATATTGGGAAGACACTTGACCTGCTGGTGTGAGGAAGTACTCCTTCAGGTTGTTGAACATGTTTATAGCCATTCTGCTGACATGTTTCTTGGGTCCAGGAAGCTGGTGTCCCCTTTGCTGTGTGCTGCCACTCGGCAAAAACCAAATGGTCACAGACAGCCTTTCTGCAGCACTTACGGGCAAGCTGTGAGTTCTCTCGTGCGAGATGTGAGGGGCAAGCCACTGAAGCAAGTCGTAAAATCTGGCAACCGGCATGTCTTTCTTCGTCAATGTCGGACAAAAGACATGCATTCTCCATCGTTCCCTCTTGTAGTGTTCAGTGGACACATTTTCTCAGTCTTTGTGTTCTTCACCTCCTTAGTAATAGTAGCAGTTCAAGCTCTAGCAATTTCAATTAAATAAGAGTGTCACGTATACTCCCTCTCCGGCCTCACCTGTCACCATCGTCAAGCGCACCAGCGCCTCATGACACTCACCTGGACTCCATCACCTCCTTGATTATCTTCCCTACATCTGTCACTCCCCTTGGTTATTTCCTAGGGTGTTATTGACTCTGTTTCATGTCGGTGTGGTGTTTGTGGTTCGTGTTTATTGTTTTGTTTATTTATTAAAAACACACACCTGTACTTGCTTCCCGACTCTCAGTGCACTCGTTACAAAGAGACATGTTTGCTTCTGTGGCTAGAAAAGTGTGTCATAAAGCATAGAACACCAGACTAGCCTGACATGTAGCTAGCATTTGTAAACAGGCATATAACACCGGATCCGGACGTTCAAAGGTCGTCGCTAGCTAGTCAAAAAGAGTTCCTCGGCCCCTCTTGCTTGGTAAGCTTCTCTGGCTCCCCAAGCCCCTAGTGGATTTACACTACACAAGGTGGACTTTCTCTCTGGGAGAAACGCAACGAAAACAGTCTGCTGCCCAAAAAATGTCTCCACACACGTGCATGCACGCACGTCGATCAACAGAGTGGATCTTTTAGCCGCCTTTAGATCCCACAACAGTGGGGGAAATATGGCTTAAGAGAGCTAACAAATAATCATTGGCAATGATGAACTCGTAGTTATTTTGTGTCAAGCTTAGGTTTAAGTTTTGTTTTCTGTTGCAGTTCCTTAGTGGTCTCTGGGTAGTATACAGGCTCATTGTATGGATAAAATATGGATAAGGCAAAATTACATAAACATTTACATTTGTCCGTATTTGATTAATATATGTAGCATGAATTTATGAATAAACATTTCTTCTGTTCTTTGCACAATTTGCTTCCCACTGTTAGAGAACAGTCCTACTCAACATTACACAATGCAGCACCATCCTTGTAAAGCGCTGCCAGAGGTTATTTACATGCCCTGCTGGGCCCTGTGTATGGATGGTTTTGCCTGTATTACACTGCATGGTCCTACTACAGTATGCTGCTGATGATGGAAGATGCCATTTCCATCGCTTTTCACTAGGCCTGGACAAGAGGAACACCTACAGTATGTGAAAATGCTGTTCATTGACTAGAGTTCAGCATTCAACACTATTCTTCCCTCCAAGGTCGACACCAAGCTCAGAGCCCTGGAACTGGAAACCACTGTCTGCAACTGGATCCTGGACTTCCTGACGGTGGTCTGCACAGGCTGTGTGGATTGGAAACAACACCTCCTCCACACTGACTCTTAACACAGGGGACCCCCAGGGGTGTGTCCTCAGCCCTTTGCTGTACCCCCTGTTCACCCACAACTGCATGGCTTTGCACGACTCCAACTCATCAAGTTTTCTGGTAACACCAGAGTTGTAGGCCTGATAACCAACAATGACGAGTTCGCCTATAGGAAGGAGATAAGTGAACTGGCATTGTGCTGCCAGGACAACAACTTCTACCTGAATTCAGGAAGCAGAGGGAACATACCATGATCCACATCAATTGGACTGCAGTAGAGAGTCAGCCGTTTTAAGTTCCTCGGCGTCCACATCACCGAGGACTTGAGATGGACCAACAACACCACCACTCTTGTCAAGAGGGTGCAACAGATAACTAATGTTTAAATAAAACAATTAAAATAAGAAAAGCGTGTCTACTTCCTAAGGGCGGTTAAAGAAATTCAGCATACTAGCCCTGGTCCTCTCCAAATACTACCACTGCACAATCGAGAGCGTCCTGACCGGTTGCATCACAGCCTGGTATGGGAATTGCTCGGTCTATGACCGCAAAGCCCTCCAGCGGGTGGTAAAGATGGCCCAGTACATCACTGGGACCATGCTCCCACCCATCCAGGACATCTACTTGAAGCTGTGCCTGAGGAAGGCCCGCAGCATCATCAAGGACCCCACACACCCCAGCCACACTTGAACTGGACTGACCACCTGCACTGACTCTCCGCACCTTAGCTTAACTCACATGCACTCACTCATGCAAACTCCCACACAGACACATGCATGTACGCACGCACGTCTCATCACATGTGCTGCTACCAGACTTTTATTATTATTATTGCTAAATACTGCACAATTTAAAGACTTTCCCCCCATCCCCAAAATGGGTAAATATTGAACAATAAATTGTGCTTTCCTGTATTATACTTTACAAATATGTATATGTTCTACTGAACCATTTACTCTATGTTCATATTCTTATCTTGTATTATTTGGTATTGTTGTTGCATTGTCAAGAAGGAGCCTGCAAGTAAGCATTTCACTGGACGATGTATACCATGTCTATGATATACATACAACTAATAAAACTTGACATTTTACATTTGTGTTGTTTCTAACATACCTGTCTCCTCTCTGTCTCCCCCTGCAGGTCATTTGGGGTGGTGCTGTGGGAGATTTCTACCTTGTCTGAGCAGCCGTATCAGGGCATGTCCAATGAGCAGGTGCTGCGTTTCGTCATGGAGGGAGGACTCCTGGACAAGCCTGACAACTGTCCTGACATGCTGTGAGTCCCCTGCTCTTTCTTTCAATGTCACTCTTGCTCTGGGACTGAGTCAGACGCAGGAGAATTTCAGTCTTAGCCACATCTTTCAATATGTGGTGTTTTTCCTATTGACTGTTCCACTGTTAGGCTTATTCCTTAGGTGCATTTTCTGAAGATATTGTCCTCTAGTACCAGCTCACTTGTCATTGTTAAATAAAGTTTCAATTGAATAAAGGTTCCCTTGCTAAATCTGCCACTATTTCCCTTGCAGCTACTATTTAGAGTTGAGGGGACAAATGTGCATACTATATCATGAGAGCCATATGCCAGTGGGGAGCCAAGCGAAGGCCTGACTGGTGACATTTACATCACAGGTTAAATGGAGCACAGTGACATCATGGCCCACATGCTCAGCTGGTGTTACGGGAGCTCCCTCCTCAGCAGTAAGCTGAGGTCCATAGAAGGGATGCCACGGCCCGTGTGTGAAAGATGCCGCTCATTCCCCATTAGTGAGGGTTCTGTAATTTTTAAAATATATATCCCCCCCCCCCCCTTTATTTAACCAGGTAGGCCAGTTGAGAACAAGTTCTCATTTACAAGTTCTCATTTTCTCATCAACAACGGCGACCTGGCCAAGATAAAGCAAAGCAGTGCGGCAAAAACAACAACACAGAGTTACACATAAACAAACGTACAGTCAATAACACAATAGAAAAATGTAGAAACAGATTGTGAAAATGTAGAAGAGTAGATAGGTAAGGCAATAAATAGGCCATAGTGAAGTAATTACAATTTAGCATTAACACTGGAGTGATAGATGTGCAGATGATGATGTCCAAGTAGAAATACTGGGGGGGCAAAAGAGCAATATAGGGCTGAGGTAGTTGGATGGGCTATTTACAGATGGGCTGTGTACAGGTACAGTGATCAGTAAACTGCTCTGAAAGCTGATTCTTAAAGTTAAAGAGGGAGATATATGACTCCAGCTTCAGTGATTTATGCAATTTGTTCCAGTCATTGGCAGCAGAGAACTGGAAGGAAAGGTGGCCAAAGGGAAGGTTGGCTTTGGAGATGACCAGTGAAATATACCTGCTGGAGCGCGTGCTATGGGTGGGTGTTGCTATGGTGACCAGTGAGCTGAGATAAGGGGGGGCTTTACCTAGCAAAGACTTATAGATGACCTGGAGCCAGTGGGTTTGGCGACGAATATGTAGTGAGGGCCAGCCAACAAGAGCATATCGGTCTCAATGGTGGGTAATATATGGGGCTTTGGTGACAAAACGGATGGCACTGTGATAGACTACATCCAGTTTGCTGAGTGGAGTGTTGGAGGCTATTTTGTAAAGGATCGGTAGGATCGTCAGTTTTACGCGGGTATGTTTGGCAGCATGAGTGAAGGAGGCTTTGTTGCAAAATAGGAAACCGATTCTAGATTTAATTTTAGATTGGTTATACTTAATGTGAGTCTGGAAGAAGAGTTTACAGTCTAACCAGACACCTAGGTATTTGTAGTTGTCCACATATTCTACGTCAGAACCGTCCAGAGTAGTGATGCTCGTCGGGCGGGAGGCTGCAGGCAGCAATCGGTTGAAGAGTATGCACTTAGTTTTACTAGCATTTAAAAGCAGTTGGAGGTCACAGTAGGAGTGTTTTATGGCATTGAAGCTCGTTTGGAGGTTTGTTAGCACCGTGTCCAAAGAAGGGCCAGATGTATACAGAATGGTGTCGTCTGCGTAGTGGTGGATCAGAGAATCACCAGCAGCAAGAGCGACATTATTGATATATACAGAGAAAAGAGTCAGTAGGGGTAGCCAGGTGGAAAGCATGGCCAGCCATGGAAAAATGCTTATTGAAATGATCAATTATCGTAGATTTATCGATGGTGACAGTGTTTCCTATCCTCAGTGCAGTGGGCAACTGGGAGGAGGTGCTCTTATTCTCCATGGACTTTACAGTGTCCCAAAAGTTTTTGGAATTAGTGCTACAAGGATGCAAATTTCTGTTTTAAAAGTTGCATAACGCGGGGGCTATTCAATGCTAATGCAGAACGCCACAGGATGTTTTTGTGCTGGTCAAGGGCAGTCAAGTCTGGGGTAAACCATGGGCTATATCTGTTCTTAGAGAGATACTGTCTGTCTGTCTGTCGATCTTGGTCTTGGTCTTGTCTGGAAAAGTGGAATGGAACAGCCTCCCTAGCTGTCAGGCAGCTCTGCTGTGTACATGCATTTCTCCTCTCTGCCTCTCATCTCAATGCGAAGGCATTCCCTCTTTACCTAAAACTTACAGAGAGGGGAGAGAGGGGCTGGTGTTATGCAGACACAAACCTTGGGTTTCTATGGCAGCCTCAGAGTGGTGTCCTGATTGCAAGAGTGTGTGAATTGTGTTAGGCAGGGGAGGGAGAGTGTGGGGTGGGGGAGGGTTTGTACTGGAAAAGCCGCTGCTGGTAGCTTCTCCTGTAGTGAGTTAGTGGATAGTTACAGTATGGAGACCTGCAGAGCCAGGATCCAACAAGGGCTGCAGAACAATGCTGTAGTCAGGCTGAAGAAAGAGGGGGATTGAGAGAGAAGAGAAGACAACGATAACATCATTTAAAAAAGTATGAGTCATATTTGAAAAGTGTTCCCATCTTTACCATATACAGTTGAAGTTGGAAGTTTACATACACTTTGGTTGGAGTCATTAAAAATCATTTTTCAACCACTCCACAAATTTCTTGTTAACAAAATATAGTTTTTCTACTTTGTGCATGACATAAGTAATTTTTACAGACAGATTATTTCACATATAATTCAATATATCACAATTACAATTGGGTCAGAAGTTTACATACACAAAGTTGATTATGCCTTTAAACTGCTTGCAAAATTCCTAAAAACGATGTCATGGCTTTAGAAGCTTCTGAAAGGCTAATTGACCCCATTTGAGTCAATTGAAGGTGTACCTGTTGATGTATTTCATGGCCTACTTTCAAACTAAGTGCCCCTGTCACAGTTGTTGAAGGATGAGACCCAAGGTGTAGCGTGATTAGCATACATTTGACTTTATTTAAGAAATGACGGCGCCAAAATAATAAACAATACAAAACAAACCGTGAAGCTTAAGGCTAAGTGCCATCAAACCAAGTTAACTTCCCACAAGCACAGGTGGGAAAAAGGGTACCTAAGTATGGTTCCCAATCAGAGACAACTATAGACAGCTGCCCCTGATTGAGAACCATACACTGCCAAAACATAGAAATAGAAAATCATAGAAACATAAAACATAGAATGCCCACCCCAACTCACGCCCTGACCAAACCAAAATAGAGACATAAAAATGATCTCTAAGGTCAGAGCGTGACAGCCCCTTTGCTTGACATCATGGGAAAATCAAAAGAAGTCAGCCAAAAAAAATTGTAGACCTCCACAAGTCTGGTTCATCCTTGGAAGCAATTTCCAAACGCCTGAAGGTACCACGTTCATCTGAACAAACAATAGTACGCAAGTATAAACACCATGGGACCACGCAGCCGTCATACCGCTCAGGAAGGAGATGCGTTCTGTCTCCTAGATATGAATGTACTTTGGTGCGAAAAGTGCAAATCAATCCCAGAACATCAGCAAAGGACCTTGTGAAGATGCTGGAGGAAACAGGTAAAAAAATATCTATATCCACAGTAAAACGAGTCCTATATCGATATAACCTGAAAGGCCGCTAAGCAAGGAAGAAGCCACTGCTCCAAAACTGGCATAAAAAAGCCAGACTACAGTTTGCAACTGCACATGGGGACAAAGATTGTACTTTTTGGAGAAATGTACTCTGGTCTGATGAAACAAAAAATAGAACTGTTTGGCCATAATGACCATTGTTATGTTTGGAGGAAAAAGGGGGAAGCTTGCAAGCCGAAGAACACCATCCCAACCGCGAAGCACGGTGGTGGCAGCATCATTTCGTGGGGGTGCTTTGCTGCAGGAGGTACTGGTGCACTTCACAAAATAGATTGCGTCATGAGGGAGGAAAATTCTGTGGATACTATGAAGCAACATCTCAAGACATCAGTCAGGAAGTTAAAGCTTGGTCACAAATTGGTCTTCCAAATGGACAATGACCCCAAGCATACTTCCAAAGTTGTGGGAAAATGGCTTAAGGACAACAAAGTCAAGGTATTGGAGTGGCCATCACAAAGCCCTGACCTCAATCCTACAGAAAATTTGTGGGCAGAACTGAAAAGGCGTGTGCGAGCAAGGAGGCCTACAAACCTGACTCAGTTACTCCAGCTCTGTCAGGAGGAATGGGCCAAAATTCACCCAACTTATTGTGGGAATCTTGTGGAAGGCTACCCAAACCGTTTGACCCAAGTTTTTTTTAAAGTAAAGTTAATTCTATCAAATACTGAGTGTATGTAAACTTCTGACCCACTGGGAATGTGATGAAAGACATGAAAGCTGAAATAAATCATTCTCTCTACTATTATTCTGACATTTCACATTCTTAAAATAAAACTGTGATCTGAACTGACCTAAGACAGGGATTTCTTACTAGGATTAAATGTCAGGAATTGTGAAAAACGGAGTTTAAATGTATTTGGCAAAGGTGTATGTAAATTTACGACTTCAACTGTATGGGTATCAAATCAGTCAAATAAAGAAAAACTTATTGTGAAATGCTTCCTTACAAGCCCTTAACCAACAATGGAAAATAAAGATAAGAGTTAAGAAATATATTTACTAGATAAACTAAAGTTAATAAAATAAATGAGCAACAATAAAATAACAATAACGAGGCTTTATACAGGTTAGTCGAGGTAATTGAGGTAATATGTACATGTAGGTAGGGGTAAAGTGACTGTGCATAGATAATAAGTAGCGTGTAACAGCAGCGTAAAATCTGAATTATTATGGGGATGAGTGAAAATGTAAATACACATATGCTATACTATACTGAACAAAACTGTTGGTCCCATGTTTCCTGAGCTGAAATCAAAGATCCCTAAAAAGTTTCATACACACAAAAAGCTTATTTCTCTCCAATTTTGTGCACTAATTTGTTTACAATCCATGTTGGTGATCGTTTATCCTTAGCAAAGATAATTATTCCACCTGACAGGTGTGGCATATCAAGAAGCTGATTCAAAGACACGATCATTACACAGGTGCACCTTGTTCTGGGGACAATTAAAGGCCACTCTAAAATGTGTTTTGTCATACAACACAATGCCAAAGATGTCTCAAGTTTTGAGGGAGCGTGTAATTGGCATGCTGACTGCAGGAATGTCCACCAGAGCTGTTGCCAGAGAATTGAATGCTAATTTCTCTACCATAAGCTGCCTCCAACATCTTTTTAAAGAATTTTGCAACCACAGACCACATGTAACCATGCCAGCTCAGGAGCTCCACATCTGGCTTATTTACCTTAGACCAGTCACCCAGATAGCTGATGAAATTGTGGGTTTGCACAACCAAAGAATTGTCAGAAACCTACTCAGGGAAGCTCATCTGCGTGCTTGTCATCCTCAACAGGGTTTTGACCTGACTGAAGTTCGATGTCGTAACCGATTTCAGTGGGCAAATGCTCACCTTCGATGGCCACTGGCACGCTGGAGAAGTGTACTCTTCACGGATGAATACCGCTTTCCACTCTACCAAGCAGACGGCAGACAGCATGTATGGTGTTGTGTTAGCGAGCGGTTTGCTGATATCAACTTTGTAAACAGAGTGCCCAAAGTGGCGGTGGGGTTATTGTATGGGCAGCCATAAGCTACGGACAGCGAACACAATTACATTTTATCTATGGCAATTTGAATGCAATTCATCCACCGCCATTGCCTCATGTTTCAGCATGATAATGCACAGCCCCATGTCGCAAGGATCTGTACACAAATCCTGGAACCTGAAAATGTCCCAGTTCTTCCATGGCCTGTATATTCACCAGACATGTCACCCATTGAGATCGTTTGGGATTCTCTGGATCAATGTGTACGACAGCATGTTCCACTTCCCGCCAATATCCAGCAACTTCGCACAGCCATTGAAAAGGACTGGAACAACATTCCACAGGCCACAATCAACAGCCTGATCAACTTTATGCGAAGGAGATGTATCGCACTGCATGAGGCAAATGGTGGTCACACCAGATACTGACTGGTTTTCTGATCCATGTTCCTAGCTTTTCTTTTAGGTATATTTGACCAACATCTGAAATACACGTGAAATCACAGTCATGTGAAATGCATAGATTTGGGCCTAATTTATTTATTTTAAATGACAGATTTCTATGTATGAACTGTAACTCAGTATAATCTTTGAAATTGTTGCATGTTGGGTTCATATTTTAGTTCAGTATAGATAGAATTATGGCAATATCTAAGATACTGTTCTATGGTGAAATATGACTAGACCTTTGGTCCAATGTTAGAAAGCTGCATGAAAAGAACAGATTTTCTGAGTGGTGATATTGTGGAACATGTTACTGGTCAGGCCTGCAGCTGCAGATTCCTGTTTATTAATGGTCTGTCATAGCATAGGTTGCTCTCTTTTGTAGCTCTCTCGATCTCTACTCTGGTAGAGGTTTGCATTGGTATTTATAATGTTGTGAACGATGCAACATTTACATATCGTGATATGAGTGAAATGATGTGAAAAGTAAAATGTGTTTGTGTGTGATGAGGAGCTGGGTGCTGACATGATTTATTGTAGAGTATTTTCTCATTTCACATCAGCGAAAGTTATACACAGCGACAGATTGTCCAGGAAGAATTTTCAGCGTGCCAACGTCAAGTAGACAGGTTACTCTGGTACATGGGCCCAGCTCCAAGCATTACGACCATTTTCATGGGAGGTCTTGCAGCCGGGGTTTAGTTTAGCCGTCTGAAAGGCAACTTTAAGAGACTGACTCACTGAGAGGCTAAAGAACAAGCCATGACCAACCCTCCCTCCTGCTGGCTGAAACTTAGTTTGAAGTTAAGTGTCTTCTTCAGAGAGTACTACCCAGAAAGCTTTGGTGCGGAGAGGCTGAGATACCCAGCTGTACAGGCTGTTGTGGGATCGGACATAGAGTGGTGGCTGCTGGGAGAGAGGGAGATGAATAAGTGATTTATGTCAGTAGGCTGTAGAAGGTATTCTTAGCTTGTTTGTGTATAATGTAATATGTGGTGTGTGGTCGAGCACCACACCAAACTGTAATGATTCTCTTTTCATGGTGTTGTTTTGATGTTTTCTGTGTTCTGTCGCTAGCCTAGCACAGTATGCTCATGTATGATTTACTGTCTATTTGTACACATGCTGTAGTATGATATATGATGGTAGATTCTTACTGACGTTCTATGCATAGTTGGCAGTAGCTGTTTGTATAGAAACCTCTGGAAGTTGTTTGTTTCAGTGAGTATCAGAAACATTTTCATTGGCTCTATCTTGGTGCACTCTGCCACCTTATGGTGAGAAGATGCAATGATAGATTTACTGGATCATATTTTTGTTGAATCGTTCATATTATGTATGATAAATAAGGTAATGTGTTTGCCCTTAGGTTTGAGCTGATGCGGATGTGCTGGCAGTACAACCCCAAGATGCGTCCTTCCTTCCTGGAGATCATCAACAGCCTCAAGGAGGAGCTGGAGCCTCCGTTCAGTGAGATGAGCTTCTTCTTCAGCGAGGAGAACAAGCCCCCGGACACTGAGGAGCTGGACATGGAGGTGGAGAACATGGAGAACGTGCCACTGGACCCTGCACCCAGCAGACCCCCCACTGCTGTTCCTCTACCCTCCCAGGGACCCATGGGGGCCACAGGGGGCTCAGCACCCCCTCCTCCCCAGCAGTTATCCCCAATGCAATGCCCTTCTAATACCCTGAAGGGACCTGGCTCTCCCTCCACCTCAGTCCCGGCTGCCTCTGTCTCGGCCTCCCCAGGCCTGGCCTTGGACAAGCACTCAGGACAGATATCGGCCAACGGGCCAGTGGTGGTGCTACGGCCCAACTTTGAGGACACACAGAACTACGCTCACATGAACGGGGGGCGCAAGAATGAGCGGGCGCTGCCACTGCCCCAGTCTTCAGCCTGCTGATCCCCTCCTCCCCCCTCAGCCAGATCACCCCACTCCTCTTCTCACACAGGGTAACATAAACTTCTCCCCTGTTTTAGTTATAATGGGGTGATGGATGAGTGAATAACTGACACATTATACTACTCTACTGCAGTAGAATCTTTCATTTTTAAATAATATTATCAAGATTTATTATTGAATACCAAGACTGAGAAACAGCACAGAAACCTGCTAAAGCGTTTGGAGTACGGTGGCTCAGAACGAACAACAACACTGGGAAGCTCTAGTGTTTACTTCTTGTTTAGTATTTGTTACTTTAAAAACATAATTAAAGAAGGACATCATCAAATATTCCCTGACTGACAGGTATTGTAAGTGAGAGACAATAACTTTTAAAAAAGAATTTGAAGCATATCTGCTAGAAAATCCAACAGACGAGCCCATTTAGATCATTTCTGAGAGAATAATGTGTATATCTGAGTGTGTTTATACTGCCTTTAGAAAGTATTAAGACCCCTTGACTTTTTCCAATTTTTTTAACGTTACAGCCTTATTCTAAGATATTTTTACCCTATAATGACAAAGCAAAAATAGATTTTGCAAGTATTCCTGCCCTTTGTTATGAGATGCATACTGTTTCCATTGATCATCTTTGAGATGTTTCTACAACTTGATTGGAGTCCACGAGTGGTAAATTCAATTGATTGAACATGATTTGGAAAGGCACACACCTGTCTATATAAGGTCCCACAGTTGACAGTGCACGTCAGAGCAAAAACCAAGCCCTGAGATCGAAGGAATTGTCCGTACAGTTCCATGACAGGGTTGTGTCGAGGCACAGATCTGAGGAAGGGTACCAAAAAAATTCTGCAGCATTGAAGGTCCCTAAGAACACAGTGGCCTCCATCATTCTTAAATGGAAGACATTTGGCACCACCAAGACTCTTCCTAGAGCTGGCTGCCCGGCCAAACTAAGCAATCGGAGGAGGTGACCAAGAACCGGATGGTCACTCTGACAGAGCTCCAAAGTTCCTCTGTGGAGATGGGAGACAACCATCTCTGCAGCACTCCATCAGACATTTATGGTTGAGTGGCCAGACGGAAGCCACTCCTTAGTAAAAGGCACATGACAGCTCACCTGGAGTTTGCTAAAAGGCACCTAAAGGACTCTCAAACCATGAGAATCAAGATTCTGTGGTCTGATGAACCAATATTGAACTCTTTGGCCTGAATGCCAAGGGTCACATCTGGAGGAAATCTGGTACCATCCCTGCGGTGAAGCATGGTGATGGCAGCATCATGCTGTTGGGATGTTTTTCAGCAGCAGGGAGACTAGTCAGGGTCAAGGCAAAGATGAACGGAGCAAAGCACAGAGAGATCCTTGATGAAACCCTGCTCGGGACAAGTCTAAGCACGCAGCCAAGACAAACCAGGAGTGGCTTCGGAACAAGTCTCTGAATGTCCTTGAGTGGCCCAGCCAGAGCCCGGACTTGAACCCGACCGAACATCTCTGGAGAGACCTGAAAATAGCTGTGCAACGACGCTCCCTATCCAACCTGACAGAGTTTGAGAGGATCTGCAGAGAAGAATGGGAGAAACTCCTCAAATACATTTGTGCCAAGCTTTTAGCATCATACCCAAGAAGAATTGAGGCTGTAATTGCTGCCAAAGGTGCTTCAACAAAGTACTGAGTAAAGGATCTGAATACTTATGTAAATGTAATTACATTTTTTCATTTTTAATAGATTTGCTAAAATGTCTAAACCTGTTTTTGCTTCGTCATTATGGGGTATTGTGTGTAGAATGATGAGGATTTTCTTTAATCCATCTTAGAATCAGGCTGTAATGTAACAAAATGTGGAAAATGACAAGGGGTCTGAACACATTCCAAATGCACTGTATTTCTATACCAACACATGAGTCTCTCGACAGCAAGATATAGCTCCTCTTAAAAACCTATTTTCATCGGTATACTTCTCCCACATTTCAGACATTGATGTGTACTGGACTAGGATAATTGGTTTTCCTGTAAATATTCCTGGAATGATTTCAGGAGTGGGTAGATATCATAGAGGGAGGGCAATTGTGAACTGGACACATTTTTTGTCAAATCAAAGTTAGTAGTTTTCTCCTTCTTGCTCTTCATTTGTCCTATTGATTTGACATGAAGAGAAACATAATCAAGCATCCTAAAAACCCAAATTGCTGTTTATTTTGTTTTCTACTTCACAATTACAATCAAATTGTAAAAGGAATTTGCCTGTTTTCTCTTGTTTTTTTCCGAGTTACATCAGAGCCCTTATTGGATTCCTCTTCTATTGTATGTGTCATCTGAGAGATGAAAACACCAACATCACCAACAGAGACATTGAACAAAAAGGACTTGGTGCCAAAAATGCAACACATACAGAAACAAACCTGAAGTGGAAGGTATTGGATCAGTTCTAATACAAGGAGAACTAAAGGACTCAACAGAACTCCACCTTGTGACTATACATACGTCTGCTAAAAGCATGCGAGGCATTGTACGCAGCAGATCTTTTTTAGACTTGTCATTAGTCTCTCTGTACAATTCAAACATTTATATAAAGGTCTTACAGTTGTATGTTAGACCTTAGGATCATTTTCACACACATCATTGGTTTGTCACTTTTATAACTTTTGTACTGTTCAGATGTTCACCTGTACAGAATGAAGCTGCTATTTTATTATTTTTCTTTTTTAGATGTTTTATATATATATATATATATATATATATATATATATATATATATATATATATATATATATATATATATATATATATAAAAGGAATCCTATATATATATATATATCTCATATATATATATATATATAAGGAATCCTATATATATATATATATATCTATATATATATATATATATATATATATATATATATATATATATATATATATATATATATATATATATATATATAAGGAATCATATATATATATAAAAGGAATCCTTCAGGTTTAATAGTTTATGATCTCCACTACAGTCCATTTCTTATGCATCATACTTCTCCAAGCAAAGAAAATGATCATTTAGATATAAATTGACTTTTCTCTCTTCTTTACCCCAGAAGGTTGTCTGTTTCACCACATATTCTCCATTGCCTTTAACTTTTTTATGAACATGTTTTCCTTTGCATTCTTTTTTTGTAGATTTCTATATTATTATTGTTATTATTATTATTATTAGTTTGAATGGACACCTTAGCTCCATGTGTGAGCGTGTACATTTGTCACCCTTCTTGTACCAGTTGTCTAGCACTGCACCTAGTTATTCCCCCCTAGGTGCAACTCAATCTCAGGTCGAAGTAAAGGTTTTGCTTTCTCCATACATTCTCATTACTGTCCTCTGCTTGTTTCACCTCTCTGTCGAGTCCAATAGTGCCCTCTCCCCTCCCCTCCAGCCCCACACTGAAATGTACAGTACACCTGCCTCCCCCAGTGCCTCCTTTTGACATCAGGATTAGTTCCACAGGATTTTCTTTTTTCTCTACTGGATCTGGTGTTTTAACCCATTCGTTTCCCTGCCTCTCAATTAATAGGGCTAATTGGGTTGTCTTGTTTGCCTTAATGATCCCAACCACTCACCATCCCCTCAAAGAAGACTCATCCATAATCATGGTTCTCTTTTTGTGTCTTAGATTTCAAACGCAGCATTACTGCTTATTCTCCTTTATCATTCGATTCATTTCTGTTGTCATACTCTTTTTCTTGTGATGAAAGTGAAAACAGTATCTTTTGTTATTCTCCTTAAACATGGCATCTGTAAACCAAATAAGGATGGGTTAAAGTCCAGGGAAGTGGTCACATTTCAATGTCATGAATGGAATAGGTCTTAGTGGGGGTGTCGGTATGAAAAATGTTTTTGAAGCACTTCTCCTTTTGAAAAAGTGTTGCTTGGTGATTATTTTTTCCTTCTTTGAAGGTTCTCTCTGTAGGATTGTTATTTATTTTTTAATTTTCCTTTTGTGATATCAGTTTAAATCACTGTATAAAGGCCCCATGATTCAGTATAAAGTTGGATTTTTTTATATGTATTTTCTTTGGTGTCATGACTGGGGATGTTTTTCTTTTTTTCCCTTCAAGTATATATCTACCTCACTCTTTTAAAGTATATGTATGTGTATGAAAACAAAAGTACATCTCACCTTTTCTCATTAGTCCGTATAAGGTAACCTCACAATCCTCTGGATCCGGGTCGACCTCATTATCAATACACACCACACACACACCTAGGTTGGAGTGGAGATGGGATGTAGCTCGTGTGGTTCTAATTCTATTTAGTCCCGTATGCTTAACGATTGCTGTATCAACAACATTTTCTGCTGGTCCAAAGATTTTAAATAGAAAATAAAGTATGTTGGTAGTATGAGAAAGTATGAGGATTTTTAATGTATGTGGTACAGATTATGTTACAGGTTTGATTTAATAAAAGACATTGACTGGCCTGTATTTCTCAGGAAATGGCTTAAGTCCGACTCTCATGGTTTGAGCGCTAACATGCTAACCTGGTTACCTAATAATGCTAACTTAGAATAACATCAAATTACTATTGTGATAGGAAGTGTTTACAGTAGGCTACATAAAGTCACAGTACAGTATGTATTGGTAGAGAGAAGGACACAGCTAACTCAGACATCCAGGGTCGTAGCCAAGACATTTTAATAAAGTAGAATCTCATTTACTGCATTTCTATACAATTTAAAAACTGCCAAATGCTATTTGGAGAACAGCAAAAACAACCATTGTCATATTGGTTGCTGTAGCTTCATTCACCTCAGTTGTTCTACAAATACATAGCCTACTAGTTATACAATTAGATGAAAAACTATAATTGAAAATGTACAGAGTTGTGTAGCAGAAAAAGTATTTTATTAACAAAAGGTGAACAAATATGTTTGCTAAACAGAACTTTTTTGTTGTTGCAGTTTTATAGTTAATTTCCTGCAATTCTACACATGACTTATGCCATGTTAATATGATATCTGAGTGAGAGTAACTAACTAAATCAATGGAGGCCCCTTGGAGGTCTGGGCACCTGGGCACATGCCCTGCGTTCACGGTCAGTAATTTGGCCATATGATTACTACAAGTCTAGATAGCTAACTAGAGTTTATTTACCAATCTACAATGTTTTCTGACATGGGCTGATTGAGTGACTGTCAGTGACAATATACACAAGAGAGACACTGCTGATGCACAGCCAAGTTTCAAAATCAGTGACATATACACAAGAGAGACACTGCTGATGCACAGCCAAGTTTCAAAATTGCACCTGATGTATTCTATTATTCTAACTCTCAACAGTAAGTTGAGAGTTCCTTTTTTTAAATTCAAAATCATTACTGAGGTCTGGACCTCGGTGTCCTCATGTGTAGCTACACCCTGCAGAAATCCCATCTCACCTCCTCCGCAAACAAGGATTTCACAACAACAAATCCTCAGATCATACAGCTGCCAAGAAGGGTGAAGCTGAACGATAACTTCTTTATTTTCAATTGTATCTATGTATTTAGGTAGATTTCAAACAAATCAGTATGTTGGAGTCAAGCATTTTTTTTTATACAAAAAATGAGAAACATTGCATTTATCATCTTTAATCATTCAAGACATTTTGCAAGACAGAAATCCTTTGCTATTGTAATGTACTGTATATTGGAAAACAAGGTAGATCAGAGGATGTTTGTCTTTAGCCTGAATTCTGGATAACTAAACCACTACTGACATCGAAACAACTCCTGTAGAATGTTTGCCAACATTGGCTTCTGGTTACAGCTTACACATTTCGTCTTGTAAAACTGGTCATTGCTAATATCCTATGTAAAGTACTGATTTCCCCTAAAGTAAAAACTGATGGCACTTATTTCTGTGAAACCCTCTTAGTGAAGACAACATAAACCATACTCACATACTCCTACACTCAATAGCCCCACAAGTTCTCAAAGTCAGTGCTACAACTATGAAAATAAGCTTTGTCCCTTATGTTGCTGGGAGCAGTTGAGTGTGGAAATAACTGGCGTTCGAGAGGTATTAGGTCAATATGGAGTAATTGTGGTACATGAAGGCAAACACAGGTTAAGACACCACATACTCTGTCCTGGGAGGGATGTCTCAAAGCAGAGCAACTGTAGGAAGAACATCTACAGCCGTCTGCTGCTGCGCCACCTCCTCATGCATCTGACAGACAGGACAGTTGGTTCCTCTGTACTCCTTCATCATCTAATCTCTCCATCCTGTCCACCTGCTCCCAATGACTAACTTTTCTAAATAGCACCTACAAAGCTCCCACATTGAAATATCGTAGTATTTTTTTTGTCCCCTGTTAAGATTTTTTAAACTGTTCCAATTGGCTTGGAATAGACTTAACCTCTGAATAGACTCAGATGTTGAGGTAGTTGATGTTAATGTCCCTTCATTGTAATCTTCATGATCCTCCTCATTGTGATTAGTCTTAAGACTGCAACCCCTGCTTTCTCTATTCTACTGCTGCTGATAATGGCGCTGCTTCAAAAAGGGTGTCTCAATCTGTGGGTGTAAATCCTCTAAGACTGGGCCAATATCAATGGAAGTGTGGTTGAGATGGCATGGTTGGATTTAGACCTCAAATTCTCATCAAAGGTCTTTGTCATGAAGGTTCATCGAAAGGTGATGCTCTGATTTTGTAGAGCAAAAGACAAGTGGAGTTGAGGGCATATAAACATGATTCTGATTTATGGAGCGGAATGGAGAAAGGTTTTTGGGTTCACAGGTCAACAAAACCTGGAAGGCTTACATGTTCAATATTCTGAAGTTGTACTTTTTTAGGCTGTAAAGCCAAGCGGGGGGGTGCAGCAAAAGATACTTGGTTGGATGAATTGGCAGAAACAAATGGCTATATATATATATATATATATATACACTACCAGATATTTTTAAGAAATAATTCAGATCACCGTTTTAACAAGGGCCCTGTGCTACTGGTGTTGAGTACAGTGTAATGGATGGCAGTGTTTCACATTTAGATGTAGTGTTTCAAGTGTTAGTGTCTGTAATGATGAAAGATAAGAGATATGTGATATGTATTTCTTATTTTTTTCAGTTATCAAAATTGGTTAAAGGGTTGGCCTGTTGCGAAGTGATTGTTTGTTTTCTTGGAATGCTGGCTGTGTTCCTTAGTTACCAGAGGGTTACATACATATTATAATCACAACTCAAGTAGATACATGGACATAAATAGGACAGACATGTTCAGTAGATTACGGGTAGTCATGGCAGAGAGTAAATAGCATGACTAGAGTTTTAAGAAGAGTTGTTTACAGTAGAGAGATGGTTTCTTTTTGCATTGCCAATTTGCAAACATGGAGATAAGATTGACTGAAAAGGTTTCATTTCAATTATTATTAATATAATTGTAATTGTATTTTCTTCAAAATTTCCTATATGCAAACCTCAGGTTTATAGAAGATGCATCCATGCAATCAAATCGCAATAATGAGCTTGAGGTTTATCAGTATAATTTTTCAGGCACTGTTGTTCTGCTTTGCATTCCGACAACTTCAAAAAGGGGCCTTGATCTACTGAGAAGATTTTACTTCGTTTTTATTTACCTATACTTTCACAAAATCTGAATCTCTGTGTCATTTCATTGATTGGCAAATAGATTTGGTTAAACAGCTTGGCTAGACTGTCTTCTTGCAAGTTCTGTATCTGAGGCCTCCTGGTTTTTCCACACGTATAGTTGAGATGGTGTATTTTTGACATGCCATTCTCTTAATGTATATCTATGAGAATTTCTTGTATTTTTTTTCTTAAAATTTGAATAAAAAAGTGAATGAGAATGATGACTTGCTGTCATGACTGTTTGCTTATGAGTTATACATTATCCACATCTCAACATACCTGACTATATTCCATACTTGTATATTTAGCAGAATGACTTACTGTTTACAACACATTGTTACAGTATGAATAGTAACCATATGAGTGGGATGATCTAACCAGTCATGGATCATCTCCTGTGTGCACTAAGCCTGAGGTAGCCATGGTTGGGTCTCCAGGAGTCTTGGAGACAGTTGTCATGTGGTCTTTGGCTGTTTGTAGGGCCTCCAGCTGGTTGAGCATGGCCTGAATGACAGTCTGCAGCAGTGGTACCAGTCTTTCAGGAGTGGCCAGGCTGCCTGAGGCTGGCACATGGATGAAGGCTGCCCTCCCATGGCCATGGTGCAGAGAGCAGTAATACACAAAATCACACAGTTACCTGGATAAGAGGGAATGCCTTACAAATCATTGTCTTTACTATTGATGTACAGTATGTCCGGGATATATGGAACCCTACCTTCCTGCGTCCCTTGAGTAGATTACCTCCAGACCCATTTGATTGAGTCTAGTCTATCTGATCCTCCCTCAATGCAGCAATGATTAACAGGACAAAAGGCACACACATCTCTATCTCTGTAACCATGGTTCTTGCCTGTCTGCTCCAGAGAGATGCCTCTAGAGCCCGGGGCCATTCAAATCAAACAATCAAATCAAATCAAATTGTATTTGTCACATACACATGGTTAGCAGATGTTAATGCGAGTGTAGCGAAATGCTTGTGCTTCTAGTTCCGACAATGCAGTGATAACCAACAAGTAATCTAACTAACAATTCCAAAACTACTGTCTTATACACAGTGTAAGGGGATAAAGAATATGTACATAAGGATATATGAATGAGTGATGGTACAGAGCAGCATACAGTAGATGGTATCGAGTACAGTATATACATATGAGATGAGTATGTAGACAAAGTAAACAAAGTGGCATAGTTAAAGTGGCTAGTGATACATGTATTACATAAGGATGCAGTCGATGATGTAGAGTACAGTATATATATGTATGCATATGAGATGAATAATGTAAGGTAAGTAACATTATATAAGGTAGCATTGTTTAAAGTGGCTAGTGATATATTTACATCATTTCCCATCAATTCCCATTATTAGAGTGGCTGGAGTTGGGTCAGTGTCAATGACAGTGTGTTGGCAGCAGCCACTCAATGTTAGTGGTGGCTGTTTAACAGTCTGATGGCCTTGAGATAGAAGCTGTTTTTCAGTCTCTCGGTCCCAGCTTTGATGCACCTGTACTGACCTCGCCTTCTGGATGATAGCGGGGTGAACAGGCAGTGGCTCGGGTGGTTGATGTCCTTGATGATCTTTATGGCCTTCCTGTAACATCGGGTGGTGTAGGTGTCCTGGAGGGCAGGTAGTTTGCCCCCGGTGATGCGTTGTGCAGACCTCACTACCCTCTGGAGAGCCTTACGGTTGAGGGCGGAGCAGTTGCCGTACCAGGCGGTGATACAGCCCGCCAGGATGCTCTCGATTGTGCATCTGTAGAAGTTTGTGAGTGCTTTTGGTGCCAAGCCGGTGTATGGCAAACTGGGAATCACAGAGAAAAGTCAGTAAGTCAACCTTTACATGTGATTACTGTACAGTAATGGGGCTGAAAAGCAGTATAGACACAGGTAAAGAAGCAAAACATATTTGAGTTATTTGACTGTTCGAAGGGGATTGCACTCTTGTTCCAACCCCCCCTCCCATCATGGTATGCATATTTATCTTTGGGTTAACAGTTTTCCACATGCCAACTATCACCTGTGGTGATTTGATGTAGTTCACTGGTACCTCTTTAATGTAGATATTAATGTTCTCTCCCAGTCCAACCTTCTCCAAACCCTATTGCAAATGCTCGACATGGTAAATGTAGTTTGCACAATAATTAAATGTATTGAATAAAATGTACACATTCAATTGAGATATCCAACTTGTTACATTACCTGAGCTGCCTGCCAACTAGGATTTACCAAGTACTCTCTGAAAGGTCCGAACCCTGATCAAAAATCAAATCAGAACTGTACAAAGGGGAACACCAGCGCTTTCCATTCCAGTAGCCAAACAATAGCCTACATAGCAGAAGCTTACATTTGCTTAGCTGTCAATACAACACACAACAGCCTAATATAACTTCGAAATAAAACTTTAAAAGTAACACAGACCAGTTAATAATACCACGGAGATTTCATCTGCGTCCATTACGCGCGACTGATACTCTCCATTTTAAGAAGGCAGATGAGTCAGACATATTCTGTAGGTGCAGAAATGAGAATCCCTACCAATGAATAACATTTATATCTGTGAAGTGTAATCAAGAACAGTTTGTTTTCAAAAAATGGCAACATTTTTATTTTATTTTATTTTTAGGGTGTAGTCAACTGTCTCTGTTGGAACGGGTGTGCGGTTGCATCGTAAATTTCTCTCCACTTGGTAGAGCTATAGCCCAACATAGGAAAAGCAAATAAGAATTTCAACCCACTAACATCTGCCAGGATAACGAGCCGCTGGGAGCCTTGATTAAGCCTCCGCCCACCTTCTGCACTTAACAAGTCAAGCCCTCATGCTGAGTTGCATCACAGCTCTGCTCCCAGACGCACTCGCAAATAAGACCAGAATAACATTTTCTCCGTACTGAAATATAAAGAAGCGAAGGTGTAACGTTTGTAAATGACAAGATGTTACAATTCAGGAGAAGCGTTGAAGCCGAAAAACATCAATTACAGGAGCTCAACAACAGACTGGGCCAGTACCTGTCAAGAACAATGCAATTGGAGCATGACAACGCAATCCTCATAACTGAAATAAACAAGATAAGACAAGAGAAGACGGTAGAATGGGACAACCAATGTATGGCCGAAATGCGGGACCTGAGGAGAATGGCGGGGCAACTATCTTTTGAAAAGTCCCGAGCCGAGACTGAACGAGAGAAGGTTTGGCAAGAGTTTCAGATGTTACAGTTGATGTGTTGTGAGGAGCAGGTAGTATGCAAAGACATAGGTGGAGAGCTAAAAGGTTGCGAGAAACAGCTTCATAAAGCTCAACAGACCAATGGGGAACTTGAAGAACGTCTGTTCCAGCTTGAGAACGAGTACAAATTCATTGAGGATGCACACAGACAAGAAATGACCAAGCTCCGGAGTCAGGTGCATTCACGACCTATTGTTACCCAAACCTACCATGGTCCTTCAGCGGTCTCGATGGAAGAGATGCAACATTATGCCCTTAGCCTGTCCGAAGGATGGACTGACACCTTAGAGGTGTATCGAAGGAAGGTCGAAGATATGGAGGAATCGATCAACGCGGACCAGACGAGGCTGGATGATCTCCAAAGGGAAAAGATGCAGTATGCCTCAGAGTTTGACAAATTACGTAAAGAGGTTGAAAAGCAAGGTCAGATTCAAATACACCTGGAGGAACAGCTCATATACATGCAGGATAACTTCCACGGGGACATCACCCAGTATCAGGTCAGCAAATGGGGTTTGCATCCCATGTTTAGACATCATTCAGTGTCTGTCTTTTGATAGTGTGTGTATATATACAAAAGTCATAACAATGCAGAAATGTCTGTTATTTTTGGTTCTGTTCATGGATTATGTAATGCATGCATTTCTACAACATGATTGGTGCTGCGCACAGATCGCACAGCATTTCCATTAGCGATGACTGCCTCCTCCTCTAGGTGCCACACCCACTATTTTAGGAGAAAGAGCTGTATTGTTACTACATAGTAAATTCAGTTGCTGCAATCTCAAACATCGTTTTTTTTTGTTCGTTTTTTCCAGTTATTTCTCATTATCATATTTTATACTATGATGCATAATTATTATGATGAGTGAGATGGATCCTTTACCTCCTTTATAATAAATTATACTGCTCTGAAGTTTCACTATGACTTTATTGATCAGATTTTTCTTCAATGATCATGTTCACAGTATGCTTTAAAGTCACGTTTAAACGACACAAAATGTGCATATATTTGTGCATGTACTTCAATCACATTGGTAAACAGGAATTAAAATGGGAGCAAAGGTTACTGCAGGAACTGAGAAATTGATACATGAGCCTCACCTCCTTGTGAAGTATCACTTTCCTACTTGGAGGGGCCTTGTACTACTTTGCGATTCTAAATGAGCACAACTACTCCATATAAACTATCAACCAGCACCTGTTCCCTGACAGACCTGTTGGGACCACAGTGAGGAGTGACATTTGGTTGTATCACACCCACAGCCTCTTATAGATGATATCAACACTTGGTTGATGGTTTTGAAGCCAATAAATCTTAAATAATCTTAGCAGCTTTGATTTATAGGCCTGTGCCATTAAAATGGCAACCCCAGGGTGGTGGAAGGCCCATAACTTCTCTCATAACTACAGAGAAACATGCATTCTGCACCATTTCAGTGTTTCAGGCCAGACTAAAAGGATTGAATGGCCAAACGTATTACGGCTGTTAGCTGTACCAGCCACTTAAACCAATTAGCTGTCACAGAGACTAATCCTCAGTATCCTACTAACGATGGAGCCCTACCAAGCAGATCAAGCATTTTACTCCCATGCACATTTCCAAACTAATTTCAAGGTACATCATGCATAATGTTGTCATAAACTCTTAAGTGATGTTTAATTGTTCAAAATAATATTAAAATTCCTGGAAATGGGTTTGAAATTTAACCTGACACTCATTCAGTGGGATGCATATGTCAGGGATCATCAACTAGATTCAGCCAGGGACCGTTTCTTTTTGAGTTAATGGTCAGGGGGCCGGAACATAATTAGCAATCATTTGTAGACTGCAAATTGACCTCAAGAAGCCCAAACAGATAATATTTGACTAAAACATAATCATTTGAAACCTTGCTTATATTTGTATTAAATGACGTCTCTTTATGCATGTAAATACGTGAGAAAAAAATCCCAAAACTAAAATCACTTGGAGTGGATTTCCTGGTGTTTTTTCATTTCCAAACAAACGTTTTTTATTTATTATTATTTTTAGCTCAGAAAACCAAATAAAACCACGGGACAAATTTCACCTGCGGGCTGCCAGTTGGGGAGCCCGCCGGTGAAACATCAGACTAGACATAAAGGGACAGTTGTTTACCTAGCTGTTTAGTCTGATGCGTTTGAGGGATCACACATGATTCAGCCAGTCCATCCTGCTTATCCTTTAAATGAGAGGTGACTAGGAAAGGTGTCTCAAGGGCCTTTAAAACAGGTGCACAACACAAACAGCAGTGCCACATTCACCTGTACACACTCAATACAATTGGATCTGTTCCCTACTGAGGGAGAAACGAGAGGGTTAGATGGTGAACTAAAATACCTTATTGAAACTGACACGTAGTACAATGATCATATGGGTACATTAGAGGGTCAAATCTGGACAATAAATTGTGGCCTGAAAGATGGGTTTATATTTGTATTCAGGGTACCACCTCTCATCTGAATTCCCTACATCTGATATTGCAATATGTAATGAGCAATGTAATAAATACATTAATATGTAATCCATATAGACCAACCCTATAATTAGAGTCTCATAACAGTATTTGAGAAAAATGTATGACCGGATAGAAGACGATGCACATACTCACAATTCCATTCCATGGTCTCTTTGCAGGTGATTATTGATCAGTTGGAGCGGGAGCGGGAAATGTTGGCCAACACCATGGCAGAAAAGGTCAGAGACCACCAGCAGCTACTGCAGGTCAAGATGGATCTGGGCATGGAGGTGGCTTACTACAGGTATGTCTTCTTCTGTACTGCTAGTCCTTTCTGAGTTCTATAGTGGCCACTATAGAGATTTTTAGCAGAGATTGCTGTTATGCAACCAACAGTAATTACCAAGACATAGTACTGACAACCTTACTTCCCACATGATCCAAGCGCAGTTAAAAATGTCATGTTACATTATTCTGCCTCATGGGTTAGAGCTTGTGTAGTGCTCCTTTTTACCATAGTAATTCGGTAGAGGTGGCTGAAAATGCTGATTCTGAGGAAATGCTGAGAGAATTGTGGTGTAGTGCTTTTGTAATTACAGTCAGTTTATTATTGCGGTTTAAAAGTACCATAGAATTACAAAGCAGACTTTACAGTATAGTATACATCGGTTTTGCCTGTCGAACCAGAAATTTGATTTGATTCTGTCATGTTAGGCCCAACACTGACCCTTTAATGCTGCAGTGTTGTTGGACTTGAAATGTATTTATAGTGATTTCACCCTTCACTGTAGCTGCAAAGCAACTGCTCTGCTGCCCTCCCATTTGGTAGGGGCACTTAGCATTCCTCCAGACAGCCTTCTCTAATATGAACTCCTGTTATCTACAGTGTGTCATGTCCTGACCATAGAGAGTCCTTATTTTCTATGGTGGAGTAGGTCAGGGTGTGACTGGGGGGTTAGTCTAGTTTATTATTTCTATGTGGGGGTTCTAGTTTTGTTTTCTATGTTGGTGATTTTGTATGATTCCCAATTAGAGGCAGCTGGTAATCGTTGTCTCTAATTGGGATCATATTTAGGTAGCTTTTTCCACCTGTGTTTTGTGGGATATTGTTTATGGGTAGTTGTATGTCATTGTCGTCACATTTCGTTATTCTTTATTGTTTTGTGTGTTTCACTAAATAAAGATGTGGAACCCAGATCACTCTGCACCTTGGTCCGATAATTATTCCAGCGAACGTGACACAGTGTGATTGTCACGCCCTGGCCATAGAGAGGCTTTTATTCTCTATTTTGTTTAGGCCAGGGTGTGACTAGGGTGGGCATTCTAGTTTCTTTATTTCTATGTTTTCTGTTTCTATATTTTTGCAGGGTATGGTTCTCAATCAGGGACAGCTGTCTATCGTTGTCTCTGATTTGGAATCATACTTAGGCAGCCTGTTTTTCCACCTTAGTTGTGGGTAGTTGTCTTTGTTAGTGGCCTGTATAGCCCTAGTAAGCTTCACGTTTGTTTTTGTTGTTTCTTGTTTTTGTTGGTGACATTTTCAAATAAAAAGAAATGTACGCTCACCACGCCGCACCTTGGTCCGGTCATTTCCCTGGTCATTTCCCTGACGACGTTCTTGACAGTGATATCTGTAGGGATATTTTGCTCATTTGTAAACAGCCAAGACCTAAACAGTTTGTTCTTAGGTGAACAGGAAATATTTGCTATTTATATCTCTGTTAGAAAAAAAGTATTAAAGTGATTTGTGTTGTTGAGCCCTGATATGGCAATGGCAGACTAATACGATGTCACTACAATTCACATTGGACCACTTCAAGAACACTTCAATATTATCATAACAGAGGCTAGTTTAGTCTCACAACACTAGTACAATACATGCACATAGTTATATCAAGCAATGGCATTTAAGATTAAATAGCCATGTCAATACTTACTTGCTTCGCACTTGTTATCCTGCTTTATTTAATTTATTTAAATGTAACCTTTATTTAACTAGTTAAGTCAGTTAAGAACATCTTATTTAACATGACTGCCTATACCAGCCAAACTCTGACAACGTTGGGCCAATTGTGCTCCTCCCTATGGGACTCCCAATCACGGCCAGATGTGATACAGCCTGGAATTGAACCAGGGTGTCTGTAGTGACGTCTCAAGCACTGAGATGTAGTGCCTTAGCCTTTTACCATGTCTGATATCCATGTCTTTACCATGCTTCGCCTCGTTGCTATGACCACATCACAGCCATGATAAAAATGTCATGGTAAAACACATGGCTTCTCACATATTATTGCTTAATTCAGAAATCTAATACAAACACTAGTCTCTTTTTGGTCTCTTCCGGGGTCTCTCTTTGTGTCATCTGGTCTGTGGCCTATATAAAGGATATTATTTACATAATATTCCCTTGTCTCTCTAGGCTCTTTATGTCTTCCTTGGAGAGTTAGCGGGAAAGCTGGTCTGTAAACTAGGTGTGCGTGCCTGTGTTCACATTAGAATAGTAGAGAGCAGACAGCAGCACATTGTAGCTGTTATTTTTAGGTCAGCCTTTCGGGAGACACACCGGGGACTTTCACAGGGGTTATAGCTTCAGCAAAGTCTCATAGCTTTTGTTTTCCAACTCTTACTTTTTGGAGCCATTACTTTGCAGAGGTAGGTGAGCTGTTCAACTCTACTGGTACAATATGTTTGTTGTTAGATGTCTTTTGGTCTGTTGTGGTAAAGTGTTGTTGTTGACCTCTGCTCTTTTCTGTATATGGCCAGATCCATGGGTTGTGTTCATCGTTTGGTAGCCTACCTCTGTGTTTTATTTGAGGTTTGAGATGGCAGGGCAGAAAGATCAGCATCCTCCCGTGAGGTGATTTTGTATTTGTGTGAAAACAAACCATTGCTTAATTTTGATGAAGCAATATTGCCCTAAGAATACAAATCAAATCATTCCAATGCCATGTATGTACCCTTGGTTTTAATGCCATTTTGTTTTTGTTTCTCTATAGGGCGCTTATTGAAGGAGATCATCAGCAGCATCTGCAGTCAAGAGGAAGACTCATAGGTATTGTACATAACTTTCAAATAAGTCGTACTTTCAGCCGGGACCTTTGTGTTACTACAGTGCCTTGCGAAAGTATTCGGCCCCCTTGAACTTTGCGACCTTTTGCCACATTTCAGGCTTCAAACATAAAGATATAAAACTGTATTTTTTGTGAAGAATCAACAACAAGTGGGACACAATCATGAAGTGGAACGACATTTATTGGATATTTCAAACTTTTTTAACAAATCAAAAACTGAAAAATTGGGCGTGCAAAATCATTCAGCCCCTTTACTTTCAGTGCAGCAAACTCTCTCCAGAAGTTCAGTGAGGATCTCTGAATGATCCAATGTTGACCTAAATGACTAATGATGATAAATACAATCCACCTGTGTGTAATCAAGTCTCCGTATAAATGCACCTGCACTGTGATAGTCTCAGAGGTCCGTTAAAAGTGCAGAGAGCATCATGAAGAACAAGGAACACACTAGGCAGGTCCGAGATACTGTTGTGAAGAAGTTTAAAGCCGGATTTGGATGCAAAAAGATTTCCCAAGCTTTACACATCCCAAGGAGCACTGTGCAAGCGATAATATTTAAATGGAAGGAGTATCAGACCACTGCAAATCTACCAAGACCTGGCAGTCCCTCTAAACTTTCAGCTCATACAAGGAGAAGACTGATCAGAGATGCAGCCAAGAGGCCCATGATCACTCTGGATGAACTGCAGAGATCTACAGCTGAGGTGGGAGACTCTGTCCATAGGACAACAATCAGTCGTATATTGCACAAATCTGGCCTTTATGGAAGAGTGGCAAGAAGAAAGCCATTTCTTAAAGATATCCATAAAAAGTGTCGTTTAAAGTTTGCCACAAGCCACCTGGGAGACACACCAAACATGTGGAAGAAGGTGCTCTGGTCTTTTTGGCAACAATGCAAAACGTTATGTTTGGCGTAAAAACAACACAGCTCATCACCCTGAACACACCATCCCCACTGTCAAATATGGTGGTGGCAGCATCATGGTTTGGGCCTGCTTTTCTTCAGCAGGGACAGAGAAGATGGTTAAAATTGATGGGAAGTTGGATGGAGCCAAATACAGGACCATTCTGGAAGAAAACCTGATGGAGTCTGCAAAAGTCCTGAGACTGGGACGGAGATTTGTCTTCCAACAAGACAATGATCCAAAACATAAAGCAAAATCTACAATGGAATGGTTCAAAAATAAACATATCCAGGTGTTAGAATGGCCAAGTCAAAGTCCAGACCTGAATCCAATCGAGAATCTGTGGAAAGAACTGAAAACTGCTGTTCACAAATGCTCTCCATCCAACCTCACTGAGCTCGAGCTGTTTTGCAAGGAGGAATGGGAAAAAATGTCAGTCTCTCGATGTGCAAAACTGAGAGAGACATACCCCAAGCGACTTACAGCTGTAATCGCAGCAAAAGGTGGCGCTACAAAGTATTAACTTAAGGGGGCTGAATAATTTTGCACGCCCAATTTTTCAGTTTTTGATTTGTTAAAAAAGTTTGAAATATCCAATAAATGTCGTTCCACTTCATGATTGTGTCCCACTTGTTGTTGATTCTTCACAAAAAAATTGTTTTATATCTTTGTTTGAAGCCTGAAATGTGGCAAAAGGTCGCAAAGTTCAAGTGGGCCAAATACATTCGCAAGGCACTGTATACATTTGAGAGTAAATGTACTTTAGACATTTTTTCTATTGCTTACATCCTTTTGGGATTATTTATTTGTTTTACTCAATTCTACAAACTTACTGTATATACAGGGAATTTCCAAAATAAAGCAAACATCAACATAGGACTTTGGGCCCAGAACGACCCACGACCCAGAACAGTGATAAATTGGGTTGATATCTGGTGACTGAGATGGCCATGGCATATGGTTTATATAGACTTCATGCTTATCAAACCATTCAGTGACCACTCGTGCCCTGTGGATGGGGGGAATTGCCATCCTATAGGGGCATAGCTATGGTAGCCAAAATAATGGCCTGCCCTGCAGTTTTTAAACATGACCCTATGCATGATAGAATGTTAATTGCTTAATTAACTGAGGAACCACATCTGTGTGGAAGCATTTGCTTTCAATATACTTTGTATTCATCATATTTCCATGATTTTGTCAGTTACCTGTATATACACTGAGTGTACACAACATTATGGACACCTTCTCTTTCCATGACATAGACTGACCAGCTGAATCCAGGGGAAAGCTATGATCCCTTATTTATGTCACTTGTTAAATCCACTTCAATCAGTGTAGATAAAGGGGAGGAGACAGGTTAAAGAAAGATGTCAAAGCCTTGAGGCAATTTAGATATGGATTGTGTATGTGTGCCATTCAGAGGGTGAATGGGCAAGACAAATATTTAAGTGCCTTTTGAAATGGGGTATGATCGTAGAAACTAGGCTCACCGGTTTGTTTCAAGAACTGCAATGCTTGCTGGGTTTTTCACACGTTTCACGGGTTTTTCCTGTGTGTATCAAGAATGGTCCACCACCCAAAGGACATCCAGTCAATTTGACACAACTGTGGAAAGCATTGGCGTCAACATTGGCCTGCATCCCTGTTGAACACTTTCGGCACCTTGTAGAGTCAATGCCCTGATGAATTGAGGTAGTTCTGAGGGCAAAAGGGGGGATGCAATGTAATATTAGGAAGGTGCCCATAATGTTTTATACACTCAGTGTATATTCAGTGATAGACATTTCCCAATTTATAACAACATTCATTTGGTGCTTCACTCTCCACCTCAGATATTAAGATGATGCCTCCACAACAGTACAAACCAAGAGTTTTCACATCGACCAGACAGGATGTAAGGAAACATCTGGATGTGAAATACATGGAGCCAACCTCAAGCTTGAGAAGATCACCTGTTCCATCTCAGTATGGTCGCACCAGTCCTTCCAGGGTCATACCTATCTCAGTCAAAGGAAGCAGCTACAACAGGAATCAGAGTCCTACCACCAGAAGGGACATGGTCTCATTCACTAAATCCCAGTCTGCATCCTCAAGCTCTTCCTCCACTACCGTTAAACCTGTGGCCCAGAGTACGGTCAGGAAAAATATAGATGCTCAGAAGAAAGTTGTGGAGGAGAGGAGTGTGAGAATCAAAGAGGTGTCACAACACTCAGCTAAGGATTCTCTTGACCATTCTCGAGGCACAGCAAACACATCCAGTCCCATTGCCTCACCCACTGCTGACCCCAATTCAGTAAGAATAGTGTCACCACCAATGATGAGTCTTAGCAGAAACACAGAGGAGGACAGCAAAAAGACAGCAGAGAGGCAAGTTGAAAGAGAGGTGAGAGGAGATGCATTTGGTCTTCAGAATGTCGAGATGCATGCCAAAGATGGCAGCATTACAGCAACCACGACAAGTGATAAGATGGTCCTAGACTCTGTGTCTATGGAGGAACTAATTGAGAAGGTCATGAAACCTGCTGGTTTGGATCGAAAGGTCTGCAGCTCATCTCCAGACTCCAAGATCACTTACCATGTGGAGAAAACGGAGAAGGAGGACGGGTCAACAAAGACACAGATTATCCTGGAGTCCAAGGTGCAGGAGGAGCTGGATATGTCAGAGGACTTTGCACTGGAGGAACTTCTCAGCAAGGAAGTGAAACACGTGTCACTGGAGGATATCAAGGGCACTGCAACAGGAAACATGATTCAGAATCTGCTCAGCCTTGGGCTGCATGGAGGAGAGGACATGGGAAACAAGACTGTCAATGTGGAGATCATCGAGGAACCAGTGGAGGGTTACAGTGACGAGGAGTACGAGTTTGAGGAGAAGTCCACACCCAAGTTCTCCCAGCCCTCTTCAATGTTCTTTCAGATTGAAGAACTAGAGAATGACCCTCACGGCACCATATACCATGAGAGTGGGGCTGAAGTAATGAAAACCTCCATGACAGCAGCAAACTATGGCAGTAATGGTGGATATGTGAAGGTCCAGGAAGACTTCAGAGATAGTGAATCTCCATACTACAGCCACAACCAAGAGTCTCAAGAGTATTTTGTCTCCACACCTGATGGAAATCTGTCAGAGCCTGAGGAGGGTGGTGGTATAGCATCATATGGACATGGTGAACGACCCCCCAGTGGTGGACGAATGGTGGACGACTTTTCAGATGAAAGGTACTACCAGGAGGAGGAAGTCTCAAAGAACCTAATTTTTGTTGAGGAAAGCGATAGTTACAGACCTGCATCGGACAGCCAGTACATGAAAGATGACCACTCCTTGGCCCAAAATAGTTACTCCGAGTGCATCATTGAAGAGGAGACCATCCGTGTCTCCCCCACAGTGCAGGAGTCAATGCTTGGATATCTGAGAGAGGAAACTTTACACCCCAAAGAGCAGCTGAGGGGAGCCTTAGAGCAGCTCCAAGGAACAGTGTCAGGGAGCCTGAAAGAAGAGTTGGCTCTCCTCACAAGACGCGGCAGTGATAGTCCTCAGAACATATCTGTGGACATAAAAAAAGTACACCAGTCCTCTGACAACGGAACCACGACTATTGTGGCAGAGCTCAAGAGCTCAACAACTCTAGATGACTCTGGGCAGCTGGGGGAGCAGGGGGATGATGTATCTGAGGAGCAGATCATGGCGGCTCTATGCGCCTCCAACCTTGGAGCAGAGGGAGGATACACCCTGGACACAAAGGAGATGTGCTGGGTGACTAGCAGTGAGGGACAGGGAGGAGAGTCCTCAACTGATGTCACTGAGAAGCACATCAACCTGAGGCAATCGGAGAAGTCATTCCCCTTCCAGATGGATGTAAATAATGGCCAAGGACAGGATCCCCCACTGAAGGTCACTCATAAGACAAGAGTTGCCACAGTCTATCTTGAATCTAATGAAGATGAGTTCTGATTCAAATGAGATATTTTAATTATAATACTCCCCATATTAAGTCACACACCAGTCAATCAGTTGCAACGAACTGTAACGTGATGTTATTCGATGTGATACATAAATTGCTATGGCTACAATTGTGAAAAGATGACAAATTATAGCCACTGCATATATATATATAATGTTTTAATAGCATTTGTTACCCATTTTCAAATGTCTCTCTGCTTCTTTTTAAGAATATGTTATATTCATTTCCTGCTATATTTTTGTACTAACCTGTACCACAGAATAGGGCTGTCTTTTTGCCTGAGATACTATAACCAAATATGGAACAATGCTAATATATCCTCCATTGTTATGGTTAATGTTGCAGTTTTAAAACATGTTCAACATTTACAGTATGTATCTAGAAAACAAACATTATATCTATTGTTTCCTGTAATGCCATGCTATTTGTAACCACATTTAAAACTAGTGGTTTGTTGCTGAGGGAGTTCCTGTTGTTAATAAGGTTGTTAATGCTTATTAATTGTTAATGCTTGTTAATGCTAATGATGGCTATATTTGAATGTGTTTATGATCGGGGACAAAAGTATGTGTATCATGTCTTGTTAAATGAAATCTACTCACTATTAATCATTTGAATTGGAAATAAAAAAAAAAAAAAAGCAAATGCAATTCTAAATCAGATGGGGTGTATTCGAGTGATTCTGATCACCACTTAACAAAACCACTAAATGTTTTCTACACGTTTGACATTACTATTAAGTTTCAAAACTTTGTACCCTCAAAAGGGTTTTATAGTTTATCCTTCCGGTTCCCTCACCATGATCTTTTAACCTGTAAATGGCTTTAGAGGGAACAAGAAGAAATCCAACCATCTTGAATTCCAAAGAGAGGTGTTTTTCTCTGCTTGTAGAGACTGGTAGCAAGACAGACATGCTGTAAACAAGATGGAGTGAACTTAAGGAAAGGAGAGACAGACAACTAGAGAGAGAAGCTGGAGATAAGCATATGGTTCATGTCTGAGATAAGACCTGTACATCTACACTGAACAAAAATAAACACAACATGCAACAATTTTAAAGATTTTACTGAGTTACAGTTCATATAAGGAAATCAGTCAATTTAAATAAATCTATTTCACATGACTGGGGATACAGATATACATCTGTTGGTCACATATACCCTAAAAAAGGGTCGGGGCGTGGATCAGAAAACCAGTCAGTATCTGGTGTGACCACCATTTGTCTCAATCAGAGCGACACATGTCTGGTGAGTATGCAGTCCATAGAAGAACTGGACCATTTTCTGCTTCCAGAAATTGTGTACAGATCTTTGCGACATGGGGCCGTGCACTATCATGCTGAAACATGCTGAGGTGATGGCGGCGGATGAATGGCAAGACAATGGGCCTCAGGATCTCGTCACTGTATATCTGTGCTTTCAAATTACCATCAATAAAATGCAATTGTATTCATTGTCCATAGCTTATATCTGCCCAAACCGTAACCCTCCTCACAACATTGATATCAGCACAGTTGATATGGCGCGGTACAGTTGAGACTAGGATTCATTCATGATAAGCACACTTCTGCAATGTGCCAGTGACTATTAAAGGTGAGCATTTTGAGTACGACGAGCACACAGATGACGTTCCCTGAGATGATTTCTGATAGTTTGTGCAGAAATTCTTCAGTTATGCAAACCCACAGTTTCATCAGCTGTCCGAGTGGCTGGTCCCAGACGATCCCACAGGTGAAGAAGCCGGATGTGAAGGTCCTGGGCAGGCGAGGTTACACGTGGTCTGCGGTTGTGAGGACAGTTTGAAGTATTGTCAAATTCTCTAAAACAATGTTGCAGGCAGCTTATTGTAGAGAAATTAACATTCAATTCTCTGGCAACAGCTCTGGTGGATATTCCTGCAGTCAGCATGCCAATTGCAAGCTTCCTCAAAACTTGAGACATTTGTGGCATTTTGTGATCAAACTGCACATTTTAGAGTGGCCTTTTAATGTCCCCAGCACAAGGTGAGCCTGTATAATGATCATGCTGTTTAATCAGCTTCTTGATATGCCACACCTGTCAGGTGGATGGATTGTCTTGGCAAAGGAGAAATGCTCACTAACAGGGATGTAAACAAATTTGTTCACAACATTTGAGAGGAGTAAGCTTTTTGTGAGTATGGAACATTTCTGGGAGCTTTAATTTAAGCTCATAAAATATAAAACACTTTACATGTTGCATTTCTATTTTTGTTCAGTGTAATTTCAGTAAACCACAGTACATATGAATTCCCTTGGCTTGAGCCATGTTGTGTTGGTGACCAGTGTCAGGATTCACCTTGGCTTAGAGGTGAGTCAGGGATCTAGTCAATCAGATCCGCTTTAGCCGACATCCACATAGCGGTTGTTTTGAAGGTGTCAGAAGTGGAACTGCATTAGAGCTGTCAAATCCACAAATGGCTCCCGGCATTATACCTAAAGCGGACATTTCCAATTATTTCTATATAGCCTACACTTTCTCATTCTAAAATTCTTAACGCGAGTGGGGGTGTGGCTTCGAGACAATGATTGCAAGAGCAGCTGCTCACTGATTTTACCACTCCAATGCAGTACCACCTCCAACACCACTTCCAACACATCCAAAACATCCTCTTTGTGAGAGTGTCTGTTATCGGTTAATGCTTGATCTGATTGAATCTAGACCTTACTGTACATGCTGATCACACTGCTTGCGTTGTGTGCTCGAGCGTTGCAAAGTAAATGTACTCATACAGTACCAGTCAAAGGTTTGGACACACCTACTCATTTAAGGGTTTTTCTTTATTTTTTAAACTTTTTTCTACATTGTAGAATAATAGTGAATATGTGAAAACTATGAAATAACACATATGGAATCATGTAGTAACCAAAAAAGTGTTAAACAAATTCAAATATATTATATTTGAGATTCTTCAAATAGTCACCCTTTGCATTGATGCAACTTTGCACACTCTTGGCATTCTCTCAATCAGCTTCATGAGGAATGCTTTTCCAACAGTCTTGAAGGAGTTCCCTCATATGCTGAGCACTTGTTGGCTGCTTTTCCTTCACTTTGAAGGAAAAACTCATCCCAAACCATCTCAATTGGGTTGAGGTCGGGTGATTGTGGAGGCCAGGTCATCTGATGCAGCACTCCATCATTCTCCTTCTTGGTCAAATAGCCCTTACACAGACTGGAGGTGTGTTGGGTCATTGTCATATAAATAATAGTCCCACTAAGCGCAAACCAGATGGGATGGTGATTCACTGCAGAATGCTGTGGTAGCCATGCTAGTTCATTGTGCCTTGAATTCTAAATAAATCATAGACAGTGTCACCAGCAAAGCACCCCCGCATCCTCACACCTCCACCATGCTTCACAGTGGGAACCCCACATGGGGAGATCATCCATTCACATACCCTGAGTATCACGAAAACATGGCGGTTGGAACCAATTATCTAAAATTTGGACAGATTTCCACTGGTATAATGTCCATTGCTTGTGTTTCTTGGCCCAAGCAAGTCTTCTTATTATTGGTGTCCTTTAGTAGTGGTTTCTTTGCAGCAATTCAACGACGAAGGCCTAATTCACACAGTCTCCTCCGAACAGTTGATGTTGAGATGAGTCTGTTATTTGAACTCTGAGAAGCATTTATTTGGGCTGCAATTTGAGGTGCAGTTAACTCTAATGAACTTATCCTCTGCGGCAGAGGTAACTCTGGGTCTTCCTTTCTTGTGGTGGTCCTCATGAGAGCCAGCTTCAACATAGCGCTTGATGGTTTTTGCGACTGCACTTGAAGAAACTTAAAATGTTATTGATATGTTCCATATTGACTGACCTTCATGTCTTAAAGTAATGATGGACTGTCATTTCTCTTTGCTTATTTGAGCTGTTCTTGCCATAATATGGACTTGGTCTTTTACCAAATAGGGCTATCTTCTGTATACCCACCCTACCTTGTCACAACACAACTGATTGGCTCAAACTCATTAAGAAGAATACTACTACTACTACAACTGAAGGAGGAGAGATTACTAGAAACTAACTAGGTTTCCTGTTTTGTCTGTGGATTAAATGTCGGAGTAGAGAACAACCACTTTTGTGTGACTCAAATTGGTCAAAATTCTACAAAGGTCCAGAAAATAAGAACCTTGTGCATTTCAGGTGAAATAACAACCCAATGTTTATATCCCAGGACAAATTAGCTAGCAACAGTAAGCTAGCTAGCTAAATGCCCATGAGTGTTTCATTTTTTTTTCAACCTGCCCCAAATTAATATATTTTGTTTCAGAGTTCGTTTTTATATTTCATCCTGCGTGTCTTGGATCGTGTCTCGTGTGGATGTACAAAATCATGATGGCACACATGGACGCACATGCGTGTCCGGTCTAGACAACATGTTTGTGTGTGCACAACTATGGCTATTTTAGGAACAGAGTACCAGCTTAGTATCACTGCCTGTTTGTATGTGTTTGCATGTGTGTGTGTGTGACTACGTGTGCAAAATAAAAAATACCCCCAATATGGCTTCAACCCACGAGCACCTTTCTTTTTTCTCAATAGGGTGCTTTAGAGTTCTATGCAACACTGCAGAAACACTGAACACAGGTCATTCACATTATGCTTCCTTGGCACTGTCTTGCTATAACAGAATATAAAGAGCATGGAATTACAATATCATTGCTTTACAAATGCTATTGCGACTAAGATAAATCCAAATTAGGTAAAATAGAGCACTTTGGATTTGAAAGATTTATAACTGATAATAGTTTGTTGCACTCAGAGGCATCATGCCCATAGGGGGCACAGGAAGTTTAGGAGGTTGGCTTTAGCTAGCTCGCCCTTTAGCTTTAGCTAGCTCAGATAGGTTTCCAACCTCCTAACTAGCTACTAAGAAGACATTTCAGGCTATCAATCAAGTTAGAGTAGCTTGCTTGTTTAACTATCTTAACTGGCATGCCTGCTGGCAAGGTTGGTAGACTTTAGAAAATCAAACAATAACTAAATATACAGAATGAGACTCACATTCCTTTCAAGCTTTTACCCAGATTTTTTCAGAGAAGCATATTAAGTTTCGTTAAAAAAAAGAATCAGTCAGGAGGATTACAGACATATGCTTAGATATGCTGAATTGTTATTATTATTATTTTTTGTTACATAGAATTAAGAATAATGATTATGGCTCTTGATGAAGCTGAAAAATAAAACCATCCTCACATACTTTGTGCCCTTTCAGATTTTTGGGGTGCATGACGCCCCTGGTTGCACTTGCACTTAAGTGCCCAGATACATTAGGAAACAGGTGGTCTTTCACAGTGCTTACAAATCTCTTTAGTGTGTGAAAATAACATAAACACTTTTTGATCAATACACATATATTGTAGGGTAATTTTGGGCTTAAGAACATTGTCAAAAAGGCAATATTTTTGATACAAAACATTGTAGGTTAAATTAAATCTCCAAACTAGCCAATGTGCTGTGTTGTATTTCGTTACACTTGCAATTACATCTGCTAACTATGTGCATGTGACCAATATAATTTGATTAGATTTAAACACACTGCGGTGCCCAAGAGCCTTTTATGCCTCCATTCTTTATGTTTAAAAAGGGGTGTGCTACTCTCTTGACTGATTGGTGTAATTCATTTATTGAAAGTAAGTGCTTCATGAATTAGCCTACATTGTTCTTCTTTTATGGAAGATGGGTGAATTGTCAGAATATTTTCAACCATTGTTTAAATATCAGTTCATATTGCAACCACAATTAAATTACTACTCGAATGTGTTTTACTGAGTTTGAGTCTTTATTAATAAGCCTCGGGTCATTTATTTGACAAAATCAACAACATTGGTACAGTTAAGTAGAGAAAACATAACATGGAATCTCTTCATTGTATACACAGAGAGGAATGGAAGAGACAGATGGTGATCTGCTGCAGCTCTTCCCTGGGCAATAGATGCCTCTTCATTCTGAAGAGTTCTGTCTGCGTGGTCTTAACAGCAACGTGACACCAATTTCTCAGAAAATGGACTATGAAAACAGAAATGATTGTCAGGGGTCTTCTTGGTCCACTTCAAGTGTATCTAATGTCTACTTGCTACAAACGGAGGGTATCTATTTTCTTAGTGGGCCCAAGCCCATTCATCCAGCTCAGCTCTGATGGTATGTTAGGAGTCAGACATTTTGGCGTTTCCTCCTGCCTTGCTATAGGGAGGTACTAATGCACAGATAGGAGGCCTTGTTTTCAGGCTGCCTTCCCTCCGTCTCCCAGCAACATTGGGTACCCTGGAAAAAAAATACAGTTCAACAAACGATATGAAAAGTTAAAGCTACACTCGGACAGCTGAGGGGTAACAAAACACTTCCTGTCCAGTTCTGTAGAGAGCTCTTCCCATCCAGAAATAACTCCTGTAAACAGGGTTCAGTTAACACTAGTCTGTCTCACTCACCTCAGTTAGTAGACACTGACCAGCACAGACCGGCTCGTCGCAGGGTATTTCTAGAAGTGAACATTAATAACCCTGACATCTGCTCGGGTTTATACTGGTTTACTGGCTCATCACTGCTAACACAAGTAGCAGTGATGGGTATCTTCCATTCCAGAGTTACTTGGCTTCAACCAATTCAAATAAGAATACCATGACCACGTCTATTTGTTTATTTATGTTGTCAGAGCATATTTGCTGAATGTACAGGAGCCATGTACCCAAAACACTATGTTGTTGTTGTCACACACAAGTTTGATGAAGCAACAACAAAGATTATTCAACGTTTCCATCAATAAAACAGGATGTCAACAGAACTTTGTGAAAGCAAGGAATGTGAGTGCTCAATGTTTCCTACCTAGCAATGGAAGAGTCCGAGTAAAGGACTCAGGGAAAGTTTTACAGATGGCCTTGATTCATGTTTTTATCCGTTGTCCCTGCTGCATTATTTAATGGAAGAAATACAAGATGGAGGAAAACTACAAGTGTGTGTGTATAAGCCATTGCTTTCCCCTTTCATCAACATGTCATGTTGGAGTCCGGTTTCCTTGGTAGCCCCTATAGAGGAAAAGGTTTAGGATAAGAACAACTCTCACTGCCAGCTTTTATGTATTTTTCCCTTCTGTCAAATCGTCTTCGATCCCATCCAGAATTCTAAATTGAACATCATGCCTCCATAGAGCAGCTGTTGTCATGATTTACTGGAGGAAGAACATGATATCGCTGCACATTATCTGTCAGGGGTACTTCAGAAAGGTTATAAGTCCGTCCTGACGACGAGCAGCAGAGTGTGAGAGCTCTGATTCACTCTGGGATACTTGGACCCCCTTCGCACTTGGATACAATAACAAAGCAACATAGCAACGAGGCTCCTTCATTTACAGGCATGTTTTTACTAGTACTCTGAAATCCCCCGGAACTAGGCTATTTCAGTGTCTTTCTGAGGACGGAGAGACTGAGGTCGCAAGGCCAGGACGAAGAAAGTGTGTCAATGTGTATGTGCATCATACTTTGTACATAAATATTGATGGTGGGTATTTGCTATAAGCATTAACTGTCTTTTATAAATCAAACATAATTGGAATATAATGACAATGGTGTTGCCAAGGAACTTGTAACACAACCTTTTGTCAATTGTTTGCTAACTGAGTGAATGTCGTCATATACAGTACTTCTCACTTTCCATCCATATACAGAGACATATTTAGGAATGTCACTTTTGGCTTAGAAGGACGTAATGGCTTGCCATCCTAATTTAGGTCAGTGGTCCTTTAATTGACAGCAGTCAGAAAGGTTCTACTCTCCATCCACCCTCTCCATCCACCCTCACCAGGCCCATCTCTCTGTCTGGCTGTATCCAAAGAAAAAGCGTCACAATGTCATTCTGTATGACATTTTACACCAGAGATTGACTGGCTGAGCCTGGATTAGCGCATGTTACTCTCCACGGAGTCTTAGAGACATTGGTGGAAATAGTTGCTCTCACAATGACAGGGACTCTGTGTGTGTGTGTGTGTGTGTGTGTGTGTGTGTGTGTGTGTGTGTGTGTGTGTGTGTGTGTGTGTGTGTGTGTGTGTGTGTGTGTGTGTGTGTGTGTGTGTGTGTGTGTGTGTGCGTGCGTGCGTGCGTGCGTGCGTGCGTGCGTGCGTGCGTGCGTGTGTGTGTGTAAATAAATAAGTGAGCTTCATAAACATACTCTCAGTGGTGTATTCATGTTAGGGTGCCGCTCCCCATGACTCCTGGCCTTTAGCAGAGCCCTCTCAAATAGCTTGGCAATAAGAAAGGTCAATATTCTATACGTGGGTGAGAGAGAGAGAACCCCACTTAAACACTACATACACATTTTTTCCCAAGCTGAAAATATAGTCTATCCAACTGAACAGTAATACAGAATTGATTGCAAAGTGTTAAATATAACTGTGTCTTCCCTACTACCGTATTTACAGAATATTGCCCAGAGATCCTCAAACCACCTTAAATCAGTGTTGGGCAACAGAAGTGAATGTGGTGTATGTTGCCAGTGTTAACCTGTGTCATCCCCACCCCTCCAATCAGCTGCAGGGTGTCAGCCATCTTAGGACTCAGGTCACAAAAAGTATCTCTCTTCAGGGGGCAGTGACTCCCTCTGGATCTCTACAACACCTCTAACATAGTACATTCCAGTTGAGAACGTCAAACTTCTCAGAGCGGCAGAACAGAGTCTGTGATGCTGTAAACACCTGGAAGACATGTGTTACAGGTTTTGGTTTTTCCATTTATGTTTTGAGGTTGTACTTTAGCATGTATAGCTTGTTAGCACATAGGGCATGCCGATTGGTATCACCTCGTTAGTCAGTATGTGTTACACCTGTGCTGGTTGCCATCTCGTTAGTGGGAATTTGTTTCACCTATGCTGGCCCAGGTGCTATTTAAGAGTGGCTGGCCCTGTGCTTCAGTTGTCTTGAGAGATGTGGAGGGTTAACACCTTTAGTTGGTGTGCCCTATTGTGATGTCTAGAGAAACCATCCTTTATCTGATCTTCCCTGTTTTTGTTTTGCCTTAACGTTTTGGTTTCCTTTCTGTCTTTAAGTTTGTTTTTGTTTTTTGGTGGGAGTCTTTTAGGTTCCAATTGTTGTTACTAGTCAACTTTCAGTGGACAACCCCATGAGTGTCTTTCAGAACCTCACCTAAAAACCCACCTGTTTTGTTTTGATTGTTGCTGACTTTATTGGTTTCCCCTTCTGTTTGAAAGATTATTTGGTTTTCTTGCTGGGGAACATAACACATGTTGTTAATGAGGTTAGACCAGTGGTGTTGGGTCTATTGGGGTGTGTGTATGCAAGAATGACCTCTTGCTTCCCTGTAAGAAGGAGGAGTCAGTAACGGTAGTCATCCTGAATGTTGCGTGACTGCATCCTGTGGGCTCAGGGAGCTCTATATGTACTCACAGATGGAGGATCACAATCACTTATGATCTATAACCAACATACTGTGTGTACTGTTTGCTTGTTGGTTCTGTCTGCATACACTTGTGTTAAGTAGTTTGTCCAACCCTCCATTACATGCACATTTCTGTAGCTGATAATTCCTGGTTGTTCATATATTGTCAAATAATTATATTTGTCACATGCGCTGAATACAAAAGTGTAGACCTTACTGTGAACTGTTTACTTACAAGCCGTTAACCAATAATGCATATTCAATGCATATAATGCATATTCATTTTTAATCCCTTTTTCTCATCAATTTCATGGTATCCAATTGGTAGTTAGTCTTGTCCCATCGCTGCAACTCCAGTACAGACTCTGGAGAGGTGAAGGTCGAGAGCCGTGCTTCCTCCGAAACATGACCCCAGCCAAGCTGCACTGCTTCTTGACACAATGCCCTCTTAACCCAATGTGTCGAAGGAATCACCATACACCTGGCGACCGTGTGTGCATTGCCCGCCACAGAAGTTGCTAGAACACAATGGGACAAGGACATCCCGGCCAGCCAAACCCTCCCCTAACCCGGGAGAAGTTGGGCCAATTGTGCGCTGCCCCATGGGTCTCCTGGTGGCGGCCGGAATTCTGGATTGGCACCAGGATCGCTAGTGGCACAGCTAGCACTGACTTAGATCACTGGATTGGAAACAGGATCTCTAGTAGCACAGCTAGCACTGCCTTAGACCACTGGATTGGAAACAGGATCGCTAGTGGCACAGCTAGCACTGCCTTAGACCACTGGATTGGAAACAGGATCGCTAGTGGCACAGCTAGCACTGCCTTAGACCACTGGATTGGAAACAGGATCGCTAGTGGCACAGCTAGCACTGCCTTAGACCACTGGATTGGAAACAGGATCGCTAGTGGCACAGCTAGCACTGCCTTAGACCACTGGATTGGAAACAGGATCGCTAGTGGCACAGCTAGCACTGCCTTAGACCACTGGATTGGAAACAGGATCGCTAGTGGCACAGCTAGCACTGACTTAGACCACTGGATTGGAAACAGGATCGCTAGTGGCACAGCTAGCACTGCCTTAGACCACTGCACCACTCGGGAGGCTGCCGTTTTTTCAAGTGAGAAAATATTTGCATAAATAAAGTAACACAATAAGGCAATGTACCGGTACCGAGTCAATGTGCTTAGACAAAGTAATAAACTCAGCAAAACAAGAAATGCCCCTTTTTCAGGACCCTGTCTTTCAAAGATAATTTGTAAAAATCCAATAACTTCACAGATCTTCTTTGTAAAGAGTTTAAACACTGTTTCCCATGCTAGTTCAATGAACCATAAACAATTAATGAACATGCACCTGTGAAACGGTCGTTAAGACACTAACAGCTTACAGGCAATTAAGATCACAGTTATGAAAATCTAGGACACTGACTCTACTGACTCTTGAAAAACACCAAAAGAAAGATGCCCAGAGTCTCTGCTCATTTGCGTGAACGTGCCTTAGGCATGCTGCAAGGAGGCATGAGGACTGCAGATGCGGTCAGGGCAATAAATTGCAATGTCCGTACTGTGAGATGCCTAAGACAGAGCTACAGGGAGACAGGACGGACAGCTGATCATCCTCACAATGGTAAACCACGTGTAACAACACCTGCACAGGATCGGTACATCCAAACATCACACCTGCGGGACAGGTACAGGATGGCAACAACAACTGTCTGAGTTACAACAGGAACGCACAATCCCTCCATCAGTACTCATACTGTCCGCAATAGGCTGAGAGAGGCTGGACTGAGGGCTTGTAGGCCTGTTGTAAGGCAGGTCCTCACCAGACATCACTGGCAACAACATCGCTTATGGGCACAAACCCACCGTCGCTGGACCAGACAGGGCTGGCAAAAAGTGCTCTTCAATGACGAGTCACGGTTTTGTCTCACCAGGGGTGATGGTCGGATTCGCGATGTCCTTGTCCCATTGTGTTCTAGCAACTTCTGTGGTGGGCAATGCACGCTGACACGGTCGCCAGGTGTATGGTGTTTCCTCCGACTCATTGTTGAAGGAATGAGCGTTACACCGAGGCCTGTACTCTGGAGCGGGATCGATTTGGAAGTGGAGGGTCCGTCATGGTCTGGGGCGGTGTTATCACAGCATCATCAGACTGAGCTTGTTGTCATTGCAGGCAATCTCAACGCTGTGTGTTACAGGGAAGACATTCTCCTGCCTCATTTGGTACCCTTCCTGCAGGTTCATCCTGACCCCGACCCTCCAGCATGACAATGCCACCAGCCATCCTGCTCGTTCTGTGCGTGATTTCCTGCAAGACAGGAATGTCAGTGTTCTGCCATGGCCAGCGAAGAGCCCGGATCTCAATCCCATTGAGCACGTCTGGGACCTGTTGGATCGGAGGGTAAGGGCAAGAGCCATTCCCCCCAGAAATGTCCGGGATCTTGCAGGTGCCTTGGTGGAAGAGTGGGGTAACATCTCACAGCAAGAATGGGCAAATATGGTGCAGTCCATGAGGAGGAGATGCACTGCAGTACTTAATGCAGCTGGTGGCCACACCAGATACTGACAGTTACTTTTGATTTGACACCCCCTTTGTTCAGGGACATATTATTCCATTTCTGTTAGTCACATGTCTGTGGAACTTGTCAGTGTAGGTCTCAGTTGTTGAATCTTTTGTTCATACAAATATTTACACATGTTAAGTTTGCTGAAAATAAAAGTTGACAGTGAGAGGACATTTATTTTTTTGCTGAATTCATGGAGGTAGTGGTAAAGTGTCTGCATAGACAAACAGTAGCAGCAGTGTAAAAAAGGGGGTCAATGCAAATAGTCAGGGTAGCCATTTGATTAAGCGTTTAGCAGTCTTATGGCTTGGGTGTAGAAGCTGATAAGGAGCCTTTTTGGACCTAAACTTGACACTGGTACCGCTTGCCGTGCAGTATATATATATATGCCATTTAGCAGACGCTTTTATCCAAAGCGACTTACAGTCATGTGTGCATACATTCTACGTATGGGTGGTCCCGGGGATCGAACCCACTACCCTGGCGTTACAAGCGCCATGCTCTACCAACTGAGCTACAGAAGGACCAGTAGTGGAGTGAATGGTCATTGACTAGGGTGGCTGGAGTCTTGGACAATTTTTAGGGCCTACCTCTGACAGCCTGGTATAGAGGTCCTGGATGGCAGGAAGCTTGGCCCCAGTGATGCACTGGGCCATACGCATTACCCTCTGTAGGGCCTTGTGGTCAGATGCCAAGCAGTTGCCATATCAGGCAGTGATGCAACCAGTCAGGATACTCTGAAGGACCCATCTTTTCTGTCTAATGAGGGGGAATAGGTGTTGTCGTGCCCTCTTCATGACTGTCTTGGTGTGTTTGGACCATGATCGTTTGTTAGTGATGTGGACATCAATGTCAATGGGGTTGTGCTCGACCCTCCTTTTCCTGTAGTCCACAATCAACACTTTTGTGTGGTTCACATTGAGGGAGAGGTTGTTGACCTGGCACCACACAGGCAGGTCTCTCACCTCCCTATAGGCTGTCTCATCGTTGTCAGTGATCAGGCCTACCGCTGTTGTGTCGTCTGCAAACTTAATGATGGTGTTTGAGTCGTGCATGGTCACGCAGTCGTCATGAGCCTGTACCAGAAGCACCCACATGAAATAAGACAGATCACACTAAGGACTGAGGGGAACATTAGTCAGTGACAGGTCTCAGAAGTATTCAAACAGCCCCAAGCTCATCTTAAGATAATATGGTCAGTATGTGTGCAATATTAATATAGTAATGTTGTGTGTGTTGCTGTTTTGTGCCCTCTTAAGCCTGTGTCCAGATTTCATATGTCCCTTACCTTGGAGGTGCTCTGTGGCTCTGTCCAGCCTTCCTTGGATCTGTGCTATAGCAGCCATGTCCTTATAGACCTCTCCTAACCCTCCAGCAGTCCCACACACCTCTCACACTAAGAAAGAGTAAAGCAGAACATTAGCAGCCCTTTCTGTAGGCCTGTTGCAGTGTTGAGAGCTTGGCCCAGTGTATTAGTCGGAGTTACTGCCTGATGCTGGGCCAAGCGTGGGGCCTGAAGAGGAATGTCGAGCTAGGCCTGGCTGTGTCTAGCGGACTGGTGCCTCTGAAGTCTGATGCAGTGAGTGCAGACTATAATAGGGAATTCGCATACAAAGCACTGTTTACTTTGTCATTAGTTGAATGTCTCTATTGGTCTCTCCTCTGGGCAGACTGAGGAGTGTGTTGCACTCAGAGCCACATTATAAATAGACTTACTGACACTGCCAAATAACTCCAGCACCTTGCTGAACAACCACACTCCTCTAGAACTCCACACCAGGATGTCTAAATTAGGTTAGTCCTGGTAGTCGCAACACAGTGATCCATCTGCAGCAGCAAAAACCCCAGAGACAGTCCCTTATAGATGCTGTGTGGATGTGAACAGAAATATAATAAAACATCAAGATAACGGTCAAAATTCCCCTATTCTAAAATATTGTTAAAAATACAAGAATATGTACGTGTCGTTGATATGAGCAGCATGCACTGTAGGTGGTTAATAATATTATGCCATTCAGTACCAGCACACAATACCAGCTCTAAATCTCTGTACAATAGGCCTTCAGTCTTACACTCTCCCTCACAATACTACGGTGAGGTGGGGGATCTCTGCTGAAGCAGAGAGGAGACTTGCATCATCCTCAGCAAGGACAATAGTCTGACTCCATCAATCTAGCCTGCTAACGGCCTCAACTCCCCCAAAGGATTCAGAAGCTCTAATGGTGTCTAAATTCAATTCAGCTCCACTGTCAGAAGGTGGCCTTCCTCAGAAGGCATCTTACACATACAGTATCAATACCACGCTACAGTACCGCCACTGCAGCAAGAAAATTCCCCATTGATAATCAATCCCTCTACATGGACATTACACAGTAAAGCAGGGAATTGGTGTCGACAGTAATTGTCTATTATTTACCCCATAAATACTGGTATAAATGACTGCAAATCAAACATCAGTGTGTATAGTTACTGCAGTAGAATAGATGATGGTAGATGGTAGTACTAAATCCATCTCTTTCTGAGTTTTCCCATGGATGCCAGATTATTCAAACCAGCCTTGATAGATGCTGGCCAACATGGGAGTGGGACTTTTCCAACCATCTGCTGTGCATCAGAAATTCCAGGGAACGGCACAACCTTTTAGGGCAGCTGGGATGGTTGGCTACAGGAGCAGCTTTGTGTGTGTACTGCCCAGGCCAGTGTAATGCCTTCCTGCCCACATAGACAGACCTGTGGACAATGCCACTGTATCCCCTCATCCAGCAGCCGATGACATCCTCACATGCTTCCTGGTGCAGGAGGCAGCATGTCATCTGCAGCTGAAATCGAATTCGCTGTCCACAGAGCGGAGTAATAATGTAATTAGAGATTTTGCCATGACCTGCCAAGCAGCCCACACGGCCCTCTGTTTAATAATGTTTACCAGACCAATGCTGACGTAAGTTGTCCTATGAAGGTTTGCGCTTTAAACAGGGAAAATTATAGTGTTCACAAAGCCAGCAAAGTAACTATTCAGGTGAAAATATAGGAAAATGAATACAGAAAGCCTGCTCTGTTAGACTATGGGGCTTTGGTAGGCTGAGGGTGCCCCATTGGAACATAACACAATCGTTTTGTCATTTTCTTTCACTGTTACATCACCTAGATATGAGAACAAAACATGACATGTAGCCATAGGAATGCAACAGTCAGTGGCGATGAGAACCATAATCGCCGCTTCAACTGTGAACGTCCAATGTCAAGGTACAGGTGGCAAAATAAACTCTATAATACTGTGACTATGATCAGTATTTAATATTGTGCTCATCACACTCCCACCTTCAATAGGTTAAATAGAAAATCTCCACCTGGACCCAAAACGGTGTAAAAGCTTGATCCATTGTTCAAGGCTTATGTGGGTGCATTCACACTGGTCACAACACTACAGTCCTATTGACTATGATGCTATAGAAGCCAGCCAAGTTCAGAGTCATCATCCAACAAAAGAGATTTAGCAAGCTAACACACCAGCGAGAGTCTGCACATTTTTCCAATTTCACAAATCGCATAAACAAACTGTCAGTCATAAAAACCTTAAAAGGATGACCTCACCCCCAAATACTGTCTACCTCTCTGCAAGTTGAAACACTAATGCTACTATTCCAACCTGAGTATATATTCAGAATTACCATGATCATTATATTAAATTCTATATATTGGTACCACATTTGCATCAGCCATGTCTTGTAATTAATATTGACTTGTACAGAAAATGTTAGGCATTCATTAATTACACAAATGATCTTTGGACAAATCCATAACACTGAAGCCAATGCAACTCCCAGACAGGGGTATCAGATGTTCATGTAGTGGTTGTGTTTGTGTTGAAGGTATCCAGAGCTCAACCTCTATCTTTCCCTGAGCCAATGTCTCCTGTGAGAGCTCCCAAACCCTATCAATGCCATGCTGGTTGTAACAACACATCTTCTTGAGTGTAGAAGGGTGGGAAGGCATTCATGTTTTGTGGCTAAAACAATGTTGCCTGTAGCGCCTTGCGGTTGGATGCCAAGCAGTGCTCTGCAGCTGTATAACTTTTTGAGGATCTGAGGGCCCATGCAGAATCTTTTTAGCCAACTGTGGGGGAAGAGGTGTTGTCGTGCCCTCTTCACGACTGTGTTTGTCTGTTTGGACCATGATAGATCCTTAGTGACGTGGACACCGAGGAACTTGAAGCTCTCTACCCACTCCACTAGAGCCCTGTCGAAGTGAATGGGGTCATGCTCAGACCCATTTCCTGTAGATCACGGTCAGCTTCTTTGTCTTGCTGACGTTGAGGGAGAGGTGTTGTCCTGCCACCACACTGCCGGTCTCTGACCTCCTCCCTATAAACTGTGAGTTGTGCAGTCGTGGGTGAACAGGGAGTATAGGAGGGGAGCACACACCCCTGAAGGGCCCCCATGTTCAGGGTCAGCGTCGCGGATGTGTTGTTGCCTTCCCTCACCACCTGGGGGCATCCCGCCAGGAAGTCCGGGATCCAGTTGCAGAGGGAGGTGTTCAGTCCCAGGGTCCTTAGCTTAGTGATGAGCTTTGTGGGCGCTATGGAGTTGAACGCTGAGCTGTAGTCAATGAACAGCATTCTCATGTAGCTGTTCCTCTTGTCCAGGTGGGAGAGGGCAGTGTGGAATGCAATGGAGATTGTATCGTCTGTGGCTCTGTTGTGGCGGTATGTGAATTGGAGTGGGTCCAGGGTGTCTGAGATGGTGTTGATGTGAGCCATGATCAGACTTTCAATGCATTTCATGGCTACAGATGTGAGTGCTATGGGGCATTCGTCATTTTTTCAGGTTACCTTGACACGATCCCCGGGACCACCCATACGTAGAATGTATGCACACATGACTGTAAGTCGCTTTGGATAAAAGCGTCTGCTAAATGGCATATATTATTATTATTATTATATTATTCTTTAGAATGATTTAGAAAGGCACACATCTGTCTCTATAAGGTCCCACAGTTGACAGTGCTTGTCAGAGCAAAAACCAAGTCATGAGGTCAAAGGAATTGTCCGTAGAGCTCCGAGACAGGATTGTGTCGAGGCACAGATATGGGGAAGGGTACAAAAAAATGTCTGCAGCATTGAAGGTCTCCAAGAACCCAGTGGCCTCCATCATTCTTAAATGAAAGAAGTTTGGAACCGCCTAGACTCTTCCTAGAGCTGGCTGCCTGGTCAAACTGAGCAATCTGGGGAGAAGGGCCTTGGTCAGGGAGTTGACCAAGAACCTGATGGTCACGCCGACAGAGCTCCAGAGTTCCTCTATGGAGATGGGAGAACCTTCCAGAAGGACAACCATCTCTGCAGGACTCCACCAATCAGAAATATATACAGTACCAGTCAAAAACTTGACACACCCACTCCTTCCAGAGTTTTTCTTTATTTTTACTAATAAATCAGGTGGAGTGCTGGGAGTTTGCCACAAGGCACCTAAAGGACTCTCAGACCATGAGAATGATGTAACCAAGATTGAACTCGTTGGCCTGAATGCCAAGCTTCACGTCTGGAGGAAACTTGGCACCATCCCTACGGTGAAGCATGGTGGTGGCAGCATCATGCTGTTGGGATGTTTTTCAGTGGCAGGGACTGGGAGACAAGTCAGGATTAAGGGAAAGATGAACGAAGCAAAGTACAGAGATATCCTTGGTGAAAACCTGCTAAAGAGCGCTCAATACTTCAAACTGAGGCAAAGATTCAACCTTCCAACAGGACAACGACTCTAAGCACACAGCCAAGACTGGCTTTGGGACAAGTCTCTGAATATCCTTACATCCAAAAAACTGTTTTTGCTTTTTCATTATGGGATATTGTGTGTAGATTGATGAGGAAAAATAACTATTTAATCTATTTTAGAATAAGGATGTAACGTACAAAATGTGGAAAAAGTCAAGGGGTCTGAATACTTTCTGAATGAGCTGTAATGAGCTATTATGTGTGGGAATACTTTGTAACAGATGTCCTAAGTTAAAATTACTTGGAGCTGATTTACAATCTTTTAAATCCCAAAAGAAATATATACAGCACCAGCACATTTTTTCTCATCCCAGGGATTTAACAATGGTGTAAAGTACACTATATATACAAAAGTATGTGGACAACCCTTCAAATTAGTGTATTTGGCAATTTCAGCAACATCCTTTGCTGACAGGTGTATAAAATCGAGCACACTGTCATGCAATCTCCATAGACAAACATTAGCAGTAGAATGGCCTTACTGAACAGCTCAGTGACTTTCAGCATGGCACCGTCATAGGATGCCACCTTTCTAACAAGTCAGTTCGTCAAATTTCTGCCCTGCTAGAGCTGCCCCGGTCAACTGTAAGTGCTGCTATTGTGAAGTGGAAACATCTAGGAGCAACAATGGCTCAGCTGCAGTGTGGTAGGCCACACAAACTCACTGAATGGGATCACCGGAGTGCTGAAGCGCATAGCGTGTAAAAATCATCTGTCCTCGGTTGTAACACTCACTACCGAGTTCCAAACTGTAACGGCTTTCTTCCTGGGAAGGAGAGGCGGACCAAAACGCAGCGTGGTTAGTTCATGTTCTTTAATAAGAGACACATAACATGAACTAACTACAAAACAATAAATGTGAAAACCGACTTCATGGCTCCTGGCTCGAAAACCCACTCCATCATAGTCTTTGTCCACCTCCTTAGCGTCCTTTGAGTGGCGACCCTCACCGCTGACCTTGGCCTAGTAACCCTAATAAAGGGCCCCACTGGACTGAGGGCCAGCTCCGGACTGAGGGGCGGCTCAGGACTGAGGGGCAGCTCCTGACTGAGGGGCAGCTCCAGACTGAGGGGCAGCTCGGTATTGAGGGGTAGCTCAGGACTGAGAGGTAGCTCAGGACTGAGAAGTAGCTCAGGCTGGTTGACGGCTCTGGCAGCTTCTGGCTGAATGGCGGCTCTGGCAGATCCTGGCTGACTGGCGGCTCTGGCAGATCCTGGCTGACTGGCGGCTCCGGCAGATCCTGGCTGACTGGTGGCTCTGGCAGATCCTGGCTGACTGGCGGCTCTGGAAGATCCTGGCTGACTGGCGGCTCTGGAAGATCCTGGCTGACTGGCGGCTCTGGAGGATCCTGGCTGACTGGCAGCTCTGGCGGCTCCATGCAGACGGGAGACTCTAGCGAGTCGGCTCTGGACAGACGGGAGACTCTAGCGGCTCTGGACAGACAGGAGACTCTAGCGGCCCTGGACAGACAGGAGACTCTAGCGGCTCTGGACAGACGGGAGACTCTAGCGGCGCCGGATAGGCCGCAATATTCCAACGACTAATGGAAAGCCTTCCCAGAAGAGTGGAGGCTGTTATAGCAGCAAAGGGGGTCCAACTTAATATTAATGCCAATGATTTTGGAATGAGATGTTGGACGAGCAGATGTCCACATGGTAATGTAGTGTTGCTCAAGCCAATGCTTACACCTATCCAATGCTTGGCAATTAATGAGGAAAGGGATGGACAATTGTCATGCAGCCATTGATTTCAGGTGACTTCATCAACAGATGGAATATGTCCCAAATGGCACCCTATTCCCTATACATAGTGCACTAATTTTGACCAGGGCTCATAGCGCTCTGTTCCGAAGTAGTGCATTATACAGGGACAAGTTATAGGAATAGGGCACCCTTTGGGATGCATTCTGTCTGTTGAGCCCCACCCTGCCTATTGTAAAGAATATTCCCCCAGTTAAGCAAATTAAGGGGAGAGGCTATAACTATAATTTATGTAGTAAAGTACTTTTCCTGTCAATGACTTTATTTGACAAACTTCCTTTATTGTGTAGGTTTGTGTCAATTGTCGAAGGTTTAGTAAAACCTTTATTCAGCCAAGAAATCCATATTTTCATTGATGGAATATTCAATAGACTGAACAGTCATGTACCAATGAAATTCATTAGTTGCATTGCAGTTGTGTGTGTTGCTGCCCCATCTAGCCTTGGTATGGAATAACCAATGACTGACAAAATACCTCAGCCTTAGGAAAACATTGGGGAAAGAAGTCACACTTCCAATTTGCAATCATCTTTATTTGAATTGCTGGAATACAGAGAAACAAACTGTATAAAAAAAGAAACCCTGGAGGTGTGTTGGGTCATTGTTCTGGCCATCTTCCTGTTGAAAAACAAATGATAGTCCCACGAAGCACAAACCAGATGGGATGGCGTATCGCTGCAGAATGCTGTGGTAGCCATGCTGGTTAAGTGTGCCTTGAATTCTAAATAAATCACCAAAAGTGTCACCAGCAAAGCACCCTCACCCCATCACATCTCCTCCTCCATGCTTGACGGTGGGAACCACACATGTAGAGATCATCCTTTCATGTACTTTTTGTCTCACAATGACACAGCCGTTAGACCCAAAAATCACAAATTTGTACTCATCAGACCAATAGACAGATTTTCACCAGTCTAATGTCCATTGCTCGTGTTTCTTGTCCCATGCAAGACTTTTCTTCTTATTGGTGTCCTTTAGTAGTGGTTTCTTGTAAGCTTTTTGAAGCAATTTGACCATGAAGGCCTGATTCACACAGTCTCCTCTGAACAGTTGATGTTGAGATGTGTCTGTTACTTGGATTCTGTGAAGCATTCATTTGGGCCTCAATTTCTGAGGCTGGTAACTCTAATGAACTTATCCTTAACTCTGGGTTTTCCATTTCTGTGGCAGTCCTCATGAGAGCTAGTTTCAACATAGCGCTTTATGGTTTTTGCGACAGCACTTGAAGAATCTTTATAAGTTCTTGAAATGTTCTGTATTGACTGATCTTCATGTCTTAAAGTAATGAGGCAAGCAACACTGAACCATGCATGAGAGCACCAACTGTTCCGGACTAATGTGTGATTTCACTCTCCGTAGTAAGACCAGGTTAACACGCACAAGGCTGAAGTGCCAGATGGATTACCTGACCACACACTCAGAGCATGCGCTGACCAGCTGGGAAGTGTCTTCACTGACATTTTCAACCTCTCCCTGACCCAGTCTGTAATACTTACGTGTTTCAAGCAGGCCACCATAGTCCCTGTGCCCAAGAACACTAAGGTAACCTGTCGAAATGAAACAAATATACAATAAATACATGTTTTATAGTCACATACAATTGCAGTCAGAAGTTTACATGCACCTTACATGCACCTTTACATGAAACACTTTGAAAAGCTGTTCATGGCTCACATCAATACCATCATCCCTGGACCCAGGGTAAACAACTGTTGATTTATAACCAAGGAGTGTTACTGCAAGTTGCAAGGAAAACAATAGCTTTCACCGCTATTCCAGTACCATTTCAACTTCAGCATTTCAACATCATCAAATCACCTATGCTTAGTCTAACACAGTGACAAATAAAAGATACCAAAAACAATTTAGTCCAATCAACATAAGCTAAATATGATGTAGCTGTCCATGGGACTGAATTATGTGTATATGTGTGTGTTTGTGCATGAAAGTAGAAGAAACATTTTGACTCACCAATGCCATCCTGCTCTCTTTCATATCGCCGAAATGCTCTATGACTATCATAGAGTACGGTACACACGTTTAGCTTTTGTTTTCCTGGCTAAAATGTTTGCTCGCTAGCCTAATTTCCTTTCATGGGCAATGATGAGCCAGCTAGTTGACATTAGCCTACTACATCTAGCTACATTTTAAACTTCCATCCTCACAGGCCAGGGGAACAATTGTATTCATTGGCCAGTACAGAGAATTAAGTAAAACCACAAGTCCAAATCTCTATCTCCATCCGCGGCTAATTTAGGAAAGAGACCGTTTTTGCTAGCCAGCTAGCCACTGAAGGACAGCAACACAACAAGATGTAACAATTCAAGTTATTTTTGTCAATGATGTTTGTTTTTTGTTGTGATGTGATTGGTTTGAAGCCAAATCCAAACTGAATTCCCCTTGAGACTTTATTTTGGTGCGCCACGACCATTCACATTTGAGCTCGCTCAGTTTAGCTCAATGTTGATTGGTTATTATTTGATTTAAAACATGTATCAAGGGAGGCCAAATTCTTGCTGACTTCCCTTGCATTCAATGCTACGGGAGGCAACAATATAATATAATTTTTTGAACAGACAACAGCAGATAGATTGTCTACACATAAAGAGACAGAGGGGTGCTGTTTTGCTCGCTTGGATGCTTTCTCCGGTGAGATACATTCAGCCTCTTGAATGAAAAGACAATTATGAAACACATGAAAGACACATTTTTTTTTTCTTGGTCAATTTTTTGGGGAAGCCTGGCTTCCCTTGGCATCCATGAATATATGCCACTGCGTTTATTTCAATCTCTAGTTGAGTAAAATAAGTCGTTTTGTTTTGGTCACAAAATAATCTAGAAAATTGCAGTAAACAGCGTCACACTCAGGCAGAAAACAGAATGTTCTATTCTCAGCCAGGCCCATCTTTTCAAAGAAAACACCATTTCATTCTATCAGTATTTGAGCAAAATAAGTTGGTTTTTTGTGATCACAAGAAAATCCTAACAATTCAGGTAAAGAGCGCCACAGTCAGGCAGAATAATAGGAATATTCTATCAAAGTGAGGACATTTACTTTCCCTGGCTGCTACTTATAAATAGTATAATAATAGATGACATTCACTGCTATAAACCTGTCCCCGATATAATCACATAGTTTACACAGATCCACCACAAACCTTTGACAAATAAATCTCTGTGTGAAAAGGCATCCCATGTTCTGTTTTGTCGACAAACTCAATGTATTCCAAACACTGGTGGTAACCTGATGATGTCAATAATTTAGGTAGTAAACGATGCCCCCCTCTGGTATGTTCTATTGCAAACTCTCTGGGACTTACTACTTACTCAAATATATTTTGATTATTAAGTCAAAGACAGTTCCAACCTGGTCTAAGAGCATTTCATATGATTTTGTACGTAAAGCCAAGACACTTCATTTAGTATATATTACATTTTGTATGGTTTGTATTAATTTGTGGTTTTCCATCATTCATTTCACATGATGTGTTACAAATTACAATTCGTATGATATGTTACAAATTTGCTAAATGTACAATAATGTTATGAATTTGCAAAACATATGATATGTTACGAATTCAAATTTGTTGTGGTTACACAACTTTTAGCCAGCTGGCTAACTTTAGCTAGGCTAGAGCTTAGGGTTAAGGTTAGGGTTAAGTTTTGGAGTTAGGTTAAAGGGTTGGCTAAAAGGGTTAAGGTTAAGGTTAGGGGAAGGGTTAGCTAACATGCTAAGTAGTAGCAAAGTAGCAAAAAAATTGTAAGTAGTTGAAAAGTTGCTCAAATGCTAATGTTTTCCATGATGAGATTCCAACGCGCAACTTTTGGGTTTGTAACCTTCTGTCTTATGTAACCATACTAAATGTAACATATCATACTCATTTCAGTGTCCCAGATGTACATTTCCTATGTTACATCTAGCCTATGAGACCAGCCTGAAATACACTGGTCTCAAATATATTAGCGTAACTAGGCTACACAGAACCATAGTGGACCCATTGATGAGAGGCTTTTCTCCATATGAAAACATGTCCAGTCCAACATGCCTAGCTCTGCCCACTGGGGCGTAGCTTACATAGCACTGTGAAATAAGCTCTACAAGTAAGCAGGAAGCAGCTATACAAAACAGCATTGAGTGGCAACCAATCAAATCAAATCAAATCAATTTTATTTATATAGCCCTTCGTACATCAGCTGATATCTCAAAGTGCTGTACAGAAACCCAGCCTAAAACCCCAAACAGCAAACAATGCAGGTGTAAAACCAATCTGCCCAATTAACTGTTAGGTTTTGACACACCCTCTTGTGTTGGTCCTCCCATTTGTTTCACAACGACCACTTTCAGACACACTCTAATTATGCAGTCACCATTACTTGAAACTTCTCATCACTAATTTACAAACGGCACACACCGCAAACTCCAGACTGAATTTAGGAACGCGCTGATTGGCTGTGTTCTGTAATTGGATGAAGGAGGCTATGTGCTGGGGCACACTTTTGTTGTTGTGCCGGGTGCGTTCATTGTATTCACCAGTAGGCCTTCACTGCCTCAACATAGATTATGTCAAAGTATACGTTTTGATAGTAGGCCTATGTATTCTTTTTGAACTCCATAAAGTTCAAAAGCAAATTCTGAGCCGTTTAATAAACCACAAACACCAAACCAATATTATAATTTTTTATTACAGAGCATGTAGTAAAGCTTCATATTACACAAATTCTTGCTTTGTAGTACTTACGGATGAAACATTATCCTGGGTAAGGCCAAAATTCGATTAATTATTTCTCAACAATACATACACATTTCAAACATGTACCAAACATCCTTACTCCAAAGGACTTTTTCATGTATTACATTTCAGAAATATCTCAAATGTTATGGTCTTATTTGACCATAAACCATTAGCCAAATGTGGACCGTGTGCTGATTGTAAAATGTGTGCCAATTGACTGTCCCTCATTGTTTTAAATACAGTGTTCTAAACAACTCCAAAATACCCCAAACAACCACAACATATTGGGTTTTGGCAAGACTCTAATGGTCTGGTGTTTCAGGACTTTTAAGTGTCAACCTAAAAATCTGCCAAAATACAGACATGAAAGTTGCTTAGCCAATGACGGGTTAGACCCAACCTTTGATCTTCAGGGAATCTAAGGCAGCCAGGCACAGTCCACTCACTGACAAATCAACTTAAAAAACATATTATCCGTGGACCATCTTGTCGTGGTGGAGAAGCTCACAAGAGGGGGAGCTTCCAGACTAAGAGCAATCCAAAACTTGCTATCAGTTTGTCAAAACCCCTCTTACTGCAACATAGTCCTTAAGCCTAATTAAGAACGCAACACAAAAACGAAGTGCCTGGAGCTGAAGACAAACATAATTGTTTGTGTAACTCAGTAGAAAAATATGTTGTTACCTGCCATGTTGTTGCTTCATTCCCATGCACCACTCCCTGATGTATAGAACCTGTGTTTTGGTGCTAGCTCTGAGGACCTCACCTCATGATACAAAACGGTGGGCTTGTATCAAATGGCTACATGGGACATGTCTGCTTATTGTTTTGGCCCCTATGAAAATATAGCTTTTCTAGGTTCCTCATTTTATCTTCCCTCTGTTTTGAAAACCAACTTTACAGTATGCATACTGTCATAGTTGCAGCATATAAATAATATGCTTTCTTATTATCTGATTCATAAAATTCCTTACTTCGGTTAGGATCTTTGAAGGACACTAGGGAAGGAGGAAATTGCTCCTTTGACTACTCCATACATTTCTAATGTGAATGATCTTTGTGGGTTTATTGGTTTATAGTCAATTGTCCTGGAGTGTAAGGATATACAGACCACCTTGCTGTGGTTCCACATGGGACGGGGTAATCATTTTCCAATTGAGACATTTAATAAAAGCTTGCTCCAGCCAAGTGGAAATCCAGTTAGAGGAATCCCTATTCATTATCGTTCCCCAGTGTCTTTGGGGCTGTGTATTTGCACATTTTTCCATGGGCTATGCCAAATCCTTTTCTTTTGCTGTCTGATGATGTAAAGAAAGGCAACTTGACTGAATTCAAACTAATATATTGTTTTATTAGGGTTGCTTTTAAAGCAGTGAACAATACACAAAATAGTGCCACAATATCAGGAAGCCTATATTAATTAGAGTTTTAAAGGTGCACTATGCATAAATCGCTCCTCCATTTCTTGTTTACAAAAATTATAATAGTTCGCCTAATTTTAATTTGTGTGACATAACAAACAAGTATAGTGAATCATTGTACCATCTAAACTGATTTGAAATATATTTTAGATAACCAAAAATATTTTATTTTCAGCTGTTTTAGGCTAGTGTACAAAACCAAAATTAAAGGACACAAAAACGGGAAGCATAGAAATAGCGCACATCGAACAGATCTACCACTTCTTAGACTTGCTTTCAATGAGAATGACAGATCTATATCTCAAGTTTCTATGTGATTTTGGTCAGGTCACCCAAAAATGTACACATTGCAACTTTAACATTACTAGAGTTTGGATTGCCAGCTTTGCAATAGAAGTTACTTATAATACGGGCACTTCAGATAGGTGCTTCAGTATACAGTTTCATTCTTATAACGTGTTATAATAATAATGTGGCTGCTTATTTGTCCTATTTTACACATGTATTAATAGGAAACGTGTTTTTTTGCATATCCCACTTTCCCTGAGACAGGCTCGGAGAATGGGGTCACGGTCTGCCACTATCAACGGCGACTCTGGAGCAATTCGGGTTAAGTGCTCATCAACAGGTTTTTCAACTTGTTGGCTTGGGGGATTCAAACTTGCGACCTTTCAGTTACTAGCCCAACACTCTACCTGCTGTCCGTGTTTTAGTCCATGCTGTCACAACAGTCTCAAGGTGTTGAATTTATTCTGAGTTGACTGTATCAAGACAGATTAAATCATTGACCATCCTCTTTCTCAAATTCCTGTAACAATCTACACATGCTATCACTATTCCTTCCCTGATGATAGGGGATTCTGGACCGTAGACTGTATTGGAGAGCTGGATAAGTTCTCTAATGATCCAATAGATGTCAGTAAAGTACCAGACATAACTTCCATTTTCACTGTGAAGTCCTTGAATATGGTGTGTGTTGTGATAATTCAACAATATTTGGAAGGGATATAGCCTACTGGCTTTAGACACTGATAGATTATGGATTGAAATGTTTATTTTAGCTTGGGATTGAGTCATTGCTTTACCTAAGTCAACTCTATTTCTATCAGTATTAAAATCTTATTAAAGGTTATTAAAGAAGAAAATATATGACTTCTATGGATGTTCATTAAATGTCTGTACTGGACAAGCCCCTCAGATGTAAACTGTATCAAGTTCTGTCTGAGCGTGATGTCCTGAAGGTCAGACAGGACAGGTAATGGCTTGAGACCGCCCTGTTCATGCAGGTTGGTGCCTCTAATTTAAGCAGATGTTAGAGGGCCTTTTTACTGAAGAATGTGTTTGTTTCATATATTTTGTGTTTTGCATTTCGTGTTTTGTGTTTTGTGTTTGCTTTCATGTATGTGTAATTAATGTGTATATACAGTACCTTCAGAAAGTATTCTAAAAATGTTTTTTTAGCCTTTATTTAACGAGGCAAAACAGTTAAGAACAAATTCTTATTTACAATGACGGCCTACCCTGGCCAAACCCGGACGACGCTGGCCCAATTGTGCACCACCCTATGGGACTCCTTATCATGGCCAGTTGTGATACAGGCTGGAATCAAAACAGGGTTTGTAGTGATGCCTCTAGCACAGAGATGCAGTGCCTTCGGGAGCAGCGGTCTCTTGAATTATTCCACATTTTGCTGTGTTACAGCCTGAATTCAAAATGGATTAAATATTTTTTAAATGTACCCATCGACACATAATATCCCATGACAAAGTGAAAACATGCTTTTAGAAATTATAGCAAATTTATTGAAAATTAAATACAGAAATATCTAATTTACAAAAGTGTTCCCACCCCTGAGTCAATACTTTGTGGAAGCACCTTTGGCAGTGATTACAGCTGTGAGTCTTTCTGGGTCTCTATTAGTCTCTATTATTTTCAAAATTCTTCAAGCTCTGTCGAATTGGATGTTGCTAGACAGCAATTTTCAGGTCTTGCCATAGATTTTCAAGTAGATTTAAGTCAAAAGTGTAACTCAGCCACTCAGGAACATTAACTGTCTTCTTGGTAAGCAACTTCATTTGGCCTTGTGTTTTAGGTTATTGTCCTGCTGAATTCATCTCCCAGGCTTTGGGGGAAAGCAGACTAAATGAGGCTTCCTCTAGGATTTTGCCTGTGCTTAGCTCCATTACATTTATTTTTTTATCCTGAAAAAGTCCCCAGTCCTTAATGTTTACAAGCATACCCATAACATGATGCTACCATCACTATGCTTTAAAATATGAAGAGTGGTACTCAGTAATGTGTTGTATTGGATTTGCCCCAAACATAACACTTGGTATTCAGGACAAAAGGTTAATTGCTTATTGCAGTATTAAGTATTCCTCAGGTTTCTCCTATCACTGCCATTCAACTTTGTAACTGTTTGAAGACACCATTGGCCTCATGGTGAAATCCTTGAGTTGTTTCCTTCCTCTCCAGCAACTGAGTTAGGAAGGTCGCCTGTATCTTTGTAGTGACAGGGTATATTGATACACCATCCAAAGTGTAATTAATAACTTCACCATGCTCAAAGGGATATTCAATGTCTGCTTTTTTTATCCATCTACCAATAGGTGCCCTTTGTGAGGCATTGGAAACCCATGGTCTTTGTGGTTGAATCTGTGTTTGAAAATCCCTGCTCGGACCTTACAAATAATTGTATGTGTGGGGTACAGATATGTGGTAGTCATTAAAAAATCATGTTAAACACTATTATGACACACAGAGTGAGTGAATGAAATGTATTATGTGACTTGTTAAGCAATATTTACCTCTGCACTTGTTTAGGCTTGCCATAGCTAACTTGTTGAATACTTATTGACTCAAGACAATTCATTTTTAAATTTTTAATGAATGTGTAAAAATATTGAAAAACATTATTCCACTGACATGATGGTGTATTGTGTAAGCCAGTGACAAAACATCTAAATGTAATGAATATTAAATGCAGGCTGTAACACAGCAAAATGTGGAAAAAGTCAAGGGGTGTGAATACTTTCTGAGGGCACTGTATATGTATAGTGGAATTGCTGTTTATTGATGTGTTCATGCAGGGTTCATCTGAGGAAGAGACTGTGGTCTCAGCATGACTCCCTGCTTAAATAAAGGTTAAATAAAATCCATTGTCATGAATCTTGCCCTGGAGGCAGTTCTGCAGAGTGGTCACTAGCTGGCACAGCCATAAAGTCATACAATCTGATTTTATAACTAACACTAACCTTTACCCCAACAGTAACTACACTGCTAACCCTAATGTCTAACTCTAACCTTAAATTAAGACAAAAACACACATTTTTATGATATAGCAAATATGACTTTGCAGCTGGCACATCTCAGTTCAGCCTCCAGGGCAAGATTCATGAAAATAAACGTCAACCTGCAGTTGGCATTCTGCTTCAGCATACTGATCTCCAGGGTGGCGTTTTAGAAATATGTTTCTAAACAGAAATCCATGTCCTATTCCATACTTACAGATCAGACATAATGCCAACTGCATGAGAGATGAGGAAATGTACATTTCCTTTCATAAATATCCATCAGAACAGTTCTGCCTTAAAACCATGCCAAACTAACAAGAAGTTATGTTTCTGTGGCTGCTTTAAGAAATTGGTCTCCAGAGAGTCTGTATTTTAATTAATTCTCTATCAGGTTGGCAGTGTGCGCGCTGTCACCAGGTTTAAACCTGCGGCAGTGCTCACCTTGTTTGCAGATAACTTATTACAGCTCCTTAGGGTGGCTGCTGCCGGTTGACTCTGGCAGTGCATAAGAAAAGCAGTTTATTTGTTTGTTTATCCTGTGAGTATTTGGCCATGGTGTCCTGGGTCCTGTTTGGCTTGGGTCCCTGTTGGCCTTCTATTTCTGAAACCCAAGTGAGTCTTAATGAACCTGGCAGGGCTGGCACTGGCCCTCAGCAAACCCAGGCCTGAGCAGACCCTTTTTCTTCTGCATTGGCAGACACCCTCCGTTTGCTCTCTCTGGATTCCTAATTTAGCAACGGCGGGTCAAAATAAGCACTAACGAACAAGGTCTGGTATGTCAGGCTGGTGTCCAGTGGAGACAGAGAGGGGAAGCGAGAGAGAGAAAGAGAGACAGAGAGGGGCGTTGTTTTCAAAGCAGAACCCAGTGACGGAGGAGTGAAGCCACGACACAGACTTCTACATCTGTATGTGTGCTCTGAATTTCTTCCCCCAGCCAAACACCATTCCAGATCTCTCGCTCCCCCCTTTACCTTCAAATTCCACCGTTAGTAGCTTCACAGTGAGTGCCAATGTTACAGTGAGTCTACAATGAGTTTGGCCTCCAGGCTGTATTCATAACAAGGTCTAGTGTGAAGATGCTGGGTGGTCTCTGGCCTCTCTGGGTCTTTCCAGGGCATCATAGGGAATTCTAAAGGGGAACTGCAGTTTGATTATTTTGAAACTTCTTCAGGATTGGGGGGTCCCCTGCGGGACAGTTGAGCAAACGTAGGCTAATGCGATTAGCATGAGGTTGTAAGTAACAAGAATATTTCCCAGGACATAGACATATCTGATGTTGGCAGAAAGTTTAAATTATTGTTAATCTAACTGCACTGTCCAATTTACAGTAGCTATTACAGTGAAAGACTGCCACGCTATTGTTTGAGGAGAGGGCACAGTTTTGAACATGAAACATTATTAATAAACAGATTAGGCACATTTGGGCAGTCAAAATTTGGAACAGAAATGCAATGGTTCATTTTATCAGTCTAAAACTTTGCACATGCACTGCTGCCATCTAGTGGTCAAAATCTAAATTGCACCTGGGCTGGAATAATACATTATGGCCCCTTTCTTCAAATCAAATCAAATCAAATGTTGCTATATAGCCCTTCTTACAACAGCTGATATCTCAAAGTGCTGTACAGAAACCCAGCCTAAAACCCCAAACAGCAAGCAATGCAGGTGTAGGAGCATGGTGGCTAGGAAAAACTCCCTAGAGAGGCCAAAACCTAGGAACAAACCTAGAGAGGAACCAGGCTATGAGAGGTGGCCAGTCCTCTTCTGACTGTGCCGGGTGGAGATTTTAACAGAACATTGCCAAGATGTTCAAATGTTCCTAAATGACCGGCATGGTCAAATAATAATAATCACAGTAGTTGTTGAGGGTGCAGCAAGTCAGCACCTCAGGAGTAAATGTCAGTTGGCTTTTCACAGCCGATCATTGAGAGAATCTCTACCGCTCCTGCTGTCTCTAGAGAGTTGAAAACAGCAGGTCTGAGACAGGTAGCATGTCCGGTGAACAGGTTAGGGTTCCATAGCCGCAGGCAGAACAGTTGAAATTGGAGCAGCAGCACGGCCAGGTGGACTGGGGACAGCATGGAGTCATCATGCCAGGTAGTCCTGAGGCATGGTCCTAGGGTTCAGGTCCTCCGAGAGAGAGAGAGAAAGAATGAAAGAAAGAGAGAATTAGAGAGAGCATACTTAAATTCACACAGGACACCGGATAAGACAGGAGATATATTCCAGATATAACAGACTGACCCTAGCCCCCCGATAAAATACCCCCGGACAGGGCCAAACAGGCAGGATATAACCGCACCCACTTTGCCAAAGCACAGCCCCCACACCACTAGAGGGATATCTTCAAACACCAACTTACCATCCTGAGACAAGGCCCGAGTATAGCCCACAAAGATCTCCGCCACGGCACAACCCAAGGGGGGGTGTCAACTCAGACAGGAAGACCACGTCAGTGACTCAACCCACTCAAGTGATGCACCCCTCCTAGGGACGGCATGGAAGAGCATCACTCAGCCCCTGTAATAGGGTTAGAGGCAGAGAATCCCAGTGGAGAGAGGGGAACTGGCCAGGCAGAGACAGCAAGGGCGGTTTGTTGCTCCAGTGCCTTTCCGTTCACCTTCACACTCCTGGGCCAGACTACACTCAATCATAGGACCTACTAAAGAGATGAGTCTTCAATAAAGACTTAAAGGTTGAGACTGAGTCCGTGTCTCTCACATGGATAGGCAGACCATAGAAATTTGAGGGACAATTTGGAGGCCTGCATCTTGTGACTGTAGCGTACGTGTAGGTATGTACGGCACGACCAAATCGGAAAGATAGGTAGGAGCAAGCCCATGTAATGCTTTGTAGGTTAGCAGTAAAACCTTGAAATCAGTCCTTGCCTTAACAGGAATCCAGTGTAGGGAGGCTAGCACTGGAGTAATATGATCAAATGTTTTGGTTCTAGTCAGGATTCTAGCAGCCGTGTTTAGCACTAACTGAAGTTTATTTAGTGCTTTATCCGGGTAGCCGGAAAGTAGAGCATTGCAGTAATCTAACTTAGAAGTGACAAAATCATGGGTTAATTTTTCTGCATCATTTTCTGCATCTTTCATTTCAAAGATGAACAGTTGTTTTTTTCTTTGTATTATCTTTTACCAGATCTATTCTGTTATATTCTCCTACATTGCTTTCACATTTCCACAAATGTCAAACTGTTTAATTTCAAATGGTACCAAGAATATGTATATCCTTGCTTCAGGGCCTGAGCTACAGGCAGTTAGATTTGGATATGTAATTTTACGCGAAAATTAAAAATAATATTTTTTTTATAAATTAATGTGTTCATTAGGCTTATATGAAAAGTTATATACGTTCCATAGTTTTTCTCTGATTGTAATTCATTCATCCTCACCTTTAGACATTGTCATTGCAATATTGTCACGTTCTGTCCATCATTCTTATGTGTTTTCCTTGTTTTAGTGTTGGTCAGGACGTGAGCTGGGTGGGCATTCTATGTTGTGTGTCTGGTTTGTCTATTTCTATGTTTGGCCTGATATGGTTCTCAATCAGAGGCAGGTGTTAGTCATTGTCTCTGATTGGGAACCATATTTAGGTAGCCTGTTTTGTGTTGGGTTTTGTGGGTGATTGTTCCTGTCTCTGTGTTTTCACCAGATAGGACTGTTTAGGTTTTCACTTTTCTTGGTTTATATAGTCTGTTCATGTATAGGGCGGTTTCTTTATTAAAAACATGAATAACCACCACGCTGCATTTTGGTTCCCCTCTCTTTCACCAGAAGAAAACCCTTACAAATATCCTGCAAGCACTTACTCTTCCGGTTCAAGGGGCTCATGGCAACCTTGCACATCCCCCAGCTGCAAATTAAATCAGAAAACTCCTAGCATGTGATTAAAGGTTGCAATACCACACAGACACACATTTTTTAATGTTGCATTTGAAGGCAGTGTGTTCATCATGCAGCATTCAGTTCTTGGAAATGTAGCTCAATGAGTGACTCAATAAGAGATTATTAGTGTCTTAAACCAACCTGTGCTATACCTTTGTGGAGAATAGAGAAGTGAATAGGGACTGCTGGTGATTTCCCCTGGGTTGCACTGTAGGTATAAGGCAGCACCTCTGTGTTTGTGATGTTGTCAAACCACTCTTTCTGCTTCTCAACAGCCCCTTTGCCACCCCCCACCTGGTGTGGTGCACTGAGCTCTCTGCCACACAGACACCAAGCTGACAAGCCACATGACCTCACTGTGCCCAGTATGTGCATAACAGCACACAGAAATCCCTGTAGACTTGCAGTGTGAGTCACGTAATGGAGACAGCTTCCACAACAACATTCTCTTTATTGGTCTGACTCAAAGATGAAAAGACCTTACACGCCATTAAGAGTTTTATTTTTTAATTAATCTAATTGCCATGCACCATTTACAGATTTGAACCCGTTTACATCTCATCAAGGAGGGTAATTTGTTTTTGATTTACCCTCAGATTTCTCTGTTTAATTGTTTCACAATTCTGGCATCATGTGGCATGCAGTTTGTAAATTCATTTGTAATTTTGAAACGATGCAAGCATGAGCATAACCCTTTACATGAACATAACCCTTATGTTTGTAAGTAAAAACATAAGGAATGGAAAGGAGCATGACAGTAAGATCTTACAATTTCACTCATTTACATATTTGAGGAATTTGTATAATAATTGTCAATAAGAGTGACTTATATATATATATGACTCATATACTCATGTTTGACAAGGAAGTCACGGTTGTTTGACAGAGCCACAAACTAACACCTCACTTTCAGTCATACAGATGTCCCTGCTTCCTGTGTTAGTTTACCCACAAACATTCACCCCTCAGCACTTCATATGATCCCCTGCAAGGCTCAACCCACATTCTCTAATGTTTCTCCAATCATGAAACTTTAGATGTGCTTTTGGAATAGAATACAGAACTTGGAGTACTGTGTTAAACATTGAAGTCACCATTCCAAGTAAAGGGATAGTTTAACATATCATTTAACATATTATTTAAAGTTGTATTTGTGTTGAGTGCTTAGACTATGTGTTTGTATTGTTACATGATACTGTACTGTCATTTCGCTTGGATAGCCAAGCCTTTGAAGCAAGGTAAAAAAAATATTTTTAAAAAATAATCTAAGGAGCCAACTGTTTTCCTAACCTTGAGGTAAAACAATGTTCAAGTGGAACAACATAGTACTGTCTGCCAGAGAGAAGGAAAGATTTCCAACTTTCTCATATTGTGTCCTATTTCATTGCTTTTACAATGCTCTGCTCCGAGTTTATCTCCATCTTATGATTATTTATAATGAACTGAAACTACTTTTTCGGAAAAAGATGGAACACATTCTTGGCTGTAAAATTGCATAAGTAGTTTAACACTTTAACAAAGGTGTCTTATTCTGACTCACAGAACATATGCTAATGTATTCACAGCTGCTGCACTTCAGATAAAGCCCACTATTCACGTGCAGAGGGAGTAATGTGTCCCAGTACTTTAATCAAAGTGTTTGTGCAAGAAATGCAGCAGTTAAGAAGAAGAAACAAAGCCAACCCCGTAAGTCAGGCGTCCCTAGCTTTGAATCGGAGTGAGGCTGTCCATAGCAATAGCATGAAACAGTTATGATAAGATAAGCTGTATTTCCATCCAGCAGAACATCATTCCATGCCTGCATTTGGGAACATTTTAATTGTTCTATGCTATGGCCAAGTTTTAGAATGGCTTACACTGCTGTTTATCCTCTCAAACCTTGGCCTAAATTTGAGGCGTATGCCGAGAACAAATATCCCATTGTTTCAGAGCTAAAGCCTCCACTCACACTCCTATTCAGTGTCAAAATCTAAGATTATAGAAAGCTTTGGAGGTGATATTGTCTGCCTTTGTTTAGACAATGGCGCAGTAAACCAATAACCATGCATGTTTTGTTTGCTGACAGTTTGTAAATTATTTTGTAATTGCAGTTTTAGCAGTGTTGTGACAGGGAGATACATGTATTGGGGAGTTTTGTCAGCGAGCGAAGGCTATGTAGCGTACCCAGGCTTAACTTTGCTCAGATACAGTCTATTTAGTAAACGCACAGCATGCTGCTCCAGGAGTGTGCTCAGGAATGTGTCTGCTTTGTGAGGCTCCCCTGAACTGTCTAGCAGAGGTCAGTGCTCCAGGTAGAGAGGGGGTCTAGTAGCCCGCTGTGTCCCTGGAACACCCTGCTACAACCACAGCCCTCTGTCATCCTGGTGTTAACCACAGGAAAATGTGAGAGATGCTTGTTCGCTCACTGGGGGAGCAGGAATTCACAGTTTATTATGCTAATGCCACTGAGAGGTCCAGTGTCAAAACATCATATTGCGGCCACATTTCACCTGTTTGTTTAACCAGAGTTGTCCAAATGGGTAGGAGTTATCCAGGTGATAACTAATACTATTTTCTTCCAAATTTGTATAATTTACCCCAGTTTTTTTGTAGGTTTTTCTCCTCACTTAGTTAATATAACAACATCTGAGATGATAGACCTCCAATCTCTCACAAGCATGGCTGCAGGCATTGTTGCCAAGGAAATAAGACTTTCCGCTGTGCTTAGATAGAGGCTCTTTTGAGTACTCACAAGTATTCTTGTACATCAATACACAATCAGTTCACTTTGTTGAAGATACTGGACACAAATAGCAACTGTATTTTTTTACAGTTCCTGTTGTTTTGACCTTGTGTTAACTACTTAAACTATGTATCTGCACCATCATTAGTTGAGTGAAACCTTTTTTTGTAAAAAATGTCAACCATGAAGTTTTCAACAGAACCATATCTGTACCTGGTGTGTACTGAAACCACAAACGGTACAAGTGATCTCAGAGGGCATTTTGTTAAATCAAATCAAATGTTATTTCTCACATGCGCCGAATACAACTGGTGTAGACAATCGTTAAATACTTGCTTACGAGCCTTTCCCAATAATGACAAGTTTAAAAATAGGTATACAAGAGGAATAAAATAAACTAAAATACACTCTGAATGTCAGTGAGAGACTAAATGTCTGCCTGTGGTCCTCTGGCCTTTGTGACTCCTCTGCTGTGTTGGTTGAGGCAAGTGATGATCGTGTAACGCAGTGGTATCAATAATGGAGTAAAGGCACCCCCCTGCAGCTGCTTGCTATGTGGGTCAGAGGAGGCTCTCGGCGGATGGGAGAGATTGATGAAGAGCACCGGAGAGAGCTCCTGAATGCCCGCCTCAGCGCCGTGCGGCCCAAGCCTCTCCCCCTGCGCTCACTCACAGCCCCCACACTGAGCAGCACAGGCTGACGCTCTTTAAACGACCTTCAAAATAGCCTTGTTTTTCAGGGACCCGAACCCCTTCGGGGCCTTCCTGGAAAGATGCTCGTTCGGTTTGCTTTATTCTCTTTTGTTTCCCTCCCATCGTCAAATGACACATGGCACATTAGTGGATGTCTGGAGTGTAGTGGATGGGAGGGGGCTGTGTGGTAGACTGGATGTGAGGTAGACTGGCTGTCTTTGGGACTGCCAGAAGTCAGCCAGTCTCCAGGGAGTCTTAAGGCGACTTTACATTTACATCCACTGTACGAACCATACATGTAACCCCCGAACTGCACCAGAATGAATGTAAGGTGAATTCTGTCAATATTGTATCATGCATCAATATCTATGAGCCACAATGTTCCATTATGCATATGTCTGACCATCTGTGGTGTGTCTGGGTTTGACCATGGAGAGAAGTGTGTGATGGGATCTGAAAGAGAGAAGAGCTGGATGTGTGTGGACACAGTGGGAAATCTCCTCAGCTGAATGACACAGCAACAGTCTGACACAGACCATCCATCAATCCTCTAGTTTATGTTCACACAGCAGGCCGTGTTAGTCTGCTGTCCAAGCCATGTGTGTTACAAGCCCTAATCAGCACTTGTAAGAGACATGTCTCCTATACTGGAAATAGTATTTGCCCCTAGTGAGGGATGCTCCATTCTGTGGTATGGTTTTCTGTTAAGGTTTTAGTTTTTCTGAGAAATTCAAGACAAGGTGCTGTCATACAAGTCCACACAAAGTTAGAAACATTTTGTTCCATATCCCTCAACAATCTGAAGAAGTTGAGTGCCAACAACCATGTAGGTGTTGATTTGTACGGAAGCGAACACAGAGGCTAATTGACACGTCGACAGACTGTTGTATCATCTCGAGACACAGTGGCAAGAAAAAGTATGTGAACCCTTTGGAAATACCTGGATAAGTTGGTCATGACATTTGATCTGAGCTTCATCTAAGTAACAATAGACAAACACAGTCCACTTAAACTAATAACACACAAACAATTACACATTTTCACGTCTTTATTGAACATAGTGTAAACATTAACAGTGCAGGTGGAAAAAGTATGTGAACCCTTAGATTTCATAACTGGTTGACCCTTCTTTGGCAGCAATAACCAAATGTTTTCTGTTGTTGCGGATCAGACCTGCACAACGGTCAGGAGGAATTTTGGACCATTCCTCTTTACAAACTGTTTCAGTTCAGCAATATTCTTGGGATGTCTGGTGTGAACCGCTCTCGAGGTCATGCCACAGCATCTCAATCAGGTTGACGTCAGGACTCTGACTGGGCCACTCCAGAAGGCGTATTTTCTTCTGTTTTGGGTCGTTGTCCTGTTGCATCATCCAACTTCTATTGAGCTTAAATTGGCAGACAGAGAAATACATTTTGCAGGAGAATGTAAGGCTAAACTTGGGGAATTCATTTTTCCATTGATGATAGCAAGCTGTCCAGGCCCTGAGGCAGCACACTTTACAGTTGGGATGAGGTTGACGTTGTGCTGTGCGTTCCTTCCAAACAACTCAACTTTCTTTTAATCTGTCCACAGAATATTTTGCCAGTAGTGCTGTGGAACATCCAGCTACGCTTTAGCGAACTTCAGACATGCATCAATGTTTTTTTTAACAGCAGTGGCTTCTTCAGTGGTGTCCTACCATTAACACCATTCTTATTTAGTGTATCGTAGACTTGTCAACAAAAGATGTTAGCATGTTCCATAGATAAGTCCTTAGCTGACAGTCTAGGATTCGTCTTAACCTCATTGAGGATTCAGCGTTGTGCTCTTGTCACGATAATGAGTGAAGAGGTGTGGAGTCAGGCGCAGAGAGCAAAGATGTGGGAAAAACAACACGCTTTAATGTCCCGGAAACATAACATGTACAAAGTGAAAACACAAATGAACAGAAATATAAACGGACAGCGTGAAACCCAAAATGCAAAACAAAATACACTCAACCAACAAAACAGACGAACAAGCCCGCACGAAACAGAAGCGGGCTAAACAGACTATATATACCCTATCCTAACAACCAAACTAGAAACAGGTGCTACCAATTAGACAAAACTAAACGAACACAGAACAACGGATCGGCGATAGCTAGTAGACCGGCGACGACGACCACCGAGCGCCACCCGAACAAGAAGGGGAGTCACCTTCGGTAATATTCGTGACAGTACCCCCCTCCTGACGCGCAGCTCCCGCAGCGCGCCGACGTCGGCCTCGGGGACGACCCGGAGGCCGAGGCGCTGGGCGATCCGGACGGAGGCGATGGAATTCACTCAACATGGATGGGTCTAGAATATCCCTCGCCAGAACCCAGCACCTCTCCTCCGGACCGTACCCCTCCCAGTCGACGAGGTACTGCAAGCCTCTCACCCGGCGTCTCGAGTCCAGAATAGCTCGTATCTTGTACGCCGGGGACCCCTCGATGTCCAGAGGGGGTGGAGGAACCTCCGGTACCTCATTTTCCTGCATGGGACCAGCTACCACCGGCCTGAGAAGAGACACATGAAATGAGGGGTTAATACGATAATACGAAGGAAGTAATAATCGATAACAAACCTCATTTATTCTCCTCAGGACTTTAAATGGCCCTATACACTGCGGACCCAGCTTCCGGCAGGGCAAGCGGAGAGGCAGGTTTCGGGTCGAGAACCAGACCCTGTCCCCAGGTGCAAACGCGGGGGCCTCACTGCGGTGACGGTCAGCGCTCTTCTTCTGCCTTATACTCGCTTGGCGTAATGACTCCTGGACTGCCCTCCAGGTCTCCTTAGAGCGCTGTACCCACTCCTCCACCGCAGGAGCCTCAGTCTGGCTCTGATGCCACGGTGCCAGGACCGGCTGGTACCCCAACATGCACTCAAATGGTGACATGTTGGTAGAAGAGTGGCTTAGTGAATTCTGGGCTATTTCTGCCCAGGGAATATATCTCGCCCACTCGCCTGGCCGGTCCTGGCAATACGACCACAGAAACCTACCCACCTCCTGGTTAACTCTCTCCACCTGACCATTACTCTCCGGGTGATACCCTGAGGTAAGGCTGACCGAGACCCCCAGACGTTCCATAAATGCTCTCCAAACACGGGAGATAAATTGGGGGCCCCGATCAGAAACTATATCCTCGGGCACCCCGTAGTGCCGGAAGACATGGGTGAAAAGAGCTTCCGCAGTCTGTAGGGCCGTAGGGAGACCGGGCAATGGGATAAGACGGCAGGACTTAGAGAACCGATCCACAACGACCAGGATAGTAGTGTTACCCTGAGAGGGGGGAGGTCAGTAAGAAAATCCACCGAAAGATGGGTCCACGGCCGTTGTGGAACGGGAAGAGGTTGTAATTTACCTCTTGGCAGGTGTCTAGGAGCCTTACTCTGGGCGCACACCGAACAGGAGGAAACATAGAATCGCACATCCCTCCTCAAAGTGGGCCACCAGTACTTCCTCTCAAGACCTCTCACTGTCCTATAAACACCTGGGTGACCCGACGAGGGTAGACAATGAGCCCATCGAATCAATTGATCACGAACAGCCAGCGGCACGTACCTACGACCCTCCGGACACTGTGGAGGCGTAGGTTCCCCCCTTAGTGCCCGCTCGATGTCCGCGTCCACATCCCATACTACCGGTGCCACCAGCTTAGCTGCCGGAATGATGGGAGTAGGATCGATGGACCTGTCCTCAGTGTCATAGATTCTTGACAGCGCGTCAGCCTTAGTGTTGAGGGAACCTGGTCTATATGAGACAGTGAAACGAAATCTGGTGAAAAACATGGCCCACCTTGCCTGACGAGGATTCAGTCTCCTAGCTGATTGGATATACTCCAGGTTACGATGGTCAGTCCAGATAAGGAAAGGGTGCTTAGCCCCCTCAAGCCAGTGTCTCCACACCTTCAGGGCCTTAACCATAGCCAACAACTCCCTATCCCCCACATCATAATTCCGCTCCGCTGGCCCGAGTTTCTTAGAAAAAAGGCACAGGGGCGGAGCTTGTGGCACACCCGAACGCTGTGAGAGCACCGCTCCAACCCCAGCCTCGGATGCGTCCACGTCTACTATAAACGCCAAAGAAGGGTCCGGATGTGCCAACACCGGCGCCTTAGTAAACATCGCCTTCAACTTATGAAAAGCTCCGTTCGCCTCTGCTGACCACTGTAAACGCACCGGTCCCCCCTTCAGCAGTGAGGTAATAGGGGCAGCTACCTGACCAAAACCCCGGATAAACCTCCGGTAGTAATTGGCAAATCCCAAGAACCGCTGCACCTCCTTTACCGTGGTCGGAGTCGGCCAATTACGCACGGCCTTAACGCGGTCACCCTCCATTACCAAACCAGAGCTGGAAATACGATAACCCAGGAAGGAAACTGATTGTTTGAAAAACTCACATTTCTCCGCCTTCACATACAGGTCTTGCTCCAGCAGTCGTCTAAGAACTTTATGCACAAGAGATACATGCGCAGAGCGTGTAGCGGAGTAGATCAAAATATCGTCAATATAAACCACTACACCCTGTCCGTGCAGGTCTCTGAGTATTTCATCCACGAAGGATTGAAATATAGCTGGAGCATTCTTTAAACCGTATGGCATGACGCGATACTCATAATGGCCCGACGTAGTGCTAAATGCAGTTTTCCACTCATCTCCCTTCCGAATACGCACCAAATTATAAGCACTCCTGAGATCCAGTTTAGTGAAGAACTGCGCTCTGTGAAATGATTCCACTACCGTAGCAATGAGAGGTAGTGGGTAACTAAAACCCACTGTGATGGAATTTAGACCTCTATAATCAATACACGGACGCAAACCACCATCTTTTTCTTCACAAAAAGAAACTCGAAGAGACAGGTGACATGGAGGGCCGAATGTACCCCTGTCCCAGAGCCTCGGTGATATAATTTTCCATAGCCACCTTCTCCTCCTGAGACAAAGGATACACATGACTCCTGGGAAGTGCAGCGTTAACCTGGAGATTTATCACGCAATCCCCCTGCCTATGGGGTGGTAATTGGGTCGCTTTCTTTTTACTGAAAACGATAGCCAAATCATCATACTCAGCTGGAATGCACACGGTGGAAACCTGGTCTGGACTCTCCACCGTTGTAGCACCGATGGAAACCCCTACACACCTGCCTGAACACTCATCAGACCACCCCTGTAGAGTTCCCTGTTTCCACAAAATCGTAGGATTATGAATAGCCAGCCAGGGAATCCCCAGAACAACTGGAAACGCAGGTGAATCGATAAGGAACAAACTAATTCGCTCCTTGTGATTCCCCTGCGTAATCATCTCCAACGAAATTGTGGCTTTCTTCACCAGCCCTGACCCTAATGGTCGACTATCTAAAGAGTGCACGGGAAAAGGGGGGTTTACTTTTACTAACGGAATCCTCAACCTCTGAGCGAGTCCGCGATCTATAAAGTTTCCAGCTGCGCCTGAATCTACCAGTGCCTTATGCTGGAGAGAAGGAGAATAATTTAGGAAACAAATTAATAGGAACATGTGACCAACAGGAAACTCTGGGAGAGTGTGGTGCTTACTCACCTGGGGTGACCGATGAGTATTCTGCCTGCCCTCATGATTCCCAGATGAATTCCTCCAGCACCGACCAGACGTGTGCCCTCTCCGGCCACAACTGGTACAGGAGGAGCTTCCTCCTCCGATCTCCCTTGATGCGGTACCTCCTAACTCCATCGGAATAGGGGCAGGAGGATCAGGAGGTAGAACTGACAAGACCCTTTCAGAACGTCCACGAGCAGCTAGCAGATGGTCCAACCGGATCGACAGGTCTATCCGTCCATCCAGGCCAAGTGTAGTATCCCGACAGGCCAGCTCCCTACGGACGTCCTCTCTCAGGCTACACCTGTAATGGTCTATCAGGGCCCTGTCGTTCCACCCTGCTCCCGCAGCCAAGGTCCGGAACTCCAGCGCGAAGTCCTGCGCGCTCCTCGTCCCCTGTCTCAGATGGAACAATCTCTCACCTGCCGCACGACCCTCTGGAGGGTGATCGAACACGGCCCTGAAACAGCAGATGAACTCTGGGTAGTTGTCTCTCGCCGAGTCGGGCCCATTCCAGACCGCATTAGCCCACTCCAGGGCTCTACCAGACAGGCAGGTGATGAGGACCCCTACTCTCTCCTCCTCTGAGGAGGCCGGTCGAACGGTGGACAGGTAGAGGTCTAATTGCAGCAGGAATCCCTGGCACCCTGTCGCTGTTCCATCGTAATTCCTCGGAGGCGTCATGTGCAGAGCGCTGGAACCAGATCCAGATGGGGCAGATGGTAGAGTTGCTGGTGGGAGGGTCGGTGGAGTAGTAGGGAAACCATTCCTCTCCCAACGATCCATCCTCTCCATCATCTGATCCATCGCTGATCCTAGGCGATGGAGGATGGATGTGTGATGTTGGACTCTCTCCTCCATAGTGGGAAGAGGAGTGGTCGCTGCTCCTGCTGACTCCATATCGTGGTGCAGGCTTCTGTCACGATAATGAGTGAAGAGGTGTGGAGTCAGGCGCAGAGAGCAAAGATGTGGGAAAAACAACACGCTTTAATGTCCCGGAAACATAACATGTACAAAGTGAAAACACAAATGAACAGAAATATAAACGGACAGCGTGAAACCCAAAATGCAAAACAAAATACACTCAACCAACAAAACAGACGAACAAGCCCGCACGAAACAGAAGCGGGCTAAACAGACTATATATACCCTATCCTAACAACCAAACTAGAAACAGGTGCTACCAATTAGACAAAACTAAACGAACACAGAACAACGGATCGGCGATAGCTAGTAGACCGGCGACGACGACCACCGAGCGCCACCCGAACAAGAAGGGGAGTCACCTTCGGTAATATTCGTGACAGCTCTTGCAATCATCTTTGCAGGATGGCCACTCCTAGGGACAGTAGCAACAGTGCAGAACAATTCTCCATTTATAGACATTTTGTCTTACTGTGGACTGATGAACATCAAGGCTTTTAGAGATACTTTTGCTACCCTTTCTAGCTTTATGTATGTCAACAATTCTTAATCGTAGGTCTTCTGAAATCTCTTTTTTTCGAGGCTTGGTTCACATCAGGCAATGCTGTCATGTATTGTATTGTCATGTCTTGTCTAATTCTATCCTCTCCTGGAACCTTTCTTGTCATGTGAAATGTTTAATGTCTGCTATCCCTCCTGTTTCTTCTGCCCCCTCTTCACAGGAGGAGCCTGGTAATTTGACAGGGGTGCCGGAGGAATATCATGATCTGCGCACGGTCTTCAGTCGGTCCAGGGCCACCTCCCTTCCTCCTCACCGGTCGTATGATTGTAGTATTGATCTCCTTCCGGGTACCACTCCCCCCCTGGGTAGACTATACTCTCTGTCGGCTCCCGAACGTAAGGCTCTCGAAGATTATTTGTCTGTAGCTCTCGATGCCGGTACCGTAGTCCCTTCCTCCTCTCCCGCCGGAGCGGGGTTCTTTTTTGTTAAGAAAAGGGACGGGACCCTGCGCCCCTGCGTGGATTATCGAGGGCTGAATGACATAACGGTTAAGAATCGTTATCCGCTTCCCCTTATGTCTTCAGCTTTCGAGATCCTGCAGGGAGCCAGGTTTTTCACTAAGTTGGACCTTCGTAACGCTTACCATCTCGTGCGCATCAGGGAGGGGGATGAGTGGAAAACGGCGTTTAACACTCCGTTAGGGCACTTTGAATACCGGGTTCTGCCGTTCGGTCTCGCTAACGCTCCAGCTGTCTTTCAGGCATTAGTGAATGATGTACTGAGAGACATGCTGAACATCTTTGTTTTCGTTTACCTTGACGATATCCTGATTTTTTTTCACCGTCACTCCAGATTCATGTTCAGCACGTTCGACGTGTCCTCCAGTGCCTTTTAGAGAATTGTCTTTTTGTGAAGGCAGAGAAGTGCGCTTTTCATGTCTCCTCCGTCACTTTTCTCGGTTCTGTTATTTCCGCTGAAGGCATTCAGATGGATCCCGCTAAGGTTCAAGCTGTCAGCGATTGGCCCGTCCCTAAGTCACGTGTCGAGCTGCAGCGCTTTCTCGGTTTCGCGAATTTCTATCGTCGTTTCATTCGTAATTTCGGTCAGGTGGCAGCTCCTCTCACAGCCCTTACTTCTGTCAAGGCGTGTTTTAAGTGGTCCGTTTCCGCCCAGGGAGCTTTTGATCTCCTCAAGAAGCGTTTTACATCCGCTCCTATCCTTGTTACACCTGACGTCTCTAGACAGTTCATTGTCGAGGTTGACGCGTCAGAGGTGGGCGTGGGAGCCATTCTGTCCCAGCGCTCCCATTCTGACGATAAGGTCCACCCTTGCGCGTATTTTTCTCATCGCTTGTCGCCGTCGGAACGTAACTATGATGTGGGAAACCGCGGACTGCTCGCCATCCGCTTAGCCCTAGGCGAATGGCGACAGTGGTTGGAGGGGGCGACCGTTCCTTTTGTTGTTTGGACTGACCATAAGAACTTCGAGTACATCCGTTCTGCCAAACGCCTCAATGCGCGTCACGCTCGTTGGGCTCTGTTTTTCGCTCGTTTCGAGTTCGTTATTTCTTATCGTCCGGGCTCTAAGAACACCAAGCCTGATGCTTTATCCCGTCTCTTCAGTTCTTCAGTAGCCTCCACCGACCCCGAGGGGATTCTCCCTGAGGGGCGTGTTGTCGGGTTGACTGTCTGGGGAATTGAGAGGCAGGTAAAGCAAGCACTCACTCACACTCCGTCGCCGCGCGCTTTTCCTAGTAACCTTCTTTTCGTTCCCGTTTCTACTCATCTGGCCGTTCTTCAGTGGGCTCACTCTGCCAAGTTAGCCGGCCACCCCGGCGTTCGGGGTACGCTTGCTTCTATTCGCCAGCGTTTTTGGTGGCCCACTCAGGAGCGTGACACGCGTCGTTTCGTGGCTGCTTGTTCGGACTGCGCGCAGACTAAGTCCGGTAACTCTCCTCCTGCCGGCCATCTCAGACCGCTTTCCATTCCCTCTCGACCGTGGTCTCACATCGCCTTAGACTTTATTACTGGTCTGCCTTCGTCAGCGGGGAAGACTGTTATTCTAACGGTTGTCGATAGGTTCTCTAAGGGGGCTCATTTTATTCCCCTCGCTAAGCTTCCTTCTGCTAAAGAGACGGCACAAATCATCATTGAGAATGTGTTCAGAATTCATGGCCTTCCGTCAGACGCCGTTTCGGACAGGGGTCCGCAATTCACGTCTCAATTTTGGAGGGAGTTTTGTCGTTTGATTGGGGCTTCCGTCAGTCTCTCTTCCGGTTTTCATCCCCAGTCTAACGGTCAAGCAGAACGGGCCAATCAGACTATTGGTCGCATCTTACGCAGTCTTTCCTTTCGAAACCCTGCGTCTTGGGCAGAGCAGCTCCCCTGGGCAGAATATGCTCACAACTCGCTTCCTTCGTCTGCGACCGGGCTATCTCCTTTTCAGAGTAGCCTTGGGTACCAGCCCCCTCTGTTCTCGTCCCAGCTCGCCGAGTCCTGCGTTCCCTCCGCTCAGGCTTTTGTCCAACGTTGTGAGCGCACCTGGAAGAGGGTCAGGTCTGCACTTTGCCGTTATAGGGCGCAGACTGTGAGAGCCGCTAATAAGCGTAGGACTAAGAGTCCTAGGTATTGTCGCGGTCAGAGAGTATGGCTCTCCACTCATAACCTTCCCCTTATGACAGCTTCTCGCAAATTGACCCCGCGGTTCATTGGTCCATTCCGTATTTCTCAGGTTGTTAATCCTGTCTCAGTGCGACTTCTTCTTCCGCGACATCTTCGTCGCGTCCACCCGGTCTTCCATGTCTCCTGTGTCAAGCCTTTTCTTCGCGCCCCCGTTCGTCTCCCCCCCCCGTCCTTGTCGAGGGCGCACCTATCTACAGGGTCCGGAAGATTATGGACATGCGTCCTCGGGGCCGTGGTCATCAGTACCTAGTGGATTGGGAGGGGTACGGTCCTGAGGAAAGGAGTTGGGTTCCATCTCGGGACGTGCTGGACCGTTCGCTGATCGATGATTTCCTCCGTTGCCGCCAGGTTTCCTCCTCGAGTGCGCCAGGAGGCGCTCGGTGAGTGGGGGGGTACTGTCATGTACTGTATTGTCATGTCTTGTCCCTGTGCTTTCTCTTCTCTTCGTTTCCTCCTGCTGGTCGTATTAGGTTACTTTCTCTCTCTCTATCTCTCTCTCTCTCTATCGTTCCGTTCCTGCTCCCAGCTGTTCCTCATTCTCCTAACGACCTCATTTACTCTCTCACACCTGTCCCCTCTTTTGCCTCTGATTAAGTCTCTATTTCTCTCTCTGTTTCTGCTTCTGTCCTTGTCGGATTCTTGTTTGCTTTGCCCTTGTTCCGTCCTGTCGTGTTCTGCCTCTTCATCAGATGCTGCGTGTGTGCAGGTGTCTCTGTCCTCTACGGCCCGCGCCTACCCGAAGGGACCTGCAGTCTGTTGCCGCTAGTCCTGCAATTCTCCTCTACAACTAGAGGATTTATGTTTTCCCTGTTTGGACACCTCCTGTAAGATTGAGGATTTATGTTTTCCCTGTTTGGACATTAATAAACTCAGTTTCTGTTAAGTCGCTTTTGGGTCCTCACTCACCTGCATAACAGAAGAATCCGACCAAGAATGGACTCAGCGACTTCGGATCCTCGCTACTCAGCCGTCGAGATCCAGGGAGCGATGCTAGGCAGACACGAGGAGGAATTGTCTGCTGCTCGGCATGCCGTTGAGACCCTGGCCGCTCAGGTCTCCGACCTCTCAAAACATTTTCACAATCTCCGTCTCGTCTTCTACATTTTTTGAAAGGGGCATGTTTATTTAAGATGGTGAGGAAATTACTTTTATAGAAAACCAGGCAATAATGAGGTCAATATCCTTCGAGGATACCCAGGCCAGGTCGATTAGAAAGCCCTGCGTGCAGAAGTGTTTTAGGGAGCATTTGACAGTGATGAGGGGTGGTCGTTTGACCACGGACCCATAACGGATACAAGCAAGGAGGCAGTGATCACTGAGATCCTGATTGAACACAGCAGAGGTGTATTTGGAGGGCAAGTTGGTCAGGATAATATCTATGAGGTTGCCCATGTTTACGGATTTAGGGTTGTGCCTGGTGAGTTCCTTGATGATTTGTGTCAGATTGAGGGTATCTAGTTTAGATTGTAGGACGGTGTTAAGCATGTCCCAGTTTAGGTCACCTAACAGAACAAACTCTGAAGATATATGGGGGGCAATCAATTCACATTTGGTGTCCAGGGCAGAGCTGGGAGCTGAGGGGGGTCTATAACAGGCGGAAACAGTGAAAGACTTGTTTCTGGAGAGATTCATTTTTAAAATTAGAAGCTCGAACTGTTTGGGCATAGACCTGGAAAGTATGACAGAACTTTGCAGGCTATCTCTGCAGTAGATTGCAACTCCTCCCCCTTTGGCAGTTATATCTTGACGGAAAATGTTGCAGTTGGGGATGGAAATGTCAGAATTTTTGTTGGCCTTCCTAAGCCAGGATTCAGACTTGGAGTGTGAAGTGTGCTAACGCAGTGAGTAAATCAAACTCAGGGAGGAGGCCTCTGATGTTAACGTGCATGAAACCAAGGCTTTTACAGTTACAGAAGTCAACAAATGAGAGCGCCTGGGGACACACAGGGCCTGGGTTATCTGAGGGTACGGCTAAAGGCTATCAAAACTGGTTGTTGCGTTGGGGACAGAGAATAAAAGGAGCAGATTTCTGGGCGTGGTAGAATAGATTCCGGGCATAATGTACAGACAGGGGTATGGTAGGGTGTGTGTACAATAGAGTAAACCTAGGCATTGAGTGACAATATGAGAGGTTGCATCTTTGGAGGCACTAGTTATGCTAGGTGAGGTCACCTCATGTGTGGGAGGTGGGACAAAAGAGGTATCTGAACATGTTGAGTGGGACTAGGGACTCCACAGTAAAATAAAACAATGATAACTACTATAATCAACAGTATACAAGGCATATTGACATTAGAGAGAGACATAAAGTGAGGCATAAAACAATCACAGGTGTTGATTGGGAGAGTTAGCTAAGACAACAATGGGTAAGACGGCTACAGCTAATCAGCTAAGACAACAACAACAGGTAAAATGCCGATGAATGGGCAGAGAGTGTCAGTTAACTACACACAGGGCTTGAGTTCGAAGGCTGGGGCCGATAAACAAAATAAACTAAATGGAGTAGCGTGATTAATGAACAGTCCAGCAGGCATCAGCTATGTAGCCAGGTGATCATAGGGTCCAGTGAACAACAATAGATGAAACAGGGAAGTCTTTACTACGCTAGCAAGCGGGAGACACAGGGTTCATAAAGTTAGCAGGCTGGGGTTAGCAGAAGCCGAAGTCCGACAAAGGCCGGTTGAGGGCACATCGGACGGGATTACATTGGCAGACCAGACGTGAGGGTCCAGGCCAGTTGGCAAAAGAGGTATTGTAGCGGGAGTAATTTTGTTTGCTAGCTGGGAGATGCGCCTGACTCGAGGCTAACTGGTGCTAGCTTCGGGACAAGGACGTTAGCCACTATAGCCATTCGGTTGCAGCTTGCTAGTTGCGATGTTCCGATGCAAATGTCCAGAGTTTACGGCAGGAATCCGGCGATGTAGTGGCTTCTAGTCGTGTTAGTGAATTGTCCGGGAGGCATCAGCTGTGTAGCCGAGTGATCATAGGGTCCACTGAGCAGGCCGGAAGATGGGCCTGGCTCAAAGGCTAGCTTCAGGGATGGGCCACTCGGTAGCAGCGAGCTAGCTGTGATGATCTGGATTACTGGTCCAGTAATGGAGTAATCTGGAGTAATGGTGGAGAAAAGCCTTCCGATATGCTCAGGGTTGATATCGCGCTGTGCAGACTGGCGGCTATTATCCAGGATAAAAGCTGCTGGTGTCTGAGCTAGACGTAAAGGCCGCTAGAAGTGGCTAACAATGACTAAATAGCTAGTATCTAATTAGCTGGTTAGCATCTGATGGGTAGTTTCTGATGGAGGTTCTAGCTATAAGGTCTAGAAAATAGCAGATCCCAACCACATTGGGTGAGGCGGGTTGCCGGAAGGTATATTGAATTTAAAATTTAAAAAGAAGTTGAAATATATACAAAAAAATACAAAACAATACAAAATTTACATGGGACAATGACAAACACGTCTGCACTGCTACGCCATCTTGGAAAGAGATGAGTAGGTGTGTCCAAACTTTTGACTTGTACTGTATATGGTACGGTGCTTTCGGAAAGTACCTCAGACCCCTTGACTTTTTCACATTTTGTTACATTACAGCCTTATTCTAAAACGGATTAAATTGTTTTTACCCCCCTCATAAATCTACGCACAATACACCATAATGACAAAGCAAAAACAGGTTTTACATGTTTTTTTGTCAGTTTATAAAACAATAAAAAATTAAATATCACATTTACATAAGTATTCAGACCATTTATTCAGTACTTTGTTGAACAACTTTGGCAATGATTACAGCAGCGAGTCTTGGGTATAATGTTACAAGCTTGGAACACCTGTTTTGGGGAGTTTCACCCATTCTTCTCTACAGATCCTCTCAAGCACTGTCAGGTTGGATGGCGAGCATCGCTGTACAGGACATTCAGAGAGTTGTCACGTAGCTACTCCTGTGTTGTCTTGGCTGTGTGCTTAGGGTTGTTGTCCTGTTGGAAGGTGAACCTCGCCCCAATCAATTATGAGGTCCTGAGCACTTGGTAGCAGGTTTGCATCAAGGATCTCTCTCTACTTTGTGCCGTTCCCCTGATTCTGAATAGTCTGAATAGTCTCTCAGTCCCTGCCGCCAAAAAACAACCCCACAGCTGCCACCACCATGCTTCACCGTAAGGAATACCTAGGATAGGTTAAGTAATCCCTCTCACCCTACCCCCCCTAAGTTTTAGATGCACTATTGTTAAGTGACTGTCCCACTGGATGTCATAAGGTGAATGCACCAATTTGTAAGTCGCTCTGGATAAGAGCGTCTGCTAAATGACTTAAATGATGTAATGTAATGGGATGGTGCCAAGTTTCCTCCAGATGTGATGCTTGGCATTCAGGCCAAAGAGTTCAGTCTTGGTTTCATCAGACCAGAGAATCTTGTTTCTCATGGTCTGAGAGACCTTTAGGTGCCTTTTGGCAAACTCCAAGTGGGCTGTCATGTGCATTTGCCTGAGGAGTGGCTTCTGTCTGGCCACTCTACCATAAAGGCCTGATTGGTGGAGTCCAGCAGAGATGGTTGTCCTTCTTGAAGGTTCTCCCATCTCCACAGAGGAACTCTGGAGCTCTGTCAGGCTGACAATCAGGTTCTTTGTCGCCTCCCTCACCAATGCCCTTCTCCCCTGATTGTTCAGTTTGGCCGGGCGGCCAGCTCTAGGAAGAGTCTTGGTGGTTCCAAACTTCTTCCCTTTCAGAATGATGGAGGCCACTGTGTTCTTGGGGACCTTCAATGCTTCAGACATTTTTTGGTAACCTTCCCCAGATCTGTGCCTGAAAACAAATCCTATCTCGGAGGTCTACCAACAATTCCTTAAACCTCATGGCTTGGTTTTGGCTCTGACAAGCACTGTCAATTGTGGGACCTTGTATAGACAGACGTGTGCCTTTCCAAATTATGTCCAATCAATTGAATTTACCCCAGGTGGACTCCAATCAGGTTGTAGAAACATGTCAAGGATGATCAATGGAAACAGGATGCACTGGATGTCACGACTTCCGCCGAAAGTTGGCTCCTCTGCCTGTTCGGGCGGTGCTCGGCGGTCGTCATCACCGTCCTACTAGCCGCTACCGATCCCTTTTGCATCTGTCTGTTGGTTTTGCATTATTAGTTTCACCTGTGTGTATTTTGGTTTATTTAGCTTCCCTATATGTAGTAGTTTGACCCGCTCTTGTTTTGCACGGGATTGTTTTTTGTTACTCTGTTGGTTGTGGTTTCATGTTTGTATTCTCCGGATGTATTCATGTTTGGTACTGTGTTTGGGCTGGTCTGTTTATGTGCCCTGTATGTTGGCGTGACTGTTTTTTGGAGAATAAATGACGATTTACTGAACCCTGCTCTCTGTGCCTGACTCCAACCCACCACTCCTAGTAGGCTGTGACACTGGAGCTAAATTTCGAGTCTCATAGCAAAGGGTATGTAAATAAGGTATTTTAGTTTTGCTTTTCATTACATTTGCACAAATTTCTAAAAATCTGTTTTTGCTTTGTCATTATGGATTATTGTGTGTGCATTGATGAAGATTTTTTATTTATTTCATACATTTCAGAATAAGGCTGTAACGTAACAAAAGGTGGGTAAAGAGAAGGGGAACGCTTTGTGAATGTACGGTATATATTTATATATATATCAAATTAAATTTTATTAGTCACATGCCCCAAATAAAACAGGTGTAGGTAGACTTTACATTGAAATGCTTACTTACGAGCCCCTAACTGACAGTGCAGTTTAAAAACATGTGGATAAGAATAAGAGATAAATGTAACAAGTAATTCAAGAGTAAAAAATAACAATGTATACAGGTGGGTGCCTGTATAGAGTCAATGTACGGGGGCACCAGTTAGTTGAGGTAGTATGTACATGTAGGTAGAGTTAATTAAAGTGACTATGCATAGATGACAACAGAGAGTGGCCGTGGTGTGGAGAGGGGAGGGGGCAATGCGAGTAGTTTGGGTAACCATTTGACTAGATGTTCAGGAGTCTTATGGCTTGGGGGTAGAAGCGTTTAAAAACCCTCTTGGACCTAACCTTGGCGCTCCTGTACCGCTTGCCATGTGGTAGCAGAGAGAGCAGACTATTACTAGTCAATTACAGCTGCAAGTCTCTTGGGGTGTCTTTATAAGCTTGGCACATCTAGCCAGTGAGATTTTTGCCCATTCTTCAAGGCAAAACTGCTCCAGCTCCTTCAAGTTAGATGGGTTCCGCTTTCGTACAGCAATCTTTAAGTCATACCACAGATTCTCCTTTGGGTTGAAGTCTGGGCATTGACTAGGACATTCCAAGAAATTTAAATGTTTCCCTTATACCACTTAAGTGTTGCTTTAGCAGTATGATTAGGGTCATTGTCCTGCTGGAATGTAAACCTCCGTCCCAGTCTCAAATCTCTGGAAGACTGAAACAGGCTTCCCTCAAGAATTTCCCTGTATTTAGCGCCATCCATTATTCCTTCAATTCTGACCAGTTTCTCAATCCCTACCAATGAAAAACATCCCCACAGCATGATGCTGCCACTGTCATGCTTCACTGTGGAGATGGTGTTCTCAGGGTGATGAGAGGTGTTGGGTTTACGCCAAACATAGCATTTTCCTTGATGGCCCAAAAGCTCAATTCTAGTCTCATCTGACCAGAGCACCATCTTCCATATGTTTGGGGAGTCTCCCACATGCCTTTTGGCGAACACCAAACGTGTTTGTTAATTTTTTTTTTTAAGCAATGGCTTTTTTTCTGGACACTCTTCCATAAAGCCCAGCTATGTGGAGTGTACGTCTTAAAGTGGTCCAATGGACAGATTCTCCAATCAAATCAAATTTCAAATCAAATCAAATGTATTTATATAGCACTTCGTACATCAGCTGATATCTCAAAGTGCTGTACAGAAACCGAGCCTAAAACCCCAAACAGCAAGCAATACAGGTGTAGAAGCACGGTGGCTAGGAAAAACTCCCTAGAAAGGCCAAAACCGAGGAAGAAACCTAGAGAGGAACCAGGCTATGAGGGATGGCCAGTACTCTTCTGGCAGTGCCGGGTGGAGATTATCACAGAACATGGCCAAGATGTTCAAATGTTCATAAATGACCAGCATAGTCAAATAATAATAATCACAGTAGTTGTCGAGGGTGCAGCAAGTCAGCACCTCAGGAGTAAATGTCAGTTGGCTTTTCATAGCCGATCATTAAGAGTATCTCTACCACTCCTGCTATCTCTAGAGAATTGAAAACAGCAGGTCTGGGACAGGTAGCACGTCCGGTGAACAGGTCAGGATTCCATAGCCGCAGGCAGAACAGTTGAAATTGGAGCAGCAGCACGGCCAGGTGGACTGGGGACAGCAAGGAGTCATCATGCCAGGTAGTCCTGAGGCATGGTCCTAGGGTTCAGGTCCTCCGAGAGAGAGAAAGAATGAAAGAAAGAGAGAATTAGAGAGAGCATACTTAAATTCACACAGGACACCGGATAAGACAGGAGAAGTACTCTAGATATAACAAACTGACCCTAGCCCCCCGACACATAAACTACTGCAGCATAAATACTGGAGGCTGAGACAGGAGGGGTCAGGAGACACTGTGGCCCCATCCGATGATACCCCCGGACAGGGTCAAACAGGAAGGATATAACCCCACCGACTTTGCCAAAGCACAGCCCCCACACCACTAGAGGGATATCTTTAACCACCAACTTACCATCCTGAGACAAGGCCGAGTTTAGCCCTCCAATCTCTGCTGTGGAGCTTTGCAGCTCCTTCAGGGTTATCTTTGGTCTCTTTGTTGCCTCTCTGATTAATGCCCTCCTTGCCTGGTCCGTGAGTTTTGGTGGGCGGCCCTCTCTTGGCAGGTTTGTTCAAAGAGTCAGATATTTTTTTATAACTCAACCCTGATCTGTACTTCTCCACATCTTTTTCCCTGACCTGTTTGGAGAGCTCCTTGGTCTTCATGGTGTCGCTTGCTTGGTGGTGCCCCTTGCTTAGTGGTGTTGCAGACTCTGGGGCCTTTCAGAACAGGTGTGTATGTATACTGAGATCATGTGATGGATCATGTGACACTTAGATTGCACACAGGTGGACTTTATTTAACCTCTTCGGGGTAGGGGGCAGTATTCTGAAGTTTGGATGACTGAGGTGTCCAAAATAAACAGCCTGTTACTCAGGCCCAGAAGCTAGGATATTGGATAGAAAAGCATCCCACCTACCTCAAAGAAACTAATTATGTGACTTCTGAATGGTACTTGGTTGCACCAGATCTTATTTAGGGATGTCATAGCAAAGGGGGTGAATACGCACCTTCCATTTAATTTTTTAATTTTTTATTTTAATTTTCACCAATTCACCAAATTGTCACTAATTTGGACTATTTTGTGTATGTTCATTACATGAAATCGAAATAAAAATCCATTTAAATTATAGGTTGTAATGCAACAAAAAAATGGCAAGGGGGATGAATACTTTTGCAGGGCACTGTACCACACCTCCTCATGCCTTGCTTTAATATACAATGGGTGGTTCTAATCCTGAATGCTGATTGGTTAAAACCACATTCCAGCTAGTGTCTATTCCACAAGTTACCACCAGCTAAATCTATGACCTTAAAATGCCTATTTACTCTGTGGTATCCTGGTGTTGCTGTCTTTGTGAGTAGCATGGAATATTTATACCTCCCAATTGGCCTGACTCCAATGTTTTCTTAATGAAAGTTGTATCATTTATACAGGTGTTCATCTTCATATTCAGTTGAGAATGGTGATCAATTTACGTAAATGCTGTTTAATATAGAATATTGTTCAATTGGACAGGGCTAATCTATCTGTGAGGTGAGAGGGATCTCCTTTCACCTCCTGCTGTGCTGAATGCATATATCAATTATAGGACACTGGAGCACAATGGGATTTGACATCTCACATCTGAATATTCACCTAAGTAGTTTTGTATTTCTCACTAGGTTTCTAGCTCAAGTCTGTTGTGTTTTCTGGCTTACTGTCTGTGCAGCCTGTACTGTACGGCACTGTTTCTTAATTCTGTTCCTGGGGACACAAAGGGGTAATTTCCAGCAACGTACTGTTAAGCCAAAGTTTCTTTGCAATTTACGGTAACATACTGTACTTTAAAAAAGAATAACTTACAGGTAATTGGCTTCCAGTAATTGACCGGAAAAACAACAAGATGTTTTTAATAGTGAGTGAGTGAAGGAGCAGAGGAACAGACAGGTGCTTGATTAGTGGCTACTGGCCAGCCTCACATTTTGAGGAGATTAAGAGTGGGAAAAGGAATGAATGTATAATAATTTGGTGGGTGCTTATATTTGTCATGTACAAGTGTGTATTCTACACGTGTGAAATGGAAATGTTTTTTGCATATTCCAACTCCTCCTCAGAGAGTGGGGTCACAGCAAGGATCAGCCGTTATTAAAAGCAACCCTGGGATTACAGTTCACCAATTACAGTTCAATTCAATGCTCAATGGCACATCAACCATTTTGTCCCCCAACCTTTCAGTTGCTGGCCAAATGCTTTAACTGCTAGGCTACAGTATCTACAGACTACCTACAGAGAAGGTGTATAGATTTTAAGCGCACTGGCCCTGTTAAAATCAGAACAGGCACTCTACATGTAGCTCCCATCTCTCCCTCCTCAGGTGTTTTAATGGGACAGATGGGTTTTTATGTCAAGATTAATATTATTGCCAGAGTTCTACTGGAGGAGAATTACCACCAACTCTTTCAAAGCCAGTCCTTTTTCCCCCAGGTTTTCAAAGTTTTCTGACTGAAACCTTGCCAGACATTTGTAGCTAATTCTCTAGCTATCAAGATGGAAAATCGAGGAAGGGGATCGTAACTCACAGGCAAAAAGTGAGAAAGGAGTGTGAGTGCAAACAACAAAGGGAATCAAATTGGTGGAAAACATAATAACTCATCATGTTAGCTATGTGGAGTGAGAGAAATGGTGTGAAAACAGGCGAGAGGACAAGCAGAGGCAGGAGAGATGACTGATGACTGGATGTGATGTGAGCTTGTTGCTCCAGAAGGGCAAACCCAGTTGACTGATTGGCTAGTGTTTCATAGGGGCCCCCAGCCCATTTGCCTATGCTTCTCTTCTGGAGTGCTTCGGTGAGAGACTTTTCCAAAGTGAGAGAAAGATAACGAGCACCCCTTCCCAGAAGAGGAAGATTCAGACTAAAGGGAAGGGATGAGAGTAATCCCCCTAACATTGGATTTTGACAAATTTGGTATAATCTGAATACTGCCATTTTAACACTCCTTTAACTTCTAGTTGAAAAGGTTCAGGGGCCTAAAATGGGTATCCTTCCTTTCTATCTTTTTCCCCCAAAACTTTTTTAGGGGGTAGATCAGCTTCAATACTGCAGATAGATTGTAGCTTCCATCAATGTAATTGCCTGCGTCATTTCCAATCCCCCATATTTTGGGGGGTATATACACACATTGATTTGAATATACTGTTCATACATACATATAAATACACATATAAACAGTTGAAGTCGGAAGTTTACATACACGTAGGTTGGAGTCATTAAAACTTGTTTTTCAACCACTCCACAAATTTCTTGTTAACAAACTATAGTTTTGGCAAGTCGGTTAGGACATCTACTTTGTTCATGACACAAGGAATTTTTCCAACAATTGTTTACAGGCAGATTATTTAACTTATAATTCACTGGATCACAATTCCAGTGGGTCAGAAGTTTACATACACTAACTTGACTGTGCCCATAAACAGCTTGTAAAATTCCAGATAAGGATGTCATGGCTTTAAAAGCTTCTGATAGGCTAATTGACATAATTTGAGTCGATGGGAGGTGTACCCGTGGATATATTTCAAGGCCTACCTTCAAACTCAGGTCCTCTTTGCGTGCCATCATGGGAAAATCAAAAGAAATCAGCCAAGACCTCAGAAGAAAAAATTGTTGACCTCCACAAGTCTGGTTCATCCTTGGGAGCAATTTCCAAATGCCTGAAGGTACCATGTTTGTCTGTACAAACAATTGTACGCAAGTATAAACACGATGGGACCACGCAGCTGTCATGCTGCTTAGGAAGGAGACGTGTTCTGTCTCCTAGAGATGAACATACTTTGGTGTCAAAGTGTGAATCAATCCCAGAACAACATCAAAGGACCTTGTGAAGATGCTGGAGGAATCCGGTACAAAACTACACAGTAAAATTAGTCTTATCGACATAATCTGAAAGGCCGCTCTGCAAGAAAGAAGCCACTGCTCCACCTGCACATGGGGAAAAATAATGTACTTTTTGGAGAAATGTCCTCTGGTCTGATGAAACAAAAATAGAACTGTTTGGCCATAATGACCATCGTTATGTTTGAAGGAAAAAGGGGGAGGCTTGCAAGCCAAAGAACACCATCTCAGCCATGAAGCACAGGGGTGGCAGCATCATGTTGTGGGGGTGCTTTGCTGCAGGAGGACTTCACAAAATAGATGGCATCACGAAGAAGGGAAATTATGTGGATATATTGAAGCAACATCTCAAGACATCAGTCAGGAAGTTAAATCTTGGTCGCAAATGGGTCTTCCAAATGGACATTGACCTCAAGCATACTTTCAAAGTTGTGGAAAAATGGCTTAAGGACAACAAAGTCAGGTCTGGACTTTGACTTGGCCATTCTAACACCTGGATATATTTATTTTTGAACCATTCCATTGTAGATTATGCTTTATGTTTTGGATCATTGTCTTGTTGTAAGACAAATCTCCGTCCCAGTCTCAGGTCTTTTGCAGACTCCATCAGGTTTTCTTCCAGAATGGTCCTGTATTTGGCTCCATCCATCTTCCAATCAATTTTAACCATCTTCCCTGTCCCTGCTGAAGAAAAGCAGGCCCAAACCATGATGCTGCCACCACCATGTTTGACAGTGGGGATGGTGTTTTCAGGGTGATGAGCTGTGTTTTGCTTTTACCTCAAACATAACGTTTTGCATTGTTGCCAAAAAGTTACATTTTGGTTTCATCTGACCAGAGCACCTTCTTCCACATGTTTGTTGTGTCTCCCAGGTGGCTTGTGGCAAACTTTAATCCACACTTTTTATGGATATCTTTAAGAAATGGCTTTCTTCTTGCCACTCTTCCATAAAGGCCAGATTTGTGCAATATATGACTGATTGTTGTCCTATGGACAGAGTCTCCCACCTCAGCTGTAGATCTCTGCAGTTCATCCAGAGTGATCATGGGCCTCTTGGCTGCATCTCTGATCAGTCTTCTCCTTGTATGAGCTGAAAGTTTAGAGGGACTGCCAGGTCTTGGTAGATTTGCAGTGGTCTGATACTCCTTCCATTTAAATATTATCGCTTGCACAGTGCTCCTTGGAATGTTTAAAGCTTGGGAAATCTTTTTGTATCCAAATCCGCCTTTAAACTTCTTCGCAACAGTATCTCGGACCTGCCTGGTGTGTTCCTTGTTCTTCATGATGCTCTCTGCGCTTTTAACGGACCTCTGAGACTATCACAGTGCAGGTGCATTTATACGGAGACTTGATTACACACAGGTGGTTTGTATTTATCATCATTAGTCATTTAGGTCAACATTGGATCATTCAGAGATCCTCACTGAACTTCTGGAGAGTTTGCTGCACTGAAAGTAAAGGGGCTGAATAATTTTGCACGCCCAATTTTTCAGTTTTTGATTTGTTAAAAAAGTTTGAAATATCCAATAAATGTCGTTCCACTTCATGATTGTGTCCCACTTGTTGTTGATTTTTCACAAAAAAATAGAGTTTTATATATTTGTGTTTGAAGCCTGAAATGTGGCAAAAGGTCGCAAAGTTCAAGGGGGCCGAATACTATCTCTTTTTTCAAATGTATATTTTTCATTTTTTTTCCTTTGTTTTTTTCCACTAACCCTACTTCCCCTTCCCTAATTGGAGTAAACTAATGAACAACAACACTTAGGCTTCTACGTCCAGTTTATACATACTATATACATTTTCCGGACACAATCTATTTTACAACAGTTATGTTTCGTGTGTTTTTAGTCCTGTCCTTTAGTCCTGTTGAGATGTATCTGTTAATTGAACTCTGTGAAGTATTTATTTGAGCTGCAATTTCTGAGGCTGGTAACTCTAATGAACTCCTCTGTAGGTAACTCTGGGTCTTCCGTCCACATGACAGCCAGTTTCATCATTAATGCTTGATGGATTTTGCGACTGTACTAGAAGAAACTTCAAAGTTCGTGAAATTTTCAGAATTGTCTGACCTTCATGTCTTAAAGTAATGATGGACTGTCGTTTCTCTTTGCTTATTTGAGTTGTTCTTGCCAAATAAGGCTCTCTTCTAGCGCTCTTACTGTACCTTGTCACAATACAACTGATTAGCTGAAACGCATTAACTTTTAACACGGCACACCTCTTAATTGAAATGCATTCCAGGTGACTACCTCATGAAGCTGGTGGAGAGAATACAAAGAGTGTGCAAAGCGGTCATCAAGGCAAAGTGTGGCTTCTTTGAAGAATCTCAAATATTAAATATATTTAGATTTGTTCAACACTTTTTTGGTTACTACATAATTTCATATGTGTTATTTCATAGTTTTGATGTCATCTCTATTATTCTACAATGTAGAAAATAGCAAAAATAAAGAAACACTTGAATGAGTAGGAATGTCCAAACTTTTGACAGGTTCTGTATTTCTGATGTCCATCCAGTTTGATTTCTATTTGGCATATATTTTTTAATCTGCTGTTTCACAATACTTTTTAACCTACAGTATATACTTTTTACGGACACAGTACATTTTACATGAGTTAGCCTTGAGTTATTAGCCCCACCCTTCATCTCCATTCAACCCCTCCCATTTATCTCTCAACACCATCTATATTGGATTTCTATTTGCCATATATTTTTCAACTGTGCTGTGGCTTCACAAAAGTTCTGAATCTTTCTATTCTTATCATTTCTACAGATTGTAAATTAAAGAAACATTTTTGCTAAATGTTTTATTATTATCAGACCCAGATGCAGACAACGTCGAATTAACAATGGTTTAATAATCCAACAGGGTCAGGCAATGGACAGGTCAAGGCAGGCAGGGGTCAGTAAACCAGAGGTGGGGCAACGGTACCGGATGGCAGGCAGGCTCAGTGTCAGGGTAGGCAGAAGTCAATGATCCAGAGGCGGGGCAAAGGTACAGGTCGGCAGACAGGCTCGGGGGCAGGCAGATATGTCAGGCAGGTGGGCTCAGAGTCAGGACAGGTAAGGGTCAAAACCAGGAGGGTGAGAAGAAGAGAGACTGGGAAAAGCAGGAGCTGAGGCAAAAACGCTGGTTGACTTGACAAACAAGACGAACCGGCAACAGAAGAACAGAGAACACAGGTATAAATACACATGGGATAATAGGGAAGATGGGCAATACCTGGAGGGGGGTGTAGACAATCACAAAGACAAGTGAAACAGATCAGGGTGTGACAATTATATTATTGATCAATTGACTATGACTTTTCAAATCACCCAGTAGTGCTATCTGCAGAGTTAGCTTCAGGTAAATGTTGCAAATCTTCAGTCATTCCTGGACCTGTGACCAAAAACAAGCTACATATGGACAGTACCAAAATAAGTTGACTTGATCTCATGACTCTGTCTCTTCGCAGCAAAATCTGCAAGCTGGGAAGGTTGTATCCCCCATATATATAACATTCTATTGATTGCAATAATTTTGTATAATAATTTAAATGGAAAAATTATACGTTTTGAATCCGGCGTCATTTTGCGTATCAGTTCATAAACCATGTGCAATGGAATCAGTATATTGAAAATCTTCCCAACTATTTTGATATCTATATGCCACAGCTGTCAATTTTTGGGTCCTTAAATGAAACTGGTCTACCTTTTTATTTATCACAATTTTATTTAACCAATTTTGGTCTTTAATGCAGGGCCGACAGACAAGTTCCTTACTTTGATCCTTTTCTTTGTTAAACTCCCTCATTGCCACTCCTTAGTCAATATGATGCAGGGAGTCACATGCAGGCTCACACACAACCTGGTCTCAGAGAATTTCGTATTATTCTGTACATAAATCCGAGATACTCTTTAGTATGATATGTTACGTTTTGTATGGTGTGACATAATTTGTGGCTGTCCAGCACCCAATTCGTATGATACGTTACAAATAAAAAATCACATGATATGTTACCAATTTTCAAAACGTACAATATGTTACATACAGTTTAAGAATGAGCAAAATGTATGATATATTACGAATTGTAACTAGGTGGCTAACATTAGCTAGCTGGCAAAAAATTTGTAAGCAAATGAAAAGTTGCTAATTAGCTAAAATTGTCCATGATGAGATTTGAACTCACAACCTTTGGGTTGCTAGACGTTCGTATTTTACCCCAACAAACCACCCTACCTTAGTTTTTGCCTTAAGTAACCATCTGTCTTATGTAACCATACCAAACGTAACATATCATACCATTGTAACGGCGTTCGTCTGTTGAAGGAGAGTCGGACCAAAATGCAGCGTGGTGGTTACTCATGTTCTTTAATGAAGAATATAGCGATACATGAAATAACTATTAAATATACAAAAACAACAAACGGAATGTGAAAACTTATACAGCCTGTCTGGTGAACAACTACACAGAGACAGGAACAATCACCCACGAAATACACAGTGAAACCCAGGCTACCTAAATATGGTTCCCAATCAGAGACAACGAGAATCACCTGACTCAGATTGAGAACTGCCTCAGGCAGCCAAGCCTATTCTAGACACACCCCTAATCAGCCACAATCCCAATGCCTACAAAAAAAACAATACGACAACACAATAAACCCATGTCACACCCTGGCCTGAACAAATAATTAAAGAAAACACAAAATACTAACACCAAGGCGTGACAGAACCCCCCCCCCCCCCCCCCCCAAGGTGCAGACTCCCGGACGCACCTCAAAACCATAGGGAGGATTCAGGTGGGCGTCTGTCCATGGTGGCGGCTCCGGCTCGGGACGTGGACCCCACTCCATTAATGTCATAGTTCCTCTCCTTCGCGTCCTGGGATAATTCACCCTCGCCGCCGACCATGGCCTAATAGTCCTCACCCAGAACCCCACTGGACTGAGGGGCAGCTCGTGACTGAGGGGCAGCTCGTGACTGAGGGGCAGCTCGGGACTGAGGGGCAGCTCGGGACTGAGGGGCAGCTCGGGACTGAGGCAGCTCGGGACTGAGGGGAAGCTAGGGACTGAGGGGCAGCTCGGGACTGAGGGGCAGCTCGGGACTGAGGCAGCTCGGGACTGAGGGGAAGCTCGGGACTGAGGGGAAGCTTGGGACTGAGGAGCAGCTTGGGACTGAGGGGCAGCCTGGGACTGAGGGGAAACCCGGGACTGAGGGGAAGCCCAGTACTGATAGGAAGCCCAGTACTGAGATGAAGCTCAGGCAGGTAGTTGGCTCCGGTAGGTCCTGGCTGGCTGGCGCATCTGGAAGATTCTGGTTGACTGGCAGATCTGGAAGATCATGGCTGACTGGCGGATCTAGCTGCTCTGGCTGCTCCATGTAGACTGGCAGCTCTGGCTGCTCCATGCAGATTGGCAGCTCTGGCTGCTCCATGCAGACTGACAGCTCTGGCTGCTCCATGCAGACTGGCAGCTTTGTGCAGACTGACAGCTCTGGCTGCTCCATGTAGACTGACAGCTCAGGCTGCTCCATGCAGTCTGGCAGCTCAGGCTGCTCCGAACAGGCAGGAGGCTCCGGCAGTGCGTTAGAGGAGGAAGGCTCTGTAAGCGCTGAACAGGCGGGAGACTCCGACAGCGCAGGAGAGAAGGAAAACGCTGGCTGCGCTGAACAGGCGGGAGGCTCCGACAGCGCTAGAGAGAAGGATGGCTCTGGCTGTGCTGAACAGGCGAGGCGCACTGAAGGCCTGGTGCGTGGTGCTGGAACTGGTGGTACTGGATCGAGAACACGCACAGGAAGCCTGGTGTGGGGAGCTGCCACCGGCGGACTGGTGTTTGGAGGTGGCTCTGGATAGACCGGACCGTGCAGGCGCACTGGAGCTCTTGAGCACCGAGCCTGCCCAACCTTACCTGGCTCGATGCCCACTCTACCCCGGCCAATACGAAGAGCTGGTATGAACCGCACCGGGCTATGCACCCGCACTGGAAACACTGTGCGCTCCATAGCATAACACGGTGCCTGCCCGGTCTCTCTAGCCCCCCGGTAAGCACAGGGAGTTTGCGCAGGTCTCCTACCTGGCATAGCCATAGTCCCTGTATGCCCCCCCCCCCCAATACACTTTTGCGGCTGACTCTCAGGCTTCCATCTGCATCGCCGTGCTGCCTCCTCATACCAGCGCCTCTCCGCCTTTACCGCCTCCAGTTCTTCCTTGGGACGGCGATATTCTCCAGGCCGAGCCCAAGGTCCTTTTCCGTCCAATATCTCCTCCCAAGTCCAGAAGTCCTTTGATCGCTGCTCCTCACGATTAACAGGGAGAGTTGGCTCAGGTCTGACTCCTGACTCTGCCACTCTCTCCCTGAGCCCCCCCCCAATACATTTTTGGGGCTGACTCACGGGCTTTCTTCTGTGCCGTCGTGATTGTCTCTCCAACTCCCTTCTCCTATAACCCTCTTCGCACTGCTCCAGCGAATCCTAGGCGGGCTCCGACACTCTCTGTTATGCAGGTGAATGAGGACCCAAAAGCGACTTGGCGAAAACAGAGTCTTTAATCCAGTAAAGTCACTTTACAAACAAAAGGCATAATACTACTCGTAATGACGAGAACAGACAGGAGACTTGATCAAGAACTGCAGGTTGCCTCGGGAAGGCACTTGAACCTAGCAGACTCAGACACCTGCTCACCACGCAGCATCTGAGGGAAACACGACACGACAGGGCAATACATAGACACAGCACGGTAAATAATAGACAAGGATCCGACAGGGCAGGAACGGAAAACAAGGAGAGAAATAGGGACTCTAATCAGGGAAAAGGATCGGGAACAGGTGTGGGAAGACTAAATGATTGATTAGGGGAATAGGAACAGCTGGGAGCAGGAACGGAACGATAGAGAGAAGAGAGAGCGAGAGAGAGAGAGAGAGGGAGGGGGAGAGAGAGGGATAGAAAGAGGGAAAGAACCTAATAAGACCAGCAGAGGGAAACGAATAGAGGGAAAAAGCCAAAATGACAAGACAATCTAAGACAAAACATGACAGTACCCCCCCACTCACCGAGCGCCTCCTGGCGCACTCGAGGAGGAATCCTGGCGGCAACGGAGGAAATCATCAATGAGTGAACGGTCCAGCACGTCCCGAGACGGAACCCAACTCCTCTCCTCAGGACCGTAACCCTCCCAATCCACTAAGTATTGATGACCCCGTCCCCGAGAACGCATGTCCATGATCTTACGTACCTTGTAAATAGGTGCGCTCTCGACAAGGACGGGAGGGGGGAGGGAAGACGAACGGGGGTGCGAAGAAAGGGCTTGACACAGGAGACATGGAAGACAGGATGGACGCGACGAAGATGTCGCGGAAGAAGCAGTCGCACAGCGACAGGATTGACGACCTGGGAGACACGGAACGGACCAATGAACCGCGGAGTCAACTTACGAGAAGCTGTCGTAAGAGGAAGGTTGCGAGTGGAAAGCCACACTCTCTGGCCGCAACAATACCTTGGACTCTTAATCCTGCGTTTATTGGCGGCTCTCACAGTCTGTGCCCTGTAACGGCAAAGTGCAGACCTCACCCTCCTCCAGGTGCGCTCACAACGTTGGACAAACGCTTGAGCGGAGGGAACGCTGGACTCGGCAAGCTGGGATGAGAACAGAGGAGGCTGGTAACCCAGACTACTCTGAAACGGAGATAACCCGGTAGCAGACGAAGGAAGCGAGTTGTGAGCGTATTCTGCCCAGGGGAGCTGTTCTGCCCAAGACGCAGGGTTTCTGAAAGAAAGGCTGCGTAGTATGCGACCAATCGTCTGATTGGCCCTCTCTGCTTGACCGTTAGACTGGGGATGAAACCCGGAAGAGAGACTGACGGACGCACCAATCAAACGACAGAACTCCCTCCAAAACTGTGACGTGAATTGCGGGCCTCTGTCTGAAACGGCGTCTAACGGGAGGCCATGAATTCTGAACACATTCTCGATAATGATTTGTGCCGTCTCCTTAGCGGAAGGAAGTTTAGCGAGGGGAATGAAATGTGCCGCCTTAGAGAACCTATCGACAACCGTAAGAATCACAGTCTTCCCCGCAGACAAAGGCAGACCGGTAATGAAGTCTAGGGCGATGTGAGACCATGGTCGAGAAGGAATGGGAGCGGTCTGAGACGACCGGCAGGAGGAGAGTTACCCGACTTAGTCTGCGCGCAGTCCGAACAAGCAGCCACGAAACGGCGCGTGTCACGCTCCTGAGTCGGCCACCAAAAGCGCTGGCGAATAGACGCAAGAGTGCCTCGAACACCGGGATGACCAGCTAACTTGGCAGAGTGAGCCCACTGAAGAACAGCCAGACGAGTGGAAACAGGAACGAAAAGGAGGTTACTAGGACAAGCGCGCGGCGACGCAGTGTGCGTGAGTGCTTGCTTAACCTGTCTTTCAATTCCCCAGACTGTCAACCCGACAACACGCCCATAAGGAAGAATCCCTCGGGATCAGTAGAAGCCACAGAAGAACTAAACAGACGGTATAAGGCATCAGGCTTGGTGTTCTTGCTACCCGGACGGTAAGAAATCACAAACTCGAAACGAGCGAAAAACAACGCCCAACGAGCTTGACGGGCATTAAGTCGTTTGGCAGAACGGATGTACTCAAGGTTCTTATGGTCTGTCCAAACGACAAAAGGAACGGTCGCCCCCTCCAACCACTGTCGCCATTCGCCTAGGGCTAAGCGGATGGCGAGCAGTTCACGGTTACCCACATCATAGTTGCGCTCAGATGGCGACAGGCGATGAGAAAATAAGCGCAAGGATGAACCTTATCGTCAGACTGGAAGCGCTGGGATAGAATGGCTCCCACGCCTACCTCTGAAGCGTCAACCTCGACAATGAATTGTCTAGTGACGTCAGGAGTAACGAGGATAGGAGCGGACGTAAAACGTTCCTTTAGAAGATCAAAAGCTCCCTGGGCGGAACCGGACCACTTAAAACACGTCTTGACAGAAGTAAGAGCTGTGAGAGGGGCAGCAACTTGACCGAAATTACGAATGAAACGCCGATAGAAATTAGCGAAACCTAAAAAGCGCTGCAACTCGACACGTGACCTTGGAACGGGCCAATCACTGACAGCTTGGACCTTAGCGGAATCCATCTGAATGCCTTCAGCGGAAATAACGGAACCGAGAAAAGTAACGGAGGAGACATGAAAAGAGCACTTCTCAGCCTTTACGTAGAGACAATTCTCTAAAAGGCGCTGTAGAACACGTCGAACGTGCTGAACATGAATCTCGAGTGACGGTGAAAAAATCAGGATATCGTCAAGATAGACAAAAACAAAGATGTTCAGCATGTCTCTCAGAACATCATTAACTAATGCCTGAAAAACAGCTGGCGCATTGGCGAGACCAAACGGCAGAACCCGGTACTCAAAATGCCCTAACGGAGTGTTAAACGTCGTTTTCCACTCGTCCCCCTCTCTGATGCGCACGAGATGGTAAGCGTTACGAAGGTCCAACTTAGTAAAGCACCTGGCTCCCTGCAGAATCTCGAAGGCTGATGACATAAGGGGAAGCGGATAACGATTCTTAACCGTTATGTCATTCAGCCCTCGATAATCCACGCAGGGGCGCAGAGTACCGTCCTTCTTCTTAACAAAAAGAACCCCGCCCCGGCCGGAGAGGAAGAAGGCACTATGGTACCGGCGTCAAGAGACACAGATAAATAATCCTCGAGAGCCTTACGTTCGGGAGCCGACAGAGAGTATAGTCTACCCCGAGGAGGAGTGGTCCCCGGAAGGAGATCAATACTACAATCATACGACCGGTGAGGAGGAAGGGAGTTGGCTCGGGACCGACTGAAGACCGTGCGCAGATCATGATATTCCTCCGGCACTCCTGTCAAATCGCCAGGTTCCTCCTGAGAAGTGGGGACAGAAGAAATGGGAGGGATGGCAGACATTAAACACTTCACATGACAAGAAACGTTCCAGGATAGGATAGAATTACTAGACCAATTAATAGAAGGATTATGACATACTAGCCAGGGATGACCCAAAACAACAGGTGTAAAAGGTGAACGAAAAATCAAAAAAGAAATAGTCTCACTGTGGTTACCAGATACTGTGAGAGTTAAAGGTAGTGTCTCAAATCTGATACTGGGAAGATGACTACCATCTAAGGCAAACATGGGCGTAGGCTTGTCTAACTGTCTGAAAGGAATGTCATGTTTCCGAGCCCATGCTTCGTCCATGAAACAACCCTCAGCCCCAGAGTCAATCAAGGCACTGCATGTAGCACCCGAACCGGTCCAGCGTAGATGGACCGACATAGTAGTACAGGATCTAGATGAAGAGACCTGAGTAGTAGCGCTCACCAGTAGCCCTCCGCTTACTGATGAGCTCTGGCCTTTACTGGACATGAATTGACAAAATGTCCATCAAATCCGCAATAGAGGCACAGGCGGTTGGTGATCCTCCGTTCCCTCTCCTTGGTCGAGATGCGAATACCTCCCAGCTGCATGGGCTCAGTCTCTGAGCCAGAGGAGGGAGATGGTTGCGATGCGGAGCAGGGAAACACCGTTGACGCGAGCTCTCTTCCACGAGCTTGGTGACGAAGATCTACCCGTCGTTCTATGCGGATGGCGAGAGCAATCAAAGAGTCCACACTGGAAGGAACCTCCCGAGAGAGAATCTCATCTTTGACCACTGCGTGGAGTCCCTCCAGAAAACGAGCGAGCAGCGCCGGCTCGTTCCAGTCACTAGAGGCAGCAAGAGTGCGAAACTCTATAGAGTAATCCGTTATGGATCGATCACCTTGGCATAGGGAAGCCAGGGCCCTAGAAGCCTCCCTACCAAAAACTGAACGGTCAAAAACCCGAATCATCTCCTCTTTAAAGTTCTGGTAATTGTTAGAACAATCAGCCCTTGCCTCCCAGATAGCTGTGCCCCACTCTCGAGCCCGGCCAGTAAGGAGTGAAATGACGTAAGCAACCCGAGCTCTCTCGCTAGAGTATGTGTTGGGTTGGAGAGAGAACACAATATCACACTGGGTGAGAAAGGAGCGGCACTCCGTGGGCTGCCCGGAGTAGCAAGGTGGGTTATTAACCCTAGGTTCCGGAGGCTCGGCAGGCCAGGAAGTAACAGGTGGCACGAGACGAAGACTCTGGAACTGTCCAGAGAGGTCGGAAACCTGAGCGGCCAGGTTCTCCACGGCATGGCGAGCAGCAGACAATTCCTGCTCGTGTCTGCCGAGCATGGCTCCTTGGATCTCGACGGCAGTGTTACGAGCCTCTGTAGTCGCTGGGTCCATTCCTTGGTCGGATCCTTCTGTTATGCAGGTGAATGAGGACCCAAAAGCGACTTGGCGAAAACAGAGTCTTTAATCCAGTAAAGTCACTTTACAAACAAAAGGCATAATACTACTCGTAATGACGAGAACAGACAGGAGACTTGATCAAGAACTGCAGGTTGCCTCGGGAAGGCACTTGAACCTAGCAGACTCAGACACCTGCTCACCACGCAGCATCTGAGGGAAACACGACACGACAGGGCAATACATAGACACAGCACGGTAAATAATAGACAAGGATCCGACAGGGCAGGAACGGAAAACAAGGAGAGAAATAGGGACTCTAATCAGGGAAAAGGATCGGGAACAGGTGTGGGAAGACTAAATGATTGATTAGGGGAATAGGAACAGCTGGGAGCAGGAACGGAACGATAGAGAGAAGAGAGAGCGAGAGAGAGAGAGGGAGGGGGAGAGAGAGGGATAGAAAGAGGGAAAGAACCTAATAAGACCAGCAGAGGGAAACGAATAGAGGGAAAAAGCCAAAATGACAAGACAATCTAAGACAAAACATGACACTCTCTCTGGGTCGACCGCCCACCTGTCTATTTCCTCTCACGTCGTATACTCCATACTTCTGCTGTCCATAAAGTCCTCCCTTCGCTGCTCCTGCTGTCGCTGCCTGTTACCACGCCGCTCCGTCCGGGTGTAGTGGGTGATTCTGTAACGGTGTTCGTCTGTTGAAGGAGAGTCGGACCAAAATGCAGCGTGGTGGTTACTCATGTTCTTTAATGAAGAATATAGCGATACATGAAATAACTATTAAATATGCAAAAACAACAAACAGAACGTGAAAAGCTATACAGCCTGTCTGGTGAACAACTACACAGAGACAGGAACAATCACCCACGAAATACACAGTGAAACCCAGGCTACCTAAATATGGTTCCCAATCAGAGACAACGAGAATCACCTGACTCAGATTGAGAACCGCCTCAGGCAGCCAAGCCTATTCTAGACACACCCCTAATCAGCCACAATCCCAATGCCTACAAAAGACACCAATACGACAACACAATAAACCCATGTCACACCCTGGCCTGAACAAATAATTAAAGAAAACACAAAATACTAAGACCAAGGTGTGTGACAACCATACTAATATGCTAAGTGGGATGATATGTTACGTTTGGTATGGTTACATAAGACAGTTCAACACTACAGTGCCCTCAAAGCTCATCAATAAGCTAAGGACCCTGGGACTAAACACTTCCCTCTGCACTGGATCCTGGACTTCCTGACGGGCCACCCCCAGGTGGTAAGGGTAGGTAGCAACACATCCGCCACGCTGATCCTCAACACAGAGGCCCCTCAGGGGTGTCCAGGTTCGAGACCTGGACGTGTGGTGCTAGGACAGCAACCTCTCCCTCAACGTGATCAAGACTAAGGAGATGATTGTGGACTACAGGAAAAGGGGGACTGAGCGCGCACCGATTCTCATTGACTGGGCTGTAGTGGAGCAAGTTGAGAGCTTCAAGTTCTTTGGTGTCCACATCACCAACAAACTAACATGGTCCAAGCACACCAAGATAGTCGTGAAGAGGGAACAACAAAACCTATTCGCCCTCAGGAGACAGAAAAAAAATTGGCATGGGTCCACAGATTCTCAAATGGTTCTACAGCTGCACCATCGAGAGTGTCCTGACTGGTTGCATCACTGCCTGGTATGGCAATTGCATGGCCTCAAACCGCAAGGCACGACAGAGGGTAGTGCGTATTGCACCGTACATCACTGGGGCCAAGCTTCCTGCCAACCAGGACCACTATGCCAGGCGTTGTCGGAGGATGGCCCTAAAAATGGTCAAAAACTCCATCCACCCTAGTGATAGAGTGTTCTCTCTGCTACCGCATGGCAAGCAGTACCGGAGCATCAAGTCTAGGTCCAAGAGGCATCTGAACAGCTTCTACCCCAAAGCCATAGGACTCCTGATCATCTAATCAAATGGATACCCAGACTATTTGCATTGCTCACCCCCTCTTTTACGCCGCTGCTACTCTCTGTTATTATCTATGCATAGTAACTTTAATAACTCTGCCTGCATGTACATATTGCCTCGATTGCCTCAACTGGCCGGTGCCAGTCGGGGTACCGGTACCCTGCTGTATATAGTCTCGCTATTGTTGTTTTACTGCTGCTCTTTAATTACTTGCTCCTTTTATTACATTATTATTCATATATTTTTTAACTGCATTGTTGGTAAGTAAGCATTTCACCTTAAGGTGACTAATACAATTTGATTGGATTTGATTTGAGTTTCCCGGATTTAAATTTACTATGTTACGTCCAGTCTATGAGATCAGGCTGTCACGCCAAAGGGCTCTGACCTAAAATTATCTTATCATACAATATGCTCTGCGTTATTGTTTAAATACAGAGCACCTGATATTTCAGTATATGATAAATGCACATTCATCGGTACACACTAACCCACTCGCATGCACTTGCAGGTCATGTTGAGAATCTGACTTCATAAAGTTTAGACTACTGACTGTTCATGATCAGAAAACACAAAAATATCTTTCTTTACTATGTATGTATGTCTTTATCCCTTGTCTCTCCGCTGTATGCTCCCCTGGGATTGTTTTCCACCTGCTTTATGGGGGTGTAGTATTACAAAGTGTATTGAAATGTATTCCAGGACCCCATACATTTACGTCAAAAGGTTTTTCCTTCTGAAAGTTCTCCCCCACCTTTACTTTTATTCCTGTAAAATAATTATGCATAAAGGTCCCGGAAAAGTATTTACTCTGTAATAGTAAAAAATACAAATCTGAAAGTCGTAATGGTTTGGGGATTTTACAGTGGTCTCACAGATCTCTCAGTTTTTTTACATTTTAAAATGTAACCTTTATTTAACTAGGCAAGTCAAATTTGATCTGATCTCACAAATCTCTCCTGATTAGTGTATGGCTTTTTTCCAGAGTGGGCTGCAGTGTGCCTGTTCAGGCTCAGCCGAGCACATAAACACTCCTTCCTTGTTGGAATCGCCATGGCTTTTCTTCATTTAGTTAAGTGGGATTTGCTGATCCCAAAATTATTGGCAAACCTCTATCAGGAGGGCTATAGAGATATTTATAACAAAGGAGGTGACCCTCTTTTACATTACACATGAATCACAAATGCACAGAGGAAAATATAGAATTTCCAAATACTAACGCTTTTATATTATTTATTTTTCTCGGAGGGGAGGAGGTTGTTGGCTGGACAGTTGGCAGATAACAGAGCGTTTTTAAAGGAGGAGACACATTAATGGGTTGCTTCCACATTGCACTCTATCTCCACACTATCTTCCTTTCAACCTGCTTCAAACAATAGCCAGTGCGAACTGCCGACCGTGTGCGTTTTGATCCATGCCAGCCATGTGGATGACATATGCTAACATTATGATGTAAAGGAGCCGAGTGGAGCGTTTGTATGAGGGGACCAGTAGCTCCTGGTCATTTCCCCACACTAGGGCTTTGATCTGAGGGTGGTAGTAGTGGGGGGTGGGGCAGTCTGAGGCAAAGTGGGGAATGGAAACAATTCAGACGCAAGCAGTGTTCTCGACAGTAGCCACATGAAAAGAGCCTTTGTGGGATTGTGCTAGTTCGCAGATGGACAGCTTCCCTCAGCCATTAAAGAATACCAGTAAATCCTCCTCCAGGCCAGATGTGATGAATCATGGTAGCTGTTTGGGAGAAGCAGGACCACTGGACGTTACACTAGCTACTGTAGCTGGTCACAAGTATTTTTCAAACTTTCTTTCTCCATTGAATGGACACAATTCTCCCCAGTCTGCCATCCTGCAATGGCCTGTCACACTTGTTTAAAGAATCTCAAATCCAGGTCAGCCATTCCTGAGCAATCATACCCATACTCACCACAACCAAAATGAAACACTTTCCAAGCAACTAAGTAAAGATAAATAATTCTGCCTTGCTATTATTGACTGATGTTTCCTTTGAAAGAATAACACATTGAATAGTCTCCTCCCTGTTTGTCTATGAAATAGGTCTTTGAACAAAATGTTGAACAAGACATGACAGACTCGTCAGAGCTCCATACGTGGATGGCCATGGATCACTTGCAAGCATCGCACTTACAGTATTTGTACTGTATGACCCTGCATACAGAGGTAACACATGTAAGAGCAGCAGCAGCAGGGAGGTCGGCCTGACATCTTTATCATAACAGCCCTAAATACCCCCATTAGAGCATCGACCCAGTATCTTAAATAACACTAGTCATCTCTGGTCGCACGGCTGCATCTAATTGCCTGCCCCTTTATTTTGAAAGATTGCCTGGCTTGAACACAGCTCCCCCGGCTGGCCCTCTCCATTCCCTGCCCGGCAAAGCATATCATCATCACAGCCTGCAAAGAGCCCCTGCCTCCATGGTCCTGGATAATTAACTGTGTCGCTTAATAGCTTAATGGAAACAGGAACTTTTGCGGTGCTGTAGTTACTCAGGCAGACCTTTGTAGAGTAGCACAGTGAGATGGACTGGGGTCGTCCCACTCTCTGCTCTGGCCTGCCTTAGTGGGAAGAGTGATACCAGGATGAGGAGTAGAATATCAGGAAGAGAGCCATATGGGGGACTGGTTCCATATGATAATGAGCACCATATGCTAATAGTGGAGGAGCTTTGATTAATATCCGGCTCTCCATTCTCTAGCCCAGTGCTGCCTGGCATTCCCATCAGCTGTCCCCAATGTCCTCATCTTCAAAAGGCTGCTCCATCTTTACAACTGCATATGATTCACACTCCCTGCTATACACAGCCATGTCGGTGCCTGAGCTGGACGGGACGCCTGAACAAATACTACAACAACAAACTATGTCTGCCTGTGTCATGAATATGCTGTGTTTGACATTTACAAGTCTTTTAGTGTTTTGCATGATGCATATCCTCTTTTGTGTAATTAGAGCAGTGCAGGATGGGATGTAGCTACCTGTATTGTATTTGTGTCTTTGTGTTGTGTATCATGGAGGGAGGCATCAAGGGCAAGTGCATTAATGAACACCTGGAGGAGAGAGAACAGCTTATGTGTCTCCTGGTTAGGGTGACCTCCAGCAGGGCACAGACTTCTCTGAGTCAGATGACTTGACTGATGGATGGGGAGAGTTTTGTCAGATCTGGGGCACTCCCAGGAGCTGCAGTTTGTCTCCGCTGACAACAGCTAGTGCTCACCAAAGGGACACGAAATCCCATCCAACGCAGCAGCTCTAGTGGGGATAGAGAATGTGCACTCCTGTCTTGCCCTATCCTATCCTGCCCTGTCCTGTCCTACCCTGTCCTATTCTCCTGCTCTCTTGGTTTCTTCTTAGCTTTCATTTATTTTTTTCTTCCCTCTCTCAAAAATTGCAAAGCAATCAGTCCACCTCTGAGGGACCTAAGGTATACAGCTATGGCAACATGAGTTGTGTGAATAACAACATTGTTGGGCCTGTGATGAGGTTTGTTGAAGGTACGTGAGGATATTGTGCCAGGTCATTTCCTAGATTTAAAGATACTTACAACCATAACCTGACCAAATGAGGCATCTGTACAGCATATATGGAAAAAATAAAATACAATACATAGATGAATACATCTCACATAATATATTATACCGATGAAGGTTTATTATACAACGTCCTTTCATTAAGGTCCAGGAATAAACGGGTAACCATATCATCATGCAAGTGATTCAACATTTTGTCAATTTAACTTGAATGCTCTATGGCTGTTTTGTGAATGGCAGAGGAACAAAGAGAGAAATATAAAGAGAGATGTCCTCTGTGACATATGGATTCAACAGGATGCACATGGACTCACTGATACTAGTTGGATTTTGGCCGAGTCGGGCATGCTTGGAATGTGATCTGGGACTCTATGTCTCTGATCCACAACTACAATGGAATGATGTAATGGACAATGGAGTTGTGCCAATGGAGGACATACTTGTAATAACGGGTTATTCTGTGCCTTTTGCCCTTTTGGTTTCCCTGTCCCCAAATATGATCAAGTTGTCTCCCTTTGCCTGTGGCCCACATATCTGCATAGAATATTACCTTTAAATGCAAAAGCTTCAAGAATTCATGGAACAGAGAATACTTTTAAATCAACAGAATAATGTCTCAAACGTTTAGAACCTCAGTCCAAATCTCTGAGTTCTGGACCAAATATTGCTCCATATGAAATGTGTTCTCTAGGTACCAGCCTGCTGGTTTGAGAGATGTTACAATGGTCCTCTGTAGAGGTTCCAACCACACAGAGCCCACTACACTGGAACATCTCTGCTTCTGCTTTCTGCTGGAGAAAAACTAACCTGCTTAGAAAACTAATTGGAGCAGCATACCAAAGCATCCCTGTGATTTTTAATATAGTCTGGGTTTAGTCCGCCAATTTGGCCACAGTGAGATCTAACACAGTCTGGAATGGAGCAGGAAGAATGGACTGTAGGTGTTCTGCATTGAATTACGCTGAGCTTCCAAGTAAACCCCAGGCTCTCTTAACAGTCTGGGAGAAGTGTGGAAGCTTGGCTTTTCTCCTCACATTCCCCCACAACCACAGCAGTGGAGGCACAGCCAGACATTCGCCTCAAACTCTCTGCAGGTGGCTTTAACCATCAAGGTGTGTGAATTAGACATGCCATGGGTTTTTGAGGCTTTGCATATTGTGAAAATGATTTCCAAGGAGAAAGATGATAACTATGTGGGCAGCATTTGTCTTTCATTCTGCAATACATTTCTTTGTTCTCCTTCGAGTACTGTGATTGAATGTCAATGTAATATAAACATCAATGTAAACATCCAGTGGGAAATTGTTGCTGAACATCCCCCTATCCATGTCCCTGCTCAAGGTCCCCAGCAGTGCCTGGTGCAGCTGCCCATGTTTACCACCCTTCCCCTCCGGCTCTGAGGCTCTCAGGCTGCTGAGAATGAGAGAGAAAGAGAGAGAGAGAGATGGCTGGGGTGCAACAGTGGTAATCCCACTTGGATGTGGCATTTGTAATAAATAACCTACAGGCATAGCTGTATGAATGCCACCCTTCCCATCCCTTTCCCTGTGTTCCCACTAAGGTAAAGAGCTGGAGATGTCCGACCTGTTCTTTTCAAGGTAATCTATTTGCGTTTGCATATTCCGATTCATGGATAGGACCAACAACACATGCTCACTAGCACTCAGTGCGCACAAGGAGAAGCGCGAGCAGTGAGTCATCACGTCATCCAAAAACATGCCAGACTGGATGAATATTAAATGTTAATATCTTCGTGATGTAAAAAAATAGTCCTCAGTGACAATTATTTGAACAATTCAATGGATGGTTTATGAACAAAGGAGATTAAAGACTAAAGACTGAAGTGTCTTAATAGAATTGTTCAAATCTGACTTCTCTATGTGGCAGTCTATGGAAATTGTCTTTCTAGGCATCAGTTAAACTGCAGTACCGAAGCAAGACTATAGGAGCAGTCGAAACCATTTTTCTAGACCAGATCCTTGGTCCCTTGTGTGTTCCCCCTGAAGCCCCTTCCCCGGATACAACCCTTTACAAGCTTACTGAACAGCCCCCTCATTTGTCCCCTGATTAGTGCCATATATGTTGTGGTTTCTTGTCTCACTCCATTGGTAACATGTGAGATAGGTGCTTTCATTGGAACACCTCACAGTACTGCAGCCCTGCTTCATGGTCTCGGTCTGTCCTCCCTCTCAGTCACTTGGAGCGCATGAGGAGATACAGTCATTCAGGGAATTAAACGGCTCATTGGTGCCATATCTCATCACATGTTTTAGGGCCAAATGGCTGAGTTTCCATGGCGCTGGGCTGTGTTTACTGTGACGGCAGGGCCTCTCTGGTACAGAGGGATTTAGCACGCAGCAGTGGAGGGTATTTCAGTCCCCATCTGGAGTTTTGGGGCTTATTTCTCTCTCTCCTCCTCTCTCCTCCCACCTGCTCTCCTTGCTGTTCCTTGGCTGGGCTAGGTGCCTGCCTGTGCTCCGGTGCTCCTGGCCCTCCTCTCAGACAGATGAGGGCTAATTGAAAGGGAAGGCTGCTCTCCGATGATCTGCTCTGACAGCAGTGTCTTGCCAGAGGTGGGTTGCCACCCCACGCTAGGAGTTTTCACAGTGAAATAACAGCTCTGTCGTGAAAAATACAGTCCGTGCTACGATTACCTGGGCAGTCAGCCAAAGGAGCCAGATGAGTTTTGTGGAGAGAGGAAAGGGAAAAACCCACTCTGTCTGCCTTATTACTCCAGGAAGGAGTTCTCTTTCGGTGTTATGTGACACTCAAAGAGGCCCATATGCGTAGGGGAGAGTGGGGTATGTTGAGACATTTTTTACATTCAGCATCACTCTGTCAAGGGAAATATAGTACTGTTTCTAACAAAGATACCTACATATCAAATCAAATCACATTTTATTTGTCACGTGTGCCGAATACAGCAGGTATTACCGTGAAATTCTTACTTACAAGCCATTAACCAACAATGCTGTTCAAGAGAGAGTTACTAAATAAATTAAAGTAAATCAACAACAAAAAGTAACAATAACAAGGCTATATACAGGGAGTACCGATACCGAGTCAATGTGCGGGGGTACAGGTTTGTAGAGGTAATTTGTACATGTAGGTATGGGTAAGATGACTATGCATAGATAATAAACATTGCGTAACAGCAGTGAAAAAACAAATGGGGGGGTCAATGTAAATAGTCCGGGTGGCCATTTGATTATTTGTTCAGCCGTCTTATGGCTTGGGAGCAAATCAAATCAAAGTTTATTTGTCACGTGCGCAACATGTTTTTTTAGGTGAACAATAGGTAGGTAAAGAAAGAGAACAACAGTAAAAAGACAGGCTATATACAGTAGCGAGGCTATAAAAGTAGCGAGGCTACATACAGACACCGGTTAGTCAGGTTGATTGAGGTAGTATGTACATGTAGATATGGTTAAAGTGACTATGCACAGATGATGAACAGAGAGTAGCAGTAGCATAAAGAGGGGTTGGCGGGTGGTGGGTTGGACACAATGCAGATAGCCCAGGTTAGCCAATGCTCGGGAGCACTGGTTGGTCGGCCCAATTGAGGTAGTAAGTACATTAATCTATAGTTAAAGTGACTATGCATATATGATAAACAGAGAGTAGCAGCAGCGTAAAAAAGAGGGGTTGGGGACACACACAATGCAAATAGTAAGGGTAGCCATTTGTTTACCTGTTCAGGAGTATTATGGCTTGGGGGTAAAAACTGTTGAGAAGCCTTTTTTGTCCTAGACTTGGCAATACGGTACTGCTTGCCATGCGGTAGTAGAAAGAACAGTCTATGACTGGGGTGGCTGGAGTCTCTGGGGTGGCTGGCCTTCCTCTGACACCGCCTGGTGTAGAGGTCCTGGATGGCAGGCACCTTAGCCCCAGTGAACTACTGGGCTGTACACACTACCCTCTGTAGTGCCTTGCGGTCAGAGGTCGAGCAATTGCCGTACCAGGCAGTGATGCAACTAGTCAGGATGCTCGCAATGTTGCAGCTGTAGAACCTTTTGAGGATCTCAACACCCATGCCAAATCTTTTCTGTTTCCTGAGGGGGAATAGGCTTTGTCATGCCCTCTTCACAACTGTCTTGGTGTATTTGGACCATTCTAGTTTGTTGTTGATGTGGACACCAAAGAACTTGAAGCTCTCAACCTGCTCCACTACAGCCATGTCGATGAGAATGGGGGCGTGCTCAGTCCTCCTTTTAAATTAGTCCACAATAATCTCCTTGGTCTTGGTTATGTTGAGGGATAGGTGGTTATTCTGGCACTACCCGGCCAGGTCTGACTTCCTCCCTGTCTCGTCATTGTCGGTGATCAGGCCTACCACTGCTGTGTCATCTGCAAACTTAACGATGGTGTTGGAGTCATGCCTGGCCATGCAGTCGTGGGTGAACAGGGAGTACAGGAGGGGACTGAGCACGCACCCCTGGGGAGCTCCACCCACCCTCACCACCTGGGGGTGGCCCGTCAGGAAGTCCAGGATCCAGTTGCAGAGGCAGGTGTTTAGTCCCATAAAAGGCATTTAGCTCGTCTGGTAGGCTTGCGTCACTGGTCAGCTCGTGTTAGAGACAGTGTAGTAGGATTCATTCTTAATCCTGTATTGATGCTTTGCCTGTTTGATGATTCGTCTAAGGGTGTAGTGGGATTTATTATAAGTGTCCAGATTAGTGTCCCGCTCCGTGAAAGCAGCAGCTCTAACCTTTAGCTCGATGTGGATGTTGCCTGTAATCCATGGCCTTTGGTTGGGATATGTACATAGAGTCCCTGTGGGGACAACGTTATCGATGCATTTATTGATGAAAGCGGTGACTGAGGTGGTATACTCCTCAATGCCATAGGATGAATCCTGGAACATATTCCAGTCTGTGCTAGCAAAACAGTCCTGTGGCGGAGCATCCCCGTCATCTGACCACTTCCGTATTGAGCGAGTCACTGTTACTTCCTGCTTTCGTTTTTGCTTGTAAGCAGGAATCAGGAGGATATAATTATGTTCAGATTTGCCAAATGGAGGGTGGGGAAGAGCTTTGTATGTGTCCCTGTGTGTGGGGTAAAGGTTGTCTAGAGTTTTTCCCCCTCTGGTTGCACATAGAAATGAGGTAAAACAAATGTAAGTTTGGCTGCATTAAAGTCCCCGGCCACTAGGAGCACCGCTTCTGGATGAGCATTTTCTTGTTTGCTTATAAACTTATACAGCTCGTTGAGTGCATTCTTTGTGCCAGCATCGGTTTGTGGTGGTAAATAGATGGCTACGAATAATATACATGAGAACTCTATTGGTAGATAGTGTGGTCTACAGCTCATCCCTTAGGCGAGCAATACCTCCAGACTTCTTTAATATTAGACATTGCGCACCAGCTGTTATTAACCAATAGACATAAACCCCCGCCTCTCGTCTTACTAGAGATAGCTTCTCTGTCCTGCCAATGCACAGTAAACCCAGTCAGCTCTATATTATCCGTGTCGTCGTTCAGCCACAACTCAGTGAAACATAATATGTTACAGTTTTTAACGTCCCGTTGGTAGGATAGTCTTAATCGTAGATCATGCATTTTGTTTTCCAATGATTGCATGTTGGCCAATAGAACAGATGGTAGTGGAGCTTTACTCACTCGCCTACGAATACTCAGAAGGCCGCCTTTTTCTCTGTCTTTTCTTCACGCAAATGATGGGAATTTGGGCTTGTTATCAAGACATTTATTTAACTAGGCAAGTCAGTTAAGAACAAATTCTTATTTTCAATGACAGCCTAGGAACAGTGCCTGTTCAGGGGCAGAACAACAGATTTGTACCTTGTCAACTTGGGGATTTGAACTTGCAACCTTCCTGCCACCCCAGGGTAGCCTAAACTGTAAGCATAACAGTTTTGAAAACATCCCACTGGGCACAGACATCAATTCAACGTCTATTCCACGTTGGTTCAATGTCATTTTATTCAAATTACGTGGAAACAACCTTACCCCATACCCTGGTTATGGGGTATGTTGAGCTGAGGGACAGGGTAAGTTGAGCCACCTTGGGGTAAGTAGGTGATGGTGTCTTGTGAAAGTGGGTGGTGGTGCTGGTACTGTAGGTCAAAGTTCATATCATGGAATGGGGGTGTGGTATATTGTGTATCTTAAATGTATACCTACATACAGAATACTCCAGGACTTCAGATAAGACCTTGTATGCCTCTGATATTCTATCACAGACTCTCTTTCAGACAGGTACCTTCCTTTTCATTTTTCTCAATGTACCTCTTCAGTGTCATTCAGTCAATTCTTTAATTCCTTGCTGTTGCTTAAATGGACTTCTCACCTTCTCCCACTTCATTGGCTACTCTCTCAAAAACCTCAAGGGGGGCTGGGCCCCTGCTTGCTTTAATTTAGTAAACATGGGGCTTGATGATATCTGCTCTGTAACAATAAATTGCACTACCTTGAGTTCATATGCATGACACATTGCAACAATTCTATGCATTCTATGGATAAAACTGACAGAATGTAATCATAATTTGTATTGGGTATATGGTGACCATTGGCTCAACTTACCCCATGGCCATTGACTCAACTTACCAAGGCCATTGATTCAACTTAACCCATGGCCATTGACTCAACTTACCCCATGGCCATTGACTCAACTTACCCAAAGGCCATTGGCTCAACTTACCCCATGGCCATTGACTCAACTTACCCCGTGGCCATTGGCTCAACTTACCCCAAGGCCATTGACTCAACTTACCCCAAGGCCATTGGCTCAACTTACCCCATGGCCATTGGCTCAACTTACCCCATGACCATTGACTCAACTTACCCCATGGCCATTGACTCAACTTACCCCATGGCCATTGACTCAACTTACCCCAAGGCAAACATTTTGACTATATTACAGTAGCTCACACAGATACAAGGATGCACCTTCATCCTAGGTTTATGACCTCATATTGAAAGGTATAGAGACCCCAACTGTTGTACAAAACGATCTACTTGGGTTTATATACAACAAGCACAATACATTAATTTGACTTTGTGAAAATCTGTTTTTTGGACCTAACTTGCTTACCACGTTTTTCATGTGGTTTATTCTTTGACAGACTCCATGAAATGATGACCGCTTCCTACATATTTGGTCACATGATTCATTTTGTGTATGGTTTCCTAGAAACAAGGGGCGGCTCAACTAACCCTTTGATTCAAGTTCAACAAAACAGCATATTCACTTTTTGGGTGGAAGGAGCTTTAATAACATGGAATTCAGTCAGTCCAACATATTCAGATGTTGACCCATTCCCAGTGCTGATGTAATAAGCTCTGGTTTTGTCATCACATGCTGGGCAGATAGGTAAATCAGTTTTCTTAGCTCTGTCCTGGGTGAGGAGAGGCAGCATCTCTTTGGAGCTACGTTGGAGCTGTTGGCTTGGCCCACATGCAAGCCTGGCCTGGCCAGGTCCGCTGCCCCTGTCAGTGGTGCCAGGAAAGTGTGAATGGATGCACCTGGACAGGCTGTGACCCCTCGGCGGTGCCCCAGTGGACAACTGTGATTAATGCTGACAATAATTTATGGTCCCCCCTGATTGAAAACATGAGTGAGAGCAGAAGATAGGATGGCGGGTGGAATAGGCACCACCTTAAGATATAAAGCTGGGGCCGCAGCTGCTGTTGGAAACACAACTCCTGCCAAGCGCTGCATGTCTTCTGCCCCTCTAGTCAGAGAGGGGCTTTCACTCTATCCTCTCCTCTTCTGTTTCACCCTCTATTTCTCGCTTTCCTTTCCCATTACTTATTTTCCATTGACCCTGTTATCTCTGATTTTCTTCAGTGTGCTTCTGCATAGTCTCACCATCTACCAGTCTCTTCTAATAGTCTCACCATCTACCAGTCTCTTCTGATAGTCCCACCATCTACAAGTCTCCCCGTGGTGCTGTGTATTTTGTGTTTGGTCCAGTAAAATGTGTGGTTTGAACAATGTCTTTGGTTGCACCACATAGCAGCCCAGCTACCTGGGTACATTTATAAATACTTAGATCAACGCCTAAGTTGCTAGAAATGTGCAGCTCAGGTTTTTGCTGACTGCAGCAGAGGCAGAATTAGAGGAACAATTACTTATCCACCTAGGCTAATCATGCGTCTTTATGGTGATCACTTTCAGCGTTTCTTTGTTCTGAGCTGCTCATCCTAATCCCAACTGGTGAACATCATGCTGCTGATTCTAACAAGTATCTGCCCCATTGTTTATCTTGTCATACTCTCGGTCTCATGCAGAAAATCATTATAGTGGATTTGTACTTACAATAGCATGCAATGGCGTAACCAGGAATGAAAACATCTCTTTGAAACAAGTATTCTTGTGTAGCCCACAATGTAGTCCTCAGCATGAAATTTGTGCTGTACTTGACTATCGTCTTACCAGAAAAGGGGCAGCAAAGCTCTAAATATCTATTAAACTTTTATTAGATAAATACTTTATATAGTGTATAAATATATTAGATAATATTAAGAGATTCTATATGAAAACAACCATTTCAATGAATACCATTTGTTATTCATACCACCATCTCAATGTATCACTGTGGTAATATTACCTGGAAGCCTCAGTCCTCCCCTCTCATGGGTAATATTTAGTCCTTATAGACCTGGCAACAGAGATGCCATTACCGTCTTCTGCCTGGAGGATTTCTTCTTCTTAATCTACTGTGATTACCCTTTGCCACAGGGTTGTGGTCATTAATCCCATCCCCTACAGTGACTGACAATAATCCCTGCACTTTGTGCAAGGGACACCACAGCCATGTGTTACTCTGTCACCTGTCTCTCACATGGGACTGTGCACCCTCCATTTATCTGTGTGAAGAGGAAACGCAAACTGTAACCACAGCCTCCATGACGTCAAGATATTCTACAGTATATAAATCACATTCTAAAGTTGTTATATTTAGAAAGCTGATATTATTAAAACATAATAATAGAGATACTCCTCCTGTCTCCTGTGTTTTCTCCTGAGATGATCAGTATCAGGCCTCCCATCTCTCGCTCTCTCTCTCTCTCTCATCTGCTGGCACAACCAGGAGCGCGGCTTTTTGATTAGTACACATTTGTGTAAGTGTATTCTTATTTCAGTTAGTATTCTCCAGGGGCCCTCTCTACTCATAGAGTCCTATCTCTTAAGGTCCCCTCCAACCCAATGGAGTCATTAGTCCCCTAGCCATGTTGAACTCTTTAATCATCTGTGTGTGTTAGATAAAAAGAGGACTATTCCTATGTGAAACACACATGGAGCCACCCTCAGTTAGGGATTTGCTTTGATGTACTATACACAGGCTGTCTTACTACTGCTCTTCTTGGATAGTCAGGGTAAGATAACTATTCCTGCCCCCATGGTAGAGCAGTTGTCACAGAGAGGGCAGTGTCAGTGTTCCCAGATGTGGCAAGTGGGCTTGTGTAGACTTGCACCTTATCACAGAGCACTAAAGGGTTGGACCCACACGACCCTGGTCCCCTGGTGATAGTGGGTTGTCTACACATTCATCCCCCCTAAAGTATGCTGATACAGTAATGAGTGAGTGTATATCCGAGTATATCTGCAAATAGTCAGAAGCTTATTGCACAATAAATACACATCTATCAGATTGTATTTCTATACATTGTATCTAACACCCCCACACCTCTCGATTCAGAGGGGTTGGGTTAAATGCAGAAGACACATTTCAGTTGAATTCAGACAGACAGACAGACATTCTGCATCACTAGTAAGCTGGGATGGAAGCAGGCGCCTGCTGCCATGGTATCAGGTTGCAGATCTGTCAGACACAATGGTGAGGTGTTCCCTGTAGCATTGCCTGAGCGGGCAGAACAATGGGTCCGCAGTGAAGGCGGAGCAGCAGAGGGCATGGAAGGCCTATCCGTCAGCCTGCCAGGGGCACTGGGCTGACTCCTCTGGCCTCAAACCCCCTTCTCTCTCAAACAATGGGAGGTGGGCGGTCAAGCGCATGGGAAATCGTGGGGAATTCCCAGCATTATGTCATAAAACTGGGCCTTCTATTTTAGTAATTGAAGTAATGGCATTAGGCTACACCCAGTAAATATATCACTGCAGGAAATGTACAGAATGCAACCATTTTCAATGGGTTAGTCTGTAGGCATTGATAATTAATCTATGAGCCAGTGGTTCAAACACTAATCGTCAAATTAAATATTTTAGTCTTGATCTGTAAGCATTTCGATCTGCAATAACATCTGCTAAACACATGTATGTGACACATAACATTTGATGAGATTTGATTTCATCTTTGACTGCTAAATAGTTTTTATGAAATAATGATTAATAATTCACAGTAGAAGAAGTCCCTGCCATGTGATCAGAATGAATTAAATATCCTCTCTGTTCCCTTAATGGTGGTCAAAATAGAGCTTGTCATTGATTGCATGTGCTACTACATTAAGGACTATTTGACGTTTCAGGGAGAAAAAATTATGTCTATTGGTTTGCACTTTCTGAACTCTAAAAAGCATCTGTAGCAAATATCTTCTAGAAATGCTTTTGTGGTGTAAAATGTTATCACGTCAATGCATAACACTCCTTTAAGCCAGTGGCGAAGCGCAGTTTCAAGGGGCCCTTCCGCGAAGTCCGCCTGGCCTGCCTGTTGAGGTCCGTGCAAGGCCCCCCAACCCCAAACCCATTTTTAAAAATCCAGAATATGCAACTGGATTCATGTCAACTCTGTCCGACACCATAAAAGGCATTTCATTTTTACAATTATTGCCCAACAAATGTTGAAATGCCTCGATTGTTTAATTCTAACATTAGATTATTTAAATATGTATTTAAATAATCTCCAAACTTCTTTTTGTTTGGTTTTATAGCACTATTAAATATTCCAGGGCTGATTTTGTTAGCATTTAGGCACATTTTATAGATTTGGAAGACAAAACAACATTTATTGTCACGCCCTGACCTTAGAGATCCCTGTTCATTCTCTATATTTTGGTTAGGTCAGGGTGTGACTAGGGTGAGTAATCTAGTTTTTGTATATCTGTTTTCTTTTTCTTTTTTGGCCTAGTATGGTTCCCAATCAGAGGCAGCTGTCTATCGTTGTCTCTGATTGGGGATTATACCTAGGCAACCCTTTTTCCCACCTTCAGTTGTGGGATCTGGTCTTTGTTTGGTTGCATGTATTTTTGCACGACGAAACTTTTCGTACGTTGTGTTTATTGTTTTTTTTGTTGGTTCACATTTAAATAAAGTATGATGAACCCAAATCATGCTGCACCTTGGTCTACCCTTAACGACGAATGTTACATTTATAAAGCTAACATTATCCCTTATGTCTAGAACAGCAAATAATTAAACTGTTAAAGCAAATGTTGCAGAACAGTGATTCAAATTTTTTTTCTGAATATTGAGAATATCAAGTTGACAAAAAATACTCAAAACAGACCTATTTTTCCCTCTAAAAATAATAGTTTAATACAAATGTTTGTAAAATAGGGGAAATTCTTAATTTGAAAATTCTCATTAAAAATATAACCATTCTATCAGACCTTTCAGCACTCTGATGGAGTTGGCGTTATAAACATCTGACGGAGTTCATGTTTTACAGAGTTGACAGAATTGCATTTTTCATTCAAGAAGGTATACACAGTGGCATTTTGTTTTTCTCTCAGTTGCTTTATGACTCTAAAACCTAATTAAATGTAACATATTTGATCCAAAATTCATATTCTATTTGAATCTATCAGGCAGGTGGAGTTAACAGTTTATCGTTGTGACCATGGTGATTCCAATATTGTTTAAATATATTAAAAGTAGAGAACTTTACAGACCATGAGTGGTCTTGTTGCACTACATGTAATGAGGATATGATTAAGAGGTCATTATGGTATAGCTGACCCTGACCCTGCTCATTTGTGATTCCTTTTTTACAAATCCGCTTATACATTTTAAGTTCAAATAATGCAACCAAACTATTAAACAAATGGGACCCCCCCCCCACCTTTCAGGGGATGCAGGGAGTGTGCTACGCCAGTGCTTAAAGCTAAGGGTTATTGTGTTTGAGGATGCAGAGACCTCAGCCCTGCTGTCTCTCTCTCGCTCTCTCGAAGTGGTATGTACCAATCGTGTTTCTCCCCTATAGTATGTGTCTGATCCTTATATCCTAATTAGACAGATTCAGGGAGAGTGTATAGAAAACATGGGGCCAGACAAACACACAGAGAGAGGGGGTTATCACTTTGGAACACCTCTGAACCATGACATCTCTATTCTTCCCCTTAAATGTAAGTCCTTCCTTTTCCTTTTTCCATACCCAAATATAACATCTTCCGTCAAGATAGAACTGCCAAAGGGGGAGGAGTTGCAGTCTACTGCAGAGATAGCCTGCAAAGTAATGTCATATTTTCCAGGTCCATACCCAAACAGTTCAAACTACTAATTTGAAAAATTACTCTCTCCAGAAATAATCTCACTGTTGCCGCCTGCCCCTCAGCTCCCAGCTGTGCCCTAGACACCATTTATGAATTGATCGCCCCCCATCTAGCTTCAGAGTTTGTTCTGTTAGGTGACCTAAACTGAGATATGCTTAACACCCCAGCAATCCTACAATCTAAGCTAGATGCCCTCAATCTCATAAAAATCATCAAGGAACCCACCAGTTACAACCCTAAATCTGTAAACAAGGGCACCCTCATAGACATTATCCTGACCAACTGGCCCTCCAAATACACCTCCGCTGTCTTCAACCAGGATCTCAGCGATCACTGCCTCATTGCCTGTATTCGCTACGGGTCCGCAGTCAAAAGACCAACCCTTATCACTGTCAAACGCTCCCTAACACACTTCTGCGAGCAGGCCTTTCTAATCGTCCTGGCCCGGGAATCCTGGAAGGATATTAACCTTATCCCGTCAATTGAGGATGCCTGGTCATTCTTCAAAAGTAACTTCCTCACCATCTTAGATAAGCATCCTCCGTTCAAAAAATGCAGAACTAAGAACAGATATAGCCCTTGGTTCACTCCAGACCCGACTGCCCTCGACCAGCACAAAAACATCCTGTGGCGGACTGCAATAGCATCGAATAGTCCCCGCGATATGCAACTGTTCAGGGAAGTCAGGAACCAATACACGCAGTCAGTCAAAGGCCAGCTTTTTCAAGCAGAAATTTGCATCCTGTAGCTCTAACTCCAAAACGTTCTGGGACACTGTAAAGTCCATGGAGAACAAGAGCACCTCCTCCTAGCTGCCCACTGAACTGAGGCTAGGTAACACGGTCACCACCGATAAATCCATGATAATCGAAAACTTCAACAAGCATTTCCCAACGGCTGGCCATGCCTTCCTCCTGGCTTCTCCAACCTCAGCCAACAGCTCCCCCCCGCAGCTACTCGCCCAAGCCTCCCCAGCTTCTCCTTTACCCAAATCCAGATAGCAGATGTTCTGAAAGAGCTTCAAAACCTGGACCCGTACAAATCAGCTGGGCTTGACAATCTGGACCCTCTATTTCTGAAACTATCCGCCGCCATTGTTGCAACCCCTATTACCAGCCTGTTCAACCTCTCTTTCATATCGTCTGAGATCCCCGAGGATTGGAAAGCTGCCGCAGTCATCCCCCTCTTCAAAGGGGGAGACACCCTGGACCCAAACTGTTACAGACCTATATCCATCCTGCCCTGCCTATCTAAGGTCTTCGAAAGCAAAGTCAACAAACAGATCACTGACCATCTCGAATCCTACCGTACCTTCTCCGCTGTGCAATCTGGTTTCCGAGCCGGTCACGGGTACACCTCAGCCACGCTCAAGGTACTAAACGATATCATAACCGCCATCGATAAAAGACAGTACTTGTGCAGCCGTGTTCATTGACCTGGCCAAGGCTTTCGACTCTGTCAATCACCATATTCTTATCGGACTCAGTAGCCTCGGTTTTTCTAATGACTGCTTTGCCTGGTTCACCAACTACTTTGCAGACAGAGTTCAGTGTGTCAAATCGGAGGGCATTTTGTCCGGTCCTCTGGCAGTCTCTATGGGGGTGCCACAGGGTTCAATTCTCGGGCCGACTCTTTTCACTGTATATATCAATGATGTTGCTCTTGCTGCTGGCGATTCCCTGATCCACCTCTACACAGACGACACCATTCTGTATACTTCTGGCCCTTCCTTGGACACTGTGATATCTAACCTCCAAACGAGCTTCAATGCCATACAACACTCCTTCCGTGGCCTCCAACTGCTCTTAAACGCTAGTAAAACCAAATGCATGCTTTTCAACCGTGCGCTGCCTGCACCCGCACGCCCGACTAGCATCACCACCCTGGATGGGTCCGACCTAGAATATGTGGACATCTATAAGTACCTAGGTGTCTGGCTAGACTCTAAACTCTCCTTCCAGACTCATATCAAACATCTCCAATCTAAAATCAAATCTAGAGTCGGCTTTCTATTCTGCAACAAAGCCTCCTTCACTCACGCCGCCAAACTTACTCTAGTAAAACTGACTATCCTACCGATCCTCGACTTCGGCAATGTCATCTACAAAATAGCTTCCAATACTCTACTCAGCAAACTGGATGCAGTTTATCACAGTGCCATCCGTTTTGTTACTAAAGCACCTTATATCACCCACCACTGCGACCTGTATGCTCTAGTCGGCTGGCCCTCGCTACATATTCGTCGCTAGACCCACTGGCTCCAGGTCATCTACAAGTCCATGCTAGGTAAAGATCCGCCTTATCTCAGTTCACTGGTCACGATGGCAACACCCACCTGTAGCACGCGCTCCAGCATGTGTAGCTCACTGATCATCCCTAAAGCCAACACCTGATTTGGCCGCCTTTCCTTCCAGTTCTCTGCTGCCTGTGACTGGAACGAATTGCAAAAATCGCTGAAGTTAGAGACTCTTATCTCCCTCACCAACTAAACATCTGCTATCTGAGCAGCTAACCGATCGCTGCAGCTGTACATAAATAGCCCACCCAATTTACCTACCTCATCCCCATACTGTTTTTATTTATTTACTTTTCTGCTCTTTTGCACACCAGTATCTCTACCTGCACATGACCATCTGATCATTTATCACTCCAGTGTTAATCTGCAAAATTTTAATTATTTGCCTACCTCCTCATGCCTTTTGCACACAATGTATATAGACAATTTTTTTCTACTGTGTTATTGACTTGTTTATTGTTTACTCCATGTGTAACTCTGTGTTGTTGTCTGTTCACACTACTATGCTTTATCTTGGCCAGGTCGCAGTTGTAAACGAGAACTTGTTCTCAACTAGCCTACCTGATTAAATAAAGGTAAAATAAAAAAAATCTATAACATAAAATGTACTCTTCCAATCTGTTTAGGGGTACTAGTGGGAATTAAGGCAGAGTAGTGTAAAAATGGACACTGCTTGCATGCCTGCAGTGCAGACCCTATCAGTGAATAAGGGGGGGGGGGTGTTAGTGAAATCCAGACATTGTTAAAAATCTTAATAAGGAAGGCACAGTGTGATCTCTGAACATGGAAGCGGCACATCTCTCTTTGGGTTAACACTTGAGCTGTTCCTGTGATAACCCAAAGAGAGATGGGCCTAACACAGGGTCTAACAACGTTGTTATTTCTCACACGACCCCATTTGGCCTCCCTGATAACCCTTTTTTATTTCATTTTATATAGGGCTGTAAATATTTGCTTAGACACATTAAAATGGTTTGCTCTGGAGGTTTCGATAAACAAACCGCAATGTTGGACTGAATGAAGTAAATGTTAAACAGTGCATGGAATTAAAGACTTACCATATCTGGCCCTACACACTGAAAGCATGTCTTTCTGTGCTTAAGATCTATTTTGAAATATCGTTATTCCTCTTCCTGAGCTACTACTATTACATCCAAATATGAACTATTTATTAGCTGTGAATAAACACTCATGCATAATAAATAAAATTCTAAATATTTGCCAGGAAAACATATTTTGATATTAAAATGTTGACGATATCATGGCATTTTATGGTGACTGATCAAGTAGTATTTCAACTTGATGGCTGAATTCTGAATACACACTGAAAGCCTAGATCTGTTTCATATAGAATTTAAAGCTAATGCTATTACAGTATCTAGGCTATCTGTTACCTGCTAGCTCTATGAGCTTCCTGTCATTGTCTGAGCCTTCCTTCCTGCACACTCATTTCTTTCTTCCTCTTCATTGATCCTGCTTTCCACAGTCCTCCTTTTTTGGAGCCTTTCCATGCTGCCTCAAACCTATGTCTGCCGTCACTGTTCTGGAGCTGGGAACAGGAACAATAGCCCTTTCCGAATGTCCTTACCCTGACTGGACAATCAGGATGTGATGAACGAAGGCTCCTGGGTACAATAGATCTAGTCCTTGGGTAACCCTCGCAATCTATTTTTGCCAGTATTATTACCATTCTTTCCTTTTTAAACTATACAATGATATTGTTACATATAACTATAATCTCAAAATATACACTACATGACCAAAAATATATGGACACCTGCTCAACAAATATCGCATTCCAAAATCATGGGCATTAATATGGAGTTGGTCCACCCTTTGCTGCTATAACAGCCACTCTTCTGGGAAGGCTTTCCACTAGATGTTGGAACATTGCTGCGGGGACTTGCTTCCATTCAGCCACAATAGCATTAGTGAGGTCGGGCACTGATGTTGGGAGATTAGGCCTGGCTCTCAGTTGGCGTTCCAGTTCATCCCAACGGGGTTTGATGGGGTTGAGGTCAGGGCTCTGTGCAGGCCAGTCAAGTTCTTCCACACCGATCTCGACAAACCATTTCTGTATGGACCTCGCTTTGTGCATGGGGTTATTGTAATGCTGAAACAGGAAAGGGCCTTCCCCAAACTGTTGCCACAAAGTTGGAATCACAGAATAGTCCAGAATGTCATTGTACGCTGTAGCGTTAATATTTAATCTTCACTGGAACTAAGGGGCCTAGCCCGAACCATGAAAAACAGCCCCAGATCAATATACCTCCTCCACCAAATTTTACAGTTGGTACTATGCATTTGGGCAGGTATCGTTCTCCTGGCATCCGCCACACCAAGATTAGTCTGTCGGACTGCCAGATGCTGAAGCGTGATTCCTCCCGCCAGAGAATGTGTTTCCACTGCTCCAGAGTCCAATGGCGGCAAGCTGTCCACCACTCCAGCCGATGCTTGTCATTGCACCTGGTGATCTTAGGTTTGTTTGCGGCTGCTTGGCCATGGAAACCCATTTCATGAAGCTCCCGACGAACAGTTATTGTGCTGATGTTGCTTCCAGAGGCAGTTTGGAACTTTGTAGTGATTGTTGCAACCGAGGACAGACGATTTTTAAGCGTTTTGTGCTTCAGCACTCAGCACTCACGATCTGTGAGCTTGTGTGGCCTACCGCTTTGCGGCTGAGCCGCTGTTGTTCCTAGACCTTTCCACTTCACAATAACAACACTTAAAGTTGACCGGAGTAGCTCTAGCAGGGCAGAAATTTGACAAACTGACTTGTTGGAAAGGTGGCATCCTATGACGGTGCTACATTGCATGTCACTGAGCTCTTCAGTAAGGCCATTCTACTGCCAAAGTTTTTTCTATGGAGATTGCATGGCTGTGTGCTCAATTTTATACACCTGTCAGCAACGGGTGTGGCTGAAATATCCAAATCCACTAATTTGAAGAGGTGTCCACATACTTTTGTATAGTGTATCTCAGATTGTGGGGAGGAAGCTATAACAAGTTGTATAGCTATGTAAACTATGACCAGCCTACCTCCACTCAACATACCTGGACATTTTATCTGATATACATATCAACCTGCTTTTAAACAAACACTGCTTGAGTGCCACTACTTGAAAAAGAGTCACCCGATTGCACAAATGCAGTGCATGCCTAGAACTATTGCAGGTATCTGGATTACAATGGTCCCCTGAACTTGGCTGGGAAGTGGTTATTAAACAGAGCTGCCTATCATGTAAAAACAACCCTAAGCCTATCAAAGTCAAACACTGGCTGCCTCCTCTATGTACAATGTCAGCTTCAAGGACACCCTTCCAACCACAGATAAAACTGAAGACATCTGGGGGCAGTTTAACCCTGTGAGTTCTCCCAGGATACAACACTGTAAAGGCAGTTCTGGATACGGGGACCAGAATGCCTGCAAATTTCTAAAAGAGTATCGGCGGCCAACCGTATTTGGTTTATAATTCGAGAACCTTTTACAGTAGCTGTGCATCCAGCCGACTCTGCTCTTTCTTTGCAAGGATAGTGAATTATCTTAATCTTGTGTATCTAGGAGACCTTTTCTGAAGGAGGAAGGATATGAGGCAGAGAGACTCCATGCTTTGTCACAGCAAAACAGTGAGGAAGCCCCTCTGTACCAGACATTAAAACAAAATATGGTTATAAGGTCCAGCATTGATTGGATTGAATTACGGATGAGTAACTCCTCAGGGATCATTTGCTCTCATTCTTTTTTCCATAGCATGACAAACATTGGCAGATTTCCATGCCTTAGTTATACAGAAGGCCTGAGAGCTGGAATAGAGGGGGCACAAAGAGTTAGGTGCTCTCCTTTTTGGGTTAAATAAACCCCAGCCCCCTAAAATCTGCCTGGTTTTACACTGGGAGCACAGTACTATGCACTGTGTCCCAGAGGCCTCTGTGCCTAAGTATTTTGATGCCCTGGAGCTGCTGTGAAGGGCTTGGTGAGACACCAGTCTCCTGGCAGCATGCAGCACCGAAGAGAGGAGGAGAAGACAAAGCACACAGCACTCTGAGGTTTCGTGTGATTAATGGCCGAGGTGTGTGTTGTAGTGGGTATCCTCAGAGCAGGTACAGATCAGTCTTCCTGTAAGACAAATCTGACACTGCCCCCCCCCCCTCTAACCCCCCTCTCCAACCTCACCGCCATCAAACCCTCAGCTCCTCACAGCCAAGTGCACCCAGGCATCAAAGCTATAAATCATTCCTAAACAAAGCATGTTTAATCCGTGATGCACAGGCCTGACATGCACATTCATTACCTGTTGTAGGAAAAGTGCATGAGTCCCCTGTGTCTATCTCCTGTTTACCTTTGAGAAAATAGTCAAATAAAGGGAAAAACTAAAACCATGAAACAAAACACAGGAAAGCTTATATGATGGCAGTGTTTTTCTGTAGAATTCCAGAGACACAGCCTGGCATTGCTGGATCATTTCACTGGCATTTTATGGCAGAGGACGTGCTTGCGATTTGTTCGATTGCTCTTGCCAAGGAGATTTAGCTAAGGATTTTACTCATGCATTTGTAAGACATGAATACCAAATTATCTTTCATGGATAAGAGTTGGATTGTCTATGCTTGCTATGATTCATAACATTTTGTTGAAATTGTGTACCTTCAATTTTATGGCAACCTTTAGAGTCGGCGAATGGAACAAATGTTATCTAGTGCAGGTATTTCCAAACTGGGGTATGTGCGCGCAATGCCATCGGGGGTACGCCAAATAATAACAACATATACCTTTTGTATTTTTTAACATTTACTTTCAAACAGTGCATTTATTTTTTTCCAACGGGGCTATACATTTGGGTGAGTTTTTTTTCTTGCCTGAGTAGCCTCGTTTCACTGCCAAAAATAAAACGATACCATCTAGCGTTCAGCGAAATAACAACATAATGTCAAATACATGTAGCCTAGTCAAATAATGAACATCCAATCACATTAACCGTTACTCTCTCGTGGGAATTCCACTAACGGTCTGTATGTAGCTGCTGCTCATTCCGTTTGCTCGAAAATTGATAAATGGTTAAAAAAAGTAAGGCCTGCATCCATAGAGACACATACTAGCTCTAAAGTTGTGGCCAAAAGTTTTGAGAATGACACAAATATTAATTTTCACAAAGTCTGCTGCCTCAGTTTGTATGGTGGCAATTTGCATATACTCCAGAATGTTATGAAGAGTGATCAAATTAATTGCAAAAGTCCCTCTTTGCCACATCTCCACTGCATTTCAGCCACAAAAGGACCAGCTGACATCATGTCAGTGATTCTCTTGTTAAAACCTCTAGTGACTCCCCATCCCGCATGAGGGAGCGTAATCATCGACTGACGCTAATTAGCATAACGCAACGGACATAAATATTCTTCGAAAATCTTCCTATTCATGAAAATCACAAGTGAAATATATTGAGACACAGCTTAGCCTTTTGTTAATCACCCTGTCATCTCAGATTTTCAAAATATGCTTTACAGCCAAAGCTAGACAAGCATTTGTGTAAGTTTATCGATAGCCTAGCATAGCATTTTGTCCAGCTAGCAGTAGGTAACTTGGTCACGGAAATCAGAAAAGCAATCAAATTCAATTGTTTACCTTTGATGAGCTTTGGATGTTTTCACTCACGAGACTCCCAGTTAGATAGTCAAAGTATCCTTTTTTCCAAAAAGATTATTTTTGTAGGCGAAATAGCTACGTTTGTTCTTCACGTTTGGCTGAGAAATTGCCCGGAAATTGCAGTCATGAAAACGCCGAAAAATATTACAAATTAGCTCCATAATGTTGACAGAAACATGGCAAACGTTGTTTATAATCATCCTTAAGGTGTTTTTCAAATATCTATTCGATAATATATCAACCGGGAATTGGCTTCTTAGTAGGATAGAGAGAAACAATGGCCGCATTTGTCCTTTACGCACCAAACACTCTGGGAGACTTCAGCTGACCACTGACGCAATGTTGACGTTCAGGCTCATTTTTCAAAATAAAAGCCTGAAACTATGTATTGTGACACTAGACACATTAGGGAAGCCATAGAAAAAGGAATCTGGTTGATATCTCATTCACTGCTCAATAGGGACGCAGAGCTTTCTAAATAAGAGTCACTTCCTGATTGGATTCTTCTCAGGTTTTCGCCTGCAACATCAGTTCTGTTATACTCACAGACAATATTTTTACAGTTTTGGAAACTTTATAGAGTGTTTTCTATCCTAGGCTGTCAATTATATGCATATTCTAGCATCTTGTCCTGACAAAATATCCCGTTTACTACGGGAACGTTATCTTTCCAAAAATGAAAATACTGCCCCCTAGTCACAAAAGGATTTAACACAGGTGTGAGTGTTGACGAGGACAAGCCTGGAGATCACTCTGTCATGCTGATTGAGTTCGAATAACAGACTGGAAGCTTCAAAAGGAGGGTGGTGCTTGGAATCATTGTTCTTCCTCTGTCAACCATGGTTACCTGCCAGGAAACACGTGCCATCATCATTTCTTTGCACAAAAAGGGCTTCAACCATTTACGGATCATCAAGAACTTCAAGGAGAGCGATTCAATTGTTGTGAAGAAGGCTTCAGGGTGCCCAAGAAAGTCCAGCAAGCGATAGGACGTTTCCTAAAGTTGACTCAGCTGCGGGATTGAGGCACCACCAGTACAGAGGTTGCTCAGGAATGGCAGCAGGCAGATGTGAGTGCATCTGCACGCACAGTGAAGCGAAGACTTTTGGAGGATGGCCTGGTGTCAAGAAGGGCAGCAAAGAAGCCACTTATCTCCGGGAAAAACATCAGGGACAGACTGATATTCTGCAAAAGGTACAGAGATTGGACTGCTGAGGACTGGAGTAAAGTCATTTTCTCTGATGAATCCCCTTTCCGATTGTTTGGGGCATGCGGAAAAAAGCTTGTCCGGAGAAGACAAGGTGAGCGCTACCATCAGTTCTGTGACATGCCAACAATAAAGCATCCTGAGAACATTCATGTGTGGGGTGCTTCTCAGCCAAGGGAGTGTGCTCACTCACAATTGTGCCTAAGAACACAGCCATGAATAAAGAATGGTACTAACACATCCTCCGAGAGCAACTTCTCCCAACCATCCAGGAACAGTTTGGTGACGAACAATGCCTTTTCCAGCATGATGGAGCACATTGCCATAAGGCAAAAGTAATTGGCTCGGGGAACAAAACATCAATATTTTGGGTCCATGGCCAGGAAACTCCCCAGACCTTAATCCCGTTGAGAACTTGTAGCCAATCCTCAAGAGGCGAGTGGACAAACAAAACCCCACAAATTCTGACAAACTCCAAGCATTGATTATGCAAGAATAGTTTGCCATCAGTCAGAATGTGGCCCTGAAGTTAATTGACAGCATGCAAGGGCAGATTGCAGAGATCTTGAAAAAGACAGGTGAATACTGCAAATATGAACTATGAACTCTTTGCATCAACTTCATGTAATTGTCAATAAAAGCCTTTGACACTTGTAATTATACTTCAGTATTCCATAGTAAAATCTGACAAAAATATCTAAAGACACTGAGGCAGCACACTTTGTGGAAATTAATATTTGTGTAATTCTCAAAACTTTTAGGTACTACGAGCAGTACTACACCTGTCACGCCCTGGTCTTAGTATTTTGTGTTTTCTTTATTATTTTGGTCAGGCCAGGGTGTGGCATGGGTTAATTATGTGGTGTGTTTTGTCTTGGGGTTTTTGTAGGTATTGGGATTGTGGTATAGTGGGGTTATCTAGAAAAGTCTATGGTTGCCTGAAGTGGTTCTCAATCAGAGGCAGGTGTTTATTGATGTCTCTGATTGGGAACCATATTTAGGCAGCCATATTCTTTGAGTGTTTCGTGGGTGATTGTTCCTGTCTCTGTGTTTGTTTGCACCAGATAGGCTGTTTAGGTTTTCACATTACGTTTCTTGTATTGTTTGTGTTTATTAAACATGTATTAAAATTACCACGCTGCATTTTGGTCCTCCTCTCCTTCACCGCAAGAAAACCGTAACTACACCTGAGCCTGTCGACGACACAAGTTGTTCTGCTTCCACGAGCACATCCAATGCTAGCATCAGGAATTCTACATTTGTTGTTAGCCCAGCTTGCATGGAAACTGACAGTTGTGAATCTGATGCAGCCGAAGACCTACTGCCCCCTTACCCGGGAAAGCACCGAACAACAGACAGGGATATTGGACTACCGAACAGGCACAAATATGATGAGAACTACATTGATTTGGGGTTCACGTATATTGGGAGTAGTGCCTTTCCTAAGACAGTGTGTTATATGTGCAAAAGTATTCTCACAACTCGATGAAACCATCAATCTTGCGCAGACATTTAGAAAGAAAACATGCCAATTTGAAAAATAAGCCACAGGAGTTTTTTGAGCGAGAATTAAGACAACTTTCGAGGAGTAAGGCATGTATAAAAGAAAAAGATACCATTAACCACTCGGTAGCGGGATGAAATTCGACAACATACGGTGATCGCTACATAAATAGTCATATTAAACATTCAGAAAAATACAAGTGTCCCGCATGTATCGAAAGCCTAGAATCATTCTAATCCAACTGCGTTGTCAGATTTAAAAAGGATTTACTGCGAAAGAATACGATGCGATTATCTGAGGATAGAGCCCCATAAAAAACAACTATTTCAACCAGCACAGGCGGAACAAACTGCAATAAAATAAATTGTTTACCTTTGACGATCTTCCTCTGTTTGCAATCCCAATGCTCATTGTGTCAGGATTTGGCCAGGGTTGTTCCGGTTTTTGGTCACTAGATGCCCCCATTGTGCCTTTTGACCTTTTGTTTTCCCTTGATCCCCATTATTATTTGCACCTGTGCCTCGTTTCCCCTGATTGTATTTAAACCCTTTGTTTTCCTCTGTTCTTTGCTCTGTGTTTGTATGTTAGCACCCAGCCCTAGTACTCTGAGAACTCTTGTTGATCCCGGTGGACTCTCTTGTGGAATTCTGTTTTTTTGTTCTTGTTTGTTTGTTTTTTGAGTATCTTTTGAGGGTTTTTGTGCTTTACCTTCCAACTTGTGGATTTACCGTTTTCGTCTTGGAGGATTACCTTTGTTCTTGTAGGATTCCTTTTGAGGTTGTGGAGTTACATGTTTTCCTGAAGAACTTCACTTTTTACTTCATTAAATACACTGTCTCAAGTACTGCTGTGTCTGCCTCATCTTCTGGGTTCTGCCAACTATTCGTGGCTCAGTTGGTTAAGTGACTGTTTCTCACTCCGGAGACCCGGGTTCGTAACCGGGTCCTGACACATTGTTACACAATGAATGGTCTATTGTTTGATAAAATCCATTTTTATAGCCTAACACGAAACATTTTGTGAACCGCTTGTGTCGTGAATTCCGTCTCATTCCATTTTCAGCGACACACTCGAGGTAAATACACACACAGAATGTGACTTTTCCAGTCATGTTTGGTTTCATTGCATTCAACTGGCTTGTTTGTAACACAACCAAACCTGATGGGTCATTTCGCGGGACGTATTGACTGAAAGAAACCGATTTGAAGACAACAAGTAATAACATCATTGAGCACCAATGATTTGCCCGCTGTTTTGTTGATTGACTGTATTTAACCCAATGACCACTGATCGTCTTGAAATCTAGCTGGGTAGATAGCCAATGAGCTAAGGTAAACGGCAATATGTAATGGTTATGTGTTGGAAGACCAACCCATGTAGTAAACTCCGCCGTAAAGAGGGTCATTCGCCAATGAAGTTTCATACCGGAAGGACCAACGCATGTTGCGCACAGCGTTGTTTTGGTAAAGCATATATTCAGCTGTTTATATATCTGTTATGCAGGTGAATGAGGACCCAAAAGCGACTTGGCGAAAACAGAGTTTTTAATCCAGTAAGAAACTTTACAAAACAAAAAGCATAATACTACTCGTAAAGACGAGAACAGACTGGAGACTTGATCGAGAACTGCAGGTTGCCTCGGGAAGGCACTTGAACCTAGCAGACTCAGACACCTGCTCACCACGCAGCATCTGAGGGAAACACGACACGACAGGGCAAAACATAGACACAGCACGGTGAATTATAGATGAGGATCCGACAGGGCAGGTACGGAAAACAAGGAGAGAAATAGGGACTCTAATCAGGGAAAAGGATCGGGAACAGGTGTGGGAAGACTAAATGATGATTAGGGGAATAGGAACAGCTGGGAGCAGGAACGGAACGATAGAGAGAAGAGAGAGCGAGAGAGTGAGAGAGGGAGGGGGAGAGAGAGGGATAAAAAGAGGGAAAGAACCTAATAAGACCAGCAGAGGGAAACGAATAGAAGGGGAAGCACAGGGACAAGACATGATAATTAATGACAAAACATGACAATATCAATCAGTATGGCGACTAAGTCAGGGAAAGCTAAATCTAAGTCTAGATATACAGATGTACACACAATTTTAGAAGACATTGATCGAGGACGATTCATTTAGTGATTCCCAAATGGAGGAATATATTTTGAACGGAGAGGACATCGTTTTGGACTGGTAAATTCTTCTCATACTAATGCCGTTGTTTGAAATTAATAATATAAAATATTATTTGTGAAATGAAATAGCCTATTTGAGGCTGTTGAGGGGAGGGCAGGCCCACAACAATGGCCAAAGTGAAATGGAGACAGTAGATACAGTCTGTTGGTCTGTTATAATAAAGACAGTAGATCTAGCTGGTCTGTCATAATATAAATGAGACAGTATATCTAGCAGGTCTATAATAATATATTCAACCTTATGTTCCCTGTATTCTATATAGAAATATGTGAAACTATCCTAACCTAACATTTTCTTTCACAGTGACACTGACTCTGAATGGGAGCCCCCAGTGCCAAGGTGTCCATCCCCTACTGAAGCTGATTCATCCAGCTCCTGCCAAAAGTGGTGTTCATCTGCCCAAATGTATTTCTGCAGGCATGGATGTGCTATGGCACCTGGCATCAGCAGCATACTATTGTGTGTAGAGGACTGAGGGTCTTCCAAATATTGAAAGTGTTATTTTGTAAATGTATATATTTTTTTCTTCATGTTTTTTCTCCATGTTTTTTTTTTTTGGGGGGGGGGGGTGTTAGAATACCATTTTGGTATTTTATATATAGTTATTCCATTCTAAATGTATAATTTCACCAATTTGGCCACTTGGTCACTTCATGATAAATGTCATGTAGCACTCATTTTGGAAGTTATCATTCTGAAACTTTGCACAAGTATTGATGCCCTCCTATGTTTTTCACTGAAATTGTCCCCATCATCCTATTTGAATGTTTGTTTTATCTTCTTCATTTTAAAGATGATGATGCAACAATAAAAAGAAAAAACATATGCTTTTTTTCATTGTAGCTCAGTTGGTAGAGCATGGCGCTTGTAACGCCAGGGTAGTGGGTTCGATCCCCGGGACCACCCATACGTAGAATGTATGCACACATGACTGTAAGTCGCTTTGGATAAAAGCGTCTGCTAAATGGCATATATTATATATTATTATTAAACCAGATCTATTGTGTTACAGTGGGGCAAAAAAGTATTTAGTCAGCCACCAATTCTGCAAGTTTCCCACTTAAAAAGACGAGAGAGACCTGTAAGTTTCATCATAGGTACACTTCAACTATGACAGACAAAATGAGAAAAAAAATCCAGAAAATCACATTGTAGGATTTTTTATGAATTTATTTGCAAAAATAAATGGTGGAAAATCAGTATTTCCTCAATAACAAAAGTTTATCTCAATACTTTGTTATATACCCTTTGTTGGCAATGACAGAGGTCAAACGTTTTCTGTAAGTCTTCACAAGGTTTTCACACACTGTTGCTGGTATTTTGGCCCATTCCTCCATGGAGATCTCCTCTAGAGCAGTGATGTTTTGGGGCTGTTGCTGGGCAACACAGACTTTCAACTCCCTCCAAAGATTTTCTATGGGGTTGAGATCTGGAGACTGGCTAGGCCACTCCAGGACCTTGAAATGCTTCTTACGAAGCCACTCCTTCATTGCCCGGGCGGTGTGTTTGGGATCATTGTCATGCTGAAAGACCCAGCCACGTTTCATCTTCAATGCCCTTGCTGATGGAAGGAGGTTTTCACTCAAAATCTCACGATACATGGCCCCATTCATTCTTTCCTTTACACGGATCAGTCGTCCTGGTCCCTTTGCAGAAAAACAGCCCCAAAGCATGATGTTTCCACTCCCATGCTTCACAGTAGGTATGGTGTTCTTTGGATGCAACTCGGCATTCTTTGTCCTCCAAACACGACGAGTTGAGTTTTTACCAAAAAGTTATATTTTGGTTTCATCTGACCATATGACATTCACCCAATCTTCTTCTGGATCATCCAAATGCTCTCTAGCAAACTTCAGATGGGCCTGGACATGTACTGGCTTAAGCAGGGGGACACGTCTGGCACTGCAGGATTTGTGTCCCTGGCGCCGTAGTGTGTTACTGATGGTAGGCTTTGTTACTTTGGTCCCAGCTCTCTGCAGGTCATTCACTAGGTCCCCCTCGTGTGGTTCTGGGATGTTTGCTCACCGTTCTTGTGATCATTTTGACCCCACGGGGTGAGATGTTGCTTGGAGCCCCAGATCGAGGGAGATTATAGGTGGTCTTGTATGTCTTCCATTTCCTAATACTTGCTCCCACAGTTGATTTCTTCAAACCAAGCTGCTTACCTATTGCAGATTCAGTCTTCCCAGCCTTGTGCAGGTCTACAATTTTGTTTCTGGTGTCCTTTGACAGCTCTTTGGTCTTGGCCATAGTGGAGTTTGGAGTGTGACTGTTTGAGGTTGTGGACAGGTGTCTTTTATACTGATAGCAAGTTCAAACAGGTGCCATTAATACAGGTAACGAGTGGAGGACAGAGGAGCTTCTTAAAGAAGTGGTTCACAGGTCTGTGAGAGCCAGAAATCAAACAACACTGTTTCACGACGCATCAGTGACATGGCAGGAGATGTTTTGAAACAATTACTGCCTTGCATACAAGCCAGTGAATTATATGTGTTACAACTGGATGAGTCAACAGATGTGGCAGGCCTGGCACAGCTCCTGGTATATGTCCATTATGTTTATGGGGGGTCAATTAAGGAAGACATCTTTTCCAAACCACTGGAAACCAGGACAACAGGATAGGATATTTTTAAAGTACTGGACAGCTTTGTGACACCAAATGGACTTTGGTGGTCAAGATGTGTTGGTATCTGTACTCATGGTGCAAAAGCCATGACAGGGAGAAATAGCGAAGTGGTAAAATGCGTGAAAGCAGTTGCTCCTGACGCCACTTGGGTACACTGCAGCATCCACCGAGAGGCTCTTGCTGCCAAGGGAATGGCTGACAGCTTGAAAGACATTTTGGACACTACAGTGAAAATGGTTAACTTTGTTAAAGCAAGGCCCCTGAACTCTCGTGTATTTTCTTCACTATGCAATGATATGGGCAGCAACCATAGTGCGCTGGTTATCAAGGGGCAAAGTATTAACACAAGCTTAAAGTTTTCTTTACTGAACATAATTTCACTTGCTTGACCACTTGCATGATGATGAGTTTCTCATACTACTGGTCTATCTGGGTGATGATTTTTCTCGCCTGAATGATCTGAATCTAGGATTACAGAGACTCTCCACAACTATATTCATTGTGCGGGACAAAGCTGAGGCTATGATTAAGAAGTTGGAACTCTTCTCTGTCTGCATTAACAATGATAACACACAGGTCTTTCCATCATTGTATGATTTTTTTGTGTGCAATTGAACTCAAGCTTACAGACAATGTCAAATGTGATATAGTGAAGCACCTGAGTGAGTTGGGTGCGTATTTACGTAGGTACTTTCCCATCTCCAGTCCACTTACCGATATCTGAACAAGACAGCCTCATCGAAATTGCAACAAGCGGTTCTGTGTAAATTGAATTTAATCACAAGCCACTGCTAGATTTCTGGATTGGGCTGCGCACAGAGTATCCTGTCTTGGCAAATCACGCTGTTAAGACACTGATGCCCTTTGCAACCACGTACCTATGTGAGAATGGATTTTCGGCCCTCACTAGCATGAAAACGAAATACAGTCACGGACTGTGTGAGGAAAATGATCTACGACAAAGACTCTCTCCAATACAACCCAAGTTATGTGCATCCTTTCAAGCACACTCTTCTCCTTAACCTGTGGTGAGTTATTCACCATTTTCAATGAACAAATAAGGTATGTAAGATGTAAGATGGTTAAATACAGAGCAAAATGATTGATTATTATTATATTATTATTTGTGCCCTGGTCCCATAAGAGCTCTTTGTCACTTCCCATGAGCCGGGTTGTGACAAACACTCATTCTTATGTTTAATAAATATATTGTATAGTGTGTGTGTGGCAGGCTTACAATGATTGCAAAAAACAACATTTGAGAGTGCGCTGACCCTGGTGCTAGAGGTACGCAGCTGGTTGAATGTTTGAAGGGGTACAGAACTATAAAAAGTTTGGGAACCACTGATCTAGTGTATACTATGAACACAGGTCTATGTGATATTCTAGTCATTATTCAAATTGAACGAATGCGATGTATTAAATAGAAATGCAGTAAGTAACGTACTGCATTTGTTAGAAAATTACAGTTATTTTCCTACAATCACAATACCTTTTTTTGTGGACAATTTTCTATTCTATTATTAATCTATTCCATTAAATATGTGAGGAAACAGGTTGTTTAATCTGGGTGCCACCCAATCAGTGGGAGGTGAACAGATTGTGTTAGAGAATTCAAGTGTAAATTGATCTTAGATGTGAAAGGATGGGAACAGATTCATTTTTTAAAATGACTCACAACAAAAGCAACACTATTAGATGGGTAGACAGCAATGCTTGTATTTTATGAACACAGCAGATTAAATAAGATGAAGTAGATGTTTAGACGTTAAGCAGATATCTTGTATGTGCATAATTATAAGTTTAGACGTTAAACTTACTCTTTATCAAATCAATACTATCAGCTATTTCATGTAGTATCTCAGATGCATTTCCCTGGTCAGTGTGGCAGTATTAGTACAGGGATATGCTTAAGAAGCTCCAACATCTGGAGAAGATGAGGTCTGAAATGAACAAATAAAATAAAAAAGTCTCGCTCACATACTATTAGGCAGACAATTGATCCTGCTCCTAGTCAACATGTCCTTACATTAAAGGTGGTGGGAAAGTGAAGTGACGGCAACTGCTGATTCGTTAAAGCAATGGCAGACACAAAGACACTGGAAATGACAAGCAACAACTGCTTCCAAATTGGCTTTTTAGGCCCAGTCAGCACAATGCAAAGAGTCAAAAATGTTGTCTGGTATGATATATACTGAGATGCATCCCACTCTCAAACATGTCATGACACTTTCATTATTAATGACTAAATTCATGCAGAAAATTCAGCTCTTAAGCTTTCATCACCTTTCCTTCCTTTAAGCAATTAAGAAAAACTGATTAAATATAACTCGCAACTTATTCCTTGTATTTGAAATGACTGTGAAATTTAGTAAACAATACGAAGGTGAGTCTGCAAATGAACACTCTTTCACTAACCAGATTTTCATCCAACCTTTTTATGTGCGTAAAGTACATGTCGGATAAACAAAATGTCACGACAGGCCTGATGAACACAGCTAATTTGTCGGTAAACTTTTCAAATGTTGACTAAACAAAATACTTTATAGACGGTGGGATCTTTGTGTCTGTAAAATGAATTATGTAAGAAATATTGCTGTAATAACCATCGGCAGGTAGCCTAGCGGTTAGAGCGTTGGGCCCATAACTGCATGGTTGCTGGTTTGAATCCCCAAGCTGACTATCAGATCTCAGGATAAGAACAAGATGCAGACAGTTCAAAATAACAAAAGTTTATTTACAAAACAGGGGCAGGCAAACGACAGGTCAAGGGCAAGCAGAGGTCAGTAATCCAGGGCATAGTCGTAAGGTACAGAACAGCAGGCAGGTCCAGGGTCAGGGCAGGCAGAATGGTCAAAAACCGGGAGAACTAGAAAACAGGAACTAACGAGAAACAGGAGTAGGGGGAAAAACGCTGGTAGGCTTGACAAGGCAAACTGGCAACAGATAATGGGGAAAATGGGCGACACCTGGATGGGGGTGGAGACAAGCACAAGACAGAGGAAACAGATCAGGGTGTGACACTGACTCTGTGAAAAATCGATGTGTCTTTGAGCAAGGCACCTAACTATGGATAAGGGTGTCTGCTAAATTACTAAAATGTCTATATTGGAGTCACACGATGACATGTTGTTTGGTTCTCCCACTACAACTTAGTAAAGCATGCAGTTTTTTGGCTGCAGATGAAATAAATTATAATGAACTTCACAAGGTGGTGAACGTGGAAGGTGACAAGGTTGATGCTCCTTTCCAATAAATATTGAGGGTCTTATTCTGGTCACATGATTATTGATGCTTGGGTGGGGTACATGCCAATACCAGAGCGGACATATTTGCTATATAACACATATTTTGTAACAAAACCATCAGTAGAGTTGAAAATACGATGGAAACCCATTTAACTTGTATTTTTAATTCGGTACATGGGAATTTAACCACAAAATTAATTTTTATGTGCACTATGTCATCACACACAGACTTTTATTCGCAACAGTCAATTTGATGGAATAACATTCTGGGTGGGAAAAAGCGCATCTTTTATTTATGCAGATTTGAGAATATTCACCTTAAAATTTGTCGCCAATTGGATGGAAACCTAGCTAGCAACATCTTTAATAAGTTAACACTAAATATAAAGTTACTTTTTATTTAATCATCTATCCTGCCTTTCTCTTCTCTTAAAATGCATTATGGGAATAGATTGGGTGTATGATTCAGAAATGGCTCCTGTCCTCAAGTACTCTATGGAATTCCTCAAGAGTTTCAAACAATCTGCTCATATATCCACTCCTTAGCTGAGAAAGATCTTAAGCAAAGATGATGGGGTGCAATTGCTTTGATGGAAATTCATCAGAAAAAGGGGATGCGCAAGAACATCTTGCGCAAGAATAGGACTGTCGTTGGCAGAAGATTTGACTAGACCCAACATTCATCTAGAAGGTCTGATAACAAATCACAATCAAATTCGTGAACAACAGGCCATCCAACCATGCTATGTTATCAACTTTCCCGATGTCGAATCCCAGATCTCTTGTAAATAAGATTGATGAGTTTCAAGCCATTGTGACAAAAAAAACACGTAGATGTTGCTGCAATCTCAGAGACTTGGTTTTCCCTCCACATACCTGAAGAGTTACTGGGCACTGATGGCTACACCCTTTTTTTCCAAATGGCGAACCACTTGCCGTGGTGGAGGTGTTGCACTGTCAATCAGAGACTGTGTTTGTAACGGCTGTTGGAAGGAGAGGACCAAGGTGCAGCATGGTATGTGTCCATGTTTATTTAATGAACACAAAAATAACAAAGAGAATGACCGAAACAGTTCTGGCTGGTACAGACACACAACAAAAAACAACTACGACTCCGACGGGCGACTCCGGCAGCCACGGAGTGACGGGCGACTCTGGCAGCTCCTGACTGACGGGCGGCTCTGGCAGCTCCTGACTGACCAGCGGCTCTGGAAGTGCTGGACAGGAGCGAGACTCCGGAAGAGCTGGACAGGAGCGAGACTCCGGAAGCGCTGGACAGGAGCGAGACTCCGGAAGAGCTGGACAGGAGCGAGACTCCGGAAGCGCTGGACAGGAGCGAGACTCCGGAAGCGCTGGACAGGAGCGAGACTCCGGAAGCGCTGGACAGGAGCGAGACTCCGGAAGCGCTGGACAGGAGCGAGACTCTGGAAGCGCTGGACAGCCGGGAGCACCTGGGTGGAGACGGAGAGTCAGCCTGCTGCGTGGGGCTGCCAGAGGAGGCCTGGTGCGTGGAGGAGGCACCGGATGGACCGGACCGTGGAGGTGCACTGGAGGTCACGAGCACCGAGCCTGCACAACCTGTCCTGGCTGGACACTCCCTGTAGCCCGGCAAGTGCGGCGGGGTGGAACAGACCGCACTGGAGACACCGTGCGTAGGGCTGGTGCCATATAACCCGGGCAGAGGAGACGCACTGGAGACCAGATGCGCTGAGCTGCCTTCATTATTCCTGGCTCGATGCCCACTCTAGCCCGGCCCATACGAGGAGCTGAATTGTAGCGCACCGGGCTATGTCTGCGCACTAGGGACACCGTGAACCTCATGGCATAACACAGTGCCTGCCTGGTCAACCTCTCGCCACGGTAAGCATGGGGAGTTGGCTCAGGTCTCCTACCTGACATAGCCACACTCCTCTTGTGTGTCCCCCGAGTGTCCCCCCCAATCATTTTTTTGGGGCTGCCTCTTGTCCCTGTTGCGCTACCGTGCTAACTCCTCATATCGCCACCGCTCGGCTTTAGCTGCCTCCAGCTGCTCCCTGGGGCGGCGATATTCCCCAGCCTGTGCCCAGGGTTCCCTACCGCCCAAAATCTTCTCCCATGTCCAGGAGTCCAGAACCCTCTGCTTGGTCCGGTTGTGGTCGGTAGTTCTGTAACGGCTGTTGGAAGGAGAGGACCAAGGTGCATCGTGGTATGTGTCCATATTTATTTAATGAACACATAAATAACAAAAATAACAAAGAGAACGGCCGGAACTATACCAGGCCTAAACATAGAAACACAACACCTAGACATACAACATAGAATACACACCCACATCACACCCTGACCAAATGAAAAATAAAAACATACAAAGCAATCTAGGGTCAGGGCGTGACAGTGTTCCATCATACCCTTTAACCTGCATTAGTGTTCCCGACCATCTGGAATGCTTGTGGGTGAAAGTGAGACACCTGGGAATCCTACAGCACATATCTGTTATTGTGGTGTACCCCCACAATCACCACATCAGGATGAACTCATTGAACACCTAATATCCTCATCTGTCAAGTACCCAGACATCGGACTTGCAATTCTTGGAGACTTCAACCGCCTCAGTGTACATGAAATCTGCGTTGACAACAAACTGTCATGTGGTTCAGAAAAACACCAGAGTTGAAGCCATCCTTGACATGATTGTCACCAACAAGAAAACATACTTGAAGACTGGGATCCTCCTTCCCATCAGCTCAAGTTACCACATCCATGGCTGTGGGTGAATGAAGCAACCAACTCTAATGCTAAAGCCAACGCCTTCTGCAACACCCTCCTGCCTGAAATTGATAGAAAATTCCTTATAAAGACTGTGAAAACCTAGTCTTCAGACAAACCATGGCCGTCAGAACCGTTCCACAGAACATTGCCTGTTCATCCTGATGTTCCTTGCTCAGTGTGCACATTGGTTGCAACTGATTGTGCCAAGGCATTCAATGTTGTAGACCACACAACAGTAGTACAGTGCCTCCTTGATCTTGGTGTGAGACCTCCCTTGATCCCATGGATCTGCAGTTTAATGACCGACCACCATCAGAAAGTACCCTACCAGGGGCATTTCTCTGACTGGGAATACCCCACTTGTGGAGTGGCACAGGGGACCATGCTCGGGCCTAGAGTCTTTCTAGTCCTGATTGACAGTGCCCTCTTCGGGACACAACAAACCCCTGGAAATACGTGGATGACATGTATCTGGCTCAGACTTGGACACCTCAACTACCCTGTACCCTCCAACAGACCCTGAATGGTCTCAACATCTGGGTAGAGGAGCACAGAACCTAACCCAACAAAAATGTAAAGTTCTCCATGTCACCCACATGAGGCATCCACCCAGCCTGCCGACTCTCTCCATTGACCAGAACACCCTTGAAGTCTGTGACACCATCCAGAATAACTTACGATGGGACAGTCAAGTGTACCACATGCTGATATCTGCCAACAGGAAGCTGTTTACTCTGCGGAATCAGAAGAAATGTGGCATCCTATACCCAGAACTGGTTTCCATCTACACAGATTATGTGTGCCCTGTACTGGAATGCGCAGCCCCGGTCTGGCTCTGACGACAGACCAGGCTGAAAGGCTAGAACACACACATAAAAGTGTCTGTAAGACCATCCTTGGTCAGAAGTACTTAGGGTACCCAGAGGCAGTCTGTGCCCTCGGCTTGTGCACCCTATCTGACAGATGCACTAAACTGTTCCTTGACTTTGCCAGAGAGCTGATAAAGACCGACTTCAGAGCCTGGTTACCCCCCCCCCCCTCCTCCTCCACCCACTAGGAGGAGCTTACAGGTCCAAGAAACACAAACAAACTCATCATCCCAAACTGTCATACGAAGAGATACAGGAGATAACCAAAAGCTTATCTGAGCAGGCTCCTAAATTAAAAAGGATTTTATATTTTAGCATAGACATTTTTAGCACTTTAAATTAGTTGTATTTATTCAACATTTATGTTTTTTTTACTGTAACAGCAAAGTAATTCAGTGTTTTTAAGAACCTGTAATAATGCTGAAGGACCAAACTAAATAAACACAACTAAATAATAATGCTTAGTGAATATCAATATCCCATGTTAGCGTACAGTCCCATACCCATGAATAATAGCACTGCTACCAAAATATCAGTCAAAACCCCATGAATGTACAAAGGAAACCAGCTCATAATGTATTTTGACTGATCTTAAGTATTTTTTCAAACGATTACAGGTGGTTTCTTTCAATTGTCATTCATAAATTAAAGTCAACAATGCATTAGTGAATCATCTTCAGAAAGATATGATAAAAAATAAAAAATCCCAATAATGGGTAGTACCTCTTGTTTGTTCAGAGTACAACTGACTTTTCAATCTGTGCTTATTGCATAGATACTGCTAATGTTACCTGACCAGAACATGTCAGAGTGAATTAGTTGGTAGTCATTTTAAGTGATAAATGAAATGATACTTGAAATTAAGGCCAAAATGAATAATGGGAAGAAGAGTTTCATCTCTAACCTTGTTAAATTTTTAATGAGCTCAGTACTAGGGCTGGCACATTTTGTAAATGAAGACAAGTCTGAATATTTGAGATAATTAAGGAGATCATATTGTTGCCAGGAACTATTTACTTCTATCAGAGAAAGGGCCTGGCCAAAACAAACTGACAATAAGTTGTTTCGGGCTCCTCACCCCTTCGGAGCTCGTAAACATCGAGCAGTGTGAAGAACAGAGCAGCATGGGCTCGAAAACCACAGCCCAAGGGGTTTAGAAATCCCCAGGGGAGATCATCTAATCATTAAAAAACATGCTTTACATGCCACCTCAGTCACTCCTGAGATAAGCACAGATGCAGGTACTAATTACAATAACCTTTATGTACGCTGTTAAAGTTATTTCACTAGAAAAAACATACATGATAGACTCCTGTACATAAATCAACAGAGGCACACAAATACCTGTGCTTTGTCTTCGAAGGTGGATCGTACAAATGCATTGTGCTCCCTTTTGGTTCTCCCCTGCATCCAGGATATTCACCAATTGTGCAGAGGTAGTGAGGGCTTATGACTCCTCAACTATAGTACATGACCCTAACTCTCACTCCTAAACAGTTTTCATGGATCTGAAAGGATTGGACGGGTGTAAGCAACATGGTGGAATCTGTCTAGCCTGCAGGTAGCCTAGTGGTTAGAGTGTTATATCGGGTTGCTGGATCAAATCCCTGAGCTAACAAGGTAAAAATCTGTTGTTCTGCCCCTGAGAAAGGCAGTTAACCCAATGTTCCCTGGACACCAAAGACATGGATGTCGATTTAAGGCAACCCCCGCACCTCTCTGATTCAGAGGAGTTGTGTTAAATGCGGAAGACAAATTTCAGGTGAATGCATTCAGTTGTACAACTGACCAGAGGATAGGAGTTTATTTTGGACTGGGTATTTGGAAGGCAGGACTTTTGCATTCATGAGTGACATGTCTCTTGGCCTACCCACATGATTATAGATCTTGATCAGCCTGACTCGTGAGTCATGATTTTGTATTCCCCTGTCTATGTGCTACGTCTCTTTCCTCTCCCTCAGGGAACTAAGATGACATATTGTAATCAGTCATTCTCATTAAGCATGTCATACCTCCACATAACAGTTGTGTGCTGCTCTACACTACTCTGAGTTGGCTGGGCTTGGTTAGTGTTAATTACAGTTGGTAATGAGAGAACTGATCCAGACTGAGACATTGGGTATTTTTAGATCTTTGACAGAGTTATCTAACACATAGCTGGAGTCTGCACAGAGACAACGTAATATTTTTTTTTTCAACTTACTTACTGCTTTATTCCATAGAAATAAAACAGTGCTTTCACCTGAAGATTTGCTACCTGTGTTTTGTTGAATCATATTTTTGCGGCAAATAACATGCTGTAGATATGTAATAGTGTTAGTGATGATTTCACTTTCTTTTATAGAGGCTTTAATAAAACATATTTGTGTATTGTTACATTCAGACATTACTGTATATACAAGTTCTTAAAGTTGCTTTATGTTCAAATATATATAATAGTTTGTTGAAAAATTTAAATCAAAACATTTGGAAAATATTCAGACCCCTTGACTTTTTCCACATTTGTTACGTTACAGCCTTATTCTAAAATGTATTCAATTATTTATTTTTTTCTCATCAATTTACACACAATACCCCATAATGACAAAGCAAAAACATTTTTTTTTAAGTTGACTAATTTATAAAAATAAAAAAACTGAAAAACCTTATTTACTAAAGTATTCAGACCCTTTGCTATGAGACTCCAAAGTGAGCTCAGGTGCATCCTGTTTCCATTGATCGTTCTTGAGATGTTTCTGGCCGCCCAGTCAAACTGCCACCCATGAGCTGGCCGCCCAGTCAAACTGAACAATCAGGAGAGAAGGGCCTTGGTCAGGGAGGTGACCAAGAACCTGATGGTCAGTCTGGCTGAGCTCCAGAGTTCCTCTGTGGAGATGGGAGAACCTTCCAGAAGGACAACCAGCTCTGCAGCACTCCAACAATTGTTTTTTTTTTTTGTTTTATTTAACCTTTATTTAACTAGGCAAGTCAGTTAAGAACAAATTCTTACTTAAAATGACAGCCTACCCCAGTCAAACCCAGATGACACTGGGCCAATTGTGCACCGCCCTATGTGACTCCCAATCACAGCCAGATGTGATGCAGCTTTTGCATTGAGATGCAGTGCCTTAGACCCCTGCGCCACTCAGGGGCCCTAAAAAAATCTGGCCTTTATAATAGAGTGGCCAGACAGAAGCCACTCCTCAGTAAAAGGCACATAACAGCCCGCTTGGAGTTATGTAAATGTGATGTTTCAGAATTAAAAAATAAATACATTTTCAAACATTTCTAAAAGCCTGGTTATTGCGTGTAGATTGATGAGGGGGGAAAACGATTTAATCCATTTTAGAATAAGGCTGTAACTTAACAAAATATGGAAAAAGTCAAGGGGTCTGAATAATTTTCAAATGCATTGTATGTGGTTTGTTGACTGTCTGCCCCATGACTGGATTTGAAAAGTATTCAGAGAGTACCCCCATCGAGAAGCAGAGATTGGACAGTTAAAGATTGGAGAGTCACAGATTGGAAAGGGGCACTGAATGCTTTTTAGAGGGGCTGTTCTAATGAGCCATATATAAGTGTTATTTCAGAGCTGCATGACCAGACTACGTCTTGGAAAACTGTGAGACACGGGGAATTGTTTGCAGAGTCCTAATTTACCAAGTAAACATCCATCTCTTTCTTCAATATCATATATCAGTATTTTCTTCAATATATTTTTTTATTGGAGGGAAAGTGTCTCTGGAGCTTTTTGTAGTCTGGTGCAGAGTTGGTACTCTGATGGAACCGGTTGTTATCGTTTGTATTTGTCCAACTTAATATTCATGTAAAATATTTTTGTTATTGATACATAATTCCCAAATGTAGTGACCCTTGTGACCTAAATAATTATCGGCCAATTTCTAAACTTTCTTGCCTAGCTAAAATATTAGAATCCTTGATTAATTCTCAGCTAGGATCTTTCAATTTCAAGTCTCATTGCAAAGGGTCTGAATACGTACGTAAATACAGTATTTCTGTATTTTTTAAATACATTTGCAAAAATGTCTAAAAACAGTTTTTGCTTTGTCATTATGGGGTATTATGTGTAGATTAACGAGGAAAAATATATTTAATACATTTTAGAATAAATCTATAACGTAACAAAATATAGGAAAAGTCAGGGGGTCTGAAAACTTTCCGAATGCACTGTACTTTGGATTGTGATCAAATCGATCGTGTCCCTGTTTACAAATATCTGGGCATCTGGATAGATGGAAAGCTGTCTTTTAAAAAGCATATTAATAGGACCGACGTTCCTATCGCTCCTAGACTACGGCAACATCACCTATATGAAGGAAGCTGCCACTTCATTAAAGCCACTAGATGCAGTTTATCATAGCGCACAGCTCTTTATTATGGGTGACATTTTAAGTACTCCTCACTGCATTCTCTACCAGAAAGTTGGTTGGCCCTCTTTGCTGTCACATAGCTTGATGCATTACTATGTTATCATTTACAAATCCCTTTTACAAAAAGTCCCACTGTACCTAACATCTTTACTAAAAATTTAGACACGAGTTACCACAACTGGTCTCAGGGATGGCAAACTCTGGAAATTCCTTTGGTCTCTATTGAGTTAAGTAAACCAGCTTTTAGTTTTTTGTGGAACAATCTTCAAAATGTTCTTACATCTGTACTCTGGTGCCTCTTGGGCAATTCAAAAAGCTGATTGAGGACCTTATTATTAAAGAATGTTTTTGTTTTCTTTCTTCTTGCAATTTGTATTTATATTTGAAGTGTGTATTTTCTGTAATTTGTCATTCAGGGCTCATCTGTAAAATAGACATTGGTCTCAGTATGACTCCCTAATAAAATAAACATAAAAAATACATGTAGTTTTTAATACAAATGTAACTTTGTTTACAAACATTTTTCATACTTGGAAGGCGTTGCACCATGCTTCTAATGCCATGTTGTAAAGATGAAGGATCTGACTTTCTGAACCTAACATTAAAAGTAAATCTTGTTTATGGGTCAGTTTAAGCATACGCTCATAAATACACTACAACAATTTATCTGGAAAGTCATTTTTAACTTGATAAGTCATGATGTTTGCACTCCATCTTCACATTTATATTAATCACAATAACACAAGGAGAAAAAACCTAACACCTTCTGTGTCCATGACTGACAGCTGTGGCTCGTCCAGAGAGCCCCAGAGCCCTGTCACACAACGCATGCCCAGCATGTCTACGTCCATCTGGGGTACTACCCTTCCAACTGCTGTCGCCCCACTCCCGGCAGAAAGACCAAGGGACAAGAGGAGGCAGAGGGTGTGAAGTCAGGCCTGTCAGGGGCAAGAAGGAAAGCATCCAAAGCCAGCTGGTCTGGCTTTGAAGAACAAGAGAGAAGCCGTGATACAAAGAAGAGAGAGAGAGAGTCAGATAAAGAGAGGAAACAAGAGATACAGAAAGTGAATCCATGCAGGAAAAAACCTGAAGACCCTTTTTGGTTCCGTTAAGGTATTTGTGCAAAAACCCAAACAGGTGAGACACACAGCAACATAGGCTTGGTGTTACACAAAGTGTGGGGGTGTCATGAGTAGCGTCTCCATCTTGACACATGGAAGAGGAGGGTTGTATATGAAGGAGTGTTACCCACGCAAGGAGCATTCATGTGGTGAGCAATGGCTCATTCTACTGAGATGTCAAAGTATTATGCATTATTATCAAGGTGGTGATATATAGGAATATAACTGTTTCCCAATCGTATCACAAGTGACTGGGTATATGCTGAGGTCTTCAGTGGTATATGCTGAGGTCTTCAGTGGTATATGGTGAGGTTTTTCAGGGGTATATTAGGCTGAGGTTACAGGGTTCCAGAGCTTACAAGTGTTTGTGGAATGGATCTACAGAATCTGCCTCACCCTGGCAGGACTATTTTTGTAGACGGTCTGGGTTTTGCTAGGACTGAAGTCTAGCTAAGAGAGGGATAAATAAACCCACTAAAATCAATGATAGTCGAACCGTAGGAACAATTTAATGAGGGATTTTAACAGTGCAGAGCTTCATTTGAAGAATTCATTATTCAGACACCTAATGTGGTTTGGAGATCTGGGATGTAACTCTGTGTCTGTATACACCCTATTTCCATCCACAGGTGCTGGTCCTTTCTACTCTAACATACACAAGCTCTGACACAAATGCCATGTACATTAGTATGAAAAGGGCAATGTATACCTTATTCCCTGATCTTTAATGGGGGTATAGAATACACTTATACAATAGCTAGAATGTGATACCCCTAGGGAAAAACTAACTTTCCTGAGTAATAATTAATAAATGATGTATAAACTGTTAATGAATAAGTATTTCATTATATGTAAGCATGTATAACAAATAATGCATTTATACACATATATGAACATTTCTTCCTTGATAATGCTTTATGAAAGTTATGATAAAGTGTTACCCAGGTCATAACAGAGTGTGTAGACAGTGCACCAAAGTTATTATAGTAAACTAAAACTGAAACTAAAATTAAAACTAATCATCAAAAACTATTTAGTAAATTAAAATACAATAATTAACAAACCCTTTTGAAAAACTAAAACTATTCTGGAACTATTACCTTTGACTCCTAAATGAACTAAAATAAAATAAAAACATGATGTTTTGATTAGTACAAGACAGAGCCAGCATGAGATATGGCTCAGTAACATACTTTAATACAGGAATAGCACTGTAGTCCAAAGTTTCCCATAATCCAAAAAAACTACATTGAGGAGATTGAAATACTGCTATTTTGTTTAATTAAACTGCATTTGCCATCCTCATGCTAGGTAGCACCACCACAGCAGCCATTTTGGAATGCATGTTGCAGTGAATAACAAGGGGCCTGATTGGCTCACTATTCTTTGTTGTTCAATGCAACATACAATACAAAATGTAGCTTTTTGGATAATGGGTACATTTATAGTATTCCTGGATTGAGGTACGTTTTATGACTGGCACCGGCTCTACTGTGTCCTAATCAAAACAGAAGCCATGTCCTACCTTATAGGGTAAGATGTACTTAGAACAATTGGAGCGGCAGGTAGCCTAGTGGATAGAGCTTTGGGCCAGTAACCGAAAGATTGTTTTGCCCCTGAACAAGGCAGTTAAACCCACTGTTCCATCATTGTAAATAAGAATTTGTTCTTAACTTACTTGCCTAGTTAAATACACTGAAAATATATAAAAATGACCATAAGGTTGGAATCTAGTCTGGCTAACAGTTACCCATACTTGAAAAATGTGGCTATAGCTAATAGTGATGGGGGGAAAATGTACACAGTTAAATATTGCAAAATTATTTTGGACTATATTATATTGATACTTTGAATCCCAAGTATGGATTTGTAGGTAGCATTAGCTAGTGCTAGTCGGCTGTACCTGCGCCAAAACTCTGGAATTTTTCATTCTATAGCTTGTTCTCCATCTTCTTCTTAAATAGTGAGACAACATGTTTTCAGTACTTCTATTTCCATGACTGATCAAAACTAATGTTCTCATGCTCTCTCTTGTCTCTGCAGCAGATATATAGTGAGTAATATGTCTGGAACATCAAATTAGAATAAATTTGCAGTATCAAATCGCAATACATATAGAATTGTGAAAATCGCAATACATATCACCTCGAGACCTAAGTATTGTGATAATATCGTATCGTGAGGTCCCTGGCAATTCCCAGCTCTAATATCTAACTTAATTCTGACATGCACTACAGTTAAAAAGCATTTGATTGGTGTATACATTGGCAAGGGAGTTTCCTTTTAACATGTTTTTTTTTTGCACCAGTCTCGCATGATTCCTTTTAAATCCAAGTCATATTGAGATTGACATTATAATGTAAATCTAACCTTTGACCTGACCCATCACCTTATGTATTATAATTGTAAAAACTATACAACACAAATGGCTCCTAGCCTCCCACGCAACACTAAAACTGAATACAACTAGGTCTAAAACTAAAAACACAAACAAACCAGGCATGAAAACTAACTGAAACTAAACTGAATTTCAAATAAAACGAATATAAATAAAAATGAATATGAAAACACAACTATATGAACCTTCCCGTGCTTACTGTGCACATTGATGGAAATATGGTGCCAGATCATTTACTTGTCTTCTTGATGCTTCCAAAACCCACTCCAGTAAGGTGCCCATGCAAAATCTTATAAAAAAAAATAAAAAAGACATTGAAACTAGAATTGACCTACGTTTTCTTTCACATGCACATGTTCCTTTAAATCCTGGTAAAAACAATCTGAGATCAGGATCTGCACCACACCTCTTCCTCAGATCCTGCACTTACACGTGACTTTGTCACATGCGAGTTATACAGATCCCACCTCCCTGCTGTAATTGGTTCTGACCAGCCGCTGAGGATTTCTATTGGATCAGAAACATGTCCTTTCAAAATCAATGGTCCTATGCTGCTGTTGTCTTTTAGAGATATGACGTCAATCGTATCAAAGGGGTGTGAGGTGACGGGCCAACAATCATAATTAACACCAGAAAAAAAAAACTTGTCGCTGAGATTTCATACTGTAGTTTAAATTAATTTGACTGTAGTTTCTGCCACAAGTAAACTCTGTCAATCATTTACAATGTAAGATCATTTGTTGCGTTACACTACCCACGTGTCAACCACTTGACTGTAGCTGCCTACCGAAGAGAGGATCAGTAACAAACGTAGCCGAGTTAAAGGAGTGTTATTTTGACACTAAGATTTCAAAGAATGATGTAGTAAGACTGGAATTATAAATGCTAATATCATTGAACACGTATTACAAACTATAGATATCTCGCTCGCGAAGTGTCCTTTCCTCATACTTTTTCACTTTTTAGAGTCACCTTTTGAAATCCAGCTATAGGTAGCCTACAATGTAGGCTAAGCTACAAACCTACGTTTTTTGTAGTGACGAGACGAGAGTGGGAGGAGGTTGATTTCTACCTCGTCTGGTATTAGTCAGATAAGGGGAGGAGTCTCTCACTGACATGAGACTGGCTCTTCTGAGTTTGTCTGCTCCCTAAAATAGCAGTTCGTGTGTAAATGTGACTGAAATTACGTGTATGTCTATTGGAGCCTCTGCTATAGAGTGTCTATATACAACGAGGAACTTGGGAGACAAGGTGAGTAGCAAAAATAGCAACAATATTGCACAGAGGGGCACGAGTGAGAGAGAGAAAGCGCAAGAGGAAGACGTAGAGTGAATTTGGGATCGAAAAGCCATCCCATACTGTAGCCTACATGTAGCGCTATGTGATTATGCCATGCCCGTTTCTGTGTTTATATTCTGGATGAATATAGTATGAACTATTGTTTATTAGTATTCCTAATAATAGGCGACACTTATTTTAGATATACATTGATTTTTACCCTAGATGCCCGTGCGTCTTTGCTCTTATAGCTCCAATAAGTAAACAGTTATGCTTTATCTTATTTGGAAGCCTACAGTAATTCGATCAACTTTATCGTAGTTTGTCAATTTCAGAATATTTCTTAGAATAATAGATTATATCAATCGTCTTGAATTACTAATGTCTAGCTATGACTTTACTATAACTTGTTTACTGATTATGTTTGTGAGCGCGCAATATCGTAGAGTTAACTGTGTCGTGGACTTCTCAGACAACGGGAGGAATGTGTTTGCTTGCAATTTTACTTGGTTTTGTATTATCTACGTTGAAATATATATATATTTTTTTCACATCAACGCCATCACATCACAATAGATTACATGCCATCAGATTACTTTTCGGCTTTTTACTTTGGTTGCTTTGAAATCCTTTATAATTGTCTGTGTAGACTAGGCGAATTAATATAACCGTCTATGTGCACTATAGCTGTATGAACAACTAAAAATTGACTTTATCCATTCCATTGCATACCACTGTAAAATCGAATGCATTTTCTTAGTTGTGGACTAGAATATTTCCTTATTTTAATAGGTTCACAATAATAAGTTAGTAGCCTAAACATGTGATTACTTTGTTATAAACAAATCATTGTAATATATAGTAGTCTATACAGTGTCAGTTTATTGGTAAAGATACTTTGCATTGTTATTTCTGAAATCTACATTTTGCTGGTCAGCTGGTGGTGGTCATTTGTCCATTTAGAACTAGGCTACTCCAACTTCTACTGTTGCTTTGTTTTTATCACTGCTATTTGCTTGAGTTAGGGCAACATCTCCTCTGCTATGGAGCAATGTATGTTTTCCACCAATAATATGTGAATCTCCTCTGCTATGGAGCAATGTATGTTTTCCACCAATAATATGTGACCTATGTCTATTTTTGAAGCAATTTTGTTTTCTTATAGTAGGCCTATGTCTTGTTCTCAGTTATAAGGGACTATTTTGATGATATATTATATTTATAGTTAGAATCTGATGTTTTTATTTAGCCTGGGGCATATCTCCAGTACGGATTCATTCCACAGTCAGGAGCTACATCAAATCTAATCCCAGTAAAGGATTAATACAGCAATGCTTCAATCTTTTGAATGGAAGAGTCATTGCACCTGTTTTGTATGGTTTTATTTCTAATTACAAGCCTGATGAGAGGCAGTCTGGTCACAGTGAATAGTTAGGAGAATGACCTCAACATCAGTGTTTTTCTGCACTAATGACTGAATGGATTGAACAGATTTACAGCTATAATATTATGATGGAGCCATGGTGGTATTGACTGTGTTGATTTGTTGTGATCATTTATCTGCTATTTAAAATTAAACATACATCATTAAATGAAGGTTCAACATAATAACAAATTACACTTTTCTGATTCAGCATATTTGTTTTGGAAGGCCACAAGCCATATTGTAGGTGTCAGTGTAAAGAGTTATGTGCAGTCACTCAAGAGCTCGTAAACTCACGCAAGATGGTCAAATAATAAACCCCAGGAACTTAGTTTGTTGTAGATGATTTACTGGCACTGTGAACTTCAGTATGAGGACAAAAGTTTATGGCTTGACTTGACCCCATTGTATATAATTCCAGACAGATAACAGTAGAGAGTGTTTCGTTGATACTGACTGATAAATGTCTAATGTCCCCCCCCCCCGGTTTCCCCAACCATGAGGTATTCCTAGCTTGTTGATAATGAAAATAGCAAAGTTTTTTAAGGGACGGCATTCTTGGCAGCAATATAAAGGTATATCTGTGTGTATTTTTATTGAGTGTCTGTTTTGGTCCCGTCTGCATTCATTTTTCCCCCAACCGTTTACTGCCCCAGCTTATAGAAAGGTGATTTGCTGCAGTACAGTTAACTTATTTAAGAACTTACAGTAAAATTGGTCATATGGCACTCATAGTATAATAGTATCCTGATCTGTAATATACATCCTTGTCTGTAATATATATATTTGTGGCCTTATTAACGAAAGAGCAATGCAATGTTTTGTTTGTTTCTCTAGTGTTATGTCAGGGTGCAGTAGATACAGTTATTGATTTAATATCATCTTTCTCAGTACCATATTACATAATGTGTTTCTGTTTGTGTGTTCAGGCCTAAATGTCTCTCTGTAAATTGATAGATGTGTAAATACAGTATTTGTTGTGAGTGAAGAAAGTTGACCCAGGTAAAAGGGAGAAGTTCTAAGGTGGTGATTGGTGTGAGGAGTGGGGGTCTGGAGTGTCTCCCACCTCGCTTCTCTTCATAGCACCAGAATATCACAGCTTGGATTCAGCTCCTTCCAGGAGACACACAGGAGAAACGTTGAGTGTGTGGGCAAGTCGGATATGCAATTAACGCTGGTTGTCAGAAAGAGAATGCTGGCGTTTACACCATGCCTCTGAATTAATGAGCGAAACACTTTCTCAACTCTCCTCTCCCCCTCCCAGGACATTTTTCCCAAGGAGGAAAACACAGCAGGAAGCTTAACGCAAGCGAGGGAAGCATTGAAGGGAAAGGAAGAGACAGACAGGAGCTGGATTTTCCCATAAAGAGAATATCACTGCTTTGATAGTTGGGTAAGCCACGTGTTCTTAAAAAAATCTTGGTATTGTTGTTGTTGTTTACCCGTTTATTTACTCTCCTGTTTTTTTACGAGAGTCACTTAACTTACTTAATTGTATATGCCATGGATCTCCATAGGGTTGGATGATGTCAACCTTTGTCCTATGGTGATTAGGTACTCATAAAACATTGTGATATAAGATGGCATCGCCCCCTATTGGCCAACCCCCAAAATTGTATTTGTGAGAAAAAAAACTCAGTTAAAACAACTGTTGGGCTATAGCCAGAAATTGCATGCTATAACTTGACGAAAGATACGTTTGTTGAAAGCCTGGACAAAGCCTAAGTGGAGGAAAAGCTTAGATAATATTTCGGGTGGAGCTTCCGTATGGCCAGGTCAGTGTGTGTGTGTGTGTGTCTGTGTGGCATGCACATGATGGAGTGACAGTCAACTGATGAGGAACGGACTGTTTTACCATAGTGAGTTAGGTTATAAATCATGGGCTTGATAGAAGCGTACCGTCTTCAGACCTATAATTGTTTGTTAGATTTCTCATAAAGCTGTGATTGAGAATAGCATATGCCTCGGCCTATAGATTCCATCTTTCATTCTTGTAATTTTTGATAGAGGCACATTATAGACAACTCCTTCTTAAGCTATTTGAATATTTAGGAAATAGGTTACTGTTCATAGCTTCATAGTTATTTGAATATTTAGGAAATAACTTGTCTTGAAGCTTTTATGATAGACCTAGTAGGAGGATAGGTTGTAGGCTATTTGGTTTTCAACCTCGCATGGGGGATTTTTCCTGGCACACACAGAAAATCAATTTCTTAATCAGCTTAAACTTGATTGAACTTTATTTTTCTGTAGTCTATTTATATTGTTTGTTCACTCTCATTATTAGTCCTCCGGCTAAATTAAGTTTTTAGGGAATTAAAACAATATTTTGCTCTCTCCGACTCCATTCTTTGTGGCACGGTGCAAGTCATGTTCAAATAGGCTAAACCATCGTCTGTCACATAACAATGTTGTCAACATCGATGATGGCTGTCAGTCATCGTTGATAGGTGATGCTGTTGTAATATCGCACAACCCTAAATCTCCAGTAATGTTTTATGCTTTATTTGGTCCTTTTGGTTATTCTCTTTATCTCAAGTGGGAAACATCATTAAGACCATCTGGTTTCATGAGAGTGTCAGCTGTGCATGGATTTTGTAGTGTTCACCATGTTACACCATTGTACTGTGGCACAGCACTTCCCCTACAGTACACTTGAGAGCTGAACTGGTGTCAACTGCAGCTGACTCATCAGGCACAGTTTTATAGCACATTTTTTGAGAGTTCTACAAGACTACTTGTTTTGAGAGAACCAGTAGCTTACACAATTAACCTTTAAACTTCTTTAGATAATACAATGACAATAACAAAGAAGAGAAACAAAGAATACACGTTGTGTATCACACCTCCCCACAATCAACAAGTATCAGCAAAGGTCATGATATTACATTATTTCATCAAAGTACTGAATGTGTTTATACATCGAGGTGTAAATTAGTAGTTGTTTCACTCTTACTCTCTCTTTATTCGCCAGTGTGACTGCGACCCTATGTAGGAAGTCCTCTCTTATTCTCAGAGTTAGGTGTGAGGGAACTCTAGATGTTCAAGATATTTATCAGAGCAACAACAGGAAAAACACTATGCTTATTCTCTATGTCCACTTTGCTTAGTTTCTTTGTTACAAAGCCCTCTGCACATGCTCTCAGCAACATGATTCATTGTTTAATGGAGCTCCATCATCAAACTGGAGATTCCAGCATTCTCCCGTGAGACCTGGAGGCAGGATGCAGAATCTTGAGCCTAGCAGACAATTGTGTACGCTCTAGACTATTTATTCTAAAGGAACGCTTCCTGAGTACTTTAATAAATAAAATGGGTATAAATGTAGTTATTCTATTCCAGAAAGGGCGAACCATGAATATGGATGTTCTTTCTTGTGTTTATACACTGCATCAAATCAACTCTGACTTCCCCTTCTATCGTGTGTGGCTACTGCAATGGCTGTGTAACCCAGAGGAATGCACAGTGTCCTAGCGGTGTCACCCAACCCCACAACCCAATCCAACAGAGAGCTGAGCTCCAAACACAGAAACCCCTGGCTGCCTCCTGTCTGACCACCAGGTCACAGAGCCTCACCGTTGATGCTAAATGGGTTAGTTACCCCCAGGATACCAGCCAGTTTGACAAACACACGCAATTATCATTTAAACTGTGTATCAAAATATTTGCTCCCTGTTCGTTTTTCCTCTCTCCTCCAGTCTCACAGAATTGAGTCAAGTAATTCTGCAAATACGTTGTGGAGTGTGGCCTGATCACATAATACAATATAAAAAATTTGATTTGATTTGGTCACAGAGCCTCACCTTTCTCCTCTCTCCTGTCTCCTGTAGGCTAATTCAAAGCATTGACAGTAAGGCCTACCTCTGACAAGAGCTCTCATATTTGCTTAATTTAGTCCTTTTCCATCAGATTTCCCTTTAAAAGGCTCAGCAGTAACAGAAAAGAACGTATTCTACGAATCCAAATTGACACAGGTAGTGCGGAAAGAGGGAATATTACTGGAAACTTTCTAGGTTTACCACTAAATTACCAGAATTTGACTAGCTTTCAAGTTTTGGGAGGAATTTTATAAAATGACATCTCGTGGCCTTTTTGTATACTTCAGATTATCACAGATGTTCCTCTGTGTGGCCTGATCACATAATACAATATACTTTTTTGATTTGATTTGGTCACAGAGCCTCACCTTTGATGCTAAATGGGTTAGTTACCCCCAGGATACCAGCCAGTTTGATAAAACACAGGTTATTATCATGTAAAATGTGTATCAAAATATTAGCTCCTTGTTTGTTTTTCCTCTCTCCTCCAGTCTCACAAAACTGAGTCAAGTTATTCTGCAAATATGTTGTGGAGTGTGCCAAATCAAACCGTCTATCATGCTATGAGGCTGCACAGTTGGAACTTTATTAGGCAGACCCTTAATGTGCTGTGATGATGACTTCCAAACCGTTAGCCTGTGGATCAGGGACCAGCCCTGGCACAGGCTAATATACCAGATGTACCCTTTATAAATACGGCTTAATATCCTACATGGCGGTGCGGTTTCAAAGTTAATATAATTAAAATATTTTGAAATCATATTCAAACACTTATTATGCAGTTATTTATTTCTTCTTTTTTTTAAAGGAAAAGCCACACTCAAATATATAATTAGACATGATTTTAAATCTGAAATTAAGAAAGATTTATACTAATAACGTACAGTGGTGCGGCCGATGGTCAATGTATACTCGGAAAAGCAAATGTAAAAAGCACCAATTCTTCCTATAGACCTATTTATAATTCTCATCACATCTGCCTGCTATGTCACTGTAGTATGTCAACAAAGCATCTCTGTTTACAATTAGCCCCCTATCATTCTGACCTAAATATCAATATCCTAAACTACAGTGGCTTATAAACATCTGATAGCCTGAAAAACTGTTTCTAACAGAAGCATGAGTGAACCACTCACTAATGCACTGTTGTCTAAGGGAGCACCTAACAGTGACCTTTCAACTGTCCTGCCCTTGGCTGTGACCTCTGGTAGTAAGCCACCCCATACGGCCCACTCAGCACATGTGCTGCTGAGCATGGCAGAGCGGCTTAAAGATAGACAGCTTCTTCCTGTCTTCTTTGCCTTTCCCCTTCGAGCCCTCAGTCAGACAGAGTTGTCCTTACCCCCTCAGCTCTCTCTGGTCATACTGAAGAATCAGCTGAACCAAAGCGGCAGCCTCAATCTGCAGCTAATCCTCTTTCACTACTATCATCCCTGTCTCTCTCTCCCCTCCACTGTTTAAGTGGCCCACACAGGGTTAAGACTGCAAATCAACTTTGAATGTGAAAATGTTTTACTTGTTGAAGTAAACAGTCTTGAGGAAGTTCATAGTGTAAATTGAGTTATCAATGGTTTATGATAACCTTTCCCTTTTAAATCTATAAATCATCACAAGGATATTTTTAAAGTTTCATAAGGACATTATGAACCATTTGTTACCAGGTATTAGATGATCACAGCTGTCTTTCTATATGGCATTGATTTGGGCTATTGCCATTTGAATGTCTCCTGTAGGCTGATTCAAAGCATTGACAGTAAGGCCTACCTCTGACAAGAGCGCTCATATTTGCTTAATTTAGTCCTTTTCAGATTTCCCTTTAAAAGGCTCAGCAGTAACAGAAAAGAACGTATTCTACGAATCCAAATTGACACAGGTAGTGCGGAAAGAGGGAATATTACTGGAAACTTTCTAAGTTTACCACTAAACAACCAGAATTTTACTAGCTTTAAAGTTTTGGGTTAATTTTTATAAAATGACATCTCGTGGCCTTTTTGGATACTTCAGATTATCACAGATGTTCCTCTGTGTGGCCTGATCACATAATACAATGTCAAAAATTTGATTTGATTTGAAATGTCCGTATCCTGCACGGTTCACATATCATATGCTGCATTTAGACAGGCAGCCCAATTCCGATCGTTTGTTCACTAATTTCTTAAAAAAGATCTGATGTGAATAGATCTGATGTGATTAGTCAAAAGACCAATTTAGTGGACTAAAATATCAGAATTTGTCTGCCTGTCTAAACGCAGCTTATGATACGTGAACCGTGCAGGATACGGACATCTAAAAGGGTACTTTTGAGATATTGATATTACTATTTTCAAGGTTGAATAAATCAATGTGAATTTTTCTCAGAACATAGACTTACCTCATATTTTCGAGGACTCCATAACGAGTATAATGACACCAAGATATTGTCTGTATCATGTATGGTTCACAGATCAAAGGTTCTGACAGGAGGCATGTATAGGTCTCAAAATACAAATGTAAAAAGCATGTCAAACATCCTTCCTTCCAATGAAGTTTCTATGTGAGAATTGACAGATTTTGTTTTATTTGGGACATGCTGTCGTGGAATCGCCCCTAAGTGAAATTGACTAGAGCAGTTTTCATGTTGAGTCATGTTGGATCAACAGTGCACTCCAATCTTTAGATATCTTTCTTTCTGAGTGCATTTCTGACAGGCTCTCTACAGATAAAAAATAAAGCAGTGCCACGCCACTATGGCATTCGAACAAATGGTACACATCATTAAAACAAATGGTACACATCATTAATACAAATGGTACACATCATTAAAACAAATGGTACACATCATTAAAACAAATGGTACACATCATTAAAACAAATGGTACACATCATTAAAACAAATGGTACACATCATTAAAACAAATGGTACACATCATTAAAACAAATGGTACACATCATTAATACAAACTGAGGGCTTAACTGACACATTGTCATAACAAATGTGACGCACTTGTATTGCATGTGAACTTTAAGGTGTACTGCTATGTTACTTAATTGGAGTAGGACAAGAACCATACTTTTAGTTTGATATATTCACCTCTACCAAGTCAAGTTAAGTGACTTGAGTTATACCGAGGACTGACAAAAGATATAAACTGAGAAAAAATAAGTAGTACATGCATGCTATCTGCAGTGTGGCTTCTGAGGTTAGCGTGTTAAAGCTTCTGCTATGTGGTGGAGCAGAGGGGATGGCAACAAACAGTCACCATGCACCTGATGGACCTCTGGCCTCTCATTCTACAATATTAGTGTCACTATTGATACGTTAGCAAAAACACAATCATGTTGTGCTTCATAAACATAAGAGCCTATGAACATAGTCAAGGGAGTCCATCCTGTGGTTGATTTGTTTGTTCTTTGTTTGCATGATACTGTAGGTGTCAGAAATGGATTTCATTTTGTTTTGTTGTTGAAGATTTGTTGCATCGTAATAGCAGATGAAAAAAAAGCGGTAGCCTAACAGATAACACTGAAATACATACATTATCATAGATCAGAATTGTTTTAGGAATTTTCCCATTAATTTAAGGAAAACATTGAGCAGTTTGACTGAATTTCAATGAGACTTTGAAAAAACATTAAGGAATACATTATAATCTAATTTGCCAGATCAAAAGATTTCTTGTGACCACTAATATGCTCCCCTGTATCCCATTTAAGACATCCACTTACGGTAAGTCCCGATGGAGGACCTGAGTTGTCTTGCAGGGTCTATAGGGTTGCACATTTTGGGGAATATTCAGAAGTGGAAATTTTCCATGGGAATTAACGGGAATATATGGGAATTAATGGGAATATATGCAAATTAATATTAATATAATTTAAATGTAGATGTGTTTTACATTGGATATATTTACCATATCACATGGAGACAGAAACATAAGCTTTGTACCATATCATAAGTAGACATGATTTGGGCGGCAGGTAGCCTAGTGGTTAGAGTGTTGGATTTGTAACCGAAGGGCTGCAAGATCGAATCCCCGAGCTGACAAGGTAAAAATCTGTCGTTCTGCCCCTGAACAAGGCAGTTAACCCACTGTTCCTAGGCCGTCATTGAAAATAAGAATTTGTTCTTAACTGAATTGCCTAGTTAAATAAAGGTTAAAAAAATGCAAATGATTAAATCCTTCCACTAGAAAAAAAAACAGATTTAGTTATGAATTTAACTTTAATTAAATGAGTTGACTCTTTACATGGGATGATTTCACTGAACAACAAAACAAAGGGAATATTGAATGATCCCCAATGATCCATTGCATCTCCCAAAATGTGTAAAATGATTTAGTCTGGAAACTAAAGCTTTGGTTGTCTTCCTCTCAGGCTTCCATGTCTTCTCCCTGGACCTCCTCAATGTCCACTTCTTGAACATCAGACTCTGAGGCCTCACCTTCACGGTCACTTTCCAACAATGTTGAGGATGGCTCGTTGTCAGGCTTAAAAAGCCTTCATTTTTCAACCCTTGTTGGTCAGCCTGTTGCGTGCTTTGGTGTGTGTGTTTCCAAACAACGACCAGTTGCACTCTGAGGCGCCTGATTTTGGTGGGATTTAGAGGAGGATGGAGGCAACAGGGGAAAGAGCCTCAGATCCACAAATTCCCTTCCACCAGGTGACTGATGAGATATGTTGGCACGACTGCCATATTGCATCTCCATCCCAAAGCCCTTGCTTGGAAGTGTACTTCGCCAGACTGCCAAGCACCTTGCCCTTATCCAAGCCAAGGTGGTGAGACACTGTAGTGATGACACCATAAGCCTTGTTGATCTCTGCACTAGACAGGATGCTCTTGCCAGCATACTTGGGGCCCAACATGTATGCTGCGGCGTGTATGGGCTTCAGGCAGAAGTCTTCATGCTTTTTAATGTATTTCGAAACTGCAGTTTCCTCTGCTTGGAGCAACAGTGAAGTGGGCAGGGCAGTACGTATGTCTTCTCTTACATCTGCAAGCAGAGTCTGAAAATCAGACAGAATGGCATCGTTTCCCTCAATCCGTGCAATGGCTACTGCTATAGGTTTCAGGAGTTTCAGGCTGATTACCACTCTCTCCCAAAATACATCATCCAGGAGGCTCCACTTGATGGGGCTGTCCATATCGGCAGACTGTGATATGGCCATTTCTTGGAGAGACTCACTCCCCTCCAGGAGACTGTCAAACATGATGACAACACCACCCCAATGGGTGTTGCTGGGCAGCTTCAATGTGGTGCTCTTATTCTTCTCACTTTGCTTGGTGAGGTGGATTGCTGCTATAACTTGATGACCCTTCACATACCTAACTATTTCCTTGGCTCTCTTGTAGAGTGTATCCATTGTTTTCAGTGCCATGATGTCCTTGAGGAGCAGATTCAATGCATGAGCAGCACAGCCAATGGGTGTGATGTGAGGGTAGGACTCCTCCACTTTAGACCAAGCAGCCTTCATGTTCGCAGCATTGTCTGTCACCAGTGCAAATACCCTCTGTGGTCCAAGGTCATTGATGACTGCCTTCAGCTCATCTACAATGTAGAGACCAGTGTGTATGTTGTCCCTTGTGTCTGTGCTCTTGTAGAATACTGGTTGAGGGGTAGAGATGATGTAGTTAATTATTCCTTGCCACGAACATTCGACTACCCATCAGAGATGATTGCAATACAGTCTGCTTCCTCTATGATTTGCTTGACCTTCACTTGAGCTCTGTTAATCTCTGCATCCAGCAAGTGAGTAGATAAAGCATGTCTGGTTGGAGGGGTAAATGCTGGCAAAGAACATTCAGAAATCTCTTACAATACACATTGCCTGTGAGAATCAGAGGTGAACCAGTTGCATACGCAGCTTGAGCAAGACATTCATCAGCATTTCTCTGACTATGTTCATTGAGTCAAATAAACTTCTGATTCCAGGAGGACCATGAGCTGTTGCTATCGATAAGGTATCTGTTTCATAATTTTCACCTTGAATAGAAGTAGAGGGACTTTTGTCAGAGGTTGCTTGTTGTGAGCACCGAGGGAACTTATGCACTTGGCCAGATGATTCTGTATCTTTGTTGCATTCTTCACATATGATTTGGCACAGTATTTGCAAAAGTACACTGCTTTTCCTTCTACATTAGTTGCAGTGAAATGTCTCCACACATCAGAGAGTGCCCGTGGCATTTTCCTGTAAAGATGAGAAAAACATTATAAGAAAAACCCCAAATACAATTCCATGTACAGATAAATAGTTAAGCAGTTGGATTAAACAACTCCTTTGTAAGATAAATGTTTAAAAATGAAACATGTATGGAAATAGGACAGTGTAGTAGTAAGTGCTCAATTGCATCTCATTAGTGTACAAGATCTTGAGAATCAGATGTACATGGAAGAGTGCACTGCACATGTGATGGAAGAATGCACTGTGCATGCAAAGGGTTGCAATTCCATTGAATTGGGGATAGTATAACCAAAATATGCCAGGAGACCTCACTGTTATAAGTGAACTTTTTTGATGAATTTAAGCAAAATTCACGAAATACCCAGGCTTAACATCCCATGGAAAATTTCCGGAAACATTCCAGAGCTGTCATCAAGGCTAAGGGTGGCTACTTTGAAGATTCTGAAATATAAAATATATTTGATTTGTTTAACACTTTTTTTGGTTACTACATGATTTCATAAATGTTATTTCATAGTTTTGATGCCTTCACTGTTATTCTACAATGTAGAAAATAGTAGAATAAAGAACAACTACATTTACATTACATTTACATTTAAGTCATTTAGCAGACGCTCTTATCCAGAGCGACTTACAAACTATGGAATGATTAGGTGTGTCCAAACCTTTGACTGATACTATACATACAAAAGTATAGAATTGAATCTGATTAGGTGTGTCCAGAATAATAAACAGATTTGCAGGTGTATGGCCCTTATTTGGGGATCTGGAGGTCATAGTCCCTAGTGTGACCCCATGCAGTCAGTAAGTACAGTTGCTGGTGGTGACCTAACACCCTCTTCTGGTTTGAAAGCTGGTCGGGTCCACCTCTGGACTCAGACTATAAGTCCCACCATCT